>NW_023994043.1:0-627500 GCF_015586225.1 Lucilia sericata
AGTAAACAAAAAACATAGGTTTTTAAGGTAGATATGGTAGCACGATTTTAAGCAATAAAATAATAATTCGCCCAAACGTCAGAAGTTTAATATGGCTACAAAAAGAGAGAACGGCTATACCTTTATTTTTTCTACTATGATTCGAACAATTATTTCATGATATAAAGAAAACAAGGTAATACCGTTCTCTCTTATTGAAAACATTTTTGACGTAAATGAAATTTTTTGAAATTTATATTTTGTAAATAATAAGAACATCACCTTGCCATACTGTTGGAAGAGGGAAATTATTCAGGATATTTTTTTGTATAAATGTGTAATTTAGTTTAAATGTGTAACCATTTTAAAATAACATGTTTTTACATAAATTTAAAGGCGAAAAAAAGAAATTTTTATATTGTATTTTTATTTGGATATTTATTTTTTTATAAGTTTATGAATGATTTAACTGTAAAATTTATGTAACAGTTTTTTTCATCTTCTTCTTTACATTTGTAATTTTGTTGTCCTTAAGATTATTATTTAAAAAACGTATTCTGAAAAATGTTCTACCTAAAAAAAATCTTCTTGCTATTTTTTCATCTAATATTAATTTAGAGTTATGTAGTAACTTTTGCATATAATTTGGTTCAGTATTTAAGGAATTTTGGTTCACTTTTACAAACAACAAATTTAGTCTCTCCAAAATGTTCAAGAAGTCGGCATTAGGTTTAAAAAGCCCTCCCTCAGATAATAAATTTACATATGTATAATTTTGATCTTGATGTTCATGTGTCCTATATCCAAACTCCGTTAAGCCCATTTTATATATTATATAGCCCGCAAAGTTTTCGAGTCCGTCATATTCAATATCATTTAAATGACTAACGTTATTTAAAAAGTTGTCATTTTCTTGATATTCTGTAAGCTGTAGATATGTACATATATAAAATAAAAAATATAAAAAAGTATTTAATCAATTATTTAGCATGTATATTTGCCTCAATTTGTTCTTCCTCAGACATAGGTATTTCATTCAAGGGTTTAAATACATCATGGCTCAATGTTCTATCTGAATCAAATGAACCAAATTCCAATAGTTTTTCGTTACCATTTTGTACATTTGTTTCAGTTGAGAGGATGTGTTCATTGCGTCCTGTATTAATAAAACGGTTAATATTCAAAACAAAGAAAAGTTATGTTCACTAAAATCTTATAACAGTGTAATCAAATGACCCACTTATTATAGATTTTACTGTATAACAAATTATGTAAACTATACCTAAAAGGTAAGAACGAAATCTATATTTGAATTCAAGGGGAGAGGGATGATCGTGCAAGCCACCCTTAGCTCGAATTGCGCTAAAAAATTTTCCAAACAATCTTGGTTTAATTTGGAAGTGAGTATGAAGCTCATATTGTAATTTTCTTCAACATATTTGTATAAAAGGGGTAACGCATTATTATTTTGAATTATGCCACGTTGAAATGGAAGGAGTTTTCCTCCAAGTCGGGAAGGAAACATATTTTCAGCTACCTCAGTCATAGTATTTAATAATTGTGTTTGGAGTTCAAGGGAAATACCGTATGCACTGGTCAATGGTCTTGTATCTTTTTGCATGACATATCAATTAAAAATATCAAACCAATCGTTAACCATTTGAAAAAGGTCAGCGGCGTCAAGAAACTGTTCGGCATCATTGCACAATCCTAACTCCACACATCGTTTTAAGGCCGAGGCAGTGGTGTGCGAAAACAATTTAGTAGCGTATTTCACTTTTTGCCTTGCTATTTAATTAAATAAGGTAAATCGTGTTCGGACCAAACAAATATATATATCGTCACCTAAAACGCAAACGGCCCTATCTAACATTTTTAAAATTTTACAGGAGAAGCAAAAAACTATTTAAATTGAAAAGTTTGTTTCTATCAACGCGATTTATTTGTAGTAAATAAACAATTTGTTTAATAGTGAAACCTATCATTTCTTATGATAGTTGACAATGGCGTATATAAAAATGGTTAAATTGAACTTTTTACCTTCAATATTTAAATATTTTTGTAGATAGGGCCTTTTGTTTTTTGTCAATAAAATCGACAATTATATTCAGAGGAGTCCAATTTTTGGTGTGGACATACATATGTTATGATGCAATATATTAGAATCAACAATAAAATCGATTTTGAATTTTTGGTTAGTTAGGGCCGTTTGCGTTTCAGGTGACGATATATATTATAATTTTTTGAGTTAAACTTACCAGCTCCCTTTACATTTAACATTTCTATTGTCAAACGTTTTGTTATGTTAAGGTCTGAATTGCAGATAGATAATAGTTCTTCTATTATGCATTTTTTAACTGTATTTCTTTTATAAAATAATCCGTCGTCTACAAAATGATTACGTAACAGTTTTATAAGATGTGGCACATCAGAAAATACAAAAATCAACTTGTTATCGTTTGAAGGATGCTTGAAATACGGCTTTTTCATGGTTATACCCATCTTCTTCCAAAGTTGCTGATTTTCTGTGCCCAAGTCACTAACGGCAGCAACGACAGTGAAACCTATTTTATACAACTCAGTTATAATGCTTAACAATATCTCTTCTTCCATTTTGCAATCAAAGTTATAAAAAATCGGTTGCTTCCAATTGCCACGCGAACCACGCACCATTGCAACTTGCACCATTCTTTTTGGAGGAAGCACCACATCGACCTTCCTGTCGTATGCCCACTCCTTTCTACACTTCATTTCATCAAATGAAATGATTCATAATTTTTGCTCTAATGGAAGATCTAATGATCCCATATGAACTAAGGTTTGGTACTGCAGTCCTGGCTCTACGCTTAATTTAGATGCCCACCTACGTAGAGTTGTTGGTGATGGCAATGCGTAGCCATTTTGGCGATGAAATTTGTAGCAACGAGGACCAGCAGAGTAGACGCAGGTTGCAAAGGATATATCTTCTAGGTTATATGTAGGACGCTTACAAGTGCTTGCTTTTAATTCATTTTTAATCGGAGTCAAGAGCTTTTGTTCGTTTGGAAGAGAACCTAACTGAAATTCTAGTGATTTAATTTTTACCTTGAGAACTTGAATTTCTTTGTCGACAGAGTCCTTATTTGTAATATTATAATCAAGTGTAATGCTATTGTAGAATGTAACAAATAATACACTACCATTAGATAAGTAGCAATGTAAAGTTATTTTTGTAAATCAAACAGGTCAATATGAAAAATCATAACCATATCTCAGATGTTATATCGACATTTCAGATATTATATCGATGCCTCCAAATTAAAACATTTTAAGTTGATAAAAATTGAGTTTTGAGTTTTAAGCTTTCAAAGAGTAAGTGCCTGTTTCTAAATAATTTTTAAAAGGACCAATAGATCTGAACCGCTCAAACTTCGCAGGAACATTAAAAACTTTCTAAGTTCGCTTAGAACGTTTAAATTTGATCGCGTCGATATCAGAAATGGCGTTTAACATCTTTATTGTAGTACTAACAAAATGTATGTGGGATTATGTTAATTATCCAACTTACTCCGTTTGAGTACTAATACTTGTATAATATTTTCTTTGAATTTTTCTTGAAACACCGCTAGATTTTTTAAAAGTACATATTAAACATTTATAATTTTTTATTATTAGTGGAGATATGTACATATTGCATATGCACATATATTGTGGTTGCAAAGTCATATAAGAAAACTTAAGTTTTATTAAAAAATTATTTGTGTTATTGCGGCAAAAGTCTCCAAAAATCCTCCTACATAGATGTTATGAACATTCGACAAATATGAGTTTTTGTAGGTTTACAAAATGCACTTTACAGAATAGCCCAAAATTACAGTCGTATAGGTAAAATTTACTCAAATTCGATTTCTAATTATTAAAAACATGGTAAGTTAATCTATCCATCTCAAAAAGTAACTTTGTATTTTCTACTTTTGTGCATTCGAGTCTAAATTCGAAATAACACAGCAAAAACTAGGTAATGGCTTTCAATTGTAATTACTTACCTAACAACATACTTTTCAATGACTACTACATATCGTCTGGATTACATAGAAGTAGTATAATAAGGTCTTACTAATAATGTGTTATATAAATACTTTCTAATTCATTAGTAATCTTGCCAGTAAAGATATAGAAGCTGTATACGTTTTTTCATGCGATTTACAATGACTACGTTTTCTAATTACTTGTAATCGTTTGTGGTAAGTACTTGCCTCCAATCACATCACCATGTTAAAATAATGACTTAAAATGCTATTGTGTAAGTGAATTTTAGCATTTTAATCCCTTACATGGTAATGAAAGTTTTTACTGGGAAGTTGTGTTACGTATATGTAACTGTGGGCATTAATGGGTCAACAACTTATTCGGCATTTCGATTTAAATGTAGTTTCAATCATTTTTCTAGTCGAATAGTTAGACTTCTGCAGGTTTTTATTTACAAAAACGATGTTTTGTTTAACATCCCAGCAAAATTAAAGCGAAGTACTTCCAAAAGAATAACATTTATCACCACTTCAAAAGTAGCAATTAGTGGATTTTTTTAACGTCTATGGAAGTGATGTTTAATGACTTCCGATGAAACAAAAATAATTCTATTTTTTTCAAAGCTAAAGATATTTTTTTTGTTCTTACATTTTTGTGAGATTAAAAATTTTATTTTTGGGCTTCTGTTTTAAATGTATCATTACCCTTATTAATGTTGATATCATTTAAGTCAAATTGGTTGTATTCTATAATAATACAATTTCACTTCCAAATAACTCCCAAAAAAAAGAGCATAAAAATTACTTCTTGAGAATGACTTCAGAATTAGTGAATTGGGAATAAAATAAAAAGCACATCCCTCCTATGACAAGCCTGTGTTAAAATCATAACTTCTTCAGGTCTTTTTCAGTACTTCCGTGGAATAAATTCTACTTCTTTTTCGCTTCTTTGGAAGTTCTTTTTTTGCTGGGATATGCATGTATTTATACTGATTTTTTACTTTTTATGAATGAAAAACCCAAATTCTTTGACTTTCCATCAAAATCTCGGCGTTTTGAAGCGCTGGGTCTGAACTTGTAGTTTTATAAAACATTGCAACTGGCGAATGGATTAAAAGTGGGATTCATTACGAACTACACTAGGAACTAATCTATTTCATAAAGGTGCTTGGAACTCAAAAGGAACAAAGATTTTCATAAGAAGATCAAAAAGTTGCTTAAGTTTCGAACATCTATTTATAAAGTTAATTAAGTTATTATTTTCTTGTAACTCACAGCGAAATGGAATTATACTTTTGTTGTTGTTTTAATAATGTAGACACATAATATTATACAAATCAATTATAAAATTTGTAATAGATCAATTAAAATAGAAAATATAGCACTTTGTATACAATGCCTAAAAAGGTTGCTTAAGTTTCGAACAATACTGTATATTTTAAAATGAAATAAAGTTTAAAATGATTAATTTAAAGAATAACTTCTCTTCAGTCAGGTATATTATTGTTCCAATTACTGACAAACCCCTAATTAAATAATGCCCGTTTAGATCCATGTTAGAGTCGTTAGACCATGCGTATCTAATTCTATAAGTGTCTTGATAGCCATAATATAAGGTGTTGGTCATAAAGCCTCTAATATTTTGCAATACATTCTACTATTCCAGGACTAACTGAAAATGTCACGGATTCTATCAAAAATAGTGATAGATGGATGGGTGGTTTTACTCTCCGATCCGGTGGTTTTCGCACCTAATCTAGCCAATTTGTTTGCAACCTTCTTTTTACCCAATTTGAAATTTTTAAATTTAACAGTTTTTATTTTTTCTCGTTTTCAAACCATTCAAATTCAAATTTAAAGTCGGATTCACAATGCTATCAACATTATCATGGGCTGTTCACAATGCTTGCAACCAATTACACTGTGTGAACTCAAAAACACCCATTACGCGATATAATGCTTTTTATAGACTTAGATGGGTACATTATTTTACCATTTTTAGAAACTTCAATATACCCTAAAAATCGAAAGATATTGGAAAAACGCCTTTTTTTGACTTGACAGACTAAAAAAATTATATCTCAAAAGTTCTTTCACCGATTTAGTTTTTTTTTAAACAGTTTCGAAAAGAGTTTCCTTTGTACTTTTCAAAAAGTACACACACTTTTATATTTTATACGGAAATGTGTAAAATATTTAGATCTAAATACAAATTTTTATATATATATATATTTTTTTTTCAATACTTTACGATTTACGATAATTTTTTTTTTTCAATTTTTTTATTTTATCTTATACTTTTATGAATTAAATAAGATATTAAACATTGAAATCAGATAAAAACTGACAAAAATAGAATTTTTCGCAAAAACAAAAAAAATTACCAAATCTCACTTTGCTAAAGTAAAATATCAAAGTAATATATGCAACACAAATATAATCTTTATTATTCAAATGGGGGACTTTTGCGTTAAACGTCAAAGAGATAACACGTTTTGAGATCAGAGAAAAGATAAAGCAAAGAAAAAAGTAAGAATTACTTCTCGTGATAAAAATACAATAAACTTTGTAGCTTTAGGCGCATATTTTAATGAGAATTTTTTAACATTTATACCCTCAGAACTCTGTGAAGTTAAGGGTGTCTCTCAAATTCCTGTCGATTATCCTGAACAAGAGATCTATGAATTTGGAACTGCGAAGAACGTGGCTAAATATGAACCCTTGCCAATTGGATGCAAGGTTGCTGAAGTCTACCGTTTTTCACGTAAGGAGGGTAATGGGTCGAATGGATGTATTGATATCGCTTCTGTGCGCATATGTTTTTCTGGGAATGTGTTAGCCTCGCATATCAGTATCGGCGGTGTTAACTATCCAGTGGAGCCCTACCGGGAACCCGTCCTACAATGTAGAGAACGCGGCCACTCGCGCTTGTTCTAGGCACAATCGTGTTTGTGGTACTTGTGCTTCGGATCATGATGGTTCGGAATGTGAGCTCCAGAGGAAGTGTATCAATTGGCCATGAATCGTATTCGAGAAAATGCCCAACGTATATTAAACTTTTGAACTCGAAGATGGAATAAGCTAAATCGATGAAACCAAAAGCCCTGTCATTTAATACACCAACTTACTCTCACCCACCTACATATAGTACTAATAACATCACCTCTTTTCCAACCCAACAAACACCTGTTTTTAACATTGAGAATTTTCCAGTTAACCAATTTTGAGTTTTTCCATCTTTTTGGAAAGACAATTTTGTAGACATTACGATTTTGCTATAAAATTGTGCAATAATGAATACTTAATGCCTCATTTTGTGAAAAAACTCCAAAAAGTGCCATTTTTCCCATATAAACGCATTTACAAACTTTGGCGGCGATGCGCGGGCTCTTACCCTCAAAATAATTGAATAATATTTTACAGTCTTCCATTTGACGTTAAAAATACAACATAATTTCACTATTAGAAGTTGATCCGAGCGAAAAGCCAATTTTCGACCCACCCTAATATACATATATCCCACCTAACTATACAAATTGCGAACAGAATTTTGGGATAAATTAACTGGTCCATGTGGTCCTTCTTATGATCCGGATAGCAGATTATTTCCAATTAATGACAATAAAGATCATATGTTATTGAGGAACATCACTTACTCTGAACTCGATAATGCCATTACGATTTCTAGGGACACGGCTCCAGGTCATGATGGTATTAGGAATACTCTGGTCCCGCATTAAGATTCGGATACTATCCCGGATTGCTGTTCGTCCTACAAGATTATACCTCTGAGGAAGAAGAACGGACCATCATCAGTTGCTTCATCCTACAGATTGATTGCGATGGCACCTACCCTGAGGAAGATTTTTGAACGTATTCTCTGCTGGCGTCTTGAATTGTTTTTGGAGTCTAATAATTGTATAAGCCCTTTCCAGTCGGGATTCCGAAGCCCTCTCTGTTATCGAAGGCCTTATGCTGATCAGTTGTCAAGATGAGGGACGTTTTCTGATCTTATCCGACAGTAAATCAGTCCTCTCAGCTTTAGAATCACCTCCTTTAAGTCGTACCCACCAGGGATGGCAAATTTGGTACGATGGTACTTTTTTTGATACTATTTGATGTTCTAAAGTACCGTGATACTCCCGAGTCTTATTTGATACTCTCAGGGCCAATATCTCAACCTCCGGTTATCGTTTAACAGGTGGATATACTGCAGGTTAAAATAATTTTTGTATGTAAAATGTCAATTTATTGTTATGATAAAACATAATCAGACAATGAGAAAATGAGGGTCAAATTATCTTTAAAAGTTCAAATTTTAAATTCTAAGAATGTTTTGAAATCTAGTTTTAAAAGCCACTTTTTAGAAGTATGTTTTGCAAATAACCAATGCAGCTCATTTCGAATTTTTATCTTGATTGGCATTATATGAATATTAATCTAATTAAATTCCATTGTTAATATTATACTTTAAAACTAATTATTTCCTAATGATAGAAGCTCGAAGGACTCAATTTCTATCTAATATAAAACGATATGTTTTGAAATTAAGGATTCAACCATAGATAAGAGAAATTTTTTGTGAAAATTATTTGGACTTTAAAGCAAATTATTGTTTCATGTCATGGATGGTCTTATGTATGGTCTCATGTGTAGAATTTGATATGACTATTGATTTTTTAACAAATGAACACCTATGTACATCGAATTTTAATTTAATTACACATATGTATATTAGGGTGGCCCCAAAATGGAAATTGCTGATGTTCCCACCATTTCTCAAAATTTTTGTCCTGACGTCAATACTTGGTGAGCTGGATCAAAGGATAAAAAGGTCCTTTTTAGGCCCTAAAATGGAAGTTGCTGATGTTCCCACCGAAAATGAAAATTTAGTTCATTCTAAGATACCATTTCTCAAAACTTTTGTCCTGACGTCAATATTTGGTGAGCTGGATCTAAGGATAAAAAGGTCCTTGTTTAAGGTTTTTATGATTGTTTCCATTTTTTGGCAAATAAACCATATGCAAATTTAGTATCATATAAAGATCTTTAGAAGACGATTTCAATGACATATCACAAATTTGTATACAACTCCAAAATGATTACAAATGTAGTAATTTTTCGGAAAAATTTTAAGTTTTTCATATTTTTACATAGAAATATATAATGTAATTAATTGAAATTATTATATTATAAACCTCACCTCACCTAAATTTCACCGAAATGGTTTTTTCTGTTTTTCGAAGTTCGTTATGTTTTGTATTTTATCTTAATATTTTTATATATTTATATATATTTTATATTATATAACACTTTATGGTTTCATTCTATTATCAATCAAATTTTTCAGTTTAACTAACATAGTAACACAATTTATCCTAAATGTCTATTTGTTTGTTACGCTTGCTTTGTAAATATAAAATAAATATAAATAAATAAGTTGAATTTTTAAATTCATCCAAATGTGGCCTGAATTTCTTTAAGACAGGATTTATTAAAATATAACAAATTGTATCATGACTGATTTTAATATACATATTTACGTACAATACAATATCGGGGTAATATTTTTATGGTAGCTATATGATACCATGGACATTGAAGTTCATCAAATTATATTTAAAAGGTTAACATTGAGGGACGGACAAAGATTCATTATATCAATATATGTATATTAGGGTGATCGATTCAGTTTTTCAATCGGTCTTAAAACCGTTTTTTTCTGATTTACCAGTGTTGAATTTTTCGAATATTGAATAACCC
Organism: Lucilia sericata; assembly: GCF_015586225.1. Classification (NCBI taxonomy): domain Eukaryota; kingdom Metazoa; phylum Arthropoda; class Insecta; order Diptera; family Calliphoridae; genus Lucilia; species Lucilia sericata. Next base: position 9,750 of record NW_023994043.1, read on the forward strand.
GGTTTTTTAACTTTTTAAAAGCCGGTTTCGATATTATTTGCTTTGTATTCAAAGATTCCTTCAATTAAATTTTGAAATAAATAATAATACAGCCTGTCTAAATTTTAAAATATTCGAGTCAAGAAACTAGAGTATATTTTTCTAAAGCACCTTTGGTTAAACTTTTTTGATTTTCCTAATTTATTAAAAAAATTTATTTGTAAAATTGATTGGAATAACTGTTGCATAAAATTGTATCAATCTTAAGATTATATTCCAGTTACAATAATTAATTTGTCGCTGAAATATTATAGCAGTGTTGGAATGCCTATGAAAATTTACTAAACAGGGACTTTAGAATAAACTAGGATTATGATTCTTCCCAATTTTTTAAAGAAATAATGTTTATTTTAAAAAATCAGTTCGGGTCATAATTTTTTTTCAAATTAAACTAAATGATTTTATTTATAATAAAAAACCGTTTTCTCTGAATTTGAAAAATATCAACCGATTTTTTTCAAATGTCAACCTTTTCTACTTCTGTTGTTGATTATTTAAAAATGTCTAAATATGTGAAGGTGTATTTAAAAAATTAACAACTTTCAGAAAAAAAAAATATTTTAGTACTCTAAGATCCACAAAAAGTACCCTCTGAAATGTTTTTTGATACTGAAACAAAATCTCATTTTCCATCCCTGGTACCCACCCTTACATCTATGATATCAGAGACCTACTTCACTCCAGTCACATGGGAATTGATGGCAACGAACAAGTAGATAAAATCGCATTATTTCACCCTTACAATGACAATACAAATGTTATTTTTTACATGGACTTAAGGGCATCTGATCGTTTGTCTGCTAATTGGCAAACTCGATGGGACAATCCTGATCATGGTCGCCATTTGTACAATATTGCCCCACTAGTCTCTCGTCACAAAATCTCATTAATCAATAGACTGAAAATTAGCCACACATGTAAAGATCACGTTTATAAAATCAATATCACAAATGATAATATATGTACCTGTGGAAGCGTACAGACAACAAATCACTTGTTGTTACACTGCCTTGAGGGTGAAGCCTCATCGCGTCAAGGCCTTGTCAGTTATTTAAATAACCTTAACATTCCTAACTTTAATATTAAGAATTTATTGAAACTCAATGATCAAAATCAAATCAAAATTTTCTCATTACTATATAAGTTTTTTAAATTATCAAATTTTGCGGACATACAACATTGTACTTATTTTGTGAAACGTCTTTGTTTGTGGAATTAAATTGTGGTGGTAAACCAGTCTTAGTGGGTGTGATATATCTGCCTCGTGGGACTAAAGAGCATATGTTGACGTTTGAGAGGTTGATTAGTGATTTATTAGTAAGATACCAGAATGTTGTTATGATGGGAGATTTCCATAATAATTTATTTGATATTAACAAATCTATTTGTCCGAAATATTGCGGACATACAACATTGTACTTATTTTGTGAAACGTCTTTGTTTGTGGAATTAAATTGTGGTGGTAAACCAGTCTTAGTGGGTGTGATATATCTGCCTCGTGGGACTAAAGAGCATATGTTGACGTTTAAGAGGTTGATTAGTGATTTATTAGTAAGATACCAGAATGTTGTTATGATGGGAGATTTCCATAATAATTTATTTGATATTAACAAATCTATTTGTCCGAAATATTTGTAAAAGATTAAATATATTTTGCTTTCATAATTCTGTTCCAACCCATTTTGATTTAAAAACTCGAACAACTTCACTAATAGATTATTTTTTTGTATCCCACTTAGATAGGATTGATAAATATTGGCAATTATTATGTCCTGGCGTGTCTTACCATTCGCTCATATATGTATCTTTAAATTTCCCTATTGAAGAAAAGGAGGAATTTTTTCGATACTATGATTACAAGGCTGTTAATATTTCATTATTAGAATCAATTGCTTTATCTTCCGATTTTTCTAGAATGTATGCAACTTCGGATGTAAATGACCAAATCCTCATTTTGAACAGAAATTTGGATAATGCTCATTCTGTTGTACCTTTTGAGACTCGTAGAGTGAGGAATGTTGATGATTCATGGATCCGTTGTAATGAAATAAGTGAGCAAATTCTAAAATGAAATTTGGCGTATAGAGCTTTTCGAAATAATAGAACAGATGAGAACTGGATTTTTTATTGTAAAGTACGTAATAGAATCAAGGATTGAATAGCAAACAGTTATGGGATGTATTGCTTGATGGTGTGTGGCTAAGGAAAACTCGTACTCTGATGATGTTAATGTTGACAAAATGAATCACAATTTTGCGGCTAATCAGTCGAATGATATGACTATAGATTTTAGTAAATTGCGATTTAATAATAGTGGTTTTTCCTTTAAAGGCGAGCTTATTGAACATTTTTATGCAATTAAATCGAATGCTACTGGTAGTGATGGATATTGCTTAAAGTTTTTAAAGCTAGTATTTCCTTATTATGTTAACCACTTATTGCATTTGGTAAACACTATTCTAACCACCTCGAGTTTTCCTAATCGCACGTATCGTTCCTATACGTAAACATGGTGATTCCAATGATATTGATAATTTAATAATATAATTGCGGTACTGCCGATATTGTCTAAGGTTCTTTATTAAGTAACTCACAATATGGTTTTAGAAGTGGAAGAGAAGAGTACATCATCCTTACTTGTTGCCCTAACTGACACTCTAAGAACTAATTTAGGTTATGATAATGTTTGTATACTTATATCTCTTGATTTAACAAAAGCATTTGATAAATTAAGTCAAAATCTGCAGCCTTTTTAATAGGTTCATATCTTTCGGGTCGTGGAAATTTGTCTCTTCTATTACTCCCGTTAAAAGTGGTGTTCCACAGGGATCGGTAATTGGACCCTTATTGTTCACGATGTTCCTTAATGACTTATTTCGACATTTAAATATTGGCAAATGCTTTGCATATGCTGACGATATTCAGGTCGTTTTTTGTGGTAAACAACCGAAGGTTGCGGTTTTTCAATCCATTGTGGATTACGGAGTACAGTGTATCTCCGAATGGATGTCTAACAATATGTTCACTATGAATGTTCTTAAGACTAAAGCCATGCCATTTTCACCTACGCGGAATGTTATACAAGGTATAACATTAACAATGAATAATGTTGCAGTTGAGTTTGTTGATGAAATTAAAATTTTAGGTGTAATAATTAACAATCGATTGAATTTTGAACGGCAAATCTCATACCTCATATGTACTGTCAACTTTTCGCTAAAAAGATTGTATAGGGTTAACTTATATCTGCCATTACATGTTAGAATTGTTCATAGCATGTTAATTCCATTATTTTTATAATGGTTAATGGTTCATATCATCTTTATAAGAGTAAAATTATACAATATAGTATTTCACATGAAATTTATTAATTCGGATTTTTTTTGGGAATTCTAAATGATTATAACCATACTTTGTGATTATAACTATATGCTACATTGAATTATTTTTGTATATTTTTTATTCATTTTTTATTGATGTTAGAATTAACATTTATATAACTAGTAATAGTGTGGATTACTGTAATTTATTAATTGGCCAATAAGGATTACAAATTAAATAAATAAAATAAAAAAATGTAAGTAGGTATAAATTTAAGTATGGATAACATGCTCCTAAGTTTTGTGACTTTGAAAAACAAAATCAAATTGGCAGATATAAAATTTTAAAGCAATTTGGAATTTTTTCCAAATTACTTTGAATTTTTGTAAAATAATGTAAAAGAATTCATGTTAAGCATTCATAACTTTTATAGTTATAGATATAAATAGTAGTAGTTGAAGGGATTGTGTATAGATGCAGAAGTTGATGATTGCTTATTTGGAATTTTGATAATAAAAAATATGCATATTTTTAAATGGTTATTATTCAATTTTATTGATTTTGAGGTAGTTGGGATATAATATTTTAAGGACGACAGAGTTGCATTTTATAAGGTAGGGTACTATAGTTGAAACAAAATTTGACCACTTGTTCACTTTTGGACTTATTTTTCAATTGCTGTGTTTTTTTTTTTTTTGCTATTGAATGTTATTTTCTATTTATTTGCATTTTTTGTAATTTTATTTTTTACTTGTCTCCAACCAATGAAAACAAACAGCTGATTATGATAAATACCCGATACAAATTAGAGATGACACTTATTCATTCGTAATTCGAACGTAATTCAAACTGAATTATGTACAACTTGTGTAATTCGCAGCTGAAATTTTGTATGGCGAATGATGTCATTCGGTACGTAATTGGGGGTTGAATGATGAATGAGAGCGTGAATTACGAATAATTGCACCGTGTGAACGGGGTAGAACAAACATATATTTGAATTACGTGTCTTAAGGTGGAAGTACACAACACGCGTTGAGACGGCAACGCGTTTTACGCTTTTTAAACTTTTCGCGCTTTACAAGCTGCAAGTTACACACCACGCGTCATTTTGATCTTTCTTTTAATGTTTTTTAAGACATTACTGTTTTAAAAATCAAAATTTTAAGTTTTTTTTTAATATCTTTCTTTCATTGTTGATGAAATTTATTACATTTTATTTTATTCTTATTCTACACAAAATAAAATACTACTCTGATCAGCTGCCGACGCGTCAAAAGTTGAAAGTTGCTGAACTTTCCGCTGCAGACGCGTTAACTACAGTGTGTATCTTGTTAAATGAAAATACACAATTTCAACTTTTTTTGACAGAAGCCTATAACGCTCTGACGCGTACAACGCGTGTTGTGTACTTTCACATTTAACCCTGTTTTAAACAAAATGCATTACTGAATTGATTTTTTAGTCTTAGATTTTATACTGATTTTGTTATTATGTACATTTGTAACAATAACTACATATGTATGTACGTTTTTAACTACATATGTATTTCGGTTTTTTCCTACAAGATAGTCGATTACCGACTTTCAACAAAAAGTCGATTGTTCGATTATTCGAAACTCGATATATAGAACCCTAATCAGAAGAGGAAAGTTCTTTGTGTGATTTTTTCTTATTACCCATTCGTATTTTTTTGTTTTCTCCATTTCACTTTATTTTCAGCTGTAACAGACAAGTGACGTGTTTTGCTTTGTTTACAGAAAAAACAAAATTTACTTTGAGAATTTTTCAATTAATTTTAATACTATTTTTTTGGAAATTTGATAAAAATAATGATAATTGGTGCTAATTAATACAAGAGTTAAAAGAATCAAGTGCTAAATTATGAAGGTCATTGAGTTGGACGACGTGGAGATAAATTATCAAAGACATTGTCAATAGTTTCTATATTTATTATCATTGCAAGAGAAAAAAATAAATTTGTAAAACTAGAAACGTGTTTGGGAGAAACGAATAAACTACAACAACAACGCTAACCAAGGCAAATAAGGTAAAGAAATAATGTCAAAATGACAGCCCCCATTCGATTTGTTCATAGACTATCAGCTGGTCGATTTTTATACGTTTTAAGAAAAATTACAAAAAAAAAAAAAAATATAAGAGTCGACAAGAAGCCAATATTAATTAATTAAATCTAGCTTTGTATAAAAAAAATTGTTTAAGGCACTTCTTTTAGAAATTTCAAAGAAGTTGTTTTCTCTATTATTTTGGGCGATTCTTCTTTGTTTCAAATATTGTGCGTGTGTGTTTGTGTGCATTTGGTTAATCAATTGTTATGAAAACATTAAATCTAGCAATTATTTTCATGCTGAATTTGTTAAATAATTTTAAAATATTTAATAATAAATTTATACAGCAAACATTCAAATATTTTAGAGGCTTAATTAATCGAATCAAAATGGATCAGGACGAAGGTCATATGCAAGGGGAGGAGCAACTAGAACAAGAGAATTTACTGGAACATAATGCTGGAATAGTACCTCAACAGCATCAGTATGAACCATTACAAAACCTAGCATTAGAGGAAATAGGTGCGAACGTGGAATATGTTGGAATGGATATCGTTGATGACAGTTCAAATGAGAGTGACGATGAGGACGGCAATAATGTTGCTGACGATGATGACGACGACGACGATGATGATGAGGAAGATGATATTAGTAATTATGATGAATTAGAAGAAATAATGGATCAAGAAAGTTGTTCATCGGATGATTATGACATATCAGATATGGATCCAGAGTATACTGTCCGCAATTTTAGGCGTATGCATAAAATGTTTATGAAACGACAACAAGAACTGAAAAAACCTGCATATTCTTTTCAACCATTACGACTTACACAATGCCTTTATAAAAGTCGGCACGATTCATGGGCGTATCCGATAGCACGCAGTGGACATCGTATAATTGCTTCTGAATCTCATCTTTATTCGTTGGGCGGTTATAATCCAAAGACAAGAACAAATGCCATGCGTCGCGGTGCATGCATGTTATTTCAAGAATTGTGGGCTTATAACTTTGCTACAAACCGTTGGAAGCTTCTACAAAATGGCGATAATTGTGATATGCCAAGAGAACTGGCTTCAAATGCTCTTGCCATCTATAATAATGTTTTGATTGTAAGTACAATTTTAATTATACATATTTTAATAGGTTACTAATATTATGGTGAATAAAATACGAACATTTCTCGAGTTTTTGTTAAAAAACTCAGGACACTAATAAAAAAAAATATATACTGTAAATTTTGTCCTGGTCAGTTAATAATTAGCATTGAAACAAATTGAACCATCGAAATAAAATAAATATTGTGATTAAAAACCCAAACTAAAAATTAAATTTTAAGCATTGTAAAGATATGAAATTGCCAAAAAGTTTACCTATAAGTAAATAAACTTAACTGAGAATAATAAGTTAATTAAGAGAATATCGGATCAGGTCGGAAATGTAATGAGGAAGATTCCATAATTGGGTCTAAAATAAAGTCTGAAGTAATTGATTGTTTTGCAATATAAAATAAGGAAATATAATTTACACAAAAGACTTGAGATTGAGAGTTCAGAAATAGAAGAAAAAAAGAAAACAGCTTTATATACCTACTCTAGAAACTCAATAGAAGGTCACTATATTCAGGTTAGAAAAATTAGGGTCGTAATAAGGAGATATTGCACTTTAAAGCTTGCTAATTGTTTATTTGTTGAAACTTAAATCTAACCATAATGGCCGTAAAAATAAACACTTAAAAAGAAACTGAAAACCAAAAATTTATTTTTAACTTTTTTTATTAAGTTTTTTTTTGTTTTATACAAATTTTAGAATTAAGTTTCGAAAAATGAACAACAATTTTAGTAATTTCAAAATAGTTTTTCTTTAAGATATCAAAAATGGCTTCAAAGACAATGCAAATTTCAAATCTCCTTATTTTGAGGCCTAAAATTAAGTTTACGTGTATCGGCGTTTTCCTGTGTCATTTCAAAAGTTGAAATTTTACTTCAGTGCAATTAAAAGTACTGCTTAAAATAGTTTAACTTCGTTGTAAATAAGGAACTTTAATTAATGTTTTTAAAATGTAGTTTTTCTAAATGATTTTGTACGTTCTAAGTGACTACTAGTTATTTTTAAAGTTGAGAAATATAATCTCGAAACCGAATTCATAAGAGCTTAGTTCAGTTGTCAATGACGTCCATGGCATCCAAAATAAGGCCTGTCCGTTACCTGAAATGCAAAAAGGGGTAACAACCAAAAAATGTAAAATCGACTTTTTCATTGGAAATGTTTCACTGCATCAAAATACATGTTATTGCAAATTTTTAGAACCCTATTGTCAAAAATACCGACTTTTTTGAAATGAAATGCAAAAGGGCGTAACAACAAACCAGACCTGGGATAAATGCATTAAATGTGTTAATGCATTAACAATTTTTTCTACATTAAAAAAAATTAATGTTAAAAATAAACTTGCATTAACATTAACATGGGTACATTTAATGCATTAAATTTGCATTAACATTAAATATTTTTAAATTTAATGCATTAATTTTACATTAACATTAAATATTTCTGAAATTAATGCATTAATTTTGCATTAACATTAAATATTTTTGAATTTAATGCATTAATTTTCCATTAACATTAAATAATAAATAATAAAATTAATGCATTAATTTTCCATTAACATTAATGTATAAAATAATTTATAAAAATAAGAATACAGCGCTAAAGACCTCGGTCTAACTAAATTCAAGTAAAATTGAATGTGTTAAAGTCCTTTCTAATAAGTCCTATACTCGATAATACATATTAGAAGAATAGTGTCACTTCCCAAATATTCCATTTTTAGTTTATTTTGTTAAAGTGCTTTCTAATAAGTCCTATACTCGATAATACATATTAGAAGAATAATATCACTTCCCAGATATTCCTTTTTTAGTATATTTTGTCTGTGGAATCTTATATAAATATCATATTTAAAACACACAAGTTTGAATGGAATATAGGAGTTATTAGAAAGGACTTTAACCTATTAAATTTAGTTGTTTAGTTAGATCGAGGTCTTTTGAGCTGTATTTTTATTTATGTTTATCAATTTTTATATATGTATATTAATGTTAATGGAATATTAATGCATTAATTTTATTGCTTATTTAATGTTAATGTAAAATTAATGCACTAAATTCAGATATATTTAATGTTAATGCAAAATTAATGCATTAATTTCAATTTCAGGTCTTTTGAGCTGTATCGAGGTCTTTTGAGCTGTATTTTTATTTATGTTTATCAATTTTTATATATGTATATTAATGTTAATGGAATATTAATGCATTAATTTTATTGCTTATTTAATGTTAATGTAAAATTAATGCACTAAATTCAGATATATTTAATGTTAATGCAAAATTAATGCATTAATTTCAAAAATATTTAATGTTAATGTAAAATTAATGCATTAAATTCAAAAATATTTAATGTTAATGGAAATGGGTAGAACCACAAAGATTCTATGGGGTGACCCTGATGAGAGCAAGACAAGAAATCTTCTCAAAATGAGCAAAATGAGGTTTGTATGATGGTACGTATTCTCAGTGGACACACAGGATTACGAGCACATCTATACAAAATTGGACGTGCGAATTCAGACGAATGTAGAGCATGTGGAGAGGACAGTGAAACTCTGGAGCACTTTCTTTGCCATTGTCAGGCATTCGTCGAAGTTAGATCCAAGTATCTTGGAAGTGATGTTATTCCGGAAATAACATTCTTAACCAACACCGATTGGAAGATTCTTAGGAATTACGTCCAGGAAACTGAGTTTCTGAACATGGAAAAATAATACATTCAGTGAACAATTTCTTTTTTTTTTTTTTTTTGAATTGGAGCGCACAACAGGCCCGATAGTGGCCTAGGTGTATTTCTTCGGATTTGATGTAGTATACATCCTCCTATCAACCTAACCTAACCTAATGGAAATTTAATGCATTAAATTTTAAAAATTTAATGTTAATGCAATATTTTTTACATTAAATTAAATTTTTTTTAATTTAATGTTAATGCAAAATTAATGGAAATCGATGTTGGGATACAATACTTGTAAGAAAATGTCGTTTTTATAACAAAAGTAGTTTTCATTTTATATAGTTTTTTGTCTATATGAATCTGCTGACTTTTGTAATGATCCGGCTTTATTTGAAATTCGGCATAACTTTTGTATAAACTTTAATGGCTCAATCAAATTTTATTTGAATCGGTCCTATAGGGTATGGTCAAACACCAGAAAATAAGTATTTCGTCAATAAAGTGCTTAAATTCATTTGAATTAAATACATTAAAATTTAACTTAAGTGCTTCATTCAAAAATAAGACATATTTTCATTATAATCATAACTGGTGGAGGATATCGAAGGGTCGGCCATGCCATACTATACTTTCTTATTTCTTTATTTGATATTCGAAGAAAAATGTACAAATTTTAATTACAAAAGTTTTGTATTCGCAAAATTTCTTTCATGTAATAAAACTTTCTAAAAACGATTTTGTTCCAAATGATTAAAAATACCAAGGCAAGGTGATTTGACTAAATTGAGCTAAAAAAGTGCAATAATCCTTGAGCAATGTGACACAAAGACCATGAATTTCATTCCATTTATCAAAAAAGGCTTAATTTAGCGAAGCTGATATTCGAAATACCCCAGAGTTTAAAACCCCTGCGCCCGATAAAGGCCGGGTATTCAGGGTATTTTCTGAAAGGAATCCAAAATGCAACACACACCAAATTTAGGAGCAATTCTTAAATTCTAAACAAATTTTCTAATACATGTGAACTTATTTCTATTTCTATTTATATGTATATGATATATTTTTTATGTATACCTATTACAAATTTGTAACTGATTATAGGTTTATTTTGATGTTGTGCTAATAAGTCAAAATTCTAAGATAAATGATTTAAAAAGAATTAAATACGTATTTTCTGCTAATTTATGTACGAATAATAAACAAAATATACTTATTAGTATAAATCAGATTGAATTTTTTGTTGCTATGGAAAATGAAAACAAAATAATTCAAAAAAACAGCTAACGATTTGCAAAAATAATCATTACCGAAATATTGGAAATTGTATTCTCTACAAATGTTGTAAAACCACCTAAAGTCTTACGACGAACAATAATCAAGATATATGCAAATATTTCATATTTTTGATCTTTGACTTCCAATATCTCATTAAGTCCCCGACTTTTAGTTCTTTATTTTGATTGTCCAGATGGTGCTCTATACCAGTTTTTACTTTACAGTCGTAAATTCTTCATTTTGCTCAATTTGTCCTCTAATTTGGGTAATTCCAAAAAGTTGAGTTTTGTTGATTTGCATTAAATATTCATTTATTTTTTAAAATAAATATTAAATACATTAGTAAACGAGTCCACGAAGATACATATTTTCCTAAAGCAACGCGATATGAGAAAAATACACCAAAATTGTTCGATTTTAGTGGGTTCAAACTTTATATTGGTATAACTAATATTAAAAATTTTGGAAGAATGTTTTTTTTTAGAATACACGCAACTCGTTTACAAACGGTTGATGTTCCAGAAATAAAGTGTCAATTTACGAAATCAAAAGAATCCGATTTATAAATTTATTTAATATTCTTTACAAAAACACCATTGATTTTATTTGTTCATATATTTCATAACAAATTTAAGTTTTTTTCAACAAAGTTTAAATAAACATTTTTTTATGATTTTAACGCATAACTTTAAAGTTCGTTATAAAAAAGGAAAATTGTATGAAATTATACAAGAGGGACTTTGAAGTGTGTTGGCGGAGTATTAAACTCACGAACTGCCAGGTTATCCCACAAAAATAGGAGAGGTACATTAGGACAAAAATCTTACTTTCTCACGAGAAAGCTCCACATATTCAGAATTCCAATCCTCATATAAACAAATATTCATCATCATTGGAGACATCAATAATATCACAACCAGAATCATTTTCAGCCAGAGAGGCATCAGTAGCATATACAAACATATATTAAAATAGTCTAGCTTATAATAAATGTCCAATTAAGTCCGGCAGTTCTTGACCGATAGAGCTAAAAATTTGTGTCTGGCCTACTATCTAATAGTACTAACCTTGGTGGAAATTTCATCCAAATCAAATGAAGATTAAGATCTTGGGACTTTAGAATATTGTTTTCATTAAACATGCGGATAAAGAGACACAAACATAGGATATAGAATTCGGAATTACAAACGGTATGACAAAGGTGAAGGGTATAAAAATAAAGATACATACCAACATCTACAAATGTGGGATGGAAATGGTAGAAAATACTAGACAACTACTGAGATATAAAATATCATTGAAAGCATTATAAATGGATTGTATAACAAAGCAACATATAACTTTGTATGTTTTATTCTCTATTTTCTCTATATTGTGGCGCGTAGTTTCACTACGCTTTATTCATGCTTTATGCATGAACAATATAAAATATACCTATTTTTTAATACGCTTTGTTATTACATTCTAAACAAAAAATGGTCCAACCAAAACATAATAATAAACAAACCCTTCACAACTACGTAGTTGTGACGAAAGCGTCGACATTATGTTATACATACACACATTGACTCCATCATCGAGTACTTATTCGACAGCATAAACAGCTGCTTACCAAACATACATATGGATACATACAATATCGTATATCAATACATACATACATACATATGTATGTTGTATGAATGTATAAAATCATAAAGTTTCAGATCAAAACAAAAAAACAAGTTATTGTTTTGCTTTGTTTTTATACATAGCGACTTCCTCTGGATACCAAAAACGTTACATCGCATTTCCCAAAACATTAAAATTTCGATTTGCATTTTACTACGTAGGTATAATTTGGGAAGTGGAGAGGAAAATCGAGATTATGTTTGCTATTCATTTTTGTAATCATTAAACGTTATTCATTGTCAGTGAACATCAAATTAAGCTATATTATCTTCACCATAATGTATTAAAATAATATAATATTAATATTTTATTATTTTATTAAATAAATAAATTTATTAAAATATAAAATATTTTTTTTTTTTTAGTTTTTCGAATTTTTTTAACTGATGTTTAAAATTGCTTTTTATAATTTTTTAAATATAAATTTTTTATTTTATATTTTATTAATGTTTCGCACTTTTTTAACAACATTTTTCATCTTCTTGGTTAGAGTATATGTATATACAGTGGCTGACAAAACAATGGAAACTTTTTCTAAAATTTCTGAAATGAATACAAAACCTAAAAATTTATTAAAAAATTTTATTTTTTTAGTATTTATTTGGTATATATCCTTATTTACTTAAATTAATAAAAATCTATAGAAATAATTAAATTTTGTAAAAATAAAAAATAAAACAAGACTTTTGTTTTAGATTACTGACCAAACAATGGAAACTTCGGCATTATAGTAACAAAAACTGTCTGATCTTGTCAGTAACTCGGTATATAGTTGGGAATCCTTTACTTTATATTTTCCTTCGAAAAAAATTGCTATTCCCTTATAATTGCATCCTAAAAATCGTCCTTGCAGGTGTAATTTTGAGTCCATATTTGCGAACTACAGTTTCCAACAGATTTTCTATGGGGTTGATATCTGGTGATTAGGCAGGCCACCTCAATACACGTATCACGTTCGAGTCTTAATTACTCAATTATAACTCAAAAGTTGACTTTTAAGGTCATTGTCGTTCTGAAATCTCCAAACTAGTACCATAGTTTCCACAGCCAAGGGAAAGGTTATGTTTTTTAAATGGATATCTATCTTATACCACACATAGTAAGATTTTATAAAATGAATTCGTCCAATACCTTTTCATGAAAAATAGTATTTCATATTGACTGGACCTGTAATCTTTTGCGTAGAGTAGACGAGTAGAATGATTTGTTCTAAAACTAAGAGGTTTTGTTACAGGACCAAGACCAATCACATTTGCGCTGTGACTATGAGTACTACTTTCGATTTTTATGTTATTAACTACCCCAGAGGAGTATAATTTTGAAACAACCACTGTATATATGTTTGTCATTCCATTTGTAATTTCCACTATATAATTTTGCGGTCCTATAAAATATATACCTTTGTAAATTCTGAATCGATTTAGCGATCATACACGCTTTCCAAAAATATCCAGTGTAAAAAACGGACATATAGCAAAATTCCAAAAAAAAAAAAAAAATATATATATATAAGGGCATTTCCATGAGAAGGTCTACCAAGACTGAACATATAAAAACCCTTCTAACTTTCGCATTTTTGAAAATAAATTAACAAAATTTTGTACATGGGCTTCTACAGTGGCGAGCAAAACTGGCTACATATCAATCAAGTTTATGTTAAAAACCCAATAAAATCCAGAAATTATTAAAAAAAAATTGATATTTGTTTTAAAATAAGCAATAGAAGAATAAGAAAATAAAACAATAGAAAATTTGCGAATATTGAAACTATATCTCAAGTTTTAGCCAATTTTATTAAAAAAGTCAATGTATCCACTTTTGCACGTTTAAATTTCATTAATATAGCAACACAAATAAATTTAAAAATATCAATGAATTTGAGTACTGCTACTTGATTTACCTTTGAAGAAAGCATCAAAACAAACAGTTACCATTTTTGAGTCATATTTGTAATTTTTTGCAAATATTTTAATTTTCTAGTTTTAATAAGAAAAATATTAAGTTTAGTGGAAAACCAAATGGTCAAAATAACAAAAAATAATTACTGTGCTCGTCAAATTGCCAAGAAGTTAGGAATTTGCCACCGAAGAGTGCTATAAGTACGAAAAAGAAAACATATAAGCACACCAGAAGTTGAGAAAGGTCGATCGTGCTTGCCTTCGGAGAGAGATGCCAGAACTGTGGAGCGTTTATTGACATCCAAATGGTTTTGCGTTTGTCAGGTTAACTGCCTCGAGCTCCCTTCCCTTTAAAGATATTACATTCGCCCTTTCGTTACCGACTACTCCCGAGTGGGCTGGTACCCATATGATGTGAACCTTACCTCTGGGAGAGTATTCAGTTAAAGCTTATCCAATAAGGTCTTAGATTTATTTCTATCGCCTGATATCGCCCTAATTGTCTTCTGGCTGTCGGTAAATATATTAAGCGCTGTGGGCGCCATATTTATTCTAATCCAATTTACGCATTCCGTTATTGCTCGTACTTCCGCCTGGAAGCTTGTGTTATGATTTGGTAAACGTTGGAATATTTCTGTTTCTGGGTCTTCAATATAGAAACCCAGCCCCACTTTGTCCCCCAATTTAGAGCCATCCGTGTAACAACGGATTTCTAATGGTATTTGCTCTAAGGTTCCGCTTGACCAAGACATTCTATCTTGGATCAGCGTTTCAAAGTTTATGACATATTCTGTGTCTGGTATACGATCAGGCACGTCCGATGATTGTGTATAACCTTCCAATGTGTCCAGTATTAACTTTGTCTGTCACTGGTATCTTCTTGCCCAGGAAGCAAGGTTCACTATACGTAGAAATTTTTGTCTTTCTTGTGAAAAGACAGATTTCCGTTTTTGCCGGGTTAACATTGAGGCCTCTCGGTTGAGCCCAGCTCAAGGCTGTATTCAGAGCCACCTCAGCTCTTCTACACAAGTAATTTGGATCCTTTCCCTTTAAAAGTATTACGACATCGTCTGCATAGCAGACAGGTCTAAGTCCTTTCTCAGTTAGGGTCCTTAGGAGGCTATTAATCGTGGTAACCCAGAGTAAAGGTGACAAAATGCCACCTTGTGGTATACCGCGAAATACCTTTTTCCTGATAGTTATATCGTACATCTCGCAGCTTATCCATCTGTTCCTTAGCATGTGGTTGATCCAGTTACGGAGCACCCGGTCAACATAAAACTGGTCTAGGGATTGGATAAGAGTATCAGTGTGCACGTTATTGAAGGCGCCTTCGATGTCAATGCATACCGCCAGTGTATACAGTTTGCTATCAAAGGATGAACCTATGTAGTGGAGAACTTCGTTTAAAGCGGTTTCCACCGCTCGTCCCTTTACATAAGCATGCTGCTTAAATTTTAGGTCTTTGTCGGGTATACTGCTTTTCACCATACTATCACCTATCCGTTCCAAAGTTCTAAGTAGGAAGGACGTAAGACTTATCGGTCGATAAGACTTAGGTGTCGAATAGCTAGGTTTCCCTGGTTTAGGTATAAATATTACCCTTGCATCCTGCCATTTAATGGGGGTATATGTGAATTTCAAGCATGCAGTGAATATCTGAGACAGATGTACGGAAACCGGTCCCGCCTCCATCTGTAAGAGTGCCGGGAAAATGCCATCCGGCCCTGCAGCTTTATAGGGAGCGAAGCTCTTGATTTCCCCTTTAACCATATCAGATGTAATTACAATTTCCGTGTTAGCCTCCCCTTCCTCCAATATCGGTTCATCTATGTTATTCGATATACCGGGTGGAAAATGAGAGTCCATTAGGAGTTTCATTGTCTCCTCCATATCCTCCAACCTCCTGCCCGTATCATCGACCATAGATTCTGGTTGGACATGAGTTTTGGATAGGAATTTTTTTATCTTCGATACGTCATTTACGCTGTCTACCTGTTCACAGAAAAGTTTCCAGGAGTCTCGTTTGGCTTTACGAACAATTTTCTTATATTCACCAAGTTTACTACGATACTCATCCCAGTATACTGCGATCTTTTTACGACGTGCCCGGTTAAATAGTTTGCGAAGAGTCCTACCAAGGTTCCGGATCTCCCCGGTTACCCAGGGTTTCTCCTGGGCGGATCTCCGCTCTCGCAGAGGGCAGCTGTCCTCGAACGATTCAACCAAGGCACTTGTGAGCATATCTACTTTAGCGTCTATGTCCTCGTTATTTCGACATTGAAAAGTGTTCTGACATAAACGGTTCTTTAGTAAGGAACCGAACATTGTCCAATTAGTTTTAGACTTATTCCGAAACTTTATCGGCTTTGGTGGCGGCCGTAGTATTTTGAATCTTATGTACCGATGGTCAGAAAAGGAGTGCTCGTCCGAAACTCTCCAATCCTGAATTTCGTTTATAAGCTCTTCTGAACATATAGTTATATCTAATACTTCTTCTCTGATTCTATTGACGAAGGTAGCTTTATTACCTAAGTTCGATGTGATCTAGTCTTTAGTATTAAGGAAATCCATAAGGGCTTGTCCCCTGCGATTGGTGTTTGTACTACCCCAAGCTACATGGTGGGAGTTGGCATCACAACCTATTACAATTTTCTTATTTTGCCTTTGTGCCTCTTCGACCAGTTTCATCAGCTCCGACGTTGGTGGTAGTGTCGGAGAATCGAAAGGCAGGTAAATAGATGCAAGGTATATGTTGCCACGACCTTGCTTCAGTACCGTTGCATCCGATGTGGATAATCCTGTTGAGAGGACAAAACATAAATTCTTGTGACATAAGATACATGTTCTCGGTTGAGACCCTGTATCAGCGTAGAAAAGTTGGAAATTTACGTGATTTAATCCAGAAACCTTGTTGCGAATCGTCCAAGGTTCCTGGATTAAAGCTATATGTATCTTACCTGTGTTAATTTTAGCCATCAGAGCGTTGGTAGCTGTCTCGCTCCGATGGAGGTTTATTTGGATATCCTCAATCATTGTCATCCATTTAAACTGTCTTCCAGCGAGCTAGTGATCACATCCCCGCTCGTTGGATTTGACTCCTCCGGGTAACCTGAAGTGGCTATTGATGCAGTGGGTACCATTGATGGCACTGCGGTGGCCTTATCAGGCATAGGAAGAGCAGTCTTTTTAATCGACACTTTCCCAATTTTGGACAGCACTGCTGTTCTGTCTTCTGGCGAGTGAGTGATTTCCTCCTCGCTTTTAGGATTTGAATCCTCAAAATTACCGGTACTTGCTAATGATGCTTTGGGCACCGTCTTAGGTGTTTTAGTGTCCATATCGGGGCCGGTTTTGACATCCCTTTCAATCGGCACCTCCCCAATTTTGGAAAGGGCAGCTGCATCTTCTTTTGGCGAGTTAGTGGTATCTTCCTCGCATTTAGGATTTGACTTATTAACGTTATCAGTAGTTGCTACTGATGCTGTGGTCTTAGGTATTTTAGTGTCCTTTTCGAGGCTTGTTGTAAGAGCCCTTCCAATCGGCACCTTCCCAATTTTGAATATGACAGCTTTAGAGGCGAAGTAAGCCCTACCTTTATTCTTGGCAAGACTAGCCATAGATTTCTGGTCGATACCTATTACAAATAAAGTTCCCTCAGGTTCTTCTTTCCTGTAAAAGACGTCCCATTTTTCCACGGCCAGCTCAGCATTTTGACCACCAAGAATTTCCAGTATACGTTCATTAGCCAGTTTACTGCCCTATCCTTTTATGTAGACAGTGGACTTTAAGAGCACCGGAAGCTCGCTCTTCTTTGCCAGTCCCAGCTAAGCGCCGTCCCAGGGAGGAGGGATACTTTCCACCAAGTTCTTTAGGGTGCTCACACATTGGTGAGATGCCAACCTCATCAACATCACGCCCATTCTGAACTCGCAGCTCACGCTCTCTATTGGTTGTTGGCCCTTTGAAGCGATTGCGTGGTCCACTATCTTATTGTTCACCAGATCTTCTATCTTACTCTGTTGGTCTATTGGAATTTTGCCTGTCGGATTACCGGCATCTTAAACTGCATAACAGAGATCGTCCCGGTGTCTTCTTTTGGCAACTTTGGCGTAAGATGGCGGCTCTTTTCCTTTTCCACTGTCAAGCCTATCTTTCCTCGCTTTTCGGGGTTTCTTTTGGGATACCCTTACCTTCGAGGTTGATTTCGCCGACGTGGTCGTCTTCGGGATATCTATCTTGTCGTTGTCACCCTTACTCTCAGGATTCTGACTTGAGGTTCCATTGAGTGAAGTATAGCTTGGCTTCGACTGTGTATTAGAAGACGGGGAGCTCTTTTTCTTCTTTGGTTTATTCTCAGTTGTCAACTCTTCGGGAGACCTGATCCTCTTTGCCCCAGATCTTGTGAGAGAGTCCGATTTTTCCTTTGGAGTGTCGTTGGATTGACTAACTATGATTTCCTGAAGCATCTTTTTCAGCTTCCTCCTCTGTGCTCCAGATAGTCTTTTCTTAGTAATAGGTAGTTTAGCTATGCTATCACTCACCTGTTTCACCATTTGCCCTACTTCATCCTTTTTGGGATTTGCTATAATGGTGTTGTTATTATCTTCTGAGGATTCAGAGTCGGAACCCTCACCTATATTTAAAGGCTGAGGTAGCTTAGAGCTCTCTCCGAGTACATCCTCCCGCCACGGAGGCGGACAATGCCGCCGGTACTGGGTTATTTAGGCCCTGCACCGTAACTTTCATCTTTTTAATTTTATTTTTATTTTCCATGTTGTTTTTTTCCAGTTTTTGGTCTGCGGGGAATACAATATTCCCAGGTGGTGCCCTCCCTCAGCTTGATTCAAACTAAAAACTGGGGAGGACAGATGGTCCATCACCACCCCCTATCCGCCACCCGGGGACGCGCTCGGTAGGAAAAACGGGAAAACTCGTATTGATAACTTTTTTGAAAACTATATATATATGTCATTTTGGACATACACCCTACAGTCAGCATAGACCGAAAATATTTTTAAATATTTATATATATTTGTTTGTAATGAAAAGTAAAATAAGATTAAAATAAATACTATAATCATCATAAAATAGTTAATATTTAATCTTTAGAATAGATATTATTCATTCAAGAATTTATGGTTATAATTTATACCAATTTAGTAATAATAATAATTGCTAGAGTATCTATTATTGACAAAACTACATAAATATTACATATCGATACCCTATATTCAAAAAGTGCTAAATCAATAAAGTCTAGTTTTCAGGAAAGCAAAAAAACTATTTAATTCGTGAAATATTGCACTAAAAGATAACATTTCTTCCATAATAAGTTTTTAACATCCTTACTAATTCTTACCTATGACAAAATTTTAATATTTTGCACATTTTAGCGACTTATTTAAGATAGCACAAAAAAACAAATATTTGTTCTAAGTTAGCATGTTTTGTTCAAAGAATAGAACAAAAATATCTTGTAATAATATGCGTTATTTTATAATTTTATGAAATGTTTTTTTTTAAAGGGATATAAGTCAAACCAGTAAGTCCAATAAGATGCATTTACACCATTTAAGTAGAAAAACTCATGGCATATCTGCTTGTTTACTATTCCTTATTCTCAGTACAAATATTTTAAATTATGAAAAGTTTTTGAATATAAAAAGTACCAATATTTTTTGAATAATAATCCATAATTTGCACATTTAAAGACTTTTTTATAATCAAAATTCTAAATTGGAACCATAGAATATTATAGATCTTAGTGTTATAAACGATTTCTGAAATAACTTTACATTTTTCGGAAAAACATTATTTAAAGTCTAAAACTGGCTTTATATACAAATATATAAATGATCATATCTTAAAAACTATACATTCAATTTATTAATCTTTTTTGTGTTCAGCATGTTCATCTTGTTAATATACAAAATAAATTTTAAATAAATTTTGAAGCTTTAAAAAATGTTGTAAAATTTGTATGGAAGCACTTATTTTCTTCAATAAAAATTTAACTTTGAGATAGCATATTAACAAAAATTGTTGTTAAAAGTTCAAAAATTACTTTTTTGGTTTCAAATTTATACCAGACGTGGATCATGCATTGAGGAATCCTTTTGCATCAAAAACTCACTTTGCCCAAAATTGAGTTCGCACTTTTTGAATATAGGGTCACGATATAAAACTAATAATTCATCTTTTAGTTACTCTTTTAACATATTTTGTTTGCATTTTCTTTACAAAAATATTTCTTTAATATAATCCAAATGGGAAGATATTAAATGACATAATACTATTTTTATGATATACTGACAAGTTTTACTATACAGTATATACTAAAAGCACAAGTACATATCTAAACTGCATTTCACTGCACCTAATAACTTTTTTAAGTTGAACTATATGGAAAAAAGTAATTACCAAATATTTTGCTCGGCTGTACTGCTAAGAGCAGCAAATACAACATAATATTAATTAATTTGCCTCGAATAGATCCCATATTATATGAAAACAATAAATCATCCACTATATACTAACAAATGACGTTCATGTTTCTGGTTTTGTTTGTAACAAGTTTAAAAAATATTTATAAATATTTTTATACATAAATTAATTTGTATGGGAAAAATAAAAATTCGATGAACATGCTATTAGAAAAATTAGCAGTTTTTCATAGATTTTTATGAAATGACAAGTTTTAGAAACTTTTCTTCATGTGATTCTTTATGAAGGTAAGATGAACTTACTACCTCATGGCCAAAGTAGAGCACGATGAAAATGAAAAATTTCTAAAAAAGTGAGTTATTTTACTTAAACGACCGTAACTCAGACATTTGACCACAAATTTTGGATTTAATTTTTTTTTGGATTGAGAGGCAACACTTACTTGTATAATTAAAAGAAAATATCGGATTTGAAAATCGGTTAAAAACTACTAAACTTATGTTTTTAAAAAGTAAGTTAACGAAATTATTGGAGAAAATTAAATATATATTCGTACTCTATAGACTATAACAAAATGGTGTTGGTATATGAGGACGCCTGCATTTTATTTTTCTTCACTTTTGTATCACAGTGTTATTTTTAATAAAAAATGTGTATACTTTTGTAATCGCAGGTACATATATGTTTGATATATCATTGAAAGCGCCTTTTGAAGACCTTTCATATGATACCAAATATATTATTGGTAAGAATTAAACATCATACATGATTTCATATATTTCTGTCGAATATCAAATTCCTCATTTGAGAGATCATTTTGGAATTCACTTCCCATTGAATTAAGGAACTTCAATCATTTCATTCCAGTTATAAAAAATAACTAATTTATAAAATTGTTATAGTCATGTACAATGCACATTGGGTAAGTAAATTTGTAATAAGTAAATTTGGCATAAAGTAAATATTTAGAAATGATTTTAGTTTTCCCATTATTATTCTATAGGCCTTTAGATGATATAGCAAAGTTTATGTTTTTATGTATATTTTTCCAGATTTTTTTTTAATTTAATTTCATAACTTTTTTTGTACGAATCTACTACATTTTTATATAAAATATATGAAAATTTTCTTTTTCTATACCAAAATAATCTTTACAGCCAAAGATTTAATTATTAACGACTTTTTTAAAATGCTATTTTTCATAGATGTTTATGTTTTTTTGCAATTTTTAAAAGTGAAAAAGTACAATTTGGCTACTGATGTAGAGATGAGCGATATTTTCACGACTGTGATTTAATCACTGTGATTGATAATTCACTGGTAGCTGCTGTGACTGAAATGATCAAATAACAGTTACTTGCAATGTCGTTCTTTTGAATTTTTACCTTCTAAAATTCATTTAATTTTTGTTGAACCAAATACGTATTACAAGATAGTATACATGCAATTCGACATTTTTTCATATAGTAAACTCCTCTCGCTCTGATGACAACAATATTATTTTGTTCAGGAATATTTATGTATAAAGTACTGCTCAAAAATATAGCGCACCTTGTATTAGGTTTTTATTCTTTTTATATTATTACAATTGATAAAGTTAGAAAAAAATGATTGATGGCAAATTCAAGAACGAAGTCCAGTTTATGTAATAAGTATCAAAATTCGGCGTAAGACGGCAAAATATCGGTAATAGGGCTTTTTATACAAAACTAACCATAAAAAACTGTTTCATAATTATAGCGCACTCTTTGAAATAAGTTGAAACAATATTGAAAAATGTTAATTAATTTTGAAAAATTGCAACTTATTGTTATGAAATGACAGTTGTCTATGCTTCTAAATGCTATTTAATTTAAAGTGGCAAATTTTAAGCAGTTGTTTTTGGTTATTTTTGCTGATATGTGTCTTGTAGTACTAGTAAATTTCTTTATGTCAAAATATGCCCCTAATTGCTCAATAGTCCAATTTTTTTAATGAGGATTATATCTAGTGACATTGGAGATAACCTTCAAATGACATTTTAAAATTTTTTCCCAGGTAAACAACAATCTGACCCTCTAACATGGGTCACTTTTTGGCAGATTTATGATTGTGATGATCTAAATTGTAATAATTTTATCAAATTTCACTATAAAGCCTTAAAAAACTTGCTTCTAATGTTTAATCCTAATCTATGGAATAATAACACATCGTTACTGTGATCTGAATATGCTTAATTCTACACAAGCTAAACCTCACATGTAATATAAAAAATTTAAGAGCTAATCCGTTAATATCTAATATCGTATTACATCGATTTGATTAAACATTTGTATACTAATTAAATAAAAATAATAATTTTCGTTCGAATTGACCTCTATTTTCCATTTTCTGCAAATAAAATTTCCATTTACTGAAAATACAATTACCATTTAAAAGAATTTTAAAAACATTTTTCTTGGTGGTGTTCCAGTTAGCACAGGTGCATGTCTTAGCATCCTTTCTCTTGGCCAATTATCTTTTTTTAAGGATATGAAAATACTAGGATCACTAAATTTTAACCTTTTGTAGAAAATATTATTATATTTTTGTGCCGATTTAAACATAGACCTAGTTCAAATATTAAAAACGCTCAGTGCTATCGCGCGAAATTTAGAAATTTTGGATCTATCAAGGAAATATTCTCAAATAACATTGACTAAATTGTTATCAAATGTTTATAAATTATATTATGATTGATTGATTTCCGATTCATGTCTTCAGAATTGAAAATAGCTGCATAAATTGATTGTAAAATGCTAAAAAATTATTTTGGTAAAAAAACCCAAAGTGTTCGCTACACTTTGGCTGCTCAATACCAACTGGTACCAAATGGGTCTTAAAATATAGGGGCAGTAGTATTTTATCATCCCGAGATCCAATATTGAAAAACATTTCATATAAGAATATATTATTGCCAATTTGATTATAAATGCGCTATAATTTTGAATCAATATTTAAGGTCTTGTTTCGTAAAATATTTTCTAGCGCAGTTATTTTGCTATTTTAAAATAAATTTCAATATTGTTTTAATAAACTGGTCTATATGCTTTAATTTACCGCAAACAAAATTTTTTATCTTAAGTTTTTTTTAATGGTATAAAAATAGAAAATAATAGAATAATAGAAAGTGCGCTATATTTTTGAGCAGTGCTTTATACTTAATATAAGACCCAATAAAATACGAAAATCGAAAAAAATAATTATATTGTTTTGCTTTATAAGTGAAAACCGTGATCACAGTCACTGTTTTAAAGAACAGTGATTTACAAATCACGTTCACTAAGAACGAAGTTCTTTAGAAATCACTGTATCGCTCATCTCTATACTGATGGCCTCTAAGCGACCATATGCCAAATACACTCTGAAATCTTCTCAATAACAGCAAATTAAAATATTTGCCTCTTTTTGCTTCTGTCAAAAAGGCTCACTTTTCTAACACTCGGTGCTATGAAAATATTTATATTTTATTTAAAATCGAATTATTGAATGCGAAATTAATTGATTTAAGTAATAAGTGAAATAGTAGAAATTATTAAAATAATGACTGGACGTGCTATTGATTGATACATTATTGGTCTTACATTTCTCCAAAAAATTAAAAATTCTTCCAGAAGATGCATTAAATTTCGTCTTTTGCGAAAGTAATTACGATATATAGTATATGAATAAATGTAATAAAAATATGTTGTAGATAAAATTTTAAAAAAAATTTGTTTTAAAAATTTTGGAAAAAAAAAAAGAAGAAAAATGAAGTGACTCGACAATTTTAAAGCCGTTTTTATTTCAAAGTTTAAAATAAAATTTAAACTAAAAATCTTAGTTAGAGTTATAAAAAATTAGTGTTTTTTGAAAGTTTAATATAAACCGAAATACACATTCGTTTATCATTAACATAACCTTTTTCATATTGCGTTTATTTATAGTCACATGGGGGTACTGGATACCCATTCGGAGAAACATGCTCAAATGACTGCTATGTTTATACAACTGGAGAAAATCCACAGGTTATGCTTCTAAAAGTAACTGGTGATTTACCTGCTGCCCAGTATGGCCCAGGAATAGTGATACATAAGGATTTTCTCTATACAATTGGTGGAACAACAGGTTTCGACTATTCGTGTGATGTCTATCGTCTTAACTTAATAACTAAAGTCTGGGAAAATGTTTATATATGCCGACCCGAAATGCGGGATGATCCTGAGGGTCGGTATAGACATGAAGTTGTTTACGATGGTTGTCATATTTACGTGTTAGGTGGTGGGACTGCGCACACTGTTTATGATTTGCAACGTATACCTGCTTTTAATTTGGAAACCAATCGTTGGGATTATTTTGAAACATTGCCAGATCGGAGTGCTTCAACATCGGACGATCCGGGCTATCCAAAGGCTCGGAAGTGTCTCTCCTGCGTACAACATACATTATCAAATGGAGATATAGAGGCTTTCATTACTGGCGGCTTACAGGTATGTGTATACATAATATCGACAGATAATACAAATATTAATTAATGGATATATTCTACTTAGGGAGATTTCACTACATACTTTAATGACATATGGAAACTAAACCTTCGTACTAAACAATGGTATAAAATACATAGCGCCTCCCTTCCACGTCCACTTTATTTCCATTCCGCAGCACATGCTGGGAATGGTTGTATGTACATTTTTGGCGGAATAGAATACAGCGAGAAAGACATGTGTCGTCGTAATGATCTCTTTAAAATGTGGATGACTATACCAAAGCTTAGTGAAATTTGTTGGGATGCCATTACTTATTACAACTCTAATCTACATTATTTCGATCGCAGTACTTTACTTCGTGCAGGCATACCAGACCGTTTATTAAATCGTTTGCCACCTTTTCAACAACGAATGCGAAAACATATGTCGGATGAGTCGGATGAACCATCGCCATCCTCATTAATTAGTGCTATATCTAAAAGAATGCGTTCTCACATTGAGTAGATTTTTCACCGTCGTGAATCGATTAGTATTTTTAATTTTGTTTGAAGTTATTTATGGGTCGTTTGCCATCTGTTTTATAATAAATTACTATTACTATTTTTTTAATAATTTACATACAAATTAAATTGATGGATTTGTTAGCATAGAAAGTTAAAACGAATAGTTTTAAAAATCTTCTTTAAATGGATTTTGTATGGTTTACAAAACACTACATATTAAATAACACACACATGTGAACATACATACATATTTTTATATTTCTTCTTTCTAAATTATACAAAAAGAGTTGTATACACTCTTAATAGTTAGAGCGTTTTTGCGCGTTTTAAATATTTGTTAATATAAATGAGATGAATTTATTTTGCTAATTTTATGATATTTCTTTTTAAAAATAACTACAGAAATGGTTCAACTTTATTACTGCAGGAAAAATGATTCATCAGATTTAGGTACATACATATTGCATTAATTTTCTATGCAAATTAAGTGATATTACAAATACTGTCATAATAAGTTTACCCAGTTTAAATTCATGAAATAAATATAAATCATCTTTGTTCCAGAACAAGTCAGATTTTTAGTTGAGCATTTCGTGGATGCAGAAATTGCAAAATCTTTCTTGTACTGAAATAGACCAGTAATTTGCTTAATACAGTTGTGTTCTTATTCAAAATGACAAGAATCAAATAATAATATGATAACGAATGTTCTATTTATTAATTTAAAAGCAATTAAATTCTGAATATTTACATTGCTTTTAAGCTTTTAAGAATTCATTATTAGAATCATTTCGATATAAAAAATCATTGCTGTGCCTAAGAATAATGATTAAAAAATCTTATATGCTTACATTGTTTGAGTTTCTTTAATAGAAATTAATATTACCTACTACACATTAATAAATACCAAAATAAATTTTTGTTTTAAATAAAATAATTTAATAGAAATAAAAACTGGTTATTTTTTCATATACACACGCCAAAGGAATCAATCGATCATATTTTTTCATTTCATTATATTTTTATTCCGATTATAAAAATGGAGTAGAGGGGTCTGTGAAATAGTTTACTATATACAGTGACTTCCACAACTGTTCACAAAAACACAAAATTATAATATTTTTAGTATAAAAAATTTTTCCAGCAAGATAAAAATTTCATTCTTTATATTTTAAATATATTACGTACTGAAAAATTAACTAAGCCATAAAATATGAAATTAAATTTGGTTTTCGTAGAAAAGGAGTGAAAAATGTAATCATGTTTTTGTGAACACTATTGTAACCCTACTGATATATGGACATTTTCTATTTTCCGCATGGATGTATGAGTGTTTGGTTTCATGGAGAAGAGTTAGGAATCTTAAAAAAATAGAAGGAATATTGAAAACAATGCCATATGTAGACACTTCAAGGGGTTCTTACCTGCCAATTCCGTAAATCCGTTAGTGTAAACCACACTAAACCATCATAATGTATGACGATGACCTAAACAAAAGATTTATATAACCATCTAATATATTGAGGACCACTATATTAACTGTTTGAATTGTCCTCAACAATAAACAAGGCGGAATAGAACCAACAATGTTGCAAATAAGCACAAATATACCAAAATAATTAGATTTCCAACGCCCCATAACCTTAAAAAGCATTAGGTGACGATAAATTAATAATGAGCTAAAATTAACACATATTTCTCATCAAATTTTATTAAAAACAGGCAAAAGAGTCTTAAACCCATCATTACAGAAAAAGTTGGTTCCAATAAATGCCGATATATCCATGCGGAAAATAGAAAATGTCTATATATCAGTAGGTTTACAATAGTGTTCACAAAAACATGATTACATTTTTCACTTCTTTTCTACGAAAATCAAATTTAATTTCATAATGTATGGCTTAGTTAATTTTTCAGGACGTAATATATTTAAAATATAAAAAATGAAATCTTGGTGAAAAAATTTTTTATACTAAAAGTATTATAATTTTGTGTTTTTGTGAACAGTTGTGGAAGTCACTGCATGTATGTATGTATGTATGTATATGTAATATGAACAATGTCACAAACCCATTGACTATAGTGATATAAAGATACTTTATTTTTTGCGAAATTTTGAAAAAGGCTGTTGCGCAAATTAATTACTCAGATTACCAATGGTATCAATCAGAAGCTACAGTGACAACGATGCTACTTTGAAGAAATGGAATAAAGAGACTAATGCATTGACAATTTTTATACTATCAAAAATGATGGAGGTATATTGATTTTGCCATTCTGTTTGTAACACATCGAAATATTGGTAGTAGTCCTACGAAAGTATATATCACTAGTTTACTTATCTAAAATTCGTGTTTTTTGAACTGAGTACTATAAAAAATGAGTCATATTCAAGTCTTTCATATAGTTTTGTCTATTTTCAAATTATTTTCGGTGTTTTAACTTTTATTTAATAAGTAATCACACCTATTCTGCATTTCGATTACGTTTCCGTATTCAGATATGCTACGATCGAAAATTGGTATTCCAAGAGAAAACGCAATCGTAAGAAAAAGAAGAAGCAATTACATTTTATTTCAATGCTTTACGATTGTGTGTATTCGTTGTTGTTATTTTAGTGACGGAGCTTCGATAAAATTTCCATTCGAATTGAAATGCAGAATAGGGGTGAATAAGTTTGTTTAAGATGAGAAACACATTAATTACCACTTATTTTATATATCATGTTTTATTTATACAATCCGGCAATCTGTTTGAAAGTTATATACAAATAGAAAAATGTTATAAAACATTCAATGCTGTTTTACTCAAAACTAAGTTTTTTGATTTATGCCGGTCTTGTAGTATTTTAGGTCCAGCTTTGACTGTTGCCAACACAACCAAAGTTTGGTTGCTATCCATAATAGACACACAAGTTCTCAGCCCTAGCCATGTTAGCCTGTCTGTTGAATGCAAGATATGGATCAGACTGCAGAGCTAGAGAGCTTAACTAAGGTTTGTTTGGTATTGAAAATTTCGGTGCACGATTTTAACCACCTCCCATACAAGTGAACCCCGGATTAAGTTTTAAAGAGTCATAAATTAAATAAAATAAAAAAAATAAGTTAATTAGGCAACAATCGTTATAAAATTTTACACAAGTTAGTTTTATGTACCCAGAAATTATATTACATTGTAATGTAATTAGACCATAGTTAACCCTATTCCTCATATAAGGTCCCCTTTAGAAAGTGACTTTAAGGAACATAAATGGCTTAATAATAAAAGTATAATGGCGACATTCGTCGTAAAGATGTTTTATAGGAATAAAAATCTAAGTTTGATGAGTATCGGTTTACATCCCCCATATGAAATTCCATTCTGAAAATTACTTTAACGCTCCTAACTGGATTATAAATACTAGTATAGCTTTAAAATCATAAATAAATAAGTTTTACAAAAACCAAAATGCATGAGGATCGGTCTAAGATTGACCCACCCTCCATATGAGGGTCGTCTTCAGAAAATGACTATAAATCATAATTAAAAATAAAAGTGTGGCTATGAAATTCGACACAAACAAGTTTCTTATTTGTGAAGATTAAACTTATAGCTACGAAATATTTTAGAATAAATCTCAAAACAAAAGTTACTAAAGTTAATAAAGATGGTCATTATTTATTTAAAGAACTTAATATTAAGAAAATAATAAATGAACTGGGAACATGACCATCTTCTCTTTCAACTTTCTCTCGTTATATTCTTATTTCTTTATGGAAAACATAATGAACCCTTCTCCAAGGGTTGTATACGTTATAACATACAATTCTATTAAACTATACTAAAGAAAAAAGAGAATCATTTAAGATCGGAATTTTATGTATTACCTATCCCTATGTTCCATCATAAAATGTGAGTTCAATTGGGTATGTTGAGATTTTTTATTAAAAAAAAATTTAATAAAATCCTTATTACATAAAAAATAATCATATAAACATTAATAAACTTAAACGAAATATGTGATTAACATGTAGAAAATCTTTATAAATTAATAGAATTGAATGGACTAGTTCTAAACAAAGAATATTAATTTGCCTAAGTTAATATTATAAAATTGCAATTTATTTCATTTTACTGATTTTACCAATTAAAGTTTCGACTCCCTTATGAATGCGAACAATAAGTAAAAATCCTATAAAAATGGCTGGCATGCTAACAAAAGTAGCAATGCCTTCGTAAATAAAACGCGGAGCAAATATTTTCCAAACCATTAAATGGCGACAATGCATTGTACACGCCACCATGGAACATAACACCTAAAAAGAAAAGCAATGTAAGTTTAAAGTAAACGTTAAAGAAATTAGACTTACCTTTATTCCTTGCAAAATATAAAATTGAATAGCCAATTTAAAAGCCGTACCAATAAATGTATACTCCTGCTCGTATAATGTCAATTCACCGCGAGTCATGTCAAAGCCAACACATTCGTTTGAGATGTCACTTAGCGATCGTTCATTCATAGATGCAGATGAATTGAATGGTCGGCCTATTCCAGAAATCTCAATTTTACGTTGTTCGCGGTTAAAATTTGTTTTTATAAGATTTGGAAAAAGAGCAAAAATCGAAAAGGTTTCAGTAGATAATAAGCCGTACATGCAGAAGAACAAAACATGACCACAAAATGTATTGAATATCACTAACACAGCGGAAATAATGTTAGATTGTCCAATGTTGGTAGTTCGACCTACAAATGCTGCGCGCCAATCAATTTGCGACAGTGTTGTTTGATGGGAAGTAGCGAAGAAGCAAAAATGAGCCAATAAAAACCATGCAACTACAGCAGTGAATCTAGGATGTACACAGGTTTCTAATAAATATAAAAAAATTATGACTTTATTACATTTATTATAGTAAAACTAAACAACTCACCAAAATTTGTTGCGGTTCTAAAACGCAAAATAGCATGAAGTAAGAGTATTATAGCTCCCACAGCTATGCATGCAACGATACCCATTGAAGAGCGTGGCTCCAAAAGAACAATTAAAACCATAGCTAGAAATGTTCCAAATGATATTATAACTGATGAATATACAGTAGTTAATCCATAGACTACGGGAATTTCACTGCCTCCTTCTGGATTATCCCCTTCGTACATTCGTTTCATTTTCTTGAAAATTTCGGGTACCACACTCTCTGTACTATTCACTGTAATCCTTGAGGAATTTTTGGGTGGTAACAAATACACCATTAAGGGTGATACGGTAACAACGATAATCTGGACAATCAATAGTGTGTAAATAACTACCGCCATTGCATCAATATGTGTTCTCTGTATGTTCTTAATAGCACTGTTCGATAAGAGAATGTGTCCACCAGCACAAATACTCGCTATTGTGGGTCCATAACGGGCCAACAAGACATTGATACAATTTCCAGTCAAACTTCCGCAAGAACGAAGGTAGATCCGACTAAGCGTTGTATATAACACAATTATAACCACTGACAGTATATATGTTTTTGCACCGGAGGGTTTCTTAAGTGAGAATCCCCCTAAATTGCCATTGTTAGTGAAATCTGCACAATTGCCTTGTTCTTCGCGACAACGAAACAGAGATGTTGCAAAACGGATTAACGCAATAGCTAGGAAACTGGCCACAAACAACTTAAATGCAGTGGACTTTAAAAATTGTTGGAATTTAAATTTATTCTTAAAGTCCACACGGACGCTCTTTTGTATAAGTTCGTAAACCATTAGAAAGATGACAGCTACTAGTAGATAAGACAGTATTTTGCCTTCTTGAATGATGAAACTGTTCGAGAAAAATATGCAAAACAATATGATTAAGATCAAACGTGAGGGGAAGTTACCAAATCGCTTTGCTTTTGACAAATTTTCTGTAATTATTGGCCAGCTCTGTACTGTATGGAATACCAGTATCAATGTACTTATAACGCTGGTGAAAAATATAATAGAATGCTCTTCCGTTTTGAATGCAAAGTTCTTATAGTAACGATAGCCAAATACTCCTGCTGCTAAATTCAGAAGATAAGTATAGCCCACCTCTTTCAATTGGAAAATTTTACAAAAATCCATTGATCGTGTATTATAGGTCAGTGTGAAAGAGAAAAATATTGGCAAAAATGTAGCAAAGAGCCCGTGTGACATTTGTGTTGCATCAAACTTAACCCATATCTCACGGCAAGTATTCAGTATTAGTCTCAGATTTATATTTAAATCTCCAACGAATGATTTAAAAGCAATTTCATTGTATATTGTTTTAACTCTGTGCGTTAACAATATATATTCAGTTTCCAAGCTTTCCATTTTATCCAAATTAAATGTTCGTTTGTTTTCTAAAGCATAATTGAAAAAGTACTTATAAATCTGTTGCGCATTTTGCCAGGCGTGTAAAATTAGAGTTTGCATTTTACTCAAGTGAGGAATAGGAATATCAGGAATAAGATTAAAATTAATTAAACCTAAATTGGAGTACGGTATTGGTATTCCGAGAATGGTGGCAAGTGTTGGCACGAAATCAATCTATAAAAATAAATACATAACAGAATTATTCTATGGAAACATTTTATGATAAAAAAGGTATGATAATTTTGTGCATTTTACATATTCTATCTCGAACTGTAATTTTTAAAATAAATGCTTACTTTTATATAAATTTATACAAATTTGCTTTAATGAACTAATAAACAAAAATGTAATTGACCAAATTTAATACTGAGACGTCTAACGGATAGTTTTAAAACTTAACAGGAACACTATTCACGGCCCCTTGAATACATATTTGGAATTTTATTAATTCGTTTATCATTACTCTTTTATTTATATAGATAGATAGATAGATAGATAGATAGATAGATAGATAGATAGATAGATAGATAGATAGATAGAAAAGAATTTGTGTAATTTTGAAAACTGAGATTTTTCACTTCTTAAAGGATTTTTACCAAAAGCCATCAAAATAATTAACTATTTATAAACGGCTCTGAAGTTTTGAGATGCATTTTCAAGGGAAAATATCGATGTTTTTAGGTTTTTATTAAAATTTTACCATTTAATAATTACTTTTGCTCTTTATTGCAAAGGAATCGTAATCAATGATGTCAAGTGTATGGAATGTAGGATTTTTTTTTCTCAAAAATTTCTTATGAATGAGAAATGTGAGAAAAAATTTTTTTTTAGGATATTTCATAAGGATTTACGGACAATAGGTTAGGGAATACAACAGTACCAAAATTATTGTCAATTCATTTTACGAAATATTTTTTATTAAATGTTTGTCCATTTTAAAATTATTTTTGTAATTTCAGATTTGTTTAGTGAACAATATTTGTACTTTTAATTATGTACATTCAATTATCAAAATGGAGTTTTTTGAATTTTGCCGGTCTTGTTAAAATATATCTATTAAAAATTGCGACTTGTACTCCTACAAACATGTTTAAAATAAACTCACATTAGAGTAAAAATATCAGTGTTTTCAAAATACAAATAAATAAGATTAAATTATTAAAAAATATACGTGACTCTAAATTAAGCGTCATTTTTTACCTCAACGTGTAATAGTTACAAATTATCATTATAAAAACCAATTTCATTTTTTTGTTTCTGAATACATATTGTCTCTGCTTGAGAAGTGTCATGGGCATTACCATGATCCAATCTAATTTTATCTAAACTATGTAATATCATAATTTTAGGGATGCCAAACGGGACTGTCTTTTACAAATCCCGGTATTAGGGATTTTGAAAATTGCAATCCCGGTATTCCGGGATATTTCGGATTTTATATATGAAAATCTTTAAATCTTCATGTTTGTAAAGAAAATTGTTTAATTTGGTGGAAATTCAGCAGACAGAAAATATATTTAAATTAAAACAATCCAATTAATTATAATTTTTAAACAAAAACTTTTAGAATTTCATAATTTCTGTAAATTTTTAAATACATACTTTGAAATAAAAATAAATATCAAGTTCCGAAATTAGACGCAAGCACTTTTTAAAATCATATACTGTTCCATTTGAAATAATAATTATAACAGAGCCCAATTCAATTATTCGAACATCAATTTAGAACCTTTTCTTTGAAAAATATTTGGAGTTTTGCACAAAATACATATTAGTTTTGGAATATAGCATATTTGAAGAATTTTTTTTTTAAATTTTATGTACATTCAGAACAAGGTAATTTTCCTATATAGGTATTAGAAAGTTTGAAATGTAAAATCTTCTAGTATTGAAAAATAAAGTTTGTATTCGACTGTGTCGAAATTAAATACCCACCATCAAAATATTGTAATGTATTAATATTAATATGAGCATCAATGTGATTTACAGAGGAGGTCCTCTTAGGTTTTCTTGTGTCAATTTTGGTCCAAATTTACAGCCCAAATAGAATAAGTCTTCTAGCTCGTGTTTTCAACTTACAGAAACAGAATGTGTATACTTTTTGGGTCTACGACCAAAATTTCAATGTGTTAAAAATAAGATCGTAATTTTTAAACTAATGAAATTATGGCTCAAAATAGAAAATAACAAATTCCGTGATTTTCGGGATTGGCATCCCTACATAATTTTGAATACTATATAATTGCGTACATTAAATCTTATCAAGTTAAACAACAGAGATTGATAATAATATCTGTGTATACATAATACGTAAGTATCTTATCTAGTGTAAGTCTATGTATTGTACTTATTTATGTTTATTTACATACCTGCTGCAGTGTTGTGTTGTCAGAATTAAAATCATTTTTGAAAAAATTTCCTTGTTTGGTATAAGCAAATAGAAGAGCATTGGTTTCATCTTCTGTGTCGCCACCGTGGTCACCAGAAGCTGTCATTCCATGATCACCCATTACAAATAATGTTGTTTTATCATCCATTTCAGCGACAATGTTTCTGAAGCCCATTACCGAAATGAATAAAACCTTTAAAATTGTTTCTCTTTAAAATGAACTGAAAAATATACCTAATGACATCATTCATTTCACTAAGTTTACGCGACATCTCCTCATGAAGTGGTCCATATTTGTGTCCGCAATGGTCGACTCCCAAAAAATGAGCAATTAATACTTGCCAGTCGTTCTTTTGCATTTCTTTGGGCAAATGCTTTTGTATTTTACGATCAACTGTATCCAGATCGAATATATCAAAACTAGGGTACGCATACGATCTTTTAAAGCGCCTAGGATATAGATCCGTCCACGTGCTATCTCCTAAAAATACTATTGGTAAATGATTTCTGACCATTTGATCAATAATATTGTCCTCATTTATTTCTGGAGAAGCAAAGTTTGATCCCATATCAACAAATGTGGGTAAACTTCCAGTGGTTAAACCCTTAAGTCTTTGTAGTGTAGTAGTTGGTGGATCAGCTTTGAAGCGCATAACTCTTGTCTGATCCGGCATATGCTCCAGAAGTTCATGCAGCACTGTTAGTTTATTTTCGTATGGCAAGGGCTGCTTAACATTATCCTTGTAAACACCAAACTCATATTTTAATGCATCAATAAGTAATATTATTACTTTAGATTTTTGAGGTAGACACAAATTTGCAGATGCGTTTACATCTTTGAATATTTCTTGAACAACCTCTTCAGTTAGATAATATTCCTATTAACATTAATGAAAAAAAGTATATCATGTAAAACCGAATTTAAATAAACTTTGCAGTACTTACGTCATTCTGGTCTAATGACAAGTGCCGGCAACAGCTCACATCCGTCTTCGAAACGCGAGACAACAGAAAACCTCGAGAAAATAAATATACACCAGAAGCAATTAGATACGCCAACCACAAAATAACCAATCCCAAACTTATAGCAAACTTCATTTTAATACTTTAATTTATATATCTGTTTTTGTACTTCGTATCTAGCAAATGCATCTAAAACAATGCATTTCCAAATATTGTTGGTAATTCGTTTCAGAATTCATGGAACGCACCAAACTTTTTTATCGAAAATCTTGTTTTACGACTAAGATATAACATACAATTTTAAATGTATTTCTTAAAAAAAATAACTTTAATCCATTCACACACACCCTTATTCGAAATAAACCAAAATATCTTGAAATTTTCACGGGTCTATTAGCAAATGAAGTTATCTCCGTGAAGAAAAAAATACACCGCACACCAGTGTAGAGTAAATAATTAAAACAAAATACTAAACTGTTTTAAGAAGGTGGCAGAGCCCTGCGCCGACAAATATTAACGGCGGCGGCGACTGACACTAAATATGTCGGCGGCGGCTTAAAATCGACTGTAAGCCGGCTAAGTTTTCAACTACGTTTAGTTTTTAATTTTTCAACGATTTTAAATAAAAACGGAATCCGAGAGATGTTTATAACAACAAAACAGAGCAAACTCAAAAGTTGTATGAGAAATTATGCAGGGATGAATAAACAATTCTTAAAAATTAAAAACAAATCCTTTCTCCATGTTTTACTAGGATCTGCCGATATTTAACCCTATCTTCCATATAAAACATCTTGCAATATAAATAAGAAACCTACTTAACAATTTTGATGATTCTAACTACAATGGTTTTCCAGATATACAATTTGTTACATATGGGAGATTCCACGTTTAATTTAATCTATGAAAAATTTGAATAATCTAATAGTTTCCAGATATACAAAATTTTGTATTTAATTCATATGGGAAGTGCCAAGCCCCCCATTGAAAGTCCGCCCGTTATTCTCTAAATGTTCTTCAGTAAAATTTGAAGATTCTAGCTCTAATAGTTTCTCAGATATACGAATTTTTCTATTTAATTCATATGGGAGCTCCAAGCCCCCCAGATGAAAGTCCGCCCTTTTTTCTCCAAAATGTTCAGATGAATATTAAAGTTGTTCGTGCAAAATTTGAAGAATTTAGTTATATTAGTTTTCCAGATAAACGAATTTTTGTATTTAATTCATATGGGAGGTTCCGCTCCCCTCATTGGTAGTCCCCCAATTTATTACCCAAAATGTTTACATGAATGTTAAAGTTCTTCCAGAACAACATCATTTAAAGGGATCACAAAGAGATTGAAAAATATTCCAAAAGTTTCACTTTGAAAACATTATTAGAATGTATGAAAACTCGCAACTCTAAAGGCAGACTATTCCTATTTTAGCGGTAATTTATGATTAAATTAAGTAAGAAGTAAGAGTTATATTCGGCAAATCACATGTCGTAAAAAAGCAAATTTCGGAAGTGGTCCGATCATTAGATTAATAAGATCATTAGATTAATAAGAACGTCACCGTGATTTTCGGATTAGGGACTTAAAAGTGGATTTGGATCAATAATATATATAATTTAAAGTATTTTTTTTAATTCTACTATAATTCTATAATAATGATAACTTTTGGAATGATGTATCAGCTATAAACTGATTTTCTGTAAGAGGGTTATATTGGCGGACCGATCCTCATAACTTTATTTTTCGGTTCCTAAAAATGTTTTTTTCGTCGACATCGACATTTGAAATCCATTTATGTGCGTTTAAGTCATTTTCTCAAGAAGATTTCATATACATATTTGCATTACATATTTTCGTTCCAACAAAAATTGTTTTATTATGGTATTATTAAGTACGTAAAAAACGTTAAAATCAATTATTGAAGGGGGCAGGGTCAATTATGGCCTATAGAAATTTCGATTGATATCGAGCCATTTTTGCAAAATGGACGTAAGCGAGATAAATTTTCGTTCAATTAGGATACTGCGTGTTTAATTTTATGTTTATATCTTCAATATTTTAGAAAATTCAAAAAGTACCAGTTAAAGAACGAAAAATTACCAGAAATACTCCAGTTTAAATTTTCATTCACTCAAGTCCCTGATTGCTTAGTTTTATGTTTTTAGGTTCATTATAATAGAAAATTCAAATAGAACCAGTTGAATAACGAAAAAGTTCCAAAAAGTCACCTTTTATATGTTATCACTTAATCCGGGCTGTACATTCCTAATTTCATGTTTCTAGGTTCAATATTATAAAAAATTCAAAAAGTACCAGTCGAAGAACGAAAAAGTACCAAAAAGTCCCCTTTTAAATGTTATCACTTAATCCGGGCTGTACATTCTTAATTTCATTTTTCTAGGTTCAATATTATAAAAATATCAAAAAGTACCAGTCGAAGAACGAAAAAGTACTAAAAAGTCCCTCTTTATAGATTATAATTTACTCCGGGCTCTACATATTTATTTTTATGTTTCTAGGTTTAATTTTATGGAAAACTCAAAAAGTACCAGTCGAAGTACGATAAAGTTCCCATTTTATAGATTCTCATTTACTCCAGGCTCTAAGTGCGTAATTTCATGTTTCGAGGTTCAAATTTTGTAGCAAGCTCAAAAAGTACCAGTCAAAGAACGAAAAAGTACCAAAAAGTGCCATTTTATAGATTCTCATCTACTCCAGGTTCTACGTGCATAATTTCATGTTTCTATGTTCAATTTAATAGAAAACTCAAAAAGTACCTTTTGAAGAACTAAAAAGTACCAAAAAGTCCACTTTTATAGATTCTCAAGTGCTTAATTACATGTTTCTAAATTCTAAGTCAAAAAAGTACCAGTTGCAACATCGTATTGGGAGCCCGTTATTATGTATTCATATGTATAAGTTAATAAACCAAAAACAATGTTTTATAAAAAAGTACCAAAAATAGGTTCAATTCAAACGTCCGAATATCCAAAAAGTACTAAATTCATATTTTTATTTGTTCGTCAAGTTATGAAGGATTCAAAAATATTTTTTGAATGTTCTCTGGTTTAAAAGATACATGGGGTGCAAAAGAAGTACCAAATTACAGTTTCTACCCGTTTATTCCCCAAAGGGGCCGAATTTGAAAAAAGTACCAGACACCTGTCCGCTTATTTTTTAAATGAATGACGATAAGCTTTAAACTGTTTTTG
Organism: Lucilia sericata; assembly: GCF_015586225.1. NCBI lineage: Eukaryota > Metazoa > Arthropoda > Insecta > Diptera > Calliphoridae > Lucilia > Lucilia sericata. The sequence goes on from NW_023994043.1 coordinate 48,151, forward strand.
TATCTTTTATAGTTTAGGAGATATGAGGTTACCGAATTTACCAGTTGCATAAGTAAGAGTGTTTTAAAGTGTTTAAAAGTGAAATTAAAAGTGTTATCAAAATATATTGAATTTAATAATAAATACGGAAATGTACTCAAAGCTTTATATGGTGAGTATTTTTAAGACATATTACTTTGCAATAAAAAAACATATCTATAACTTTTTAAAATTCATATTTTTTAAACAGAATCCGCAAAAAAAGAGGGATATACCTGAGGAATTTATAAAAGATTTAAGAGGTATCTTTCGTAGAATCAAGAATACTTACAATAAGGAAAAAGCTAGACAATACAATAAAGAAAATTCAAATTCAAATAATTCTCAATAACCCTTTTTATAACAATTAATATGTTTTTAAAAATGTATTCAAATGAAATAAATATTGTTTTTGAATTAAATGTGATATTTTAAAATATTTTTATTCAACTAAAAACATTTTCTTTTAAAAAATAAAGTGAACGACAAAGCTTAGGACATCGTCACTGACGCCAAAGTGAATGATACTATCATCAATATAGTCGTTAATTACAAAGCTGAGGACATTTTCGCCCATATAATCGTTGACGACAAAGTGGACGATATTGTCGCTTATTTAGTCGTTAACGACAAAGCCCATATAATCGTTGACGACAAAGTGGATGATCTTGTCGCCCATATAATCGTTCACGACAAAGTGGATGATATTGTGGCTTATATAGTCGTTGATGATAAAATGGTGGAATTAATCTATATTTTTGGGTGAAGGGCAAACTGAGCGACATTGTCTCTCATCTAGTCGTCCACGATTTTCGCGACACTTGTTCGAAAATGTCGTTGACGATTTGTTCCGGCTGTCCTACATTTGTCTTCCAGGACTTTACATTGTCGTGTACCCATCGTTGAGGATGTCTTAAAGACAAGCCCAACTGGGTTAGCAAAACGATGTAAACAAAAATAAAAATACTCATACAAGTGTATTAAATTCATACAGAACCTGTATATGAGAGAGACTGATATTTCCCTGCCAGCAATTTTGTAGTCGACTACGAGAAAAATTCACTTCTGGTTTACTTTTACAGACTGACTATAAGCTAACTACAATGTAATGCAGAGATGTCCCAAAATTTTGTATTTGGCAACGTAAAGAACCGACTTTTAAATACTAACTACAAGCTAACTATAATGTAATGCAGAAGTGCCTCAAAATTATCTGGAGAGAATTAATTGTATTTCAACATGTTTTCTCTTCTTTCTCTATTACTATGATTTTATTTGTTAACTTTAGTAGACTGACTATAAACGAACAGCAATGTAATGCAGAAATGTTCCAAAATTTGGTATTTATTAAAGTAAACAACCGACTTTTAAAGACTAGCTACAAGCTAACTATCATATAATGCGGGAGTACCCCAAAATTATCTGGAGAGCATTTTGTTTCGACATGTTTTCTCATGTTTCTTTATTATTTGGAATTTTGTTTTACATTTTTGTCATTTTCTTGTATACGTTGTGAAATTAGAGTCAGTAAATTGGAAAAATTAATCATAAAAGGTTAAATATTTCAAAACTCGGTCCCTAAATTCTGCTGATTAATACTGTAAATATAATACATTAACAGTTAACATTACACAGAACGTTTAAAAATTTATTTTAGATTTGGATCAATGGGAATCATGGAAATAATGAACAAATCATTCATAATTTTATGGATACCAGTGTTATTATTAGTTCCCCTGTTAGTAACTAACTTTAAGCTAGTTGAAAAGTCATGCAGAGTCGGACAATTGACTACTGCGTAGGACATCGCCATGTTAGAATAGTCAGTTGGCTACATTAAAAATAATCCAAGAATCAACTATAACTAGTTGATGAAAACGTGCATTTAAAGTTAGTTGAGTTGCTGGCAGGGTTCTTACTCTCAGTAACAGTTCTAATTATTTTTCTATGCCATGAACAGTTTCATGGCAAACATACAAAATATGTTTCAACAATTGATGCAGAATCAAAGCATGCTCATTAGGGTGGCTCCAAATGCTCCCACTGAAAATGAAAATTTAGTTCAATCTAAGTTACTATTTCTCAAATTTTTTGTCCTGAAGTCAATATTTGGTGAGTTACATAGATCAAAGGATAAAAAGGTAATTTTTAAGGTTTTTATAACTCATCATTTGCTTTACATTATTCGTAAAATATCAATAAACATGAAATACATGAAGAATTCTTATACTTTTGTGAAGTAATTTTATGGATTTTTTTTAAAGCTAAATTAATTTTAGATAACGGAAGTTGTCAATATTCGACTATCTTATATACCTAGCAATAATACGGTTGATATATTAGGTCTGTTCGCGTACTCGATAATTTGCAACGATTGTTACTAAATTCCGTTCGCGTACTTTTGAAAACTTGCAACGAGAGAGTAAGAGAGCGATAAAAATGACAGTTCGTTGATAGATAATTTTTTGATTTTACGGATATTTTTTCCCAAGTAAAAATATCCAACATATGCTCACAACATATGGTCGAAATATGAATACGTAAACAAACCAAAGAAAACGAAAATTTTGTAAATTTTAAATTTTTTGAAAGAAATATTTAAATAAATAACACACGAATATTAAAAAATTATTTGTAATTAGATTTATTACAATTTTATTTATCATAAATTAGTTTTTAAAAGAGTTTGTTTGTTATGAAAAATCATAACAAATATTGTCAATCTAACGTTTTTAAAACCACTTAGTTTGTCTTTCTCTTGGCGATTTTGTGTAAATTTTTATTTTACTAATATGTTTGTAACATAAAGTTTTAAAACAATAATATATTTGTAATGATATTACATCGAGCTCTTTTCGCACAAAAGACATAACCGACAAAAACTAAATTTTACAGGAGAGCATTTTTTTTAATTATCTTCGAAGTAGGGCATTACATTACTCCAAAACTCCGTTAATAAATATTATTACATCTAAAATATGGGATGCAGTTTGTTTCGATTTTATATTGACGCTATATCCGATTTTTTTGTCGCTTACGTCTTTTTTGCCGAGACAAATTTTTATGATATAAACAATGTTGAGGCGTTTACGTCTAAATTCTCTGTCTAAAAATATATTTTTTGTGTATGTATATCTTTATATAATTTGTATAAATCTGAAATTTTAGAGTGCAATAAATATTTTTTTATAAGATTTTAAGATCATCTAGCGATGTCTGTATGTCAGTCTGTTTGTTGAAAACCGGATAGGTTCCGAACGTTAGGAGCTAAAGTGATGAAATTCTCCAAAAATGCTTATTGATGACAAACATTGTTTTGTGTTAATAATGGGCAAAATCGGTTCATGATTTCACTTAGCCCCCATACAAGTACCTCCCGGATTATAGTTAAAACATTAATAAATATGTTGTTTATGTACCAATCGCTATAAAATTTTGCAGAAGTCAGTTATATATATCTGTAAATTATGTTGGGAAGAATGACAGATGTCAGGGAATATTTGACCCTAGCCTCCATATATGGACCCTTTAAGACAATGATTTTATGGCCAAATCCCTCAATAAAGGCCGTATTCTGAAAATCACCCTGAAGTCCACATTAATATCCATACATGGTAGTACAATTCGCCATATATCGAATAAATAAGTAAATCCTGGTACTATTGATTCATAAAGAGTCCATATACAGGTCCGCCTTCCGAAATCCACAAATTTACAACCAAATATAAGAGTTGGTTAAATGGTAATAATATAAATGCAATGTAATTAGTAATTACTACTAAATAAATTCATTAAAAGTTATAGAAAATTATAAATTTTAGCACATAAATTGCAATGGCATAGTGATAATTACATGAATTTATTACAATTATACTCAGATATGTAGCATTTCATTCGCAAACAAATTAAATACGTTAATTTGTTCAAAATGTTTCTATAAATTTAATATATTTTAAAAGAAAATTTAGACGTAACCGACACCTTGCTGTTACAAAATTCATAAACAGAAAATAATTGTGTACTTACGTCTTTTTTCTTTTTCTTGTAATTTGAAACCATTGCATATATAGCTACGAAATTTTCAGAGATGATGCTAATAGACCTAAATTATCGATTTCTATACAAAAACGAAAATCGAAAATCAAGTCGCTTACGTCCATTTTGCAAAAAGGGCTCGACATGTTTTGTTAACTTTAAATATCTATTTATTTTTAAGAAAAATCATAGTTTCAATTGTTTGTTTAAAATTAAAAATTACTCTCTATCATAAAGTTACTGGATATTTTTTACTAGAAAGTACGCGAACGGACCTATTATGGGCTCCTAAAGTTGGGCATTTCAAGTATTTTTGTGGAAAATTAGCAATGTTGACGACTTTATTACTTTGGAACCCGTTATCCGATTATAACAAATGAAGTCTCGTCCGACAGGACTCCGATTACTCATTATTTGAATTTCATAAAATTGTTTGGTCCTTTCTCAAGGACCATAAAAAGGAAAATATCCTTTATCCTTGAATATCCTGAAAAATGGTATGGCAGTTTTTATTTAGCTACATTTCTATAGAAAATGTGTGCTTTTTACAAATGCCGAATAATGTACAAATTACCGCAGAGAAATATTATGGATAAAATTATCTGAAATCAAGCCATAATTACACGAAATATTGGAGGTCAAAATAATATATTTTTTTAAAATATATCCTTTCTTATGCATCCTACGAGTTTAGGAGTCATAACAAAATTTGTAGAGAATTAAATTTATGTAATTTTAATATTTTTATATCATGATACAACCATAGAAAGGTAGAATCAGTAGGTAGGTTAGTTGTCAATTCTCTGCCTTGTTAAGTCAAACAAAAAAGAACTAAAAGAGAAAAACTTCAAAATCTTCAAATGAAAAACCACGAAAAATACTTACCATGAAATGATTCTTGAACGGTACACGCCATGATACAATTAATAAGGTAGCCTCGTCCACACATCTGATTATCAGAAAGAAAGAAGTGAAGGAAAGAAGTCTTAAAAAGCGAATTTATCCACGAATATTTAAAATATTTGGGTTAAATTAATTTGTATTTTGGGTCCTTCATAGCGTCCACGCTTATATTTTTGAGTTTCAGGTAAAAATGTAATTTTGGGAATTTTTTTAAACTGTTAACTTTGGCGGCTTTTGCTAAAAATTATTCACGATAAAATAACTGTACTTCTAAGATGTTAGACAATGTCCACACAAAATATCGTTGATGTGCTATTAAAAAAATTTCAGAATTTTTTTGAACCTCAAAATCTGAATTAAAAAGAGAATTTCCCATATGTACATTAATATATCATAAGAAAACAAACTTATACAGATCTGAAGATATTATTGATTCGTAAGGTATATGGAAGATGCAATAGGAGGGATAAATTGACCTTTGAATATATTATGCATCTATATCAATAAAAAATTTTATGTCCAGGGCTATCAAGTATAAAACCTAAAACGCCAACGGCCCTATCTAACATTTTTAAAATTTTACAGGAGAAGCAAAAAACTATTTATATTGAAAAGTTTGTTTCTATCAACGCGATTTATTTGTAGTAAATAAACGAATTGTTTAATAGTGAAACCTATCATTTGTTATGATGGTTGACAATGGCGTAAATAATGATGGATAAATTGAACTTTTTACCTTTAAAATTTAAATGTTTTTGTAGATAGGGCCTTTTGTTTTTTGTCAATAATTTTGGTCGGAGGAGTCCAATTTTTGGTGTGGACATTTGTTTTGATGCAATACACTATAATCAACAATAAAATCGATTTTGAATTTTTGGTTAGTTAGGGCCGTTTGCGTTTCAGGTGACGAAATAGTGTTCAGGCTCGCGACGATTCATCGGGAACGGAAGTAGACGACGACTGTCTCGACATAGACATTGAGCCCCTGCTTTAATTGTGACCTCCCTCCGCTCGCTACGCCGGTGGTTCTTCAAATTACTGTGAATGACGCTTAGGAATATTGACAAGTGTCATTCCGACTTCCTGTCAATCAACCTAAGCGTCATTACAGTTTATGAAAAACCCCAGCAGCATAAATTCTTGGACAGCGACAACAACTCTTATGTTTCGATAAATAAAGTCCTTTTTGAGAACGTTTGAGAAACTTCTCGATTTTTATTGTACTCATGCAGTAAACAAATAAGTGCATCCTGCATTTTATCATCAAAGTTATTTATTCGTCTCAATAAATAACAAATTTTTTCATATAATGGTTGGAATTTGTTTAAATAGTTAATTTTTTATTGGTTCAAATGCCAACTTTTTACTAATTTCCTGATTGTCTGAAATTGTAAATCTCCATTGTTTAACAGTCTTAGGTCTGTTTTCATATGGACAAACGGAAAATAATGTTTAGAATTAGGTTAAGGGTTATACACCGTAAAAACGGCGTATATCCACTCGGAGACCATAAGGTCCATTGTGATTCCCTTCAAGAAGTGAATCATAAATAAAAACGAAAATCCATGTCCTCCTATAAAGCCCAGTCAAAGAAGTGACTAATTCCCTTGACAAAACCTAGTAGGTTGTGAGGGTTAAGTCCAGCAATTTTCCCCAGTTCGCCGTGGAACCTATTCCCTAGCCATTTCAGCCTGAGGTTTTGTATCCTAGGACATTGGTAGATAATATGCTCGATCGTCTCTACTTCCTCCTCATCTTCGCATAACCTGCAATAGTCCGGTATACTACTGTCCCACTTACTGACAAAGGTTCTAACTGAGCAGTGTCCATTTAGAAACTCTATCAGAACCCTTAGACTGCGTCTTTCCAGTCCTATAAGTATTTTGGTAGCACCCATATCAAGTTTTGGCCACAGGGCTTTTGATATCTTGCAATCCAATCTACTATTCCAGGACTGGTTAATGATGTCACGTATTCTTTCGAATATCATCCTATTATAGTGACAAATGGGTGGTTTTACCATCCTTTCCCTGTCATCTATATCAAGGTTCGAACCCAATCTAGCTAGTTCGTCCGCAACCTCATTACCATGCACATTACAGTGCCCTGGCACCCAACACAATCTAATGACAAATAGTCTCATAATGTCCCTAAGGGCATTTCTACAATCCACAACTAGGCGCGAATGTACCGTGTGACAAACCAATGCTCTAAGAGCAGCTTGGCTATCAACATAAATGTTTAGAATTATCTATCCAAAATTTTTAAAAATCACAATAAAAAATCAAAGAAAACATTAAATTTTGTACTAAAAATTAGATTTTTTTAAAACCAGTTAACCGAGACATAAAAACTGGATAACTCGGTTAACCGAAAACCAATGTTTAAAAAAAAACGGTTTGCGAAAAACTGAAATATGTATTAAAAACCGGTTTTTCGGTTAACCGGTTTATAAACACTATTTGTAAATAACGGTTTCCATGTTATTGTTTACATTTTCCGCAATGGTTTGGTAGCGTACGTAGGCTTCGATAAATTTAAATAAAATTTAATCTAGATTGAATTTTGAAAAAAAGGAAAAAAAACCGTTTCGGTAGATTTTATTGAGGATTATTGTGAATTAATTTCAACGAATTTTATTAAATTTATCTATGTAAAAAATCTGAAAATTTTACGAAAAATTAAAAATTTCGATTACTTTTACTGTTACACAAATTTTCCTGATATCCCATTGAAAATAATGATACCAAAATCTATCCTTTGGAAGAAATATGAAAAAAAACATAAAAACCTCAAAAAAGGACCTTTTTATCCTATGATCCAGCTCGCCAAATATTGACCCCAGGACAAAAATTTAGAGAAACTCTATCTTATAATCAATTAAACTTTAATTTTAGTCGGGAACATCGACACCTTATTTTTCCTCCACCCTAATGTAGATACATCCTCCCATCAACCTAACCATATAAAAAAATTTTATTCCACATGATTTTTTTATTCGCCAATGATGAAAATTTAATATTATACATCCATCCTCAACCCAACCATATAAAAAAATTTGAATCCACATCATTTTTTTATTCGCCAATGATGAAAATTTAACATTTTTCGGATCTGATGTACATCCTTTATTCAATTTAACCGAATAAGGGTCAATCGATTGAATACCCTTCAAACATAGACGATGTCGACATGTAACTAAGTTATTTTTTCGCTATGCTGTATCAACATTACACCAACTAAATGTGAATGCACTTGTACATATTTAAAAATAAATAATAGAACATACATTTATTACACTTTTATTAATCGATTTTATTTGTTTTTAATATTTTGTTTAATTAATATTTTATATCAAAATTGAAATTTAAATAAATTGCTAATATATAAATGAATATGAGAATATCGTTTACTATATAAATGATGAATGTTTGTATATGAATATAGTATTTTCCTTTATGTATGTATATATTATGTATGTATATTATATATTAATAATATTTAGAAAAGAAAAGGGTGACTCTATAATGAAAATATATTTATATTTAATAATTAATATTAAATATTAATAATAATTAATTATTATTAATGTATGTATAAATGTATATATATGTATATACTAGGTATATTTATAAATAATACATTATTATATTTATTATAATTAGACAAACAAACAAAAAAATATAAAACGAATTTGAAAGTTAACTTATTACGGTAAATTATTATTTATTATAAAATATATGTATGTCTGTTGAAAAAAAACTGTTTGCTTAACGAGAACATGTAATTCAAAAGAAACAATAACGAAAAATCAAAATACATACATTTAAAAATGTGGCGTGTTTGTTTGTGTTTTATGTATACATATACATACATAATATGTATGTATGTATGTTTTATATGCATGTATGTGTGTTGATTATTAAATAAAATTCATAAAAATTTATTTAAATACATTCATTTAAATACATTATTACATTTATGTGTGTGATTGATAAATATTAAACGCCGTTTGTAGTTTTTTTTGTCTGTGTATGTTTTGCTTATTATTATAATTATTATTTCCACAAACGCTTTTTTTGATTTTCTATTTTATATAATTAATAATTCTTATTGTTTTATTTGTGTTTCAGAAAAGCGTTTTCCATATACATAATTTGTATATTACCATTTATGTATAACTAATACTAATTTCTTTCATAATTTTTGTTTAGTTCTCATCGTGTTCTTCTTTCATTCTTTTTCGCAACTATTTTCAATATCTTGTCTAAGAGTTGATTAATTGGTAGTCCGTTAAATTAGTTTAGAGTTTGGAATTACATAAAATTTAACTGTGTCTTAGTTAATTGTCCATTTAAATTGGATTAGAATTATTTGCATATGAAATACGTGTGTGTAAAACAAGCTAAAAGTTTGTAAAAAAGAAAACTTCTTTCACTTGTAGTTTTTCTTAAGAGCTGTTGCTACTGTAGTTTTCATTGCAGTTGGTGATGTAGTTAGTTTTGTTTTTGTTATTGTTGTTGAAGATGGAGATGACATCGTGGTTATGTTAGGGTTTCGTGATTTTGTGGGTGCTTGTTGTTTGGAAGCAGCATAAAGCATTTATCAGTAGGCTTGCGCTTCTTTGTAATCACTCTGGTCTGATGTAAAGAAATCCTCCAACTTCCATTGCAGAGTCTCAAATGTGGGTCGTCTCATGGGGTCTTTGTGCCAACATTCTAACATAATCTCATAAAGTCTTTGATCGCAATTTGGCGGCTGTGGCATACGATAACCATGCTCGACTTGCGTTAATACTTCTGCGTTGGTCATTCCTGAATAAAAAAGTAACATGTGTTATGTTGATTATTTAATGCTAATTTCACAATTTGAAGTAAATAATTTAGTAATATTTAAATAAACTTGCCTGGATATGGAATACGTCCATAAGTTACTAATTCAGTAAGTAAAATGCCGAAACTCCAGACATCAGATTTAATGGAAAACTTGGAATAGTTTGCAGCTTCTGGAGCAGTCCATTTAATAGGGAATCTAGCACCAACGCGGGCTTCATACTCATCTTCTTTAATAAGTCTTTAAAAATGCAATAAAAAATAAGTTTAATTTATGCAAATGCAATCAAACAATTCGCGTAAGTTATATAATAAAAACTTACCGTGCCAAACCAAAATCGGCTATTTTAACAATATTGTTATCTCCCACTAATACATTTCTCGCAGCCAAATCTCTGTGAATGTAATTCTGAGATTCCAAATAAGCCATACCAGCAGCTATTTGAGCAGCCATATCAATTAGCACCGGCATTTTAAGACTGCGACCTTTACCTGCAATAGCTGAACAAATGAAATTACACTGACAAAATTATACACGACAATGGAGTAATGAATGAAATGATATGTTTCAAAATATAAATAGACCAGACCAAATCGCATGTATCATGTTTGTATGTATGTTTATTTACATAAGTATGTACGAGTATGCATATCTCTCAGTATGAGCAGCTCAACTAAAGGTGATGATTATGGACGATTATTGGACGGCTCTCGCACTTGTTTGGTAATTGAATAAGAAAAAACTCAGTTATACATATAATTACTTAATATCGATAGTACTGAAATGTTATTCGCACTATGCATGATGTTTCAACAAAAGATTTAAGCATTTCGTACAAATTAAATAGTAGATTTTTATGTGGGCATAATATAAATTTAATAGTAAAAATATTTATTCCAAATTTACCTTGCAAATATTCCAGAAGAGAACCGTGCTTCATCAGTTCGGTTATAATATAAATCGGTTCCTCAACTGTACATACCGCATACAACTGTATAAGTTTATTGTGGCGGAGTTTTTTCATAATTTGAGCTTCTGCTAAAAAGTCTTTTGGATCCATTGTGCCTAATAATGCAAGAAAGAGAGTGTGAGAAAGGCATTTATAAAAACACATTTAAATCCATTTTAGAAATATAATTTACCTGATTTGAGAGTCTTTATAGCTACCGATGTGGTATTATTCCAAAGACCCTCCCATACCTCACCAAACTGACCAGAACCCAATTTACGTACGAACTTAAGGGAGGTTCTATCAATTTCCCACTGATCACGAGTTCGATGTGATAATCCTTCGGTGACAGGTTTTTCAATCTATTTAAAAAATTAATAAATAATTTCAGTCAGTAACAATTTATATACATAATATGTTTTTTATTATTCTCTAGCATTGTTATCTAAATTTAGAGGAGGAAGTATAAATGTTGTTAAGTTGATGTTTTGTTGTGCTGATTGGATATCTAAGTTTTATGAACATTTAAATGATTTGAGGTCATGAATACAGCTCAATATTTTTAAGAAAAATAACAAAATAATTTAATGAATTTCGGTTTGTACGATAATTTTGAATGATAATGAACCATCAAATTATTTTTTTTTTTAAGTTTTGTGATACAAACAGTATTATTCTGGATTCTACTATAAAAATAAAGCAATTGAAATGCACACTACCTTCAAAAGTGATTTAATTTTTGGTCCTTTTAAAAATGGTAGTAAACATTCAAAATTTCGAACCATATTCACATTCAGAGTTTTAATTATATCAGAGATTATTCAATAGTTGTATTTTAAATTAAACACTGTTTTTTAGCAAAAGATAGTCGACCAAAAATTTCATAATTCAAAATCTGGGATTTTGTTATAAAAAGTACCAAAAAACATCAGCAGTGCAATAATCTTTATGATCCTAGCAAAATCTTGGTAATGACTTGTACTTACTTAACAACTTATATTTCAATGACTACTTCATATCTAGTAATGACTTATATATAACCTGAAATATGTATACTATACATACATATATATGTATGAACTTATTTTTAAGGCTGTTGCCATTTTGCGTCAGCATACAATTGTTCTTTGTACAAACAAAAAAATAAAACAAAAAAGCGACCGTTTGTATCCTTGACTATTATATTTTTATGTCAAACAGAACAACTTACTTCACAACCTACATATATCCAATGACTTATTTAAGTCCCTATTTGTAAGCGAATGTGGTAAGTAAGAAAAATGTATATTAGCTGATCAACTCATTACTTTTTAAAGTAAGTTTTTGCTGAAGATTAACCTTTTGAAAATGGAAAAAGCTTTTAAATATACAAAAACACATTTTAATAAAAATTAATAATTTCTATATACTATATTAGAAACCATACATGGGATTTTTTCATTAAGCATTAACATTTCATTACCATTTATAGAAAAAATTCGAATGAAAAATATTTTAAGTACCATTTAATGAATATTATATTTTTTTCATTATAACTTTTATGATATGTAATGGTAATGAATTTGTAAATGAATTTTCAAAAACAAATTTAATTAGTATTTATAATTGTTGAAAAATCTTTTTTAAATTTGATAAGAATTCAGGAAAATTTTTCGAAGAAGAAATTTGGCAGTCATAAGTACATCTAATGACAATACAATAATATGGCCAAATACTCGAAATTAAGTTCAAAAATTCGAAGTTATGGTCGAAATTTTTTTTATTCGAAAAATGTTTAAAGCAGTTAAAACTAGTTCTTCTAGTCCGAATGGACTGAAATTTGGCATGCATGACAATACAATATAATATTAGGATATTCGAAATTAACTTCGAAATTCGAACTAATGTTCGTTTTTTTGAGGCCAGTTTCTCCCATTTTATTTTTTCTATACCATTGAAGAATAATGGTAATGAAAATTTCATTTTAAATAATTACTAATGAAATCGTTCCATTCCAACGAAATCGTCAATTAATTAGTCGATATAATTAACTATTCCCATGTATGTTAGAAACTATAGATATTTTGATTGGAATAGCTAATTTGAAAAATATAAGTTTTTTAGAAGAATGAAACAGTTTAATAAGCGAAATAATGAACAAATCGACAATGTACAAAAACATATGATTTTGACTATTTAAATAACTTAAGTTTCAAATTTTATTATTTATGTATAATGTTTTAAAAAATTACACTTTGCATCGTTGCAAAGAAATGTTATAGTTTTCAATATTTAGACACAAGTTCTAAGCGTGATATAACAAACATTTATTTGAAATTCATAATTTGATACTATAAAGAGAAATGGAAGCTGTTTGGAATACGTGACAGCAACTAGCACAATTACAGGTACTGATGGTGTTTTTGGTGGTTATGGAGGTATGCATGGATGACAATAACTTATTGTGATTTTGTGGCTGCAGATTGTGGTTACAATAATAGTAAAAAAGAAAAGTATTACAACGACAATTATACTTATTTATGTTTTTCAACAATCCTACCTCGAATATACCCGCAAATTGACTGGTCTTTTTTGTTATGTGTAAGTTTTTTTATTTTTTTAAATTATAATAATTATAATAACAAACATATTATTTATTGTTAGTTAAAGGTTAGTAATACAAATTTATAATAAGAGAAATATAAAAAACAGAAGAATGAAAATTATTTGAAATAAAAGTATGTATCTGTGAATTGGTTTGAGTTTAATATACTCTCCACATTGTTGGTTCTCTATAATAAGAAGCCAATAGATAAAAATGCGAGTTTTTGTATTGAATTTAAAGTTTATCGCTGTTCTGGTGGAGGGTATATTGAATGTGGAGGATTTTCTCTAATTTTATTATTTGTAGATATGTAATATGTATACAATTGATACATGTTTGTATGGTGAACATATAAATATTAGGGCGTTTTACTAAAAATAAAAACACTTTTGGGTCTTTTTAAATAATTATTTAATGTGGAGAATTATTTAGATATGCATTTTTAAAATATCAAATTGCTCCGAAAACTAAATTTCAACAAAAAATGGAAATTAATATGCGAAATTCTCTTTTTTTGTGAAACGCCCTAATGCACCTATACATTCTATGTAAGTACGAAAATAAATAAATGTAATGGAAATGCTAAAAGTTCTTTTATTATACTACATAGAAGATACGAACGTATGTACATAAACATAACTACATACATACGATGCATTATTTTGTTATGAAGTAGATATTCATTCATACATGTCGATCTTACCTGTACACACGGTTTGCATAAATTAACACACAGGCCATCGGAATCCTTAGAATAGTGTTCAACCAGTTCTTGGAGAGTTCTATAACAAGAATATAAAATCATTAATAATTTATAGGTAATTGTAAACTAAATACACTGTTGCTCAAATAATAGTGTATTTTAAATCCATTTTTTATATTCTCGTATCTTTTTTTTGATCAACTAAAAAAGGCATGAGTTATTTTAAATCTGCTTCTGATATATAATTATATAAATGCAATTAGTTATAAACTAATGTGTTTTATTAAATTAAATAAAAATCGTGATTCGGTTAAGGATTTATTAACCCAGACAAATTTTACAAAATTATTCAAGGGTTATTTTAAACAAAAACAGATTTTTATAAAAACGTTATTTAAAAGTGCTGTGAAAGAGTTTCGAAAAGAAAAATGTTTTCATTCATTAAAATCGGAAATGTATATCTATGAATTTTAAAATCAGCTCACATAATTTTTATATAAATTGTGAAATTTGGTAACGATCTGTCCACATATCGCGAAAAGGCACGAAAAGACACAAAAATCTTGATTACCGAGTGATTTATACAGATATCGAGAAAAAAGTTTCGGATTTTCTATAGCTTTCTGATGTAGGAGTTATATATCCGATAAAACTAACAATTTTCTAACAAAGTAATAATTTGATACTTAAAAGTTTGTTTTGGAAAATTTACCTGAATGTTGTGCGTCTTGCTATAAAGAAACCACCTTCGTCTAGTTGTCGAATGCGATAATGTTTCACTGTATCACCATCACGAACTATAAAAAGAAATCAAAAAAAAAAAAATATATATTTATTAAATACAATTTTGGAAAGACGTCTTTTAAGATTAAAGAACAGCTTTAATGGAAATATTTGAAATTAACTGAATAGAATAACTATTTTTGAATAATAATTGCTAAAACAAAAAAATGTTTTTGAAGATTCTTAATTTCCGAATACTTTGTTACTGTGAAATAATAATCACAATTTTTTTAATCTTACCAGATAGTGAATAATCATTATGACGACTCTCAGAGTCTCTAATTAAAAATGCTCCATGCTCATTTTCTGGCAGTAATAATTTCTTTTCAGCCTCAATACGTTTAATTTTACGGAAGTACCAACTGCAATGAAAAACAAGATAGAAAATAAAATAATTAGTATTGTATTTATATTAGTTCATATATTTTAATAACTATGTATATAAAAACAATTGTCCAATTCACAGTCAATGTCGTAATTTAAATTTTTTGTTGATTTGCATTCTTATAAAATCAAAGAACAATGAATCATCATCGATCAATTGAAATATTTTTTAATATAAACAAAACAAATTACAATAAGAGATACATAACGAAATAAATAGAAATGAAAAAATGTTTTAAAGTTCTCAGGTTTAGAAAAAATGTATATATATTTATACCCTCTCTTATAAACCCTAATACATATTAATTTAGCATAAAAACCTTTTATGTAAATACATATATGTACATTACCATAGCAAGGCCTTGTAGAGCGTAAAGAGATGTTACGGAATATGATACTATTTTTTTGGCGATCGTGATAAATATAATGTCTAAATGAGAAAAATAAGTATTTTTGGCACGAGTTTTGCAATTTAATTACATATTCTTAAAGATAAAATTATTCTTTACAACCCTATTATGGAATTTATAAAAAATCGCGATTATATTGCAGATGTTGAGTTATAGAAAAAAAAGCTTTTTATTATCAGGATATTATCAGCTAGTGTTGTGGTATTTTGACATACATATCCCTCGCTTAGCTTAAATATATGTACGTATCGCAACTAAGGCAAATTTGGACTTTATTAAAGTTCAATCACATGTTTTATTTTCTATTCGTTTATAACTAATGTAGGGTATCATATGGTCGGTTATGTCCGACTATATTTTATTACATGTTTTTCAATATTTAAAGTTTGAAAATGTAAAGATTTTCTATTTGGCTGCTTTTAAGTTATAGGTTCCTCTTTCAATTTTAAGAACACTAATTGATCTTAATTAAACGTTCACGCAATGTTAATGATCAATGAATGCTATTGACTTTTAGATATTTTCATGTGAACAGTAGAATTTGTTAATTTGGTAGGAGGATATAGAAATATAAGGTGAGACAATGATAGAAAAGTGCATATTTAGAAAATAACCATAAAATATTGATATAATTATCAAACTTTAAGTCCATTAAAAGCTAAAAATCTCAAACAATTATATTTTTTAAACTTTACACTAGATAAAAAAGACACAATTTAAACAGATGATTATAAAAGTTTTGATTGGCCAAATGGTCGTTAAATCCATATGTGTTAGTTCTAACTGAAATTTAATGTCATAATCTGCACTTTGAACAGATTCCGTTTGGTTATGCATTCCTTGAATACATATTTCTAAAATTTTGCTTTACAACTTATAAAAAGTACATATATAAATAATGGATTATTTGCTGTAGATTGGCTGTAACTTTTAGGTTTTGAGCTAATATATCTTACTGAACTTTTTATCTAATCTAAATCTGTAAATTTGGTCAAACTCTAAAAAAGAATTTTTTACCCAACTTCATTCCACATACCATGATTTGCTAGTGGGAAATTTGCGATTAATTAAAAAAAAATTACTATTTCTTACTAATTTAGAATGTTAATTATTAATTAAATATAAAAAATCTAAATTCCACTGAAAGGTGTTGGAAATTTACTAATGATTCTATAAAGAAAAATTATTTTCTCATTACAAAAATTTTACAATGTTGTTTTGGTATTAATGTATATATTTTTTTCGATTTGCTTCATTAGTTGCATACATTTTATAAATGCTAATTATAAAACTATTTGCACAAAAAAATTAAAATAAATTACAAAAACAATGAAAATAATAAAACGTAATTAAATAAATTTATTTGTAAACTTCGATTAGCTTGTGAGCACACTTTCAATATTATTTTAATGCATTCATGGATGATGACATGCGGCTTTTCAAATGACAATAAAATAATAAACAATAAAAATTAATTAAGAATTAGAAATTTAAGAGAATATTTTTGTAACTTGCAACAACGAAAAACGCGTATAAAAAAGTCATTAAACATCACTTCCACAGAAGGTAAAAAAACATTCACTTATTGCTACTTTTGAAGTGGTGATAAATGTAATTCTTTTGGAAGTACTTCGCTTTATTTTTACTGTATATTTATGTCCTTCTATATATTAAAATCAGCTTTACGTAGATATCTTCTAAATACTAAAATTTTAGATTATTCTATTAAATATGATTTTAAGAATTTAAAAACTAATAAAATTTGTCCATAAATATAGGAAATATGATAACAGTTCGAAAGAACTAAAAAAATATAGAACAAATTTTAACTCGTTTGGTGCGGACAGAAGCGAAAATGTAAGATTGTGTTTCTTGGTTTGGTGAAAGTGTTATATGAAGAATTTGACATTAAAAATTATAACATCTAAAACATAGTAGATATTATTTTGTTTGTGTTATACTTTGTTATTTAAATGTATTTTTTTTAACATTTTATCTATTTTTAGCTTAGAAATTGGAAAAAACTATTTTTATAATAAAATCCATCAAGTAAGATGAGTAGAGTTTGTCTTCATACGTTCTTTGTGTCCGAATACAAATTAGCCTCATCCGCTTTGGAAATGTTGTTTCAATTGTTTGTTTTTGCTTTTTAGTGGTTAACGACCAGAGTCATTAATGGTGCTACAACATCATCTAGAAGCTGAATTTAAGACATCAGTCAGTTATTGTTTATATTGTTGTCTAATAGTGTATCAATCACCTAAACGGATGGAGGTGCGGTTGAATGATTGAATGCACAACTTGATGTACATGAATATCTATACATTTATTCATACATCCATCCATTCATCTAGCCATTAAGAAAAGAAAGAAATATTGCTCCAAACTTAAATGATGTTTGGATTGATTTACGAATGTATTTATAGTCGTCACTACAATTGACCATTCATTCTTGTTCAACTTTTCAAATAAACATCTGGCGCCCGTAAATTGCAACATTTTAAAAAACTCTCTAACAATCACAACAGGCTATAAACGAATATTTTAACATTGACCAACAAACAAACTAACCATCAAGATCGTCGTCATTCACTGTTAATATGGATTTCTTTTTTTTTATTCCAACAATGTTGTCTGTTACAAGGTGCCGCAAAAGAAATCATTCTAAACGCTCTAATTTTAGCAAATGACGCCATTTTTTATTTTAATAATGTCATTTTAAAAAATCTCATTTAAACGTGTAAAACTGTCATAATTAAGGTCTGAGTTAGGGATCAAATCTCGCGTGATCGCCATTATTTCTTAAGGACGAATAGGCTTGTGTTTGTTGCCAATCTTTCGACAGAGTTACGTCTCATTTGCACGAATTGAGTGTATTACTCCGCATAACTGTTTCCAAGTTGTTTGCATAATTGCCTGCTTTCGTTTCACTTACCTCATTTGAGGTTATGTTTGATTAAATTGGTGTAGACCAAATAATACTTTTGATTAATTAATTGTTCGGGGCTCCAACTTCCTATATAAAGGTACAGGTCGATTGGAGGGCTTTCTCCGAACCAACAAATTACAGAGTGACAAAAAATAAACATGTAAAATGTCTAAGATTTTTTCAACTGGTTTCAAAATTTGGAAAATTATATGTTCAGATTCGGTGATTCGTTTAACTGATTACTGTTCTCACAATAACACAATTTGTTATACTTTTATGGGCTTTGCAAGAAAGTACACAATTTGCAATTGAGCGATTTCCTAAGACTTAATTTCTAAGAGTTTTGAATTTGGCACATCGGGTTAAAAAAATAAAATCATTGCAAAGTTGTAGTTGGATTCGGTTTAAAAATTATGAAAACTAAATTTTTCGGAAAGCCAACTTAAAAAAATATTTTAACGAAAACATAGAAATGTGGTGCAGAAAATTAACATATATCACTTAAGTCTTAGGAAATCGCTCAATTGCAAATTGTGTACTTTCGTGTAGAATTTAATTTGTAAATTATTATAAATTTTGAAAATATAATCGAAACAAATTATCCGGTTTAATTTTTATTATTATGTGTAAATTAATCGTTGAGTGTGTTATTTAATGTTAATCAATTCATTATTATTAATTCAAATCAAAAGGGTGATGGAAAGAGAGAGATAGAGAGAAATATGAAATAAGTAACAAATAACACAAAATACTTCCGTAACTTCGGCATAATTGAGACAATCATTACATACAATATCAATGTAAAAACTAACGTAATAACATAAAAAATGTTATTTTAACATTGACCTTAATATTGAAAAAAAATCAAAAATGTCTCGATTGAAAAAGAGTTTAAGTGAAGTCAACGGCACACATTTTATTTTTCAGTTTATTACGAGTTCATATTTTGTTTGTAATATCTTTATTATTTTATATTTTTGATTTTTAACGCGTAATTGCAATGACAAATACATCTTAACAATTTATGAAAGAAATGCTTCATCATTATGATTGATCATTATTTTATTTATAAAATATAAAGATGCAAAATTTTTTAAAACTACTTGTATCTGTACTAGGGTAGATAGGGTCAGTTTTTCTACTTCTACAATATGCAATTTTTTATAAATTTTTATTTTTTAAATATCGAGCAATTGTTTTTTTAATCAAAATTTAGCATATGCATTATTAACTTGGTTAATTCTGAATTTTGAAATTGAAAACGATATGTATTTTTTGTTTTAAAGAATTGTAAATGAAAATGTACAATAATTGGATGGTAATATTTTAAGAAATATCTACTTTTTTAATTTTCAAAATAATAAAACTCCAACTCCGATTAAAAAAATATCTCCCATATCACTGCTATTGTTACGATGTTGCTACAAAAACTTAATTAACAAAAACGAAGAAAAAACTTGGATAAAACGTGCTTGATTTAAATTTATTATTATTTCTTTGGAATCGAATGGTAGGCCAAACTATTTTTATAACAACATACAGTTTACCACAAGTTAATGTAGCCAGTATTTTGTTTTATAAATAGCAGATATCTCAAAGAACACTCTCTCTTAATTAGTATCTAGACTTAGAAAGAAGATAATAAACAATATTTAAAATTTTGTATGAAAACTACTTAGATTTTTGAGTAATATTTTTTTTCTTCTTTTAGAATTCGGGCACAACATAATTAAAAATCCTCTATTCTAAAATTACATTAAAAATAATTTAAATTCAAAGGACATTTTTTACAACTTTTCGTCCCGAAAAGAAATAATAATAAATTGTATCTATTTCTGGAAAATTAATGAGCGGAACTATTTAAATAATTTTTTTGAAATTTGTATATTCTTAAAACTTTGAAGTATGAAAAGATCATAAAATGAAAAACTGAAAACGCAGTTCTACTATATATGATCTCAGGTTTCATATGTGTATAGTGTCGTTCAAGTCCAACAAAAAAAAATGTAAAATTGTATCACGGTGTAATATAACTGATCAGAGCTTTAAACCCACCGAAATTTATTGATATAGGATGAAGTTTTCATATAGTAAAATACATACGAAATAAACTGCATAGTGAAATGCAATATATCTATATAGTACTGTGAAAAAACTTTCATGTTGTATGTATATATGATATTTGTTAAAATCGGCGATGTTGACTCTTTAACCTAATGAGTTATGTGTACCAAATTTCATTAATTTCGATTCATTATTTCAGCCTCTAATTTAATTTTTAAATTTACATTGCAAGAGATCGCACTATGGGTCAGAGAGCAACTCTGACGCGAAGAATATAATTAAATAATTATATGGGGTTGTTACTAATGGCTGTAGATAATATTATCACAATGACGTTTTTGGTACGAAATATATTGAGGTTAGAAAAACATATCTCTAATGAACAAAAAATGGCTATAACTCCAAAACTGCTGATAATACGAAAAAATAAATAAATTGGATTCTCTACAAATTTTTTAATGTAAAATTTTTACATAACAATAACAATAATTTTGTCTATTTGTCATAAAAAAATTAAAAAAAAAATATCATTTTTTAAGATATTCAAGGATAAAGGACATTTTCCACTTTATGGTCCTTGTGCCAGGACTTCATGTAATTTTAATGAAATGTCAAAAACGAGTAATCGAAGTCCTGTCGAATAAAACATCATTTGTTAAAATCGGATAACTAGTTCCAAAGTTATTCAGTAGTCAACATTTCTAATTTTGTATAAATGCCTTACTTTAGAGACTCATAACATATGAACCGTATAAGTTTAGGATCCAATTTATACGCCATAGAAACCGCAATTAAGAGTAGAATATATGTTTCGAGTTATAACTAAATCGAAAGGGTTGCCAATATTTATATGTATATCAAATGAATTTGTACAATATTTTTTCTGACAGTTTTAGTATTGAGCAGTTTAAGTTTAACTTAACATACATATTACAAGTATAAGTTTTTTCAGACTCAGTCCTTAAAGTGAATTTTCTGCAGAGTATTTACAGTTCTCAATTAAAAAAATTCCGAAATAGTTTAGTTTTAGAAAAACTATTCAAAATAATGGACTTGGACTGGAGTTAACAGACAAATGCTGTTTCAGATTCAAGATTATTTATTATTTTATTTCATTAAAAGGAAATCTCAAAATGTATTCAAAAAGTTGTGAGCATAAAATTCTACACATAAAATACATACATGGGATTTATTGGGTTATAAATAAAGAAGCAACGAATTCACAAAGAATTCTTAATTGTTAAACCAATGGAAAGGAGGAAATTAAATAATTATACTCGTACATACAGATACATATCTATCTAAATAAAATCACTTCCAGTGAGCGTTTAAAAAAAGTCATTCTTTAGATATCTGCTGGTCAAGTGTGTGTGTGAGTGCGCGCAAGTGTATCTGAGCTTGTTATAGATGGATGTTTGGCGCCATCATTAGTTTGCCAATGTAACAAGCCACATTTGAGATGTGTTACGATTTTAGTTGTTGTGGTTAGTTGCTGTTGTTGTTGCTGTTTTAGTCATGTAATTTTAATGTTGTTGCTGTTGTTTGCACTTTGATTTGAACACAAACTTAATTTTCTTCATAGACGAGGTATCGCGAAAAAAACTCATGTTTATTTATGTTGTTATTTTGTCGATATTTTTAGATAGCAATGAACAGCATACAAAACTGACAACAACTAACTAACAAATGCAAAAAAAAATGTCTACATACATAAATATCTGTACAAGTCACAGATACATAGATACGTATAAATGACTAAAAGACGACCTTAAAAGTTTGAGCTAGCTGAGCGTCT
This sequence comes from Lucilia sericata, assembly GCF_015586225.1. Lineage (NCBI taxonomy): Eukaryota > Metazoa > Arthropoda > Insecta > Diptera > Calliphoridae > Lucilia > Lucilia sericata. Next base: position 70,541 of record NW_023994043.1, read on the forward strand.
TTTTTATATTTTTATTTAACAAAAATCAAATGCATACCAATGCGCAGGCGCTCACGCATTCATGACGATTATACCACAAAAGTGTAGACCAACAAGAAATGGCTAACAAGCTACAAATGTACTCACTAACTTTACTTACTCTTTACAAATCTGTATGATCGGTACGTGTGTATGCCTGGACGAATGGACGATCGGTGTAGATCGATGGATAAATGTACATACAAGTACACGCAAGTACGAACAAGTCTTTGCTTAAAATTAAAACACTTGTTTGCAAAAGAAAAATTGTTTCTTTAACTATGTCCATACTAATCATACCACCACTACTATTATTATTTCTATTTTAAGATTGTAAGCGCTTTGGATCTGTTTTTTTTCTCTTCATTTTTACCAATATATACTATTTTTAAACCAATACCAAATGTGGTTTTTCTAAAAATATAACAAACAACTTAAACACATACTTACATACGACAACCGACTAACAAACATTGTTACTTACATACATATTTGATGTTACTTTAAAATGCATTCATAAATTGTATATTCATTAGGGAGTTATTTTTAGTCTTCTTCAAAGTTCGTGGAGTTGGATGGAGGATGGATAAGAATATGTATGTATGTCAGATAATATTACCTATTGCCCCGGCATTAGGGATAACTTCCAACAATGCAATACATACATTGCTGTAGATCACGTTAATTTTTCTGGAAGATGATGAAGCCTTTTAAGTCAATTACACTTTCTCATGAATTAACTTTTTTGCTTGGGTATTTAAACGCTCGACTGTATTAAGAATTCTGCAAAAAAATTTCGCTTTTATAAAATAAGTGTTTTCATTTAAACGTTCAAGGCCTTGTAAACAGAGCAACGTGTGCATTTCGATTTTTCCATTGAATTTGCAACAACACTGATGTGAGGGTCTTCGAAGTGAAGACCCTAACCGAAAAAAAATTTCGGGTTTACCTATTGATCTCTACTGCTGATATTGTTATTATTAGTTGGACTACTAATCAACATCACCATCTCTAGTGAAAACAAACTAGACTAGTGATTAGAGAGCACAGTATGTTCTGCCATCGTGCGTTTGTATGTAGTATTTCTGAATAATTATCTGAGCTGAGAACTTTCTTCATTTTTAAGCTCTAGGGAGAAAATTTAATTATAGATTGTTTAATAAAAAAAAAAACATTTAAAACGTCTGTTACTTAAATATTTATGAATTCTGAGGAGTTTGAAGAAATCACTACAAAAAATAAGTAAAAACAAAAAACATATGTAATGAATTCCTCATGTATAATTAAATTACATTATTTTAACATATTTAATGTTGAGACATCATTATAAAAAATCAAATTTACAATTAACTTATAATTATACTACATACTATTTATAACATTTAAAGAAAACAACACACATTCCAAACTTCTGACAATTTTCAAAGATCAATCGAACCCAGAAAAAGAATCGAAATAGTAAAAACTTTTGTTATCATTTGGCAGCACTGCTGTAAACCTAAAAAATTGTTCAAGTTTTGTAAAACATACAAAAACTCACATCACTGAACTACATTGTGTACATATTACATTTAACCTATTTTGTGAAAATGTGTTAGTAGTTTTGTTTTTGTTGCAGCAACAACAATAAATAGTATTTCTCGTCGCTTTTTGATTGACACCCACAAGCACTACATTTTGTGTGCAACAAATGCCGTTAACCTCACCTTAATCTATTTTATAGAAAAAATTTTTATATTCAACTTTGTACGATGAGTATTTAATCGATTAACTGCCGCGTTTGGTTAACCGTTTAATTTTGGCCGATTAATTTTTTGAAAAATATTTTTTTTTTTAATTCCAAAATAATCTAAAATATCTGAAACGGACTAATGCTATGTTTCCACTGGCTTGAAATCTATTAGATTTGCCTAAACCTCTTCCACTGAAGTTACTGGTTTTTGATATTCGAATTTTCGAAGAAATTTTGTCATTTTATTTTAATATTTACACAAAAAAGATAACTTTCTTTGAAATTACTCATTAAAAATATATAATAAAGGTTGTAAATGTATAGATTTATTTCTTAAATGTGAACAATTTCAAATTTATAATTTTTTATTTTTTTATTTCGAAATTAAATGTAATTTTTTGACAAAAACTTGTTCGAATAAATACATTTTCGACATGTAATCTAGTAGATTAAGTAGATTTGAATATGTCAGAAATATATGGCAAATCTACATGATTTCAACTAGTTTTGCCCAAATCCACTAGTTTTGCTCAAAACGCCTCAGTGGAAACATGGTATAAACCAAATGCCAAACAATTTTTCTAATATTTTTCAATTTTGACACCTACATATTTCGATAAAAGGCGAAAATAATACACCACTTAAACCCACTAAAAATCATGGTGTGGACCAAATTTACTCTAAAAAAATGTTTAAATATTATTCATATAATCAGCTCAAAATTATGAAATTTTTGGACCCATTTCGAAAATATTGCAGATTTTTTTTTAACATACTTAGATCAAAATTTTTAATTGCTGGTTGAGAACTGAAGATTGAGTTCTGATATTCTTAATAAGGCAGTTCCACTGGACACTCTAATACACATATGTACATACAAACTAAAGGCCTGCACAAGATAACAATAATGCGAAAATTCGCTAAAAAATTTCGCGTGTTTATGATGGCTCACACGATAATTTTTTAACAAATTGTCGCATTATTTTTTCTTGTGCATGCCTTTAATACAAACACAAATCAAGTTGTTACTAAATAAGAACGTTTGTTACAATGCATTCATTCACTTGGTTTTATTTCAAATTTAATTATACAACAAAAATATTTCAAAATAAAAAACGTAAGAAGTGTATATAAAGTAAAACTTACAAAATGTTAATGACAAACTCATTTCATCCAGTCATTTGTCCAGACAAGTGACATTACAAGTCAAAAGAACTTTTGATAGTTTTATACACATGTGTACTGCTCGTACAAATGTTTAACTAAATGTTGCAAGTTGTGACACAACATGTTCTACAATTAAGAACAACACGTACTTTACATATTTCAAGTTTTTGGATCAAAAGAAAAACTGAAACAATTACAAAAAAATGTTATTTTATATGAAATAGGTCAACAAATTAGTACAATTGTGGAATTTTAAAGTAATAAAACGTTAGAATACTAATTTGTACCTATTCTTATATATTTATACTAAGTGTTAAGAAAAAAATATGTATGCCAAGAAAAGAACAAATTTTCTTGACCAAACATAATTATGTTTAGAATTTGTGCACTTTGATTCTAAAAAAAAATACTAATGTGTACATTGCAATGTTCAGAATAGATAGAAGGACCATTGAAGGTTCTGCTAACTGTGATCTTGAATTTTCATTTAACCTATTTTGTATTCAATTGTTCACACGGATTCATCGATTAAAAACGGGCGTGCCTAATAATGTTACAATATTGCGTATGCAAAATATTTGTACATTTATAAAAAATATTAGATTAATATGCAGTAGTATCAGTTCAATGCCAATTTTTAAATATTCGCTCAAATTTGAGGCCTGTATTTGAATACATTCATTTAGCAAAATTATATTCAAGTATTTTAAAGAATTTTATTAACAAATATAAGCGAATTAATATCGTACTTTTTTGAGTTGTTTATATTTTATTATTAACAACCTCAAGAATTTATTAGCGCCATTATGTCCATGAACAAAAAATAATAAAATAACTGTTAATATGGCTTTTAAATATTAAATGAAAAAGTACAACAAATTTTAATTCGCATTTATAATCAACTCAATTCGTTGTTTGTTTGTTTGCATTTGAATAAATTGGTCTGATTGGTGGTGATTCATGTGCAAAGAGTAGATAGAGAAGTGTATAATATGACGACAAGACATATACTCGAACAGAGTGTTGCCAGAAATTTTCAGTTTTATATGAGAAAAATTTTCAAAACTATGACAATGTATTACCAAAATATCCATGAAATAATATTATGCTAATTAAAATACAAATAGAACTTTGGGAAGCCCAACTAACAAGCAAATGAAACGAAATATTAAACTAATATGTCAAAACGGCAACACTGTTTGTATGACGTTGCACACACGCTTTTTGTTTGTACTGTCAATAAAGCTGAAATAATAAATTAAATATTTGCTGACATACATATAAAACATTTCACGCCAAATACAATTAATAATGATTTCCTTTTAGCACTTTTATTGTGCGTGTTCGGGGCATGAAATCGTAATTTTAACATCTTTATAATAAAATCAAATTGACATACTAATCATCTTAAATTAATAAAAGCGAAATTAATTAACAAACATTTTCTATATAATTTTATTTATTTATACGATATTTATATTTTTTGTGCAAGCAAAAGTGCAATAGAAATTTAATTGAAAAACTTTGCCAGAATATTACAAACAGAAATATTTTACGGGCTAAGCTATATTTTCACTCTAGCTAAACTTAGTATTTACTTTGTGTGGGAGAAACCCACCTTGCTATTATTTTTTCCTAATTGAAGTTGAAGTTAAACATTCTAGTTATTTCAGTTTTTCAGATATACGAATGGTGATGCTAATATCTATTCATTTTATTATATACTGTAAATAATAAAAATGTCTGTGTAAAATTAACATTAAATCTGAATTACTTAATTACAATGACTAAAAACCAGCAACAAATATTTAATATTTGATTTTATATATTGTTTATTTAATCTGCAAGTATTGAAACAATCATTTGGCAAGTTAAATTGTTTGCTGGGATCTGTTCAGTTATGAGTACAATTTGTCATTAAGACTGTGATCTGCTAAACAAGTCATTAAAAGTTAAAAATAATTTTAAATGAAAATGAGCTTTTAATTAAAAGTTTTTGGAGACGTAAAAATATTATGTAATTTAGTATTTTTAATATAATTACATATATACACTATTGGTCATTTATTCGTAATTGAGTTTGACAGAATTTTTGGTGGGGTATGCTATCAGTCCGTATTCGAGAAATATTCGGACTAATTCTATAAAAATAACATTGATTATACAGTTTGAAGAAGATTATAATAACATAAACACGAGAACTAAAATATTATGTTAACAAAAAACTTAAATAGTAATATTCTGTCCAGAATGAATATGAGGACTGTAGAAACAAAGGCAGCAATCTCCATTTCTGTATTTTTTCGAATATTTTAGTTTTTCTAATCACTAAATAAAATTAAATTAAAGGAATCTGTAAATCAAATACACTCAAAAGTTTGCTGGCAAATCAGATGCTGCCTTTTTTTCTATGCTCTCATATAAATCGTCTGTCTAATATGAATAAATAATACCGCTATTTCGTGGAGATGCTAAAACGTACTTTTTAATTTGAAGAAATTTATGAAAACAAAACTATGTCACAACAAACGCCGTCAAAACAGACTACAAAGTGTTTTAAGATAGTGGACTCACAAGCACAGCTGATTATTTCTTCAAAACATAAAAGAACTAAAACAACCAGCTGATTTTGACAGATTGATAGCAACAGACAAAGTTTGACAGATTGTTATGTACATATGTATGTATATAACACAAAAAAATATAATAGAACTCAAATAAATAATAATACTTATCCTTATTATAATTAATTTCAATAACATTGTTACAAACATCTGACACTTACCTGAAAAAGAAAAGAAATAATTAAAATTAATACAAATTATCAAATGTGTACATTATTTCATATATAAATTTATATTATAGATTATTGTTTAATAAAAACATTATTTATTGTTTAACAACCAAAATACTTAAATAGAAACATTAAATGCGTCAATAAAATTTATTTACAATTTGTTTACAAAGTATTTGTGTATAAACAATAAATAAAAGCTGTTCAAACAAATGCAATTTGTCAATTTAATTGTGTGAATGATTGGTTTATTAACAAACACATAAATACTGTCACTTTTTATAAAATATAATTTTCTTTTTTTAATTGATTATTGTAGAAACATTTAGTTAAAATTTAACTAATGGCGATTTGTTAATATTTTTTACTAAAACGAACAATATTATAAAATAGAACTTTGTATGAAAATAATTAAAATAATAAGAAATTATTATATTTATAATTGTTAAAGAAATAGCTTTTGAAAGCTAACTTTACAGAAAATATTTTAAGTAAAAAGATTAACTGACATTTGTCTTATAAACCTTTGATAAACTATTTTGAATGCCTTAAAACTTTGGACCAAATGTTTATGTTTTTAAATCGCACAGTCAATATCAAATATTAACAAAAATGTCACCTTTTTGTTTCAAAATTTATAAAATTTGGTAATTTTGTATGTTCTGGATTCAGAACTGAGTTGACGGAACGTCAATTTTGATTTCTGATAAGAACTAGTCTCAAAAACAAAACACTACTTTTATAACAAGTTACTCAGGCTTATATTTACATTAATGTAAATTAATATGTACTTAAAATGTGCATTGTATTGTATGACCAATTGATAAATATAATTTTTAATTATTGGTAACAGTTTTTGAATTTCCTTTAAAAATATGAAAATACTTATGTATTCAAAGATATAACAACAAATAATAACAATTTCTCTAATAATAAACAATTACAGAAATATAATCACGACTTGCCAAAATTATAAAAAAATAATAAAAATAACATTTTTAACATGCAATAGTTATCAAATGCATATACATACGAATACTAGGTACGTAGGCTGTTCTAAAAGTAAATAAAATTTGTTGTAAAAATTTATGTATATGAATTTTGTTATTAAATTTCTGTATACACTAGTCAAATTAAAATCATTTCATCTCTGACGCACCTTTAGTTTAACATTTAAAGAATGGACGACGTAAAAATACAAATAAATCTTAAATGCACATTTTATTAAATGTGTCTTAGAAAATTTATACATACAACTAGTATTCATTGACACATATTTATGTTTGTAACACGTTGTTTAAAAAGTGTGCAGATCAATTTCAATTAAAAATATTAATTAGTGATGATGGACCGACCGTGTGTTTCTCCTCATAACAAAAAACAAAAAATAAAAAAACAGTGGCACCATCAGAGAGTGAGTGAATGATTGAATGTTACTTTTCAGAAGTTAATTGATGATGGCGCCAAGCTACAACTATAATATTCACAACAAAAAGAAAAACTTTCAACAGCCACAGCATCAAAAACGAAAATAAAATAATTTCCAAACAACATCATTATTCAACAGCAACCAACACCAGCAGCAGCAACTTTATAAAGATGATGGAGTGAGTGAATGAGTGAGTAACTAGTGTTTATAATGACAATAATTAACTTTTGCATTGTTTCAACAAACAACAGGTTAAAAACCATTTAACAAATTTTCAAAATAAAAATAGATACATCCGTATATGTTATACTGTGTATTTATTTATACATATATGTACTACATAAATATTTGTTTATTTTATTTACATGCATACATACATGGACTTTTTCAAAAGTAAATTTTATAAGAAATATGATTTTTTTTAGAAATTTAATTATACTGAAGTTTTCAAAACAAATTTACATATCACCTGTACCATCTACATACATACATACGTACATATGTATATAATGTAGTTCAAAATTAATTTGTTACTTTTAATTCTGCAATTTTAATAAAATTTTTGCAGCAAATACATTTCCTTTTGAATTTATTATTTTAGACAATTAGCAGATTATAGCTTATTCAAATTTAAATTTTTATTTTAATTGGTCAACTAGTTTAAAAACTGTTCGATTTTCTATTAAAACAATGTAGTGTTTTTTATACCGATATATGTATAATGTGCGTGATAGGTGGGCGTGGTCAATGTTTTGTCATTATATCTGAGAAGTTTCAAAGCGATATTCTACATTTAACATGAACAAGTTTTGTAAGACTCAAAATCTTTATACTAAATTAAAGAAGGATCGGTTCATAACTAACACTATCCCCATAACTGACACTTATGTGTTTTAAGAAATTAATCACGTTTTTAAATACAATACAACACGATCCATAATTGATCCAAGCATTCATTAAAAGGCCAATCTCGAAAATCGTACTGATGTTTATATTAATGTCGATATATAGTAATACAATTCAGTATAAATCGAATAAATAAAACCCGTGATAATAATGACTAAAGGAGCGATCCATAATATCGAAATTTACTTTAAATTTAATACACTATTAGGGGATCTAGGATACTTTTTTACCAAAGTGTAGACCGAATTTTTAGACTCAAAACTAAAAATTTGTGAAATTTCAAACGGTATATAAAAATTCTGGGATAACCTAATAAAATGTAACCAGAATATACCCTACAAATTGTGGGTGTTAAACAAAAAAAAAAAAAAAATTGTACAATGAAACAATTTTTCTAAACCTAAATACATGTACATTTAAAACAATAGAGTTGAATGTTTATTAAATCTATTAAATTTTACTAACGTTTGAAATTAGAAACGTACTCGGCATTTGAAACGTGACAATAGAGGAAAACAATGCAGAAATTCTATATTCTATTACACAAATAATATAAAAATACTTCGTGTGGTTACTGTTTTATTTTTATTTTATTTCTTTTTAAAATTTTCTAACAATTGAATAAATGCACATTTTATAGATTTTGTGCTTTTTTTTTGCCATTTTCTAAAAGTTTCTTCCTGAAAGTTATTTTGCAACTCAATACCTTAATGGGAGTCTGTGTGTGTTCATGAAAGTACTGAAATGATACTAAAATAATTTTTATCAGCATCTGAACAAAAAAAAAAAAAAACATTAATTTGCTATAAACAGTTTTTTTTATCAGGCAGATTTTATATTTTCCTTGAAAATTGTGCGACCACTTAAATTCAATGGCCAAATTAAATTATATTTATAGCGTATTTAACTGGTTTTATGATTAAACAAAAAAAAAAAAAAAAAAAAAACATCTAGTCGTTACAAATCGTAAAGTCAAGAACTTTTAATTAAAATCCAGCAAATTTTGTTTTGCCATCTAAAGTCTAAAACTGTTAATTGAAAAATATTTACAGCTTTGCAATTAAAAGAAAAAAAAAAAACGAAACGAAAAAATGCAAATGTACTACAATGTTAAAACAAGTTAAAAGCTGAGTTTAAAAATAGTTTCCCAAAAACATAAGTTTAAGTTCATAATTATCAATGTGAAAATTTAAGACTTATTAGCAATGATTTAGCAATGTTTGATATTAAAAATTGAAAAATTGATTTAAAATGCAAATTGTATAGATCTTAAAATCTGAAGTATTTACGTTAGCAGTTGAAATGTTGCAATTTTTCATTAAAAATTATTATGGGGACAAAAATAAACTTATTGAAATCGTTTAATGTAAATAAAATATATGAAATTAATTGGTTTTATGCTTGAATGAATGGTTGGCCGGTTAGTTGATTTAAATTGATGTTTTACTTCCAAATTCGAGTATTGCTTCCAGTTTAATTGGAAAACGTGATTTCTGCTGCCAACATTTATTTCAAGACATGTTTACATGTGTTATCTGTGTTATTGGCCTCTTCTTACCTCTTTGGCTGCCATTTAGTCTGGTCACTTAAATGCCCTTTTTTCCCTCTTTACACATTTTATGTAGATACATACACATATTTATGCATATGTGCTTCTTTTGTTTTATTTATGTAATGTTTGACATTTAACTTATTACATAGCTAAATTTATTTATATAAAAATTAGGGGTATAACTAAAATTAGTCTCTGTCACTAAGCCCCGTTAACTCCACCTCCGGTTATCGTTTAACCTATATTCTGGCGGTTAAAATGTTTTTTGTATGAAAACTGTCAATTTAACCTTACGATAAAATATAACCAGACATTGAGATAATGGGGTAAGTGGTATTATCGGTAATAAACTTTTTTCTCTTTCTAAAATTGTCCAAAAACAGTTTTTTCAATTCATTCTTTTAATTAATATCTTAATTTATACAAGTTATTTTAAAACTAAATTTTCAATTCATGAGAACTTCGTAAATGTCTCACAGCCCGATTCCTAAAAAAATATATCTGTTAGAATCATCAAATCATATCGATTTGGTTAAATTGATAAATAAACGTTATACCCTCATTTTACAAATTTACGAATGTTTTCATGTCAATTTGTCTATTTACATACAATACAAAATGTACATACATACATGCGAAATATATTATTTTACATTACATGTTTTATTCAATATATACATATACATTTATTTGTATGTACATATGTATGTATTATATGCTGATATTACAAAAAAAAAATCAGTTGAGACAAATTTATATTTGGTTTGTGAGATCAAGTACAACATCTGTTGTAATGTGGTACTGTCACCAGCTGTTATTGTTGAATATTCAAAAAAAGAAAAAGATTTAATTTCAGCAACGTCTGTTCAATGAGTTAAGTTGACCCTTATTTAATACGAACACTACTACTTATTTAATACGAACACTTTATGAAGATAGCAATTATCGTTACAAGTTTGCATTTTAATACTCCCTTCCGTAATAAGTAAACGTACAAATAAAATGGGTCAAAGGTTTTATATGTGCACTTCATGTGCTTCCATTAGAATGTCAAATTTTAATGTTTCGTATATTTTAAATTTATACATTTATACAAATACATATATATTTTTATTTTATATGTTACTAGTTATACCCAGTGGGCTTTGCTATCCTAAAAACCAAATAAAAAACCCTCTTTACGATTTTGAGTATTCTAGCTTTAATAGTTTTTCAGATATCCGAACCTTTGTATTTAATTCATATGGGAGATGCCACGCCAACAGCCGCAACTTCACCCGTTTTTCCCAAACGTTCATATACATACATAGATTTCAATGTTACATATGCAAAATTGGAATATTTTACCCTCCAATTACCAGATGACGAATTTTTATATATAATTGCTATAGGAGGTGGTGAGCCGACTTAATGAAAGTACGCCCGTATTCTCCAAACGTTTATATGGATTTTAATGTTAACCATGCAAAATTTTAAGATTATAGCTCTAAAAGTTTTCCAAATATACCAATTTTTGTATTTAAATCATAGGGAAAGTGTCAAGCCCTTATTGCAAGTCAGCCGATTTTTTTTTCTTAAAATGTTACATGGATGTCAAAGTTTTTTTTGGAAACTTTGAGGATTCTAGCTGCAATAGTTTACTAGATATACGAATTTTTGTATTTAATGAATGTAAAAGGTACCACGCCCCCTATTCCCTAAATATTCACATGGATGTCAAAGTCTATTTGAGGATTCTAGATCGAATAGTTTCTCAGATTTGCGAATTTTTGCATTTAATTCTTATGGCAGGTCCCACGCCTTCTATTACTAGTCCAGCCATTTTTTGTCTTAAATATTCATATCGAACTAAAGTGGCTCCGAAAAAAATTTTGGACTCTAGGTGTTATATTTTTGCAGTTATACTTGTTTTATTTGTATTTACCACGCCCACTGTACCTAGGCCGGGCATTTTGTTCTCAAGTATTCATATGGATGTCAAAGTTGTCCACACAAAATTTCAGAACTCTAGCTGGACGTGGCTACTCGCCTACTTTAAATTTCAAAATAAAAAGTTTATATATAGAAGATTATAAAAAAGTGAACCCCATTTCATTTAATCCAGATCCAGACAATTTTTTAACCCAAAAATCTTTAAAGTTGCTCAATAGTTAATATTCTGGGTCAAGAAGGAAAGTTATGAAAATTGATACCATTATGAAATATTTGTCATTGGTTCACATTTTTTAATTGTTACTAATTTAAATTACATAAAAGCACTTTTATAAACAATATTTTTTTTTGCAAATGTTATTGTTATAATTTATTAATTAATATGTATATAAATATTTATGGCATCGAATGGAATATAGCAGGAAATTATCATTAACTACCTGTACAACAACTGATTGAAATTATATTAAAAATGGTGTTTTGAATTAACATTGATTCCTAAAGCCAAGTGTAGTTAGTGCATATTAATTTTTATTTATGGTATAAATAAGAAAAATATTGAAGCGAAAATTAAATTCATAAATTGTAACATACAGTGATCGTCAAAAGAAGATCTATAGTAGTTTAATACTCATTAATTGTATGAACTTCAGAATAGAGTTTTTCTTAAAATACATAGAAAAGTGTACAAAAAAGTACATGTTCGACTAAAACCGAATGTAACAATTTTTATAATTTTAAATAGTAAAATAAATTTCTTGCTTAAAACAGAAAACTTGGATCGAGTAGGAAATATTGAAATTCTGAAATGTCGCAAACGTAAATCTGAAACTGCTACCGCAGTTGGAAAAGGCAATGGTATAAATAAAAGATCTAGATAATTTTAAGCTCAAAGATTCATTCTAAGTAAAAAGCTAATCAAAATCAGTAACAACAATTGCAATTAATTAATCAATACAAAAAGAAAATATTCGCAAACATTTCTTTATGTCCCCTTTCCTGACAAGAACTATTTGCCTTATATGATTTTTAACTTTCGATTTCTTTTTTGGTTCTCCAAATATAACTATAACAATTAGTCACAAAAACAGAATAACCATTTAAAGATAATATGGGTAACATAAAACTTAAATATACTCATACGTTTCCCTTAATATCCATTCCTATTAGGCAATGCCCGACCACTGATAGCTGTTTATGTAGAAAATAAACTCGCACTTTCATTACGATTAATATAAATGAAAATATTATTAATAAAAAAAAATAAATAAATATAAGTGAGGAAGTGTGCTGGTTGAAGAGTTTGCGGGGCGTTAAAATGAAATATTTTTTCTATCAATCCACAACTCAACGCAATCACTTCTTCACATCAATTTCTTGTTGTTGCCCCTCAACATTAATTGAATTGAGAGACGAAGACGGGGTAAAGGTAAACGTTAACGCAGACCAATGTTCAAAAGTTTAGTGAATGAAACGAAAATGCAAATACAACTTTATTAACCAACCAAACAAAAATAAAACAAAGAAATTAATAAACAAATAAAATAAAAATAATTTAAACAAACAAAATCACTTACGGTTTTTCATTTAAAAATTCTCCCCGCGTAAATTCCGATAGCCGCCGTGATTTACCTTTCTTGGCCGAAGTTTTGCTATTGCTACCATTAGACGTCGCAGCTGACGTTGTAGTAGACGTTGTTGTTGTTGTTGTTATTAAGTTTGTGGTATTTCTGCTTGCCAAACACAGGCACTTTGTGTCTGAATGAATTGAGCACGTATTGCACACCAACTGGGCGGATGAGGAGGGGGAGAAGAATTTGTTATTAGATGACAATTCGGCATTAAATGTTTCAATGACACTACTGCCATTATTATTATTATTATTACTGCTGTTACTGTTATTATTGTTGTTGCTTGCAGCAATAGTGGCATGGAATTGGGATTTTGAAGCATTTGGATTTGAAGAGAACGCTTCATTGCAGGAGCAATTCGAAGTCATTTTGATAGATAACTCCCAGGAATTGCATAAATCCCGATTTGTTAGGGGGGAATTTTCATTGCTGTTCGTTGAAAACGTAAAATCACAGTTACATTTAAGGGGTATTTGATTCGACCAACGTCGAAGTTTGACCTCTTTATCTTTAGTTGTTGTGTGACTGGTTGAGTTATCAAGCGATAGTTTTTTAATCAATTGCAGTTGTTTTGGTTTCTGTTGATCGCGCAGCAAGCAATTGTGTTGCTTAAGGCTACGACGAGGTCGTGGTGGGGAGGGTGAGGCCGGTGGAGATATTATTACCGATGTTGAAATTGCATCAAGGGAGTTTGACTTTTGTATGGGACTTCTTGAAACTGCACCGGCATTTTCACGATTTTTAGCAACAATTCTCGAATATAATTCCTCACTGTCGACTGGTATTAGGTTTGAATGTAATATTAACTCTTTGGATGGTTCTTTCATGTTTTCTAAATGTTCCGAGTTTGTATTCGGTTTATCCGTTGATGCAGATGTTGACGATGATTTTGCATCGCCTCCTTTATAGTTTAACATATTAGACAGTCTTCTCATTTTATTTGGTTTTGTAGCTTTAAGCAGCACATTTTTAGTATCCACTCCTTTCTCTTCATCCTGCTCCGCCGTATGCTGTACTTTGTTCGTCTTCGCGTCAGTCACCTTCAATGGTTCGTCGATTCTACTGACAACAAAACGATTATTAACAAGACATTTTAGTGGCTGCTGCTGTTGATTTTGTTGTGTTGTTATGGTTGCAGCTTCGCCATTGGCATCTAATTTCTCTCCTTGTAAGATGTCATATATGGTGCCATATTTGTAGCCAACATTTGTGGTCACAACAGTTAAAACATTCTCTTTGTCAGCAACAGCAACATTAGCATCAATTGTTGGAACTGACGTTGTTGTCGCCATATTTGTTACCAGATTCTTATCGACAACTTCTTGTATGTTAGCTGTGTCCTTAATTGTTGTGTTCATCTCCAATTGTTGATGTTGCTGATGCTGTTTTTGTATAATGTCATAAATCATGCCAGATTTCTTAATTTTTTCCAAATCTTTCTTATTACATTTATCAGTGGCAAAGTCCCTTTCCAATATAGCAGACAAGCTTTTTCTCTGAAACAGTTTTTCGCTATTGCAGCCGCTGTAGCTATTGGAAGTGGTAAGCGGTGACGGCTGGGATGATTTGCGATGTAGTATTTCATAGATGGTGCCATAAGTCATGTATTTGTCGTATCGTTGACATGTCAAATTGTAAATATCGTTTTTACGTTGGATTATATCGTAGATGGTGCCGTATACAAGCTTATCGTAGATTTTGAAATTGTGTCGGTAATTGCTATTACCATTGGATTCTGGCATTTGTCCGGTAACTTGCTGCAATTCCAATTTCACTTTGTTCGTATCGTTCTTAGTTTCGATCGAAGAAGTTATTGATTTTTTAATACGTTCAGTGTTTTGATCTTTCGAATTTGAATTTCGGCGCATCAAGAGAAATGAAGCATAACTTTTGCGATGCTTTGAGTTTTGTCGTTTAAATGGTGTAGTTGCGGAGACGGCAGCATCTGTACTTGCAACAGATGGCTTATCAGTACCCATCTCACATTCGCGCACCAGACGCTTAAATTCTTCATAAGATTTACGACGCATGTGTGCTTTTTCCTTCTCTTTAGTTAGTAACTGACGATCGAGAATTTTCGATAGAAAATCAGAATTTTTACGTAAAATATCTGTGGTGGCAGCGTTGATGGTGTGACTACAATCGATGTTGTTATTACACTCACAGTTGCTATTTGTGTTTAAAGCTAGACTACAACATGTATTAGTTTTGTCATTATCATTATTATCAACAACACCATCATTACCACCACACTGTGTTGTAGCAGTATCCATTTCATGTGTAGTACCTGGTACGGTCTTAACAGCAAACTCGTTTGGAAAAGCCGGTTTATTACTACTGCCAACAACGCCAGCACCAGCACCAACATCATTAACATCAACAACGCCACCAACACTACGACAACTAACGTCAACAGCAGCGTTTAAATCTACAAGTGTTGTTAGTCCAACTCTGTTGTCTATATCTAACGTCATTGTATCAGAAGCTGGTATAGCCGTTGGAGACGTTGTTGTCGTACATTCTTGTTCTGTGATTGATTCTAAGCCGTTTAATATTGTTGGTGTTGTTGCTGCTGTTGTTAATATTTCCGTTTGGTTCTTTTGCTGTTGTTGTTGCAGGTTACTAGTTGCGAACGATTGCTGGTGAACAGAATCACATTGCATGTCTTTGTCGTATGATTTTCTAAGATCTTGAAAGGTTTTGCGTCTTATTTGTATTTTATTTTCATTTGCGGTACCAGTGTCTACTGGAAATGATGATGGCGATGGCGATGACGATGTCGTAGTTGACGTTTCCAAGTTGGAGCTTGAGTTGGCAAACATGGCTTTAAATTCTTCATAAGATTTACGACGATTGCGCGACTGTGTTAAACACTCCTTATAGTTGAGACGAGCAATCTTTTCACCTCCTTGGGCATGACCTCTAGTCTCGCGTGTCGACGCATTTGAGGAATTAGCCAAAGCGAGACCAGTAAAAATGCTAGCCAATGTTGGACGGTTAGTCGACGATGGTTGTTGTGGATTTTCTAATTTATTTTGCATTTCAATAAAGCCAGAATCCATTGAACTAATGGTGCATGTCGAATCGAAACTAGTCTTTCGACTGGATGCATTACTGCGTACTGGAGGAGGAGATTTATTTGTAGGTAAGTTTTCTACCAAATCTTCACCTACTTCCGGTTCTTCCTCTTCTACGGTAGGTAAATCGACATTAGGTTGTGAGAGTAAATCTACAATTTGACTATTGTTATCACAAGTATTGGACATTAAATTCTTGTCGGAATCTTCATCGTCATCGAAACTTATTAAATCCTTTACCACTGGTAAAGTGTCCATTACAATATCACAGTTTATTTGCTGATCGTGGGAGTTTTGTAATTTCTGAACGAAACTGTCCAGTTCAATTTGAACTGTATCTTGTAGGCCGCCTTGGACGGCACCCAGCTTTCGCTGGCGTACCGTGTGTTCAGCTGCATCTGGGAGATTCTTACGCTGATCGGTTGTTTTACTTAGCGGAGGTTCATGAACGATTGCGCTAACCGTAACCACCTTTTCGGAGGTGGGTTTTTTGGACGCACTCAATTCCATCGTCATTTTGGTTTTACCGTTAGTTTTATTAACCGTTGCATACAGAGGCAGCTGTAGTGCAGGCGTTAACGACGATAGCTGATTGACTACTAATGGTATGTTTGTCATAACTGTTGCTGTTTTACCACAACTGTCACTAATACTATTGCCGCTACAGCAACTGTTACTGTTACCGTTAATGTTTCCATTACTAATAACACCGCTCGTCGTAGTAGTAGTAGTGGTGGTTGTTGTGGTGGATATTGTTAAAAAACCACCGCCGAAATCGCCATTGCCACTGGCACTAGCGCTAATACTGGCACCACTACCACAACTACCAGCACTATTACCTCCACCTCCATTACTGCACGCGTGGTTGCGATTGTGAAAGATTTTAACACTTTGCATCGGTAATTTGTGACGATGATTGTGATGACGATTACGTGCAATAGTGGCGGCCGACATATTGCAGTGTTTGCGTTGATATCGACGCGTGTACTTATTGGCAATATTGTATGTCGGATCGTACAGCTGATGCGGTTCGTTGACTTTGCCATTATTGCAGCCACGAACAGACACAGTATGAGGTTCTCCTCCACCAGCCCCCTGCCGAGTCGAGGAAGAACGTTCACATGACTTTAACAAACGCTGTAACATTTGTTGTGATTGCGACTTTCGTTGCTGTGATACTGTTGGAGTCCTTCTGGAGCAACGCGAAGTATTAGGATCGTTCATGCATTTTGCGCAACACAAAAATTCATAGAGAACATCGTCATCTTCGGTTGTTGACGGTGGAGGCGTGAAAGTCGAATATTTTGGTTCTAATTCGAATGTTGGTGGTCCTTCCAACTCGAATGTGGGTGTGGTAGACATTGATGTGGGTGGCGTTAATGTTGGCAAGTTGGCGATGGCATTTTTCTGGGCCGTTGTTGTAACAGGCATTAGAATATAAGTATTTTTCAAATGTCGTTGTGCACTGTGAGTACTGCCACAGTTTGTATTGATCCCTTGGGTTTTTTCCCGATGATTTTGATCAATATTTTCTTTGTTGCCAATGCCATCCATTAGCATTGAAGATGTCGATGTTGTTGTGGTTGCTGATGATGTAGCTGCTGTTGTTGATGTTGTTGTAGGGGTAGTAGCAACACTACCATTATTGACAATAGAACTTTCAATGCTTATACCACTATCCAGAAGCATAAATGTGCCATCTGAAGGAAGGATTAAGCGGCCCTCGGCAGCTGCATTAACCAATTCCCGTAAAGCTAAGACTTGTTTCTCGGTGACATTACCCTGTAACTGAATGCCGTGTAGAGCAAACGCTGTGGGTTTATTGTTGACCGAATTGGGATCAGTGCACCAAACGACTGGCATTGTTGCCATATTGTTTGTGTTTCTTTGTTTCTGGTTTTCTTTTTCTCAAACCAATAAATACAAGTTAATTTTATCGTTGTTATTAAAATTATTAATATTACGTTTATTATCTGAGGTCGTGGAACGGGGTATTAAGGGAGGCAAGTTCATTTGACAGTCTTATGAATTGTTGATTGAGGTTTATAATTTAATGTTCTTTGTTGATTTTTCTTTTCATCAGCAGGTACTCTATCTCTCTCTCTCTCTCTCTCGTCAGCTTGTAAGCAAAGCAAGCAGAGAAGGTGTTGAAGAGCTTTATTAATTAAACTGAATGTTTCGAAAAAGAAAGGGGGAGGGGAAAGTAAGAGAAATAATGTATTTAGTTGTGTCTAACAAAATTAATATGAACGCAGTTTACCAATGTTTCTGTTGATTCAAATAAATTTGTGTCTTCTTTCATATAAATTCATTAAATGTTATGTAATGCAAAAAATTCTTTTAATTAATTTTAAATTGATTTCTTAAAATAGTCATTTAAGGATTATTTGAATATAGTTTTAGCTAAATTTAACAAATATTCCCTTATTTATTATTTTACATAATTTTCCACTAACAATTTGTAAAGCCATTTAGAATAAAAAATATTTGAAATGGTGTTAAAAAACTTAATGAAATTTTACTTATTTAAAAGGTGACTTCAAACACGATTTTTTTGCATGATCTATGAAGCGGTCTAATTTACATGCAAAAATAATAAAATAAAATAGCTATAAGAAATGTATGTATGTACTCAATGAATGAACGAATGAATGAAGTATATTTCGACAAAAATAATGTAATAAATAAATGTGTGTTTGTGGCTGCAAGTGTGTATTCAGTTGTTGTAAATGACGCAAATTTTTGCAAAAAAATCCAAAATCAATTTTATAAATATTTTTATTTTGATTTGTTTTTACAAAAAATAAAATCAAAAAGAAGCAAATTTTAAGTCCCACACTTTTTTATTACAATTTATTTCAACGTATGATCACTGTTCATTCATGTTGTTTTTGCTGGTTTGATCAGTCTTTTGTTTGAACGTTTTACAACAATTTTTATGATAATTTTATGCTTTTCCACTTTGTCATTGTATTGTTTGTTTTTTTGTTAACTATTTTAACGATTCGCTATTTTTTTTTTGTTCAAATGTGTATGTATGTAGTAAGTATGTATTTTGTTGACAATTAGAAAAAAGTAACACGTTAAATGGCAATTTAAATGATACCAACGCAATTTGAATTTTCGTTAATATCAAGGTTGCATTTCATTTTAAAATTGTATAAATATTGAATTTGTATAAATTCGACATAATTGATGAGATTGTGTCTTTTTTTTAACATATGTATTTTTGTACAACTCACACCTAGCAAATTCATACAAATATTTATGTACATATATGTATATTGGTTCATTAGGATGGCGCCAAATGGGATGGATATTGTATAAACATATTTTTATATATATTTTTTCAACTTACATTTAGAATTTGTTATAGATAGAGTAATCTGTCTTAATTTTTGATTTGATAAACCTTGAAATTTTTATTTTCCAATGCGAATATCTCGTTAAATATTAGAAGTGATATACGTATATGTACTTAGCTCCGAAACCTAGTAAACTCTAATACTATATGTATGTATATCTCTTAAATCAGACCAGAAACAATGAATTGGGATTGTATTAAATGTTTCATGTCCAAATTTGGGGGACCTCTAGTACTTTAAATCAAAATATGCACTTTGAAAGAAATTAACAAAAAAGCCGCCAGTAGTTAACCTGGTCCTTTGAAACAGTACATATATATGCAAGCTCCAAAAGCAAAATAAATAAACTATTCATAATAATTAATAATGTTTTAATAAAAAAACAAGTTTTTGTTTATAAATATTTGATTTGTTTTTCTTCTACTTTTTTTTTGTCAGCATCTTGTTATTGCAAATTTAAAAATCCTCTTGCTAAGATGACTGACTACAAACACATACTTTTGAAAATTTGTCATTATTTCTCGTAGTTTCAGTAAAAACGTCATCAACAGCATTTTGTAGGTGTGAATGACTGACTGACTGACTGAGTGACCGAATGAATGAGTGAATGTACCGTACGTACATATGTATGTACATGTGTACGTTAAGATGAGATATTGTGACATAATAAATATTTTATTATTTGAAAACAAAACCGTGTTAAGTGTTTTATTAAATTGGTGCAATTAATAATTATTTTGTTAATTTCATTTAATTGATGGCAATAATAATGACGGTAATGCTGTAAACGTTTTTTTTTTTTTTTTGGTTGAAAGTAGGTGTGCGAGCGTTGTTAATTGATTTCTGGTGGTTGACAACAATAATTTTGAACATATTTTACATTATTTATCTAAGAGAGTGTAGTCTTTTTAGTTTTTAGGTCTGAAATTTAAGAAATCTCAATGTTTGCGTTATTAAATGATTTCATTATTTTTGATTGTAAAAAATTTGAGAAATGCTAAATCTTAATCAAATTTGGTATGCACTTCTAAAGAACAAAATATTACCGTTCCAAATTAGTCCATAGATTGATATTAGATCTCATAATCTCATCTCTCGAAAACTTTATCTTGAGATATGGTATCCGTTATAATTAAAGTAATAATTACAATATATTCAATGCCCGATTCCCTCTCTCTTCCATTTGTTTTTCTCATTTGTTTTCATCATGTAAGTTCTTGCCATGGTTAAGCCGAATGAATTATGCAGCAATGACACACAAAATTTTGCTTAACAAAAAACTCAGAGTACTGTTGTCTTAAAAGAGTCTTTGCAGAGATAATATAAAATAAATGAATAAAGAATCTTATAAATGAAACACCAGCGACCAGTAAAACAAATAAACAAATTCACAGATATCCCCATACTTCTGCACATTTTGCTTATATCGAATGAATGAATATATTGTCAGGCAAATGTCAATGTCAAAATAAAAAATAAATATTACCATAATAATCATATAAATAAATGAAACAACAAAATAAAAGTGAAAATATGTATAAAATGAATTGGTTACTTTTAAGAATAAACATATTCAATTGAAAGCTAGTAAATCTTGAAAACTTGCTTTGTTTTTAAATTGTGTAAAGTTATTACTTTTTTATTTTTATATAAATGTTTTACTATTTACCATAAAAAACGCACACACAAGAAAACCTGAATAAATTTTAGAAATTCAGAAAAAAATAAAACCAAAAACCTCAAATGTGCAGAGACATGTAAAAGAATACAATTCAATAATGTCAATTTTAAAACAGACTACTTGTATTACTCATTGACTTTAATAGTGTACTAACTGAAAAATCATGGTATAGAGAAAAGGAGCTTCAAATATTTTAATTCCTATTATAATTATTATTTTTTAATTTTGGATTCAGTTATGACACTTTTGAAATAAATGAATTTTGTATCAATATAATTTGCACACATACATACACTCATAATACAAATAAAATACGATATAAAGTTTAAAAAAATAACAACAACAATTATATTACAATACAAAAAATAAAAAAAATAAGAAAAAATGGAAATTTGAGACAATACAACAGAAAATTACCAAGAACAGCTGTTTTGCTGTTGCTGTTTACTGTTAAAACAACAACAGCAATAAAATTGACAACAAAAACGAAACAACAACCAATTGCTGCTATACCTTTATTTTCTGCTATTGTGATTGTTGATCTCCGCTGTTGCTGCTACAGATTCTGAATGCTACTGGAACCAGTTCAACTGGTATGATTTTTAAAATGTTTTTTTTTTTTTTTTTTTTGTTTATTTGTCTTAAACAAAATTAATAAATACAAGTATGACGATGTCGATAATGGGATACATCTATCTATTTTACTAAAGATTAAAATAAAATATTCAAAATATTTATATTGAACTTTTAACTAATTGTGTTTATTTCAAATATTCAATAATAAGTAAGTTCCAAAATATAAAAATTTAAAACTGCAGAAAAATGCGTTTAATCTACCTAAATATGTAGTTATGCCTAGCAAAAAAAAGAACTTCCAAAGAAGCGAAAAAGAAGTAGAATTTACTGCATTGAAGTACTGAAAAATACCTGAATAAGTGATAATTTTAACAAATGCTTGTCATAGGAGGGATATCCTCTTTATTTGATTCCAAATTCACTACTTCTGAAGTCATTCTTAAGAAGTAGTCCAAAAATAACTTTTTTTATCTCATAAAAATGAAAGAACAAAAAATATATCTTTGGCATTGAAAAAATCGAATTATTTTCGCTTCTTCGGAAGTTATTAAACTTCACTTCCACAAAAGGTAAAAACAAATCACTTAGTGCTACTTCTGAAGTGGTGATAGTTATTCTTTTAGAAGTACTTTGTTTTATTTTTACTGGGTGATAATGAATTATATATTATTTCCTAAATAAATGTTTCGGACTTTAATAGATGAATAGGCTTTTGTTTTGAATAAAATGTGGTAACAAGGAAATGGTTTTAAATCTTCTAAAGTTTCAGTTACATTTTTTGAACAACAACAAAAGTAAAAAAATTAAAAATTTCATAAACTATGATAAATAACTCAGAAATCTTGAACTACACAAATATTTTGTTGGGCTTTAAACCTTAACACAACACAACACAGAAAACTAAAATTTTAGCAAAGAAGGTATTTTAATAAATTCAAAAAATAGAGAGACCTGTTCCTGTTCTACTTACATACATACATATACATATGCATACAAAAACAACTAAATTGTTACATTTTATTTAACAATTGTATTTGTGCTTTTGTTGTAAGCAAACATGGATTACCATCCACCCAGTCCCAACCTCCCGACCATTTGCAAAAAAAAAAAAAAAATAAGTAAATAATACAGCAATAACAATATAAATAAATATGGCACATTACAAACTCAACCGGTTTTAAATGGTGAATCCGTAGTGCACATGCATCATGGATACATACATTTGTCGTCGCACAAACAAACGTGCCACATGCTACATACATTGTATTGATGAAAAGTGCATGAATGTCTTTTACGAGCAGTATGTACGTATGTATGTATATAATGTACTAATACAAATGTATATGACTTTGTGCAACTAACTAAATATGTATCTGATCTGTTCAAGTATAAAATGTAAAAAGTATCTTCACATTACATTGTTAGATACAAGTGTTTTTTCTTCTTCTTTGTTTGCGTATATTTTTCGTTTATGTTTGATTCACTCTTTTTTTTTGGTTTCAGTTTTTCTTCTGTTGAACAACACACAATGTTTTGTTTTAAAGTTAAAGTTAAAAAAAAAACAGCTTAAATTCATTTGGTATCACTTGTGGCATGGTGGTACTAGTATGTATAAGCTGGTGCTATAGTGCCCCTATTAACTTGTTAGGAGTGTACCAAACATGCTTAGACACATACATTAGACAGACTCACATTGTATATGAAAACAAAAAAGTGTTTATTTTCCCCTATTTATTTTATCTGGTTTTATGATGATTCCCAAAATATTTTGAGTTTTTATGAACTATATGGAGCGATTTTCAAAACTGAATATGTGGTTTTAAAAACTCATAAACGCAAATAGACCCAAAAGAATTTAGGTCTAGTGACCCATTAATAAGAATACAAATACGGTTTAAACACCTATAATCGAGCTTTCTTTAGATTTTTTATTGATTCAACCAAAACAAAGCTTATTTTGAGAAAAGTAAAACAGGTACTTTTTCGGTGAATCGCTCTAAGTATCCATACATACATATATTTATGTCTGTATATTTTTATTTTTTAGCACAATAGGTTTTTGTTTTCGTCAAACCAGCACAATTTTATAAACACACTTATAAACTTTTTTGCAAATACATATCCAAACGTTCATACATACATACATACGTACAAATGTTGAAAGGTCAGTAAACCTAAACCAAGTATTGGTTTGTACTCGTATCTTAAACATCTTCTGTTTCTACTTCATCTTATTTTTCTTGGGATTTAGCATCAGTTCTGGTGCTACTCCTTCCTTTTTTTTATTATTCTTCCATGTAATATCATCATAAATAATCTCCACTTGTTGGTATGTTCATAAATAAGAAATGAAAGAAATATATACATTGTATACTACTAAGTATATAATATAAAATTATATAGGTGGTACCCCACGGGCATTAACAAATTTGATTTTATTAATTTTTTTATCGGAAAATACTCGTAGAATTGCCATTAAATTAAAAAGAACTTTATATTAAACAATTTTAGAATTTTGTAATAATGGATAAAATAAAAAATCTGACAATGATTATATGACAATAAAAACTTATTTTATTTTAAAATTTATTAAATGTTGATTGATATGCAAAAAATCGCAGTCTTTTTTCAATTCGTGAATAATATTTTTATTTGTTGTTGTTATTCTATTTTTGTGTGAGATTTGTAGTGCGAGATCGTGCACACGACGATAACAGCCATTTTTATTTATTTTCATTATATTCCTAATAAATAAGTTTTTTCGATTTTTATAGTACATATTAAAAAAGCCAATTCAAATCATAAATTTCATATTAATTAAGTCAAGTTATTTTGAAGACATCGATGATTACAAATTGCCCGATTTTGGTTATTTTGATCTTTAAAGAAACATATTAAGCCATTTAGGTTGTAGATTTCAGCTAAAGAAGTTTTCTATATGAAGCAATGGAATACATCACAGCAAAAACTCAGTAATGACTTGTACATATTTACTTAAACTATGTATACAGGGTTGTCAGATCCGGCAATGTTATTTCAATGTACTGACAATGAAAAATAGTTAGCACCAGGTAAATTGTCAGTTTTGACGATTTTAATAAAATTTGGATGTTTTTGCATATTTTATTTTATCGTGCGATAGCAATTGTTTTTTACATACACAGAAAGAAAATAGGTTTTCTGTATGAAAAGCATTATTTGACTTACAATAAAATACCTAAGCTGTGGTGTTGTGAGTAGGACAGCAAACTAACGAAACAGAAGTCCAGGTTCGTATGCTGTGTGAGCATTTTTGTGCTTAAAACAAAACAACTTTTTTAACTCCCTATTTGTAAGTATGTACTTATTTAAGTAGTTATTTCAATCTAATGTGGTACGTAATTGCCTCCATTAAGTTAAAATGCTAATGAATAAGTTGTGCAAAGCAAATATTTTAGCTTTTTAACACATTACTTTTCAATGTAAGTTTTTGCTGGGAAAGTTAAAAAAAAAAATATTTACAAATTCAAAAAGTTCCATTAAATGTTGAAGTTTAACCTCTATATATTTCGTATATAGTTTTCCAAATACATTCATATAGTACAATGTACCTTAATATTATATGATATTTTTCCGAATACAATCAAAATTTACGTGACTCAAAACAATTTTAAATAAAGTTACGAGTAGAAAAGTAATTCACAAAAAGAACTTATGTACTTGTATGTGTATGTATATAATTTATTATTATTGTTTTTGTATAGAATGTTTTGTTTTGTAATTTTCTACTATTAAAAAAAATATATGTGAATTTTTTAATTAAAAAAGTTCCGTTTTAAAGCTCATGTAATGCAACTGGTGTAAATAAGTGTCATTATTTTTTCCACAAACACAACGCCCTTAGTATTCTAAGTATTAATCTGGTATCAGTTGCAGAATTTATATTAAATTTCGATACTTTTGTCTAGCAATAACTCCAAACTTTGTCAAATGAGGTAGTGATGTAAAAAGGTCTTCATTCCCAGTTTTGTTGATCTAAAATCAAATTTATTTTTAAATTTTACGAATTTGTTCATGCACAACAAATACACACTTGTTCTCTCCATAATGAAACTTTCGAAGCAAAATTTACGAACAAATTGTCACCTGCTTGTAGCTGAGTCCAATTTGTATAGATCCATAAAAAAAGAAACAAACAAATAAAATAATGAAAAACAACAGTGTAGCAAAAGGAAAATACACATGTACATATGTACATTGTACATATAAATGTATTGAAATAAAAATACAAATTTCCTGATTATGACTCACACTTGTCGCAGACAGTTTGTCATTCGCACAGTCACTCAGTTAGTTTGATTGTCGTCTTGCAAATGTATCTAAAAGTTTACCAACGTTAAGAAAAACAAACAGCCAACAACAATTTACACTTAAACTAAATAAATAAATGGAGCAGACCAGGCTAAAATAAAAATTCCTTTGTGTGGAGTTTTGTTTTTGTTGTATATTTTAACTTTATTTTTGATTTATTGATTTTTTTAGTTATTTATGTTGTTGTAGTTGCTGTTTCTGAGAATAGATTTATTGATTGTTTTATTCCTCCATATATGCGAGGGTTGTTTAATAACTCTTGAGGATAACTTTTTTCAACAAAAAGTAGCTAAAATTTACTTACACAATAGCATTTTAAGTCATTATTTTAACACGATGATGTCATTGGAGGCTAGAATTTACCACGCTCGCTTACAAATAGGGAGTTAAGTAAGTAACTTTTAGGTGCGCATGTAAATAAGTTAAGTATGTAGCTTTGTTTTTGAGGAAAAAAATACATAGGAGAATACGTCCACTGCTTATACTATTAGTTTTGTAGTAGTAATTTGCAAATCATTACTAGATTCCTTCTAAGAAATGCAGGTGGTATGTTGTAGTCATTAAAAAGTAAGTAGTTGAGTAAGTATAAGTCATGATTCTGTTGGGTACTTAATGGGATTATATGTATATTCATCGAATTAGCATAAACATTTTATAGTATATGTCTGCTGCTGATTCCAAAGATGTATAGTATTAAAATATGATCTAGCATTAATAAAATAAACTGTAAAAATACAAGCCTTTTAGCAGGAAAGACGATTTTTACAACAATTATATACGATCTATAGAATATGAACAAATCGGAAATCGTAAATAATAATTATTTTTGAATTTTTAAAGAAAAAAATCAAATACAATAAAATATCGGAGAACAAATTCAAACATACCATTTTTATTGGTTTGAGCTATATTTTTATAAAGCGCTATGATTTTTAAATTTTTGATTTTTATTTTTTTGGCAAAAAATAATAATTATTGGCAAAAAATAATAATTATTTTTTGACTTTTATTTTTTTGGGCAGAAATAAAAATCATTTTTTGATTTTTATTTTTTTTTTGGCAGAAATAATAATTATTTTTGGATTTTTATTTTTTTTGGCAGAAATAAAAGTCAGTTTATTGTAATATTTTCAGTTTATAATGCATACATACATACATATATACATACATACATACATACATACATACTACATGTTTATTAGAATAAATTGATTTTTATTTCTGCCAAAAAAAAAAATAAAAATCCAGAATAATTATTATTTCTGCCAGAAAAAATAAAAATCAAAAATTGATTTTTATTTCTGCCCGAAAAAATTAAAATCCAAAAATAATTATTATTTCTGCCAAATAAAAATAAAAATCAAAAAT
The DNA here is from genome assembly GCF_015586225.1 of Lucilia sericata. Taxonomy (NCBI): domain Eukaryota; kingdom Metazoa; phylum Arthropoda; class Insecta; order Diptera; family Calliphoridae; genus Lucilia; species Lucilia sericata. The sequence continues at coordinate 98,119 of NW_023994043.1, forward strand.
AATAATTATTTTTGGATTTTTATTATAAAAATCATAACGGTTACGGTCCCTGGAACAAATATTTAAAAGAAAAAAATTGTGAAGGATGGTTCCTTTTTGAAGGGAACATATGTTCATCAATTAGGATCTTTGTCAAACTTATAAATTCTATATACAAATGTTAGAACATTTATAAAACAGCCCTCGTAAATACTTCAAGAAGTATCTACATACATATGTGTATCCATATGAAGAATACATATAAAATCTGTATATGTGTGGTGAATTTTCATTATATTACGTTTTTCATAGACATCTTTGTGCGTGTGACTGTCCGTCTGCCTTCTTGTTAATATGGCATTTTTGTCATTTGCTTACGTTCAGTTGTAATGTGGCCTTTAAGTTCATTCAACTTCTTTTGTATCTTCATTTTTGTGCACTCCATTTTTTTCTTATTTCTTTTTCAAAGCTGAAAAAATATTATTTCACACTCTAATTGTATTTATTAATTTAAATTTTACACAATATAACAAATTATGTACATTATTGAAGTTATATTTATTGAAAGTAATAAATATGATTGTAAAATTACGAGGGCAATTCTGAAAGTACTTTTAAATTGACAATTAAACAATATAAATCACCACAAACATATTTCCTAATTACAACTATCACTAACACTTTCCATAAAAACACTATTCGTTTGTGGGGTCTACATTAAATATTATCAATTAATTTTAACTATTATTTTGTTTCAAATTAACAAATAATTGTAATCTAGTTTAACTAGATTACAATAGTGTATAATAAAAAATAACGATTTTAAACGTTTGGTACAAAAACTAAACATTTACAGAAAAAAAATTGTAATAACTTGTACTTACATAACAACTTACTTTTCAATGACTACTATCAATACCGTCAGCATTACTTTTAAGTGTTAATAACGTAATAACGTAAACACACACACAGAATGAAAATAATGTTTCTGTGTGAAATCGATTATTTGATGCACCATAAATTAACTAAGCAGTAGTGTTGTGAGTGCGATAGCAGGCCAACGAACACGAGACCCAAGTTCGTATTTTGTATGGAAAAATAGTTATGAGGAAAAAAGTTACCGGAGACATACAAGATGATTCTGTTGGAATAACTTTAAATGCTGCCATCGTATATTAAATTTTCTATAGAATTATTTGGTCAATAACAAGTAAAACTCAATTATAATGTTAACTGATCTAGTTACCTTTTGTTCAATGATCTAAATAATTTTAGTTGTAAATTACTTAATTTTGAATCAGAATTTAAAATTACAGCTACAAATTTAAATAATTTACAATATTTAAAAATAGAAAATGCCAATTAATTTGAAATATCATAAAAAATAATTGTCTTAAAACATTCATTAAATAAGGAATAACAACAGTAATGTCAATTACAGCAATTAAGTTTTATTCGAGTTTTTCTTAAATACATATCGCTCATTTAATATAAGACTGGCATATCTCAAAATTCGATGTGATTAATAAAAAATATGGGCCGTTCTTTAAAAAGTCTTGTTTAATCTTTTAAATACTATAATTTGTTCCAAAGTTATTTTAGTACAGGCATTAAATATAGAAATTTACTAGAAAGCATAATTTCGATATAACAAATTTTTCGATTTAACGAAAAGGCCTGACATTATATTATTATACCGAGAGTTGCCTGTAATAGTAAAATGTCTTAAAACATCTTTTTCAAGATATACCAATCTTTTAGTAAATCAATTATTAAAATACAAATGAATAACGTCGCATAAACTTCAAAAAGTCCTAAAGATAAATAAAAAAAATAAGTAAGAAAGTAGAGTTGGGCGTGACCGACCATATGATACCCTACACCAGTTATGAATATTAAATGTGATTTATTTTTCATAATAAAGCATTTATGTATCTTCAATATTACCTTGTTCCGATACATTTAAGCAATTTATGGATGAAAAACTAATAGGGGCAAATATGGACCAAGCCCGATAAAATTTTGTGAATGTATTTATATTTATATAACATTTATTTAATATTTATTTATGATGAACTTCATCGCGGTATTTGTGTTTATAAGTTAATTTTGGGCATTCAAGTAATTTTCTGAAGGGGACTTTGTATGGGAGCTAGGGTCAAATGAGGCCCGATTTTTATGAAATTTGGCGAGCTCATCAAGACTTGTATAAAACTTAGTTGTGCCGCTTTTTATCGATATACAGGTATATTTAACATAATTATGAGCTCAGAAGCCCTTTTCGGGGCGTTCTGTTGTATGTATGTTGTTGTAAGTGAAATAATGGAACCATTTTCAATAGGCTTCGTCCTTGCGCGTGTATGCCAAATTTCTTCCAATTATCTTGAAAATTGCGACCACCTCCCCACTAAAGTGGTGTAGGGTATAAAAATTCCAAAACGATTTTTTGAGGGCATGTTATATGCGAGAGAGATCCCATTTGTTCATAAATACTCCATTATTTCTATTATTCATATTTATAAACATAATCTAAAGAACATGTCAACAACTTTTATTCAAATAAAACATTTATATCTATGTATTCTAATGTGCATCAATAGGTTAGGATAGTTTTAATACACACTTTTGCATTTTAAATAACGATATGTCTAAAATATTTCATATTCATTAGTGCTTAAGAGAAAGTACGAACGACCCATATAAATTTAATTGTTATTAAACAAATTAAAAACAAATGTTTGTAGTAAATTAAAAAGTTTTTAGTCATTAGCCAAAATCTGTTATCAAATTTTTGAACACAACTTTAATTACAAATTGATCTTTTCTTTATTTTATATTTCCAATTTTATTTGTTTCGATTAAGCGGATCTACCATAAATGGGTGAATACAAAAGCCATTAAATGAGATTTTTATTTATTGAAATAAAAAATTGTTTAGATAATTATATTATATCGTTTGAAATTATTTCTTATACATATCGATCGTGTTTAATTTAAATGTTAGTGTTTGGTTTTTCACTTGAAAAAATGTTGGCATGAAAACATTTAAAAATGGTATCCTGAAGTACACCAATTGACACAGAATCACTTAATAGGTGATTTAACGATGCCCGTCAGATTAGCAAATCCTGCAATCAATCTTGTATAAACAATATATCCAGCAATAACTTACATTGGAAAGTATGGGGTTAAAATGCTAAAATTTACTTATACAATAGAATTTTAAGTCATTCCCCCCCACACCAATAGAAGTTCCCTTGAAATTTTCATTCCCCTCGAAGGGAAAATTGCTATCGTGAACTTGTTGTGAACAATTCATTCACAATAGTTGATTTTGTATGCAACAGCTGTTCAATGTTTACAAAATTTCACCAAAAAATTTCACAACAGGGGAATTTTGTTCACAACAAAAAAGTTAGTAAACGAATAAAATGGAAAGGGAACATATTTCACGTGAAAAGTTGATTGGCGATAGGGATGATTATTTTAACACTGTGAAGACATTAGAGGCAAGTACTTACCACGTTCGCTTACAAATAGGTAGTTAGGTAAGTACTTACTACTATCGCTTGAAAATATGGAGTTAAGTAATTAGTTTTGTTTCTAAGAAAAAAACTGCCTACAAGATAAGTTAGCTTTCACAAAAACAATCATTGTTTTTCCTTTGTGTTAAAAACAAAGTTCGAAATCAATATGCCAAGTCTAAAAAGTAAGTACATACATACTTACATAATATATTATTTGTAAGTCATGTCTAGACTCCTTCTAAGTAATGCAGACGGTATGTATTAGTCATTAAAAGTAAGTAAATGAGCGATATATATAAATTCCGCAGTGAATTTTTGTAATGATCGGTTAATAATTGACACAATGAGGCCCCTAATAAATTAATCAATGATTAAGGGATCGATCTATAATTAACCAAACCTCCATGATGATTTATTCAAAAAGTTGATTGTTCTGAAAAATTTCATAATGGATCTCTATGAGGATCGATAAGTACAAAGCCCACATAATTCATTTTCCAAAATTAATATATTTATAAATAATCTTTAATTTTTTTACGAAATTTTGTTGCTCCACTTTCTCTTTTCGTACGAACAATACGGGTTTTAAAATCAAAATGTCAGATGGGGTCAAATTAAATAAAACATTTAATACATTTTACTAAAAAACTCTCTATCACATCAAATATTTTATATCGGAAGTGTGATAAATTGATTACACGTCTAATTCCTGTCACTTTAGTGAACAAAATTAAGAGGAAAGTTGTTCTTAATCTGTCGATACAATAGCTGATTCACATACAAGGTTTCATTAATTCGTTTGTCCAATACGAATTGGTAAATTAAACATAATACTCTACTGAGAGAAACTATGTCACAAGAACTATTGTCTATTGTCACATTTAAAAATATTACATAAAATTTATTAAAGAGACAACGTAACGGTCGACCTTATAATAACCGAAAAAATATATATAAACAAATACGAAAACGTAAATGTATTATAATAGTAACAGATACATATATGTAGATAGAATAGATACAAATAAAAAAATAATTACCGCATTCATGGTTTGATTCTGATGAAAATTTTAAACACGAAAATAATACTTATTTGAACATTGTACAATGTACATGTTAGTGTTGTTAATTATTTTCATTCTATTCTATTTCATTCCAAATGTTCGTTACTCTTTTCAGATTCACGTATTTAGTGAGAATTTAAGAAAAAAATACAAATTTAGATTTTCATACAAAATCGCTTCAAATAATGCTGACTAGATTGGCTGACCATTAAGTGTTACAGCTGATTGCTGGCATTTATATTTACTCATTCATTTCAATAACACTGTGCTGGTAGTTGGAAAAATATTTTTTCTAGTTACTATACCTGTATTTTTCTTTGAAACTGAAGCCTTTCTTTGTATTGAGTCGCCCATTTAACAACTATTTAATTTAATTCTTTGGCCAACAAAATAAAATAGCAAACTACATATTTTGTAACCTTTATGTGCTATTACATCATTGAAAAATCCACTAGCAATTGTACACGTATTTGTGTTACTGTTTATTTTTATTCGTTATTCGATTCATTACCAGATCAAAATTCTACAGAACTAATGAACACTAAAAAAATAACAAAAAAAAATTCTAATAAATACAATGAAATTTGTATGTACTTTTTCGATTTTATACAATTTGTATTCAAACAACAAAAATAAAATCACAAATTTTAGCTTTTATTTAAAATTATAAATTTAAATTCTATGGGTATAATCCGCAAAATGTTGGAAATAAAATAGAAAAAAAAACTTTGAACACCTAAAAACTCAAATAGATAAATATACTCGCATGCCGTATTGATACATCTAAAAACTCTACAAAAAAATCTAAAACAAAAACCGCATACCGTACGTCCATGTACTTCTATGATTATGACCGCGCAGCCGATAGATACATACGTATAGAGGGACAGACATACAAAACATGGGAAAATAAAATAGAAAGTTCTGTGTGTAAAATTTAAATTTACGATCTTGGTTAAATGATAACGACATCTAAGAGCCGTTTTAAATTATCCAAAAAAACAACAACTACAACATGAAAATAAATGTTAGAGAAATATAGAGATTGAAATACAAACAATAAAGAAATATTTAAAGTTGTAGTAAAAGAAGAAAAAACAAAGATCTCTACTATGAACCACAAACAATGACTTTGTTGTCTTTATGCAAAAAATAAATAAAAAAATAACCAGAACTTAAAATTTGGCTGTGCCGACTTTTTGGAGCCCTACACTAGCAAACAAATAAGTTGTTAGGATTCTATACATTGACTTTAGAACAATTTTTTAGAACAGAGTCGATTAATAGACTATATTTAAGGAAAAAGTCGAGTAAAGGAGAAAAAATTTAATTTACAGTTTATTGTGCTAAAACTCCCAAACCTTAAACTTTTGATTCCAACGCGCATTTCGTCGGTAGCTTAAGACCGCTCATCAGCAAACTTTTCTCAACATAATTTAAAATGTTTATACTACCTTACTTTTATAAACTCAATGAGAATTAAAAGAATATACTAAAAAAATCTAAAGTTTTGACAAAACCAACAATACATTTACCTAAATTTACAATTTCTACATTTTCGAAGAAACGACATTTTGTAAAAAGTTGACTTTTCGGAAATAACAAAAAGTTGAAAAGTCGACTGACAATCCTTGGTCGTTGTTCATTGATTTTCAAACAACTCGTTAGAATAAAATTGCCTATAAATCCTCCAAAAAAGAGGTAGAAGACTCCATCAATTCCTATCGCGATAGTAAGTATTATACCCGTTGCAAACGAGGAACGAAACCTACCAACTTCGCACTAGAGTAGTATTGGCGTAACTATGATCGGAATGGTGTACCTTTTAAAACTAGCATTGGTTGATAATAAACGACACCATTAAGGATCTCTGTGTGGCCTCCGTTAGGTTAGTGTTCTAGTCTGGTCGACCGAAGATATTGTGTTCGATTCCCACCTGAGGCCTGATAGAGGGCTAGGTGTATTTCTTCGGATTTGATGTATATACATCCTCCTTTCAAACTAAGTAACTAAGGATCTCTGTCCTGCGTGTGGCATAGGTCCACACAATGTTCAACACCTTTTCAACTGCAGGGCAAATCAAATTCGGCTGGAAACTAAATCCCTTTGAACCCAGCCGACAAATGCGACTCGGGTGGAATGACAATTTCATGGGAACAATAGGGGTAAAGGTGTCACCAACGACTTAATAAAATGACAATGCCGCCAAACTAAATTGTTGTGCATAAAACAGACCTATTATATGTATTTATACATGTATGTATGTGTGTAATATTAACAACTTAACACACTTGTATGTATACAAGTGTAAATGTGTTTTTACAATAGATACTCTTGTATGTAGAATGAATATTTTAATCATAAAAAAATTTCGTTTTCAATAGAAGTTTTTCATAAAAGTAAAACAAACAAACATATAATAAAAACTTAGATACATAAAATAAATGTATTTTTTTTTTCTTTGTCTGATTTTTTTTTTTTGCATACATTTTCATAAAAAATAAAAGAATAAAACAGAAACATTGGTAAAATACGTTGGTAGTTTATTAAAAAAAATAATATCATAGGAATACACTATAGGATAAAATAATAAATACACTTACACACTCATTGCCACTGCTTTAAAAACTGCATTTTCTTTGTGTTTTTGTTCAAATTATTCTATAAGTTAAAATTTTGTAAACATTTTTAATAAGTTAATATTACTAGAAGTGGTTTAATTTTGACTTGATACTTTCAAAAATTCTTTTCAGAAGAAAGCACTCTCTAGCTTTAAATTTGTTTATATACATATATGCGGAATTACGGACCTGAACAAAATTTTGCCAATATATAAGTTGAAATAAATTTGAATTAAATAAAAACAAGATTCTGAGCCGAATTCTCAATTTGATAAAATATTTACGCCTTTAAGTTCAAATATTGAGAAAATAACACTTTTAAATATAATTTCAACAAATTCAGAATATATTCTTATAAACGAAAATACATCAAGAATTCCAGAAAAAAATAAGGCCTAAACAATGTACAATGAAAATTTTAAAAAATTTTGATTATCTAAACAAAATTAATGATTTAAGAATGTAAAAAATTTTCAAGAACCTGCAAAAATGTGATGGAGGGTGGTGTATTTATTATTTTGACCTTTAATGTAACCTCAGAAAGAAAAAATAAAATAAAAAGTAAATAAGAATAAAAACCTAAAACTAAGTGAAAAAAAAAACAACTCAATAATAGTTTACCTTGGTTTCTTTTGAAGAATAATGGATTGATTGTATGACGATGACGACGACTAAGTTGATGATGATGATGATGGTGATGATAAATAGTGGTGGAATGCAGCAAAGCAAACAAGAAATATTGTTGAAAGTAAAAACTTTGGTTTTGAGTTTTTCTGTTTTACTTTATTCAATGTTGCTGCATTAATAACGTTGTTGCATAAATAACGTTCAAAACAAAACACATTGTTGCAACACTAGATACCTATTAATTTGTTTTATATTTTAACACACAAACACACACTTGTTTAGATTGTTTTTTTTTTTTAATTAATATTTTTATATTTTACTTTTCTACTCAATCGCTTTGTTTGGTTAATATTATTATTATTCTCATATTTTCATTTGTTACGTTTTTATTAGTATTTTTCAAACATTTTCAAATGCTTATTGTTTTTCTTTTTTCAAAGTTTCACAGTTTGACATCATAAACACATACATTTAAATATACGAATACGAGTACGTTCGATTTTATTGGTTACTGTAATGAAAAGACGAAAATTACTTTTGATTTAAATTTTTAAAGAAAAACACACTCGCACACATTTGTTTACTAAATCAGCTGATTGCTGATTTTCGAATTTGAAATTCCCAATTATTCTTTTTCGATGTTTTGTTATTTCTGAATATTTTATATATTTTTTCGTAATATTTAATAATAAGTAACAATAATAAATGTAAAAATAAATTAGTTACAACAACTACAGGAGAGTATTGTGTTAACTGAAGATTACTAACGACACGCGTTTTAACTTGTTATTGTGTTTAAGTCATGTTTTGGTGTTTTTATATTTATTTTCGTCTGTTTCTTGGCTAAGATTATGATGACTGACTGACTGACTGCAGCAAAAGAGTAAATACATATGACGGGTTTAAGCCCTTGGCAACAGCCAACAATTTGTTATTGTTTTTTTTTTGTATTTTATTTTCTATTCGTTTCGTTTATGTGTTTGATGTGATCGTGTTTGAAGCTTGGTTTGTTTATTAACTTGTCTGTATGTTTCAGTTAAGATACATATTTGTTTACATTTATATACATACAGGCATACATACATACATATGTACTTAGTTTCAAGTTAAGATCTTTTTCTTGATAATTTTTTTCATTTGTTTTGGTTTTCTTTAGTCTCATTTGTTGCTGTTAAGCTTAAATTTTAAATGTAATATTTATTTGTGGTTTTGTTTTCATCATCTGATACAAAATGTTAAACCAGAAAATTAAAAAAAAAAAACTTGTTCATTACGTTTGGCAAACCTTTCAGTCAAAGTTAAAAACAAAACAATAATAAAAAATATTTTAAAGAAAAGACAAAAACTGTAAATTTACTAACATCAATCTTTGCAAATCAATGATGTACTATGACAGTTTGTTAAATAAGTGAATTCCATGTGATTTTAAATATTCGTTGAAATTTGCAGTTGCAATTTTATTTTTTAAATTTTCAGTAGACATCTTAGGTGACTAATTTTTCAGTCATCCGTACAACTTAAAATTGTACGTTTTTAATGGAATCTTTTTAGTGAAATTATTTGATAATAAAAAAAATAATAATTATAAAACTGCATAATAATAAAATTTTTAAAATATGTAAAAATATTTTTTTCAACATTTCCATTCATAGATAAAAAAGTTTTCCCTTAATTACCAAATGCAATAAAAGAGAAATCAATTCATCTTTGAAATGAACTTTAAAACCAAAACAACAATTGCTAATTAATTAAGCAAGCTCTTTAATTGATAATTAAGCATTTGAAACAATGAATTTATTCTTTAAAGTTTTCGACTGCATACAAAAACAATAAAAAAAAAAATAAAACAAACGTATTTATAGAGATTCGTTCGTGATCGCATTTATAAAAGAAGAAAAAAAATATAAAAATAAAAAATGGCAAAATCCAACAGCAACAATTGATTAATTCACAAAAATTTCCATGTGTGAGTGATCTATCTGTAAGTGTGTTAGTGAATGTATGTGTTTGTGTGCGTGTATTTGTTTTTTTATTTTTCATTTATTATTATGGTCTTTTTGTTTCAATCTTTTTTTTTTTTTGAAACTATTCATTCAACGGAAATAGTTTAGTAACCGTAAAAATTAATACAAAAACAACAAAACACAGTCATGCGAATTTCCGTGCAATTTTAAAGGAAAACATATTTTTCTCAATTGGTTTTAGTTTTCAATTCTCAACTGTTTTTAAATTGTTAAAATAAATTTGTTTAAAACACTTGCGTTGTGAATTTACAATGAAAATATTTTTCTTTTTTACTTTAGTTTGAATTTTAATTTTCTTCTTAATCAACACAAACTACTTTTTTTCTTTCTTTTGTTTTCTGAAATTGTTTTGTATTTTAGAATTCTCTTAATTTTTTTTTTATTTTTTGCTTTAGATTTAAAAGTTTTCTCCGTGTTACACGTCCGATTTCTTCACCGTTTCGCAGACAACTGAATTGTTTTCGAAACTTTATAGAAGAGTTTAACTGACTTTTTTCACTGTGCTCTGGCAACATTTGTTAGCTTGTTTTAAACTCAGTATTGGAATTTGGTTTAAAGTTTTCTCGCTTTGAGCCGGGCTTATTGGAGCTGAGCAGCCAACAACTCAAATGAGTAAATCTCTCAGTATTGTTGGTAGAGATTTGTAGATTATTAACAGTAGTATATTTGGTTTTCTGAGTTGCCGTTTGTTGGCCGTTGGAGAGCAAACCAAATATAAAAATAATAAAATAAAATTCCATAAAAAATTAAAAAAAAACTTGGTTTGGACATTGGCATAGTGGTGGCGGTGGTTAGTAAACTATGAGTACGAGTTCATGCCAATGTCGTGATACAAAAGTCACCATTTAAATGTAAAATTCTGTTGATTTTTCTTTTTCTACTTTTTTGCCGTTTTCTTATCGCCTTTTTCTTTTTTGCGCTGTCTTCATAATTCTTGTTTATGATTCTTTAAAGAGTTGTGGGATACACAGTATAAATAATAATAAATGATATTAAAAGAAGAAAAAACACACGATATATAAATGATATTCATATAAATATAAATTATATATTCATTTATCTACCAATAAACACTGTGACATAAAATATTGTCTACAAATAAATATAAACATTAGATTATGCATATTTAAGCCATTAGGGTGGTTCATTAATTGGACCAATCTAAACAGAATTCAGTTTTCATAAAATGGATAAAATAAATTCCTTTAATAATTTCAATACATAGAGCAATGGTTCCCAAGTTAAGTTCAGTGCACCACTAAGAAGCCATATTAAAATTATAATATAAATACATAGATCACATACGTACATTTATTATTACGACCGAAATTACACTTATATATTTTATATTTTACTAGCTAAGACGATTCCACGTTACTGGTCTAAAATTTAAAAATTTGCTCTCATAATGTATTTCCATACATTCATTAATGGATCTATTATTCGTAAGAAAAAAAAATAATTTATAAAAATTTCATATTTTAAAAATTGCACCCTTTCAAATGAGAATCAAAATAATCTGTTTATTTTTAGACAGATATAACAATGACTTACGGCTCGGTGAAATGTAGTTGTTCTTTTTTAAAATTAATAGCAAGTTGGTTTGGAAATTAATGATTGTGGATTACCAATACTAAAATATGCGGACCGAAAAGTTTTAAGTAAATTTTCAATATGAGGGAAGTTTCAAATCTTGGTATTTAGGTTAGGTTGATATGAGAATGTATACTACATAAATTCCGAATAAATACACACAAACAAACAGAAACCTTATTGTCCGATGTTCAGAAACTAAATTTCCTGCACTTAATTCCTAAGAATTTTACAATCAGTGTTCGTGAGGGATGTTTATATCCCGAATAATATCACTCCCAAGATATTTGGATCTAATTTCGACGAAAACCTGACAACCGGCAAATAAATGTGGATATTAAATTATGTGTTTTATCTTTGGATTTATAAGTAACATTTTACAAAAAAGCATTTTCGTAACATCCCAGGAAAAAATTATATTGAAAAGTAATGAGTTAAAAAGCTAATCAAACTCCTTTTCACAACTTCTTCATTAGCATTTTAACTCATTTTTTTAACACGGTGATGACATTGGAGGCAAGTAGAGAATCTCTACTAGGGAGTTAGAGAAGTCACTTACAAAGAAGTTGTTAAGTAAGTTATTTTGTTTTTTAATAATAAAACGAGCCAGCGAGAATACGAACCAGGGACTTCGTTAGTTAACCAGGAACTTTGTTAGTCAAATGTTCTACTCACTACATTACTGATTTGCTATTCTATGAAGTCATAGAAAAGTAAGTGGTTATGTAGGTACAACTCATTATCGTCATTTACAACTATAATACCCCAAATTATTTAGAGAACACTTAGAAAATATGCTGTTATAGGAATTCCGTAAATTCTAAAAAAAATAATTCCCAAAAATTTAGAATCATAAAATCGTTCTTCAGCTATATTATGTCATTTATTACGAAATCGGACCTAATTATAATTTTACTAAAATAAGCGAATTTCTAACGATTTTAGTCAATCTATACATTTTTCGATTTTATTTGAACTGATCATTTTTTAAACTAAATTTTCTCTTCTAAACAATACAAATAGCCATTTGTGCAAATTTGCAAGTTTGCACACGAGTTCCATGAATCCTCTTATTATATTCTTTAAAGAAACTGAATAATATTCCAATTGGATGTTGTAAAATAACAGTTTAATCAAAGAAAAATCTATTTTAAGAATATTCCAGAGCAAAAACAATGAAATGAAGTACATATTTGCAAAGCTGAACGATCGGATTTTGTTTTTTTTTTTTTAGTTTTAATGAAGGCAAAACACAAGTAGTTTTTAATGTTTGTTTGCACAAGTGTATGTTTTTTTATTAATTTTGTTTAACTTTTTATTTTAATAATACAAATAATAATGTATAACATATACATTTTGCCCAAGAACTAACTCTTCTGATTTCAAATTTTCATTAATAAAGAAATGTTAAACAAACTTGGAATTATTTGTTGAACTTTTTATTTTAATAATACAAATAATAATGTATAATAAGACATTTTGCTCAAGAACTAAATCTTCTGATTTTCATTAATAAAGAAATGGTTAACAAACTTGGTATTATTACGGCTACACACGTTTTATTAATACATACATACATATACTGTATGTATGTATTTTTAATTGTTCATTCTTAAGTTGACATTTTGCAAAGTTCAGTAGAAAAGAAATATTAAGATTAATGAGAAGATCATGATCATTTATAAAAAAAAAATCAGGCTACGTAAAATGATTATAGTGATGCAATTCATATTTTATGACGTTAAATTTATGCGCACTTTAAAATTTGAGCTTAACTTAATGTTTCGCTATATATCTACGTAAAAATATAGGGTGCTACCAATAAAAGTATCGAGTAGTGAATATTTTTCTTTGTATATAACCATTTACTGTGAACTCAAAATTACGCTCTAAATCGAAAAAAAAAAACTCTTGGAACACCGGTATCCCGTAGACGTAAAATAGATAGAGTAGTATATGAACTAGACAATAGACTACGTTATTGGTTTAGAGTAGTGTATTGAATATAATGAATATTAGTGGAGAAACAAATTCATAGAGTAGTCTATACACTAGATAATAGCATAGTCTATAGACTAGACTCTAAAGACTATATAATAGTCTATGGTATAGTCGGTAAATAATTCAAAGACTAGGTCACAGACTAGAGTCTAAACTAATTTTTAGACTAGACCGTAAAATTTCTAGTAAAAAGTACTTTAAAAATTTACTTTTTCGGATAAAAAAGTATTCCTAAAGAAGTACGCTCTTCGTTAAAAGTTATTACTGCTTGTCTGGTTGTAAACTCTTCCAGGTTTTTTAACAATATGAGAAAACATAAACAAGAATTGTATTTTCCTCTTCTGAAGTTTAGTAAACATTTTACCAAAGTAGGTAGTCTTTTCAACTTTGTTTCAGAAGTACAATCTCTTCAATAAGGAAATAAATATAAAATTGTACAAAATTGGTTATTGGTGTACCATTGTAATTTTAAGGATTAATTGTATTTATTTTTTCTATTAAAGTCACAGTAAATAACAAAATTTAATTGTTAAAAACCTATGGATCACCCGTTATTCATGTTGCTGATGACGTCCGAACGAATATTACTTAAACAATACTTAAGGTAATAATTGCTGTTACGATTGCAATCATGTTTAAAAGATCATCTACACCATTTTCAATTGTATTTCAATTTATATTTCCCAGTTCCAATTAAACATATTTCAGAAATTTCTAATTGTATTACTAAAATTTAACAATTTCAAATTTTGTAAATAAAATAATAACATGTTTCTTAAATAAAAATGGGCATTTCTAAAATATAATTAGTAAAATTTGAAATTTAATTGGAAATTTCTAAATTAAGTTCTAAATAGCAACTGGAAATGGTATAGTGGCAACGTAATTCTAGGTGAGAAAAGTCAGCATTTATCATTAACTTATCATAATAAAACTGTTATATTTGTTTTAAATGTTAAACATGACAGTAATGACTATTATTCATTAATTAAATACATAAAAAATAATAAACAAATTAACAAAATTTCATACACTGTATTTGGAATTATAAATCGACTTCGATTATGATTGTTTGCTTATGATTATTGCTCTAAAAATTCTATGATTTTGTGATTGAATCCATTCATTTTATAAACTACTTACACAATATGTAGCATTTTAAGTCATTATTTTAACACAAGCACTTACCACAAACGCTTACAAGTAATTAGAAAAAATAGTCAATTTCTTAACTCCTTGTAATCAGGACGATATGTTTATAGTAGTCATTAAAAGTATGTTAATAGGTAAGTGGTTACAAATGAAAGTCATTATTAAGTTTTTGCTGGGTTTATATTTTTTTTTTTTACTTCAAACGAAAGTTTCTTTACATAAAATTAGGGTATTAATATCACCGGAATACAAGTTGTAAAAAGCAATAAATATGTAAATCATGCAATCCTAGATATAAAATATGACGAAAATCACATTTCATCCTAGCCTTTATATATAACCCTTTGTTTGTTATATGACTTTTATATGACTTTGTTTACCGTTTATAACTAATTAATAGCGTGAAAACTCCGCATAAACCAATTTTATGGGAACCAAATTTCATGTGGACCGGACTATGATTAAACATATATTTATATGACAAACCATACAGAAAATTTGTTTATATTTGACAAATCATAACCTTTTTAATATTAAGATACAATCCGATAAAAGTAGATTATTTTAAGAAATTAGTTACTGTGTTAAAGTCGCCATTCAAGGCTCTCTTGCGAATATCGCGCATAATACAATACATAGTTTGATAATACATAATACTTCTAGTTTCATTAAAATATAAATCCCAAGCATATAAAAGAAATAAGATTGTATAGTTTGATATAATTTTGAAATATCCTTCATAAATTTCTGAAATAGATGCGAATAAGAGCGTATAAACCAGTTGGAAAATTTTACAGGAGACGATAAAAACGATAAATGTTACAATCGATATATTAAATATTTTTCTACTTTTCACAGAAGTACGAAATTTGGACCTTTATGAAATTGGATAAGTTCATACATTGAAATAATAAAATAACACTGAACTAATTACACAAGTCAACAAAATCGAACTTTTTGCATGCCTTTCAAATCAAAAAATAGTTGATTATTATGTATTTCCATTAGCTCTAGTTTTTGAGATATTGCGATTTTTGTAGAGACATTGTTTACGCCCTTTTTTGGAAGTTTTTACTTATTTTTGCAGAACTGGAACTAAATCCAAAGTTTTTTAACAAAACGAAAATCTATACAAAATTATCTTTCTAAAGAGTATAATCTTGATGACAGTTATTTTTGTATAACTAGTTTGCCTTGCAAGAAAGTTGAAAATTGAGCCTTTTTCTGTTTTATCCTTATAACAATAATTTGGGCTAAATTCATTTGAGTTTTTTCATAAAGTTCTACCAACACAAACCAATTGGGTCAAAAAATTTTGTCTGCGAAATATTCACCCCTTTTCTGCATTTCAATTCGAATCGAAATTTTCTCCGTTTGGCAACTTTAGTATTCTGAATTTCGATTCGAAGCTCAGTCACTAAAATAACAACTTAGAAAAACGTAGTTACGATCGTAATACAGAATGCACACAATTGTAAAGCAATGAAATAAAATGGAATTGTTTCTTCTTTTTCTTACGATTCTGTTGTTTCTTGGAATACCAATTTTCGATCGTAACGTAACTGAATGCGGAAACGTAATCGAAATGCAGAATATTTTAAATTAATGATATATGATGATACAACAATACGATACCGATAGTGAATTGGATAAATGCGATGTCCTTTCTTTTAAAAAATATAGTTGTTGATGTTTGTAAGTGCTTGTCATGATGTTTGTGAGGATCTTATTGCTTCCAAAGTTTCATATTTGTATATATGTTTTATGTATCATAATGAAAGAAGAACAAATATTGTTAAAAGTAAAAAAAACATATCAACCAAAATCACAAATTTATTTCGAAATATTTCACTAAATTTTTAACGAATTTTCAATTGTTATTTAAAAATTATGTTATTGTTATGTATGTACTATATTGTAAAAAGCAATCAAACTCGTTTACCTTAAATTAAAGTTATAAGGATAAAACAAAAAAAGTACAATTTTCAACTTCGCTGCAGGACATCCAAAGTATCCTCCAATAACTGCCAGCATGATTATACTCTAATGAAAGAAAATTGTATGTAGATTACAATGTTGTTAAATAACTCAATGAATATTGGTCCGGTTCTGAGAAATTAAGTAAAAAATGCCAAAAAATGTCTTAAATAACGTTTTTATAAAAACCACAGTATCTCGGAAACTAGTGCTAACCGGAAATTTTTGTAACAATTTTTGAAATCGGCGGTTGGAAATACTTCCTATGTAGCTATTTTTATATAAAAGGCATTTCCAGTGTTGTCTAGTGTTATTATACGTCACAAACGAAAGAAAAAATACTTCTATATGAGAATGTTTTAAATTAGTAAATATTAGAAAATGTGCGTAAATAAATGTTGAACAATAATTAATGAATATACATTTTTCAATAAGTTAATAAATAAAAGGAAAATAATGTCAAAAGTATAAAATGATGACGTTAAAATGAATTTAAAATTATTTTATAGGAACCGTATATAAATATAAAGAAAACATTCATATAATATATTTTAAATGCGTTCGTTATAAATTTAAAAAAATATATGTTATAAACAATAGCAACAAAATAACATTAACTAATAAATAATTGTAGTTTAAAACTTAACGTAGGCATGAATGAACGTTATTGAACTTGTTACTGTCTGTTTTTCGATTACGATGATTTTAATTTTTTATTTAAATAAATTTTGTCAAAAATCGCAAATCAATTGCGATTTAAGATTTATTTTAATAATTTAATAATAATTTATTTTTTAATGCTAATTGAAAAATAATAAATTTGTTTATGTAAATAATAAAAATTTTGTCACTTTTGATAAAAATTCTGGACAAAAATATGTTTTTGTAAAATACATATATTTTACATATAAAACACTTGTAGAAATTGAAAAAAAAAAAAAATATACGTGACCGTAATCAACATCCCTATTAAGAGATACAAAAACGATGGATATAGTTATTTACATACATACATACTATATATGTCGTTTTCAAAAAAAGTTAATAAATAAATAAAATAATATTATTATTATTATAGCAACAGTATGTTCACCTAAAAACCTTTAATTTCAAAGTGAGTAGGTTAGTATGAGTAGTTCTAAAACATAATAATAGGCATATTTTTATCAAGGTCCTATATTGGGAATATTCCATAATAAATTATTAATTAATTATATTATTTAAGAACTTAATAAATTCATTTAACATAGAACGAAATTATTTAAAATTTCGAAGGTAAGGGCCGATCATATTATAACTCAAATGTTTCAAGTTTTAGAAAAAAATATGATACTAATTCGCCTCTTAGAAGAATCTATAATTTTTTTTTTTATTTTTACTATTTATAAAACATTTAGAATTAATTTAGACTTCGAAAGATATTTATAAAAAATGCGACATGTATGTATTTGTTAATAAAAAATCTACTTACTTGTTAATTAGCATTTGTATCGATTATTTAAAAAAAATATTAAAAAATCCATTGTACTTACCTAAAAATAGAGAAAATAATAAAATTTAATTATTATTAAATAATAAAAATGTTTATCAAATAGATATAAATTTAAAATAAAATAGATTTCTTGCTAAGACCCGGTTTTTGCAAACATTGTATGACTAAATATGTATTTTTTTTAACAAAAGAAAAAATGTCAAATAATAAATGTACATATTTATTAAAATTTATTAAATAAGAAATTACTAAAAAAAATTCCGATCAATTAAAAAACTGTTAGCTATAAAATGCTTTAAATATTTAAGAAAAATATAATCAATCACAAATTATTTTAAAAACTATAAATTAATTAATTTATCTTGTAACTTGTTGCAATTAGTATTTGAAATAAATTTGTATTTAAATAATCTGATGAATACATGTCACTGAACTATGTTAATTTATTCATTTTTTCACTTTATTTAATAATATTCAATTAAACGGTTGTTTTTGTTTTTGACTTGTATTATTCGCTCATTGGCAATACGTTTAGTAATGGCGGAATAAGATAAATTTGCAATATCGGTATATGATATAATATTTGGAAGGTGATATAAGATAATATGAACCAACTAAAACAATTGATTTATTATTTAATATTTGAATAACGGCATTTGTCAAGATTCCCGAATTTTACAACAAAATAACGGCATTATATGTGAATTGTAGTCAATAATAGAACGATTATGACGAATATTCGTAGTATATTTTTGCCATTATAACTAGTAGCGTGTTTTATAAGCAAACCCCGTAATATTTGGGACACCCTTTATAATATACATAATTAAAATTTGTACTTAAATTCATTTCGTACATACGTGTATGTACATTTTAAATCTGAAGGTTAAACTGTCTGAAATAGTGTTAGGAATTTAAACATATGACTACTTTTTAATAAATATTTAATTATTATAAATCAAATATTGCAAGAATACTATTTAATTATTTTCTTGTTAAATAACTTTAATACGTTCAATTAACTTATTGCGGTTTTATGCAACAAACAATATTGTTTGTCAATTTGGCGTCCGATTATATGAAATTGAAAAAAAAAAATAATTTGATAGAGATGATTTTTCTTAATTATTCACTTAATGTGACAATAGTTAATTTTAATTTATGTACGACTATGAATGTATGAATATTTTACATATACCAGTTTTTTTTATGTTATATATTAAAGACGCTGGATCCTTAATTTATTTAGGTAATGCACAATAGCATTACTTAAAACGTGACCCTTGTGTAAACGCGTGTAGTGGCCGAAACGAAAGTAACTTATTTTGTATTTATGTGGAATGGTTTATAAAATTTTCCACGCTGAAGAAATCAAAGTGTTTTATGTACAAATTTAGAAATATTTTTCATCTTAAATTTTTTAAAAATTTTCAAATTTGAGTGGAACCACACTTGGTCTTGAATTTTTTCAGGTATATAATAATAAATGTTATAAACATAATAACATCAAAGAAATGGAGTGAGGTTGGTGAAACAAGGGTTAATGCGAAAATTTTAATATTTCAGAAACTCGACGTGATAGAAAGAAATTAAAAGCAGATTTATGTTTTGTATATTAATATTTGTATATTAATATATTCTATCATAATTTTAAAATGAGTATTTCATTACAAACCAGTGTAAATATTATATATGTATGGTGTCAAACCGCCACTATAAATTAGTTGTATGTATTTATTTATCTCTTTAGTTTTAATTAATCTTGGACGACGTAGGTTAGGCATTTGATTATTGGTTTCGGTTTGACTGATCTTATCCATTCAGAATGGCTGACTTCCACGTTCTAAAATATAGAAGATACAAAGTAATGTTTTTACTAAGTCAGCTGACTTTTTGTGTAGTTTTAGCAAATAATTTCAACAAGCATCAACTTTAAAACTGATGCGCTGATTGCTATTTCGCTGCGTTTCTAATATTTGTCGATAACGTTTTGAAACAGTATACATTTTCAATGTTTTGTACAGCGTCCTTATGAAACACTATACTTTGTTCGTACACAAAGCAACTGACGTTTTGGAAGTCAGCCAATAACAAACTTTATATAACCATATCATTTTGGTGGTGGTCCACAAAATGACTTAATTTCCCTATACTGCACGATTCCACCTAACCTTCAACATTCAACTTATGATACATTTTATTTTCTGTTTTATATAATTGAATGGAAAATAAAATAAAATCTTAACAAAAAATTGTGTTTATGATTTCGAGTAATTAATTCTAAAGGTTGCTTTCTTAAAAAAATCTTAAAATAATTAATTTCCAGCAAAAATAATCAATTTTGGTTAAAAATAACCAATTTTTGTTAAAAATAATCAATTTTGGTTTAAAATAACCAAAGCGGCAACACCAGTTTCATTAGTTCTTCATAGCAATGATATTTTTTAATCTTTATAATTTTAATACCGATATAGATTTTTTTCTCAAATGTATGCTAGAAATACATAATTACTTCATATTGCAACTTTTATGTCTGACCCATAGTGTAATGTCCGTCTATCCAAAAGTTCCGACAGTCGTTATGAATATAATTTGAAAGCAATTACTGAACATAAGCTACACAATCAAAAGATTACACAGGCCGACAAATTATTAACCCAGAAACCAAGGTATATTTTCTGACATACATATCTTCTTTCTTATTCGAAATATTTTCAACTAAATATTTTCAACAACAATAAATTTGCAAAAACTGTATTTTTTTCATACTTTCGCTATTATTTTACAATTTTTCACATTTTATCAATAAGAAAGAAAATATATCAGATGTTAAGCCTTTATTTTACAACATTTTATAAATAAAGTTGACATGGCGCTGTTATAACGTCTCAAAAAGGGCAATTTTTCAAACTTCAGCACACGATATGTCGAATCCCAGATGTGATGGAGAAAATCTGAGATAAAATTTGAATTCAGCTCAATCCTGAATACGAATTTTCTCAGGGTTTCGACTTTTTTATTTTATTTCCAACAAATCAAAATAAGACCGAATGCGTGGTCCAGCCATATTATAAATAATCAATATTCAAATTACATTCATAAATACGTCTACAGACCCTATTGTAATTACTACTACAGACCCTATTGTAATGAACAGTTAGCAGTTAAGACGATATTTTATTAGTGTTACAAATACTGAAATTTGAAATGAACGTCCATAATTCACTTAAACACTCGATAAAATTCGGAATAAATTTTTGACCTTCGCCCTCATATAAACCCTTTAAATGCGTTATTATTTAAATTAAATCATATTTTAAATAAATTCGTAATTGGTTTAGGGTATTATATAGTCGGCTATGCCCGAATATGCACTAAAATACGTTAAAAGAAAAATTAGTGATAACAACTACAATTTTATTTAAAGTTCACAGGGAAATATTTTTTGGTGCATATTTAAAATTTTTTATTGAATGAAAATCCTTGCCTTGGTATTAAATTATAAACTCGTAGGATGCATATTAAGATAAAATAATTGCGATCTTAAGACAAGTTCGTCTTAATTTGTTCGTCTAATTTTCCTGGGCTAAAATACATTAATAATTTCAAAATATAAAAAACTTGTTTAACGAAGATTGGTGGTTTAAGTCCACGAATTTCAGTTTTAATTGATAGTATATGATTATTTCTTATAATTTTATTTGAATATCCTGCAGTATTTTTTACTTTATTATGTTTTTCGCAAGAAATCAGTTTTTAATTATATAAAGTTTTTGTTCTTTGTAGTGTCTTATTTAACTCAAATCATATAATTATTAAAAACCTAATGGTTTTAAAAATTTAAATGTTAGATAGCACCCTTCGCGTTTTAGGTAACGTTATAGTATTACATACTTAAATATTATAGAATTTATTTTTTAGCAAAGATTACTAACCGTACCGTTAAATTACATATACACAGAGAAAACAGATTCGTTGTGATAACCGAATTTGTTTCCAATCGAATTCAGTCGGTTCTCACAACTATCCCATAATTCGATTGTAACTAATGTAAAATTCGGTTCCTGTTACTGAATATATGGTGTACACAACTATTTTAAATTATTTTTCGATAATCTGGATCGAAATTATCGGTATTTGGAACTGAAATATTATTTATTAAAACCAATTTGTGGATTATGTTTATTTGAAAATATATTTTATTTTGTTTAAAATAATTACAATAAAATATAAATATAAATGTACATTTACAAACCTACAAAACTTTTTAATATAAAGAGTCACTTTTCTTCTCTAGTTTTGAGATATTGATGGTGAATGCTATGTTTATGTATCAGGGATTTTACTCTTAATTCTGTCTAACATTTCCAAATGAATACTACCATACCACGCTTTTCCGCTGCTGTAAAATTATTAAAGATTATAGGAAAATAACACAAAATAGATGTTAAGATATAAAATAGACTAAACTTACCTTTTCTATCCCATTTTTCCGTATTAATTTACATTTAATTGTTATTAGTTTTATTATTCAATTATAAAATCGTTTTATTTTATTTATTTTTATATACGTCAAATATAATTACCAATTGATCGGTTGTGAACATCGAATTTGGTTCCTTTAACCGTAATTAAATTTTAAATAATTTTATCAGTTGATAATTGGTTGCGGTAGTCAATATTTTTTACTTTCTACTGTTTTTCGGTTACAGAGACGAATATTTGATGTTCTTTCATTTTAATCCTAAATAAAATTCGGCTGCATTTACTGAATTCACAAATGAATTTAATAACCAATAGAATTCAGTTCAAATTATTGATTTGGAAATTGTTACAACTACAATTCGATTAATATTATGGTTTTTAATTCTGAATATAGAAAATCAGTTAATTATACAATTTTTCAATAACATCTATACAATTTTAATTAATTTAACTAAATATTTATCATGGTAACCGATTTCCAATCGATCTGTTTTCTGTGTGTACATATACCAAGTTGAAGGGTATAAAAAATTCCACTAAAAATGTCAAGTATCAGGGAAAGATCATTTGGAAAATAAAAAAATTCCAACAGTTTACACAAATTAACAATAACGATAACAATAACAATAACAAGAGCTACTACAACAACAGCTACAACCTTCTTTAGAATCACGTGTACAAAAACAAGCGAATCAATCAAATTATCGAGAAAGGAGTGAGAGAGACACCTACGATCATATCCCTTCAAACATTTAAAAGAGAAAACTATTGCGTATCACCCCAGACGCCACGTCAGAAACACTTCTGGACGATTGTCAGACGAGAACGCACATTTTACAAAAACAAAATACATTGATTTCGAATTTTCGTCTTCTAGAAATATACTTTTAATTTACTTCCGGATGATAGTTAGAAGAGTGCATCCATTTTGCTTAAACAAAAAACCATGTCTGTTGAATTTTTTTCATCTGGAAGTATACGTTTTAGTGACTTCTGTAAGAGAGTTGGGTGAGAACACACATTTTACAATAACAAAATACATTGTTTCCTAATTTGTATCTTCTTGATTTGTATGTTTATGTCACTTCTGGAAGACAGTTTGAAGAGTGTTCACATTAATGTTGTAGTTTATTCATCTGGAAGTGTGGATTGTAGTCACTTCTGTACAATTGTCAGACGAGAGCACACATTTTACAAAAACAAAATACATTGATTTCTAGTTTTCGCCGTCTGGAAGTATACTTTTAGGTTACTTCCGGATGATAGTAAGAAGAGTACAAAAACAAAAAAATATAAATACTCCATTTTTTAGCGTGAAAAAAAAAAATAAAAATAAATAATGCAGAAATTTTGCTAAGTTCAGTGATGTTTTGTGTTTTGTTCAGTCATGTTCAGTTTTAATTATTCATCGTAAAACTTAAATGAGTTATTGAATTTAATGTTCATAGAAAAATAGTGTAATTAAAATATTGTGAATCTTAAGTAATAAAAAACAATATGACAGTGTTGTGTTAAAAATCAACTGTTAATAAACATTTAAGAAGGTTTTCTCAATTGGCGAAGTGTATTAAATATATACCAAAAAGTATAAGGAAGGATTATATAAATAAAATTAAAAAGTAAGTTGTCATATTAAAATACTATTTTAGGAATATGTTAACAACTCTAAACGGCTTCCATTTCCATTATGTTTAAAAAAGTCTAATATGTTTAATTAAAAATTTTTTTATATTAAATTTCGACTCTCTCTTAATTCGTTTAGGAGGTATAAGCATTTAAAGACTTTTTTAAGTTGTACATTTCGGCTTTCATTTGATGAACATTGCATTTTTAACATATTTAGATTTATTTGAGTTAAATCTTAACTTTCAATATTTTTAAAACTATTTGCGCATTTAGGTCTGGAATCATTATATTGAAATTAATACTACTGTTTTATACATAAATTATTTTTTGACTTGGGTCACTCGACACGAAATTGCTCATATAAGATATTTAATATTGAAACCAGATAGTTTTAAACCCACCTTTCTTAAATAAATACAATTTTATTAATTTTCATATAGCTTTGGATTTAATTATTCTAATTATAGGTACTTTTTTAGTTATTAACACCAGGTCTTTCTATGACCTATCATATGATACTAATATTCTTAATATTTAGCATGCCGTTCCCAAGATATTGAACCTAAGTATTAGAAGAGAGCAAACAAAAAATAGTATTGCAATATTAGTGTCAAAAGCAATATCCCGTTTAGGGTCGTTAAGGTGTTTCTATCGTTAGTGACTGTAAATAATTTAAACAAGTAAGAGTGTTATATTCGGCTATGCCGAATCTTATATACCCACCATCAAACCTCGTTTGACTCGAATGAAACTTACTTATATCGAATTTCATCTATATATTCGTATTATTAGGCCAGTTATAAGCGTTAAAGGAATTTTCTGAAGGGGACCTTATATGGGGGGTAGGGTCAATCATGGACCGATCAACATAACATTTTTTATATAGATTTTGACTCGTATGAAACTTACTTATGACGAATTTCATCTATATACTAGAATTTTTAAGCCAGTAATGAGCGTTAAAGTCATTTTCTGAAGGGGACCTTATATGGGGGGTAGGGTCAATTATGGACCGATCCTCATAAAATTTTTGGATCACAAGAAACTTACTTATGTCGAATTTCATCGCTATATTCGTATTTTTAAACAAGTTATGGCTGTTAAAGCTGCTTTTCGAGGGCCAATTGTATGGGGGCTATCCGAAAACGTGGACCGATATTGCCCATTTTCAATACCAAACAAACCTTACCTATAAGAAATATTTATGTGAAATTTCAACCCTCTAGCTCTTTCCATTCGGACTCTATCGTGCTTTCAACAGACAGACGGACGGACGGACGGACAGACATGGCTAGATCGTCTTAGAATTTAATGAGGACCCAGAATATATATACTTTTGTGGGTCTATGACCAATATTTCGATGTGTTACAAACGGAATGACAAAATCAATATACCCCCCATCTTTTTTGATGGTGGGTATAAAAATAATCCATGACTTAGTAATTTCAGATCTTTATAGACGGTTTAATTCCAAGTTATTGGAAAAATGTTCATGAAAGGTAATGTTTTTATTGATTCAAAACAATAAATAAATTAATTAATTTTTAATTATTTTATTTTTTAGAAAGCAGTAGCTAATATTGTACCCCTATTAAAATACTTCTAACCGAATTAAAATATAAAAAAGGGATCTGGTAAGTTATATATGTCTTATTTCATCACGTGGTTCCATTAAAAATGTCGATTATTTGCAGAAAATGTAAAAAATGGATCTGACCGTTTAAACTTTGGTGGTAAATGTATTGGACATGAGAGAATCCTATTTTTATTGCTTCCTAAAGTATAACTGGTAATTTCAATAAATATTCAATATTAATTATAAGATTATTTTGGTTTATTTCGTTGAAGGATTAATGCGTTCCATAATATAACTCTTACAATTTGATGGATTAATCATAAAATTGATGAAGAACTACAAAAATATTTTAGAGTCCAACGTTTTACAATTTTTGGAAGTATACCAGTCAGCAGTTGGAATATTAATACAGATTCCCTGAAAATTATCTTATTATAAGGTAATAATTCTAAATTTTTGATACATATGTACATTAGACCGACTCACTCTGTATGGAAAGCAAAAACGTGTTTTTGTTACCCCTCCCAAAATTTACCTTGCTTTGTTTTATGATGATTCCCAAAATATTTTAAGTGACCGCTGGACCAAATTTAAAAAAGTTATTTTGGAACTATTTTTTTAAAATTTTCGTTTGTTTTGAAACAAAATATCCAATACGAGTATCGTTTAAAAGGTATTTTAAAGTCGCGTCCAATGATGTATTAATCATAAATAACCGTTTGCTTATAATTGTCATATTCCAAAATATTTAAAATTGTTAGGATTTTACTAAGAAAAATGAAATATATGCACAATTTTGCAAATTTTGCGCACCACTAGACTTGGCTTCAAAAAACCTTTCAAATGATACCACATACTGTATATATTGTTTAAGAAATGCTGTATAATTTAAAACAAAATAACTAAAAAGGGACTTTTTTGTAACCGGTTCAGCTCACGAACGGCCATCGACAGACTAGAAATATTTTGGGAACCATTATAAAACATAACAAAGATTTTTTGAAGCTGGATAAAATATTGAATTTAACATGAAGAATCGTGTTCCCATACGATATTTTCTTTAAAACTGTCCAGCTCACGAATGGACAACACTTAAGCGAAAATATTTTCGGTCTAATGTACATATATTACTTTTTTTAGATTAGTTGTTAAATCAATTATATTTTCTACTATTTTAATTTCAATTAATTCAATAAAAACTATAAAATGTCATTTTATTTAGATTTATTTTTATAGATTTTATTTTGGTGAGTATACAAATAGAAAAAGAGAAAACTCATCTTCTAGAAGACGAGAATACTCATCTTCTAGAAGAAGAGAATATTCATCTTCAAGAAGAAGATAATACTCTTCTTCTGGAAGAAGAGAAAACTCATCTTCTAGAAGAAGAGAAAACTCAACTTCTGGAAGATAAGATAGGAACACTTCCAGAGGATACTAGGTAGTCACTTCAAGAAGTGACTTCCTAGTCACATCTAGAAGAGTCTTTGGCAATACCTTACTTCCAAGAGTCATCTAGAAGTTTCTTCTGCGGGTCTTCCAGAAGTATCTTCCAAGTTACTCTTAGACGTTCCCCAGCTCGGCATCAGTTCTTCCCGACTGGTGACAAGAATTCTTATACTTCCGCAACATCGCTGGCGAGCTTTTAGCACGTTTGGAAGTTTCACACGGGTAACTTCCGCAATAGAAAATGTTTGTAGGGATATAATCGAATTTATATAGAGCTATAGATCTTACACTCATTGATATATGTATTTGTATACACAAACACGCACACATTTCGATAAAATTCAATTTTAATATGCAAAATGTGATTTAGAATTAAAGTGACATTGAAAATTTAGTAAATTTATTTTTAATAATTATATAAATTATATATATAATTTGTTAAGATCGCTGTTAATAAATAAGAAAAAAAAATCGAAATTAAAGCTAAACTATTGTCTACTAAAATATTGTATTTAATGTCTCTTCCGTAAACAAAAAGTAAAAATAAATGAAATTGTTAAAATATGCCCCCTTTGTAATGCGAGAATGTAGTAAATTATATATTTATTTGAAATTATAGAACTACTGTAGACTCAATTGCTTTTAAGGGAATTTCATTTTCTACGGAACTAAAACAGTATGGGAGTAAGGAGAGTGTTATTAGAAAAAGTTAACACGTAAATAGTTAAATAAATAAATTGAGTGTGACAATTAAAATAAAAACTAAATGCAATATTTTAAAGATTTATAATCATATTATTTTGTTTGATTTTTTTTTCAATCACTTCAATGAATTTAAGATCCAAAAGATTGTTTAACTTAGACGAAAACTTTTTGATTTGACTAAATAGTATATTTTTAAAATTCAATCAAATGTCTAATATAGAAGATGAACGAACTAAAGTGATTTACGATCAATTGTTTTATATTTTATTAGTCGTTAAAATAACACTTTATATTTGCCTATTTGAATTTTTTTTAGGAATTTTAAAATTGTGTCAGATCCAAAAACAAAATTCTAAATTCCAATCTTGTATGTAGAAATATAGGTACGTATTTGTTTTGATTATTAAATTGAAAAAGCAACAGCAACAACAATTTGAAATTATCTTTAAAAGTTCAGTGGCTTAATTTCGCCAAAAACAATAAAAAACCCGATGACAATTTGCAAAATCATGTGATAAATATTGACAGCAATAAATACAAATTTTACTTCCGATTTTTTTTTAATAAAATACTTCCAATTAACTTAATTTGTAGTCACCGGGTACACAGCATATTTAATATATTTTTAATGCAAATTTAATATAGTTTTCAACAAATTGATTAAACTAAACAACAACAACTCTACAATTAACCATTTACGCACATTCAAACAGAAATGTACGAGAGATGTACGGTAATAAAAATATTGTTTGTATGCGAATCTTAGTTTCATTTAAATGAATAAATAATTAATCATTTCAAGTATTTTGATAAAGATGATTTGTCGTTCGTATGCGTACACATATGCCAAGTCGTCGAATGAATGTTTAGCAAACAAATGAATAAATCAACGAAATATTTATGAAGTATAAAATTTGGACAATGGACCCATGTGTGGACAGGTCATTAAAGATTTCTCTCGAATAATGAAACTTTAATTTTGTTACACATAATTAATATGACATCATTTTTTTATTGATAATTTTAAAGTAAAAACGGATCATTCAATTCAAAATTGTGGCTCGAGAGATTTAATATATTTTTTTAACTTATATTCAGATGAAAATACGTCTAAATGTGGTGAAGTACCGAATTCACACACATTCACTTACGGAAGTACAAATAATATACATACGTATGGATGTGAGAAATATAGGTAATTTGCATTTTACGGGTTATTTTTTTATCTTCTAGAGTTGCTGTGACTATATGCAATTAAATACATATTTACATATACATGTGTATTGGAATGAATATGGGTAAATACATATAGGAATTAAATATAATCGCTAAGTGTTTTAATATGCTTTTAGTTGCCTAGATTGCCTTATATAGCTTTGAGGAATTAGCTATCGATATAATCTATATAAATAAAAGTTTAATGTTTGTTCTTTGATGAAATATGACCCAAGGAGAAGCCTATTGTAAATGGTTTAAATCGGTAGAAAAAATAATCCATGTTTTTAACAAACTCACTGGTGCAGGGTATGATTGATTTTTTATAGAAGAAAACAAGTAAGAATTTATAGTCGGGCATGGCCGACCATATGATACCCTACACCAGTGATTCTGTTAGAAATTTTGATTATTTTTTAATAATAAAGTATTTAATTTTATTTTTATCTTAATTGAGAAATATTTTAATATTCTGTTGACAAAAAGGGATTTTTCTAAAAGAGGGGTTATATGGGGGAAGGGGGTTAATGTGGTCCTATCCTTATAAATTTTGGTAGAGGGATTTACGTCTACATTAGTTATTTATGTATAATATCATCGTAATATTAGTGTTTATAAGTGAATTTTGACCAATCAAGTCATTTTCTGCAGGAGACTTTGTATGGGGAATAGGGTCAAATGAGGACCGATAATTACGAAAATTTTTAAGACTTATATAAAACTAAGTTTTGCCGATTTTTGAAGTGATACAAGAACATTTAATATATTCATGAGCTCAAAAGCTCCATTCATGGGGTACGGTTGTATGGGGGCTATACGAAATAATGAACCGATTTTAACTATTTTCAATAGGTGTCCTTGGGTCAAAAGAAGAGTATGTGCCAAATTTCATCAAATTATCTTGAAAATTACGAACTGTAGAGTGCAGTTTACATGAACACACAGACGGACGGACGGACGGACATGGACACACAGACGGACAGTTTCTGAGCCGTTTGGAATACTTTAAGGTGAGTGTAGGACCTATATTTTTGGTCAGCACAAACGCATAATATACCCTGCCCACAATAGTGGTGTATTTTTGCCTACAACTTTTGTTTGAGTGAACATAAAGCTTGGGCGACTAGAAAAAAACTAGATTTTATAAAAAAAGATATCTTCGCTATGTTATAGCGCCTCAAATATCAACAAAAACCATTTTTTCAAACTTCATGATGCGATATTTGAAACATCTAATGTGATGGATATATTCTGAGATATACAATTCGGATTTAGCGCTGCTCAAAAGTATACAATGGTTTTAGAGTTTCGAATTTTTTCAAAAATTATTACCAAAAAAGTAGTAATCATTTTTACGCCGATAATGATTTTGTCATGATTTTTACTTCATTCATTACTTGTTTAATTTTTATCTCTGAATCACTCTCTGGCCGATAGTGCAAATTCTGTTCATCCATAATATCAGATTTTAGAAATTTAAATTATCTACAGAAATTTCAATAACATCAAAACTCGTACGACGCATAATAAGCATAATAAGTATTCGATTTTTATAACCTTTGACTTTTTGGCTATTCCTATAAGAATCCTCTGTATTATGAACCCGGAACTGGAGATGTTCTCAAATACCAGAATGTATAAATAATATCGAAACTGATTGATATATTTATTATTGAAATTATTAAAACGCCTATATTTGTACAGGTTTAAAACCCAAAACTAATTTTTGCTTTGCATTCGTTTACTTTCGTTTCTAATAAAAATTAACATTGTCTTTTGTGAAATTTTCATAAATATTATTAACCACTTGAACGTGCGAAAAAACACACATATGACACACCCCTCAACATAAGAGATGAGATATTATCTATAATATTTCGACAACAAAAACATATTCCGTGTATTTACTGCATTAAGGCAGTGACCCATATGTTTAAATATTCCGGTAAATATTTTAACATTTTATCTAATAATTAACGCTTCTTTGAATGTTGCTGTGTAAACTGCTACAAAATCCATTGAAAAATTGTGACATTTTTATTTTATTAGTGAGAAAAAGCACCTAGACAAAATATCAAATAAACAAATTATGCATATTTAATATGACGTACTATCTATGTTTATTTTGCTGCCATTTATTTTAATAAATGCTTCCAAAATCATATAAATAAATAAATAAATAAATAAAATGAATCATTTTTTGAAATACTTGCGTACAAAATTAAACTTGTTTTAAATAACAAAGAAATTAAGTAAATTAATGTTAAAAACTAAATTTTAAATGGATTTCCCCCCTTTCAACGAAAAACTAAAAACAAAAACACGAGTCAATGTGCTGAGTAGTGGTGTGTGGTGCCACCACTAGCATCAAATCCATTCAACTGATGTGATGATTCCAATACACAATGGTCAAACGATTTGCTCATGTTGTCTGTCGTTGATGCTCTTGCTGCCGTTCATGTCACTGTTAGTTACCATGGTCATTAAGTTTGGCGGTTGAAAAGAACACAATTCCAATACAATTATATATTAATTTAAGACAATATTCAACGATCTCTCCATATCACCTACAAATTTAAATAATTTCTATGGAAATTTCCATTAAACGTAAAAAACGTATGTATCAAATAAGTAGAAGTCTTGAGTCAGCAGTTTAAATTTTAAATATTTTTCTTTATTAACTGCGTAACGTATAATTTGTAAAGACGCTAGAGCTGTTATGTAAAAAAATTAACCATATTACAAAATTACAATACATTTATTAACAAAAACAAAGCTATTTTACAACAAATAACTCAATAATAATGAAATAAATTAATGTTTTTAACGAAACTATAAACAACAGACTGCAGTACTGGAATGTGAGAAATACAATGTCTTGTTACTATATGTATAGAAATGTCATGAACCTTAACAAATATTGTGTAGGGTGTTCATGAAAAAAATACGACAACAAAAGAAATATGAAAATAAATTTATACATATTACGTATTAATTCGCAGAAATTTTTGAAATTCTCGGTTAAAATTTTAATTATTTTAATATTTTTTATTAAGAAAACAAATAAATAAACAAGAAAATCTGTAGAAAAAAATTCAATGAAATCTATAAAAGACTTATAAACTGGATTAAGAAAAAGAGAAAAAACCACAGGTTGATTTTTGACATCAGCAGACAGACAAACGGTCAGATTATTTATGTGCAGGGAACTAAGATTTAAACTTTACAAACAGCAGCTACAAAAGTTTAACAAAGAGATGGGAAACAAAAAAGAAAAAGCATTTGTGTGACCCAATTAAAAAAGATGCTCAAACATCGAAAACATTTGTATTTATTTGGATGGCGCAGCACATGTGCACCTGGTGTGGCCAGGAATGTTATACAAATAACATACACACACACACACTCAATTATTCAATTTATTATTTTCGATGAAAGAAACAAAAATGATTGATTTCATATCAAACCTATAAAATGTTGGTTTAGACCAATTAAAAAAACAAAATTAGAAAGTTTTATTTCAAACATAAGTTTAATTGAAAATTATCTTAATTTAACTATTCACAGATTAATATTGTGTAATTAATTACAAAATTCTGATTTAATTTCCATATAAAGACTTTAAAAACAACAATAAAATGATTAAATCTTATTTGATGGTTCAAGGAAAAACAAATTCGTTTTAGCAAAGATCAATAAACTATTTTTATTTATTTGTTTTTATATACATTGAATATTTATTCAATTTAATTAAATATTTAATTTTGACAGTTTTTTTAACTTTTCTTTGGCTTTCTTTTTTTTAATTTCATCAATATTTTGAGTACCTATAGATAGTGTTAGAGTTGAATTTAGGTCATACCTAGAAAGACCTTGAATAATGTGCAAATGTTAATAATCATACGACGCACATAGAAAACCCAATTAAATACATTATTTTACAGCATCCAAAAATTATAATATTGTTGTTATTATTACTATATAAACATTTGTGTACATAAATACATACCTAAACACAAATAAATGCATGCATACATACACCTGTGGCCAAACAATTAAGTCACACTTGCATTACATTATTATAAAAAAAAAATTTAACATAAATCCCACCTATTCATCTCAACAAAAAACAGAACAAAATATTAATAAACCAGGAAACTGCTGATCACATTAGAAGTTATAGTTGTTATCAATGTGTTTGAAAACGTAATAGAATCCAGAGTGCTAAGTTCAATATTTAGTAACATAATTTTTTGGAAAAATTTACATCAGGAATGGAAAATTAAAATTTTTGTACCAAAAACATTACTTTGTTGAATTCGTTACGAAAATGTGGAGATCTGTAAAAGCTAATTTTTGTAAAATTCGTGATGTAAAAAAAAATTTCTGAAACCGTTATTAAGAATTTGGTACATAAATTTGTGTTGAAAGGATGTGCTAACATTAACGAGTATTCGACCGAACTAAATGTTGTCCTTTTTGTATGATATGAAAGTCACAAAACCACTGAAAAATTTAACGATTTCATATACAGTCAAACTCGATTATAACGATCTCGGTTATAACGAATTCTCGTTTATTACGAACTATTTCTCAAGTCCCAACATTTTTATAACTATTTTCATACAAAAAAGATCTCCCATAACGAACTCGCTTACAACGAATCCTCGTACAGTCTCTCAAGTGCAATTTTAAACTATTTTTCTTATTTTATAATGAACTCCAAAAATTATATGTTGGAATCATAACAAACTATTCCACTTTGTTTGAAAAAACTTAACTTTGTTCAAAAATATGAATATAAACAAATAAAATCAGTGGTAGTTTTTTTATTAAAAATCTGAAATAAATGTATAATTCATATTATTTTAATTACGAAAAATGCGACTTTATTTTTTGATCTTCAAAAACTTCGCCCGTCTTATTACGAACTTCGCAAACCCCTTTTTAATCTTATTTTATGAGTACAATTTCGTTAGATTTTTAAAGTATACCTGGAATTTTGTGAGTTTTAATTACTGTGGATTAGAGTATGAACAAGTCTATGGAATAGCTTATGGATGATAACAAATCTATAACGAAGGGTGCTCCGGTAGGCTAGTTGGTTGTGTGCTAGCCTGGCAGTCTGAGGGTTGTGGGTTCGATTCCCACCAGAGACTCTTTTCTGCTACACTACAACTGGGTAGCTAGAAGTGTTTTAATAACGAAATCACTATTCTAGGACTAGTCAATGAACTAGTCTATAATCTAGTTTATGGATTAGACTATTTACTAGTCTATTAATTTTCCATAATATAAAAAAGTACAAATAGTTTTTTTATTTTTACCAATGCTATATGAAGATGGCAATAAATACCGAAAATATGTTTTGTAAATTTATTATTAGTTTTTATTTCTCTAAATATTTGTCCACTTTGTTGAAATAAATCAATGTTTATTATTTACATTATTATTATTTACACTTACAAATGAATCTATAAACAACAAACAAATAAACATGGATGCAAAAAAGGGCGCAAAAACAATTTTTAAAACTCGTTTTAAACTGTAAATATCATTATTTCCCTGACTTTTTGTTAAAAATAGTATAAATATTAATAAATTAATTACTAATATTTAATCGATCTAGGGGAAAAAATAAAAGGATAATGAACTTTTGTTAATTAAGTTATCCTATTTATAAGTACATATATAAAACACATTTATTTAAATTTTAGTAATAATTTCAAATACAAAAAATTTTTAGAATTCATAGATCGAAATTTCATACTGAATTTTTTTATATGTTTACACAATTAGGAACAATATAAGGATTTATGATACTTTTTTGTAAATGGTTAATACGCCTTTATTCACATCAAATGTTTATTAACACAATATAATATTAACTAAATAAATATGGTTAATATTTTTTACAAATAAATAATTTGATTATCAATATTATTTTTAAATTTACATGATTAACAAGATGAGAATTTAACTGTTTCCATTATTTGACATTATCATTTAATCTTACATACTGACATACGCAGATACATATCTACAGCCATACAGTTAAATTGCGTAACACTTGTTAAATACATTTAACAGTTGTGACGTTTCTAATAATTACATTCACAATAGTTTAAAATGACTTCATTATCATTTAACAAATCTGAAAAATAAAGATGATTAATAAATATTGAATATTCCCTGCGGAAAATTTATTTAAACCCATAACAGGTGAAAAGAGAATATCGAAGGACTACATTCAGTAGTATCTATCTCAAATAACATAAGTTTTCAGGAGAGCAAAATCTTTTTATTTCACTAGTTCGTTAAAAAAAATTTTTTTCTATACAATATTTTTCTAGGACCATATCTAAAACCCTTTTATAATTAGAATTTAAAATTTTTCAATATTTGCAATATTATTTACAAATTTATAACAGATAGAGTATTTTTTTTCTATAAAAATTTATGAATATTAAATTATTTAATATTAAAGAAATCAAATATATAAAAACCACGAGAATGATGTTTTGGTCCAAAATCAACTACGTATGTTTTAAGACGATAATAAAATTAAACTAATTAGTATTTTAATGGCCAATATCTCAAAAAACATTAGGCTTTTTTTAAATATTTTGACACATTTATATTTAGCATGTTCAAATTAGTAAGAAAACTTGTTTTGCAACAGAAAAATATTCAAAATAATAGATTTTAAAGCAATTTTTGGGATAAGAGAGTTTTACATTGAGAAAAATTTCTTTTTTTAAGAAATATAAATTTCAAAACGCTATAAAATTTACAAAAATGTGTTTTTTCTCCTCTTCATTGCTGAATATTTAAGTAATTTTCTGATGGGGCTAGGGTCAAATGAGGCCCGATCATTACAAAATTCGGCAGGGTTATCAAGGGTACTATAAAATTAAGTTGTGCCACTTTTTGTCGAGATACGTGGATATTAAACATAACTAAGAGCTAAAAAGACCAAATTGGAGGGTCCGGTTGTATGGGGGCTAGGTGAAATAATGGACCGATTTCAACCAAAATCAAAAGGTTTCGTTCGTATCGTTTTAAGCGTTTCGGTCAAACGTTTTAAGCGTACCCAATTTTATTGAATTATCTTCAAAATTGCGACCTGTATTTTGATTACAAGCCGATTGGTATATTTAAAGATGGGTTTGGATCAATATCATTGTGCATTGTACAAACATCGGCATATACCCTCTCCACTAAAGTATAAAAACAATATAAAACAAGATATTGTACTCGGGCGAGTCCGACCATATAATACTCTACACCAGTTACAAAAATAAAATGTGATTTAGTTTCATAATAAAGCATTTAAGTTGAATTGTACCTTGTCTCAGATACACTTAAGCCATTTATTGTTGAATAAAATTATGGACATTTAAGTCAAATTTTGAAGGGTGCTTTGTATAGGGGCTTGGGTCAAATGAGGCCCTATAATTACAAAATTCATGAGGGTCATCAAGGCTAGTATAGAACTTGGTTTTGCAGCTTTTTGTCGAGATACGAGTATATTAAACATAATTATGAACTTAAAAGCACTATTCGGCGTGTTCAGTTGTATGGGGGCTAGGTGAAATAATAGACTGATGTTAACCATTTTCAATAGGCTTCGTCTCCGCTAAAATAGAAGATCATGTGCTAAATTTCATTGAATTATCTTCAAAATTGCGTCCTGTAGTTTGATTACAAGGTTTACATAGAAGGACGGACATAGCTAAATCGACTCAGAAAATGGTTCTAATCCGATTGATATGATTTAAGGTGGGTATAGGACTAATATAATTGTGCGTGACAAACATCAGCACAAACCCAATATACCTTCCCCACTAAAGTGTTATAGGGTATAATAATGTTGTTTGGACCAATTGGTTTTCAATGTTGGGCGGATGGAACCATAATATACTTAATATAGTACTTAGGATTATATACGAACAATATTTCGAGTGTAAAAAAGAGAATGATAAAATTAATGTATCACCAAATTTTTAATAAAAATAAATTGTTATTATCTGACATAGTGTTCTCAAATAATCCTTTGGAATGTTCGTACTGAGTTTTACACCAACAACTTTAATGTAAAATATATTCATGATTATAACCATTTCTTTTTAAGACGTATCTAAAAGATATAAATGCTTAAACTACATATTGTACTTGCTAAGGAATTGACACAAAAAAAAACGATTTTTAAAATTTATTTCCAAAATAACGTTAAAATTTAATTTTATAGTCTTATTCACACAATAAAATTATAACAGTGACATTTGTGGTACAGACAAAGTCTCTTTTGTTTAATTTATGTTCAATTATTAATCGGCCAATTTGATTTGGCCATTATCATTAACAAAAACAACAGTTACCAACAATAACAAATTGCAAATGAACAATATTAATGGTTCAATCAATTTTTATATTACACTTTAAGATATTTAATAAAAAAAATGGTCATGAATGTATCGCCAGAAATAAAAATCGAAATACAAAAGCAGTATTTAATCTTAATACTTATACTATATGTACTCGTCTGATGACTACTTTATTCTTCCTCGTCATCTTCTTTTTGTTGGTATTTTTATCTTTACCTGTTTTTGGTAGTTTTTGATTTTCGAAGAATAACGAAATTTAACCAACATTTCACTGCAGATCCAATGAGTTATTATTATTTTGTTTTTTTTTTTTTTTTTTTTTTTCATTTTTGAAAATTTTCCATATTTAAATTTAACAATCGAACTTTTGGAATTTTTTTCTTGTTTTTAAATTTCTTCGAGACAAAAACAAATTACCAAAGTGAAAAAATAAAGGAATCAATGAAAATAAAATAAACACAACAACAAACTTTCATAAAATAAGGTTAAAATTTCTAAAGATGAAATAAAAAAGATTTAGTTGCTGCCTGGTTAATAATTTCTGCAATGACGACAATCGAGATGATTGACGACATTTACGAGCAACAGGAGACGCGTGCCTGCATCAAGCGAGCAATGTAAATAACAAGATTTTTATTAAATTACATACTAACTGGATTTTAAATTAAAACTTTAGATTCGAATGAAAACAAGAAGTTTTCTTTATCAATAACGAAGAGCAAGTGAAGTTCTTAGTTCAAATAGTGACAAATAGTTTAGAGTATTGCACTACTTATGTAGATAATTGAATTGACGTGTTTTCAATAATTTATAAATTATTACATGCTTATGTTTGTATATTGAATATTCTTAATTTCTAACCCCTATTTCCACCACCTCCAGTTATCGTTTAACTGGTAGTTATTCGTCCAGTTAAGACAATTTTAGTATGAGAACTGTCAATATAAAAAGATAAAAAATAACTAGAGATGGTGAAAATGGGAGTAAATAAATAAAATTGATTTGAAGATAATTTTTTTTAATAAATAAAGTTAGAAGAATGTTAAATTTCTTATTCATTGTGCAAAAATTCTTAACAACTTTTCAATGTGTTATAATAATATAACGTTTAATTATTTACTATGATAACATTCAGTTACCTCTCTGATGATATGAAATATGACTTTCTTTTTAAATATCTAATAATTGTTATCTTAATATTTTTATTTCAGTCGATATATATTTTAGAAAATACAAACTTGTTTTAATTCCTCTGTATACATATAAATTTATTTTTTCAAAATTTATCATCATTTCCTTAAAATAATAAACATAAAATATTTCTTGAGGATTTAAATATTGAAAATTTCTTTCAAACCCCCTCCCACAATCAATAAATTTAAAAAAAGTAATAAAAAATACACTGTTTTTATATCCCAACTGAGTTTAAAATGTTTTTTTATTCAGGTTAATTTTAACCAATAAAAATAAATATGATAATTAATTTGTTAATTTTTCAAATTTTTGCGATAAACACACAACGATACAATGAATACAAACAAACATTATTTACAAAATGTAATCAATAAAAACAAAAATTTGAATATTATTTTAGGTCAAATTATACTCAAAGACCTTCATATTTACACTTGTGAATTTTTCGAACAGGGAATACAAACATTCGACGACAAACACACACACGAAATCAAATTAAAAAAATAAGAAGTAAGAATGTATTCAATGGAAAATGTGTGTAAAAACTAAAATAAAACCTTTTGATACATAGAACAATATTTATTCTGTTTTAATAACCCAGTTAACATTGAAAAGACAGGCATTTGGAAAGCCTGTCTTGAATTTAGAATAATTTGTTTGTTTTTTTTTCTGTACAGATTTTGTAATTGATTGTTAATTATTGACTCATTCAGAAACAATAACAGAATGCCCTTAAAAGTATATAATTATTTTATTTTATTGAATATGTATTATTTACTTTTTATCTACGCGACACTTTTATTACTTTTTAAACAATAAAATTCATAAAATAAAACAAAAAACCCCCATACATACTAAATTTCATTATAATTCATAGATATAATAATATTCATACACAAAAAAAACATACCTACAAACGTACATACAACATTCGTAAAGTATAAATATGAATAATGACTGACTGACTGCCTGGCTGTAGTTTAATAAATCTCAATAACAAATGTTTATTTTATTTAGTCATAAGAATATTAATTTCAATTTGTAAAATCTTTAATTACTTAAATCGAAATAAAAAAAACTACACACAACTATTACAAATATTTGCCATTATATAAACAACTATTGCCGTTTTAAATAATTTTTATTAGAAATTTTCAATAGAAATTTATAATTTTGGCATTTTTATTAATATAACAAGCAAACAACTTTTAAAATTCATACGAATTTAAAAGCAAACCCGAACTTAAAACAAAATACATATTTGCATAAATTAATCAGATGAAAAAAAAAGAGTTTTATTTTTAGTATTTAAATCTGTAGTTATTTACGAATATTTGCTAATAAAACAAACATGTGAATCTGTCTCTCTACACGCATACCTACTATCTATCTATCTATGTATGTACTATCTACATAAGATTAAAATTTCTGCGTATTTTCAATAAATTTTGTTTACTCTGGGTAGAAAGTACTTTTTGCATCAAATATACAATTTTTCTTTTAACCCGCTTTTGGCATCACAAGTAAAGAAATTGGTACTAATCAGTGTTATCGGATGTGGGGATTTGAAATTTTAACTCTGATTTGTTTTTACAGAATTCGCAAATAATTATTGATTTGTATAATACATACATACTTCATTCAACGTGTGTAAAGCTGGAGGTCCACACTACGCGTTTTCGTGTCAAAGCATTGCTTTTCATACCTTCTTTGCATCATACGCATCAAGTTACATGCTACGCTACTTAAGCGTAAATTTTTTGCTTTATTATACCCTACACCACTTTAGTGGGGAGGGTATATTGGGTTTGTGCTGATGTTTGTAACGCTCAATAATATTGGTCCTATACCGACCTTAAAGTATACCAATTGGCTTAGAATCATTTTCTGAGTCGAATTAGCTATGTCCGTCGGTCGGTCTGTCCGTCCGTCCATGTAAACTTTGCAATCAATCTACAGGTCGCAATTTTGAAGATAATTCAATGAAATTTGGCACATGATCTTCTATTGTCCCACGGAAGAAGCCTATTGAAAATGGTTAACATCGGTACATTATTTCACCTAGCCCCCATACAACTGAACCCCTGAATAGGTCGAAGCCAATTGAAAATGGTTAACATCGGTCTATTATTTCATCTAGCCCCAATACAACTGAACCCGACGAATAGGGCTTTTAAGTTCATAATTATGTTTAATATACTCGTATCTCAACAAAAAACTGCAAAACCAAGTTCTATACTAGCCATAATGACTCTCATGAATTTTATAATTATAGGGTCTCATTTGACTATAGCCCCTATATAAAGCCCCCTTCAAAATTTGACTTAAATGTCCACAATTTTATTCAACAATAAATGGCTTAAGTATATCAGGGACAAGGTACAATTCAACTTAAATGCTTTATTATGAAAACTAAATCACTAATTTTTTGACAGCCGCGTAGAATGCAAAGAAGCGTAGAACGAGTAGAGTGGACCTCCAGCTTAAGTATTCTGAATCCTTATGCTTGTCTGTCTATATGATTGTTAAAATAAATTTTCTGTTATGTTTTCGAGAGGTTTTCTAATGCAAACGATATTTAGAATCGGCACAGCAGAATATAGCACTTTAAATTTATTTTTATTTATGTTGGAAAAAATGGGGATTTTAAATTTAAAAGTGGAAATTTTTTGCTGACTTGGTACTTAAGATTAGTGACATGAGTAAAAAAAATTTCTGGCAGCACTGGTACTAATTTCAACGTATAATGTATTTTAAACAAATAATAAAATGTGTAGTATAACTTAAGGCTGGCATATAATTTAGCAAATACACAAACCATTTGCATGCAATATTATCGTATACTACATTATATTGCAGAGGTGGGAGTTTTGAAAACTATAGCGTATTTTAGTGTATCGTTTTTTAAGACCACAACACCACCTACCTTGTTATGTGGCTTTAAAAAAAAACTTTATAAATTTAAAATAAATATAAATTCTAACCTAAATTTATAAAATTCAATATTTTGAAAAAAGCTACTACGTTCACAATGGTAAAGTACTTTACTCTGGAGTGAATTAAAACGTGATAGTCAAATTTAAAATATTGCTGATAAAAAGAAACAAAAATACAAATATGTTGGAGTACTCTGTTATTGTGAACGTAGCTTAGGGCCCTAAACTGTCGATAAAATGAGTATTAAAATATAAACTTACGGTTCAGCTTCTATCGATTTTAATTTGGCAACATAATTGGAGGGTATATAACCTTCTTGTCGTGTCTTCTTGCTACGTGCCAACCACCAATCACCCTGAAATGGAAATAAGTACAATATTTAATATTATTGAAAAATACTGATTTCAGCTCGATATTAGTGAAAGTATACAGGTATATACTTTTATAGAAATGTAAATTTTGTTGAAATTAAAATGAAAAAATTAAATGAGTATAAAAACTTGTTTTTAGTAAATAGGATCAACGTCGATTTTATGTGTTGGTGAGTACCCTTTTTTATATTCTTTGCTTTAAATCTTCTTTTAAAGTATAAAATTTCAATCACTTGGTGTTAGCAAATGGGCCTAAACTTGGTCAACAATGGTTGCTTCGTAAAGACCATTAACCATACACAAATTATTACAGTATTCTAAAACTAACATTTGCATGTTGTTTTTTGATGAAGAAAAAGCTTTAAGTTTTATTGCAATAAAAATAAAATTTAAACACATTCTGTAAACGACGATTATAAAAATAAACTAAAAGGCACCTACTATACCCTACAATTGAGCTTTTGCTCAAGTTACAACAGTTAGAATATTCAATTATTTGATTTTGTACTCACTTTACTATTTTGAATAAGTTTTCCTTATCCATTATATTTCATAATGGATACTTATATTACAAATTGGTTAAAATGAAGATTTGGTAATTCAATTTATCTATATATTTAAAAGAGTAGCGTTACTGACTGACTGATTCATCATCGCACAGCCCAAACGGATGAACCTAGAATCATGAAATTTTGACAGTAGATGTGCTTTTGGTTATGTAGATCCACTAAGGAGGGATTTTTGGAAATTTGTACATTTACGGGTAAAAAGGGAAAAAACGGGTAAAACTGATTTTCTTAATTATCTTACCTAATATTAGTGATACAAGAAAAATTTTAAATGCAATTTATCTACTCTTAAAATAAGCAGATGAGTGTCTGGTACTTTTTTGAAATTCGTACTCTTAAGGGGTGAAAATGTGTAACAAAGGTGATTTTGGTACCTTTTTTGGCCCTTTATATCTTTTTAACTAATAAACAAAATAACATTTTTGTAAATATTTTGAATATATCTAACAAAATTAGGAGACACCTGTTTCGTATTTTTTTAAAATTCAGTCCTTTTTGGGTGTAAAAGGGAGAAAACTGTATTTTTGGTACTTTTTGTAGCACATTAAGAAAACTTTTTCTATTTATTGAAGTATTCCTATTAAATTACGGACAAACTCTGTAATATTTATTGAAACAAAATTTTTGCTATATCACTGGGGAAAAAGGTACCAAAAAGGAATATTATTTTGGAATTCGAGTACTAAGGGCTATATACGACCAAATTCGAGTAAATTGTTTGGTACTTTTTGAAAGCACAATTTTTCTGGAACAAATGAATGCAGATTTGAGTCGTTTGAGTTGTATCTGTAATATATAGATTTAAATACGGAACATTATGTAAACTTAATTCTCGAAAAAGTATATTTCTAAACGAAAAGGGGAAAAATTGTACTCTTCTTATTAGTACTTTCCACTAAGGTAGAATTTATTCCATTTTTGGTACTTTTTCTTTCTTCAAATTCAAAACTCATTATTATTAAACATACACGATAGTCATTGAATAAGATTCCTTTAGAGAGAACTTTTTAGTACTTTTTAGCTCATAAATGGTACTTTTTGAATTTTCTAAAATATTCAACCAAGAAACAAAAATGTTAACATACATGGTCTTGACTGAATAATATTCTGTAAGTGGGAACTCTGGTACTTTTCCATTCTTCAAATGTTACCTTTTGGATACTCTATAATGGTTAACCGGAACACATGACACACGGTCCTTATTGAATGAGAATTTATTGAGAGAGATTTTTGTACATTTTCGTTTTTCCGATGGTACTTTTTGATATTTTTACGATATTGAACATAAAAATATAATATTTAAAATGTAGGGACCTTAGTGAATGAGAATCTATTGAAAGGGACTTTTCGTACTTTTTCAATCATCAAATTATATTTTTTGAATTGTATATAAAATTGAACACGGAAACATACAATTTTTGATTAAATAATAATCTAAAAGAGGTATTTTATAGTACTGTTTTTCAAATAGTACTTTCGAAATTTTCTATAATGTGGAATCTAAACGAATGAAACTAATAAATACAAGCTTCTTATTGAATGCCAATTTATTCACGTGATATTAAACGTAAAAAAACTGAAACATTAAAAAAATGTTTAATCAATTTTAATTTTCTATAAAAGTAAACAAAATTTTGTATGTATGCTTGTATACACATATAGGACATTGTTCAAAATAATTTAACAAGCCTTTATAAAAAATTAAAATGTCATATCATTTCCAAAGTGTATTTTTTTTTTCCTTACGAAGAACTGTAAAGCCCCAACCAAATTAAGCCAAATATTATTTTTTATTAATTTTCTTAATATGTAAGTATTTGTATGTAAATAAAAATATTAATTTTAGAAGTAGAAAATAAACAACAGGAAACTCTTTTTTGGTTAAGAACATTTTAAAGTAAAAAAATTAACAAATTTATAAATATTTTTACAGACAGTTTAGTAATGAAATACCCAAGTTGTAATGGTTAACACCTCAGAGCTTATTTGAACATACAAACATACGTATTAAAATACCTAACGTCAGCTAAAACGGAAACGATCTTAATTAACTTATAACTCATTTACTACAAGACTGGCATAAATCAAAATTTAGTTTTTTTTAAAGCCTTTCATATTTAGCCTTAGAAATCAAAAATCTTCAATTTAA
Source organism: Lucilia sericata (assembly GCF_015586225.1). Classification (NCBI taxonomy): domain Eukaryota; kingdom Metazoa; phylum Arthropoda; class Insecta; order Diptera; family Calliphoridae; genus Lucilia; species Lucilia sericata. Next base: position 142,840 of record NW_023994043.1, read on the forward strand.
TATTTTATGATTTTACACAAGAAGCAATCGATTTTTTTTAATAAAAACATTAATCAGTATCTTTGGACGTTTGCGTTTTAGATATCGATATCTACATGTATAAATATATGTACATATGTATGTCAAAATATGTTCATTTACAAATGAATGTGCGTAACTAAGAATACAAGTTGAAAGCAAAGACAAAAATCTACAAGTACGTTTTTGTTGGCCAATTTAATGGTTTATTATGGAAATACGATGGCCATTTGTATTCGAAACAGATTTATACAAGAACGTAATACAAAACAATGACCAAACTAAGCCGCTACAAAAACTTAAAAGACAGAATTATAGACAAATTAATTAAATAAATAATTAGCAAGTTCATTTATAAAAAATAAATTAATAGTAAAAAACATTATTAATAATAGGTTAGGTTAGGTTGATAGGAGGATATATATGTGTATATATATCAAATCCGAAGAAATACTAATAATAAGATTTTTTTTATTTTATAGGATTTTTCGAACATAAAATCGAATTTTCAAAAAAAAAAAATTACTCTGATTTTACAGTATTTTTTCAACTATAATATAGTCAATTAATCATTTTAATAATTGTTACACTCGTGTTATTAATTTCGGTAATTTTTTGTAATATTGTAAACAAAAATTTTCGCAATTATTGTTAATTTAAAGTAAAAAAGAGTAAAATTCGTATAAATAAACATTTTAGATTAAATGTGTGTGAAGTTAAATTCGAATTTAACTAGCAGAGACACAAACCACATTTTTTAACATTGCTCTTTTTGCAGCTAACAGAGCACTGTTAAGCATTTAACAGAAAGTACATGAAAAATTAAAAATATATACTTTAAAATTTTCAGAAAATGAAAAACGAAAATTTCAGAACTTAAAAAAATATGAAAAATAAAAAAAATATTTTTTGAATAAAATCAATATTTTAATAAAAAAAGATTAAAAATTCTCTAAAAAATCAATATTTCAATAAGAAAAATGTTAAAAATTCTCTAAAGGATTGGTGTCCAATTTGGACAAATATGGAAATGCACACGTATACCACTATATAGGAGTAGTAGTCCAAAGGGTCCTTAACAGGATTCCGGGAGTCATATTTCTGGAATAGTTTTGGAAGTTTTTTAAAAAATTTTTGAAAAAATCAATATTTCAATAAGAAAAATGTTAAAATTCTCTAAAGGATTGGTGTCCAATTTGGACAAATATGGAAATGCACACGTATACCACTATATAGGTGTAGTAGTCTGAAGGGTCCTTAACAGGATTCCGGTAGTCATATGTCTGGAATAGTTTTGGAAGTTTTTTAAAAAATTTTTGAAAAAATCAATATTTCAATAAGAAAAACGTTAAAAATTCTCTAAAGGATTGATGTCCAATTTGGACAAATATGGAAATGCACACGTATACCACTATATAGGAGTAGTAGTCTAAAGGGTCCCTAACAGGATTCCGGTAGTCATATGTCTGGAATAGTTTTGGAAGTTTTTTAAAAAATTTTTGAAAAAATCAATATTTCAATAAAAAAAATGTTAAAAATTCTCTAAAGGATTGGTGTCCAATTTGGACAAATATGGAAATGCACACGTATACCACTATATAGGAGTAGTAGTCTAAAGGGTCCCTAACAGGATTCCGGTAGTCATATGTCTGGAATAGTTTTGGAAGTTTTTTAAAAAATTTTTGAAAAAATCAATATTTCAATAAGAAAAATGTTAAAATTCTCTAAAGGATTGGTGTCCAATTTGGACAAATATGGAAATGCACACGTATACCACTATATAGGTGTAGTAGCCTAAAGGGTCCTTAACAGGTTTCCGGTAGTCATATGTCTGGAATAGTTTTGGAAGTTTTTTAAAAATTTTTGAAAAAATCAATATTTCAATAAGAAAAATGTTAAAAATTCTCTAAAGGATTGGTGTCCAATTTGGACAAATATGGAAATGCACACGTATACCACTATATAGGAGTAGTAGTCCAAAGGGTCCTTAACAGGATTCCGGGAGTCATATTTCTGGAATAGTTTTGGAAGTTTTTTAAAAAATTTTTGAAAAAATCAATATTTCAATAAGAAAAATGTTAAAATTCTCTAAAGGATTGGTATCCAATTTGGACAAATATGGAAATGCACACGTATACCACTATATAGGTGTAGTAGTCTGAAGGGTCCTTAACAGGATTCCGGTAGTCATATGTCTGGAATAGTTTTGGAAGTTTTTTAAAAAATTTTTGAAAAAATCAATATTTCAATAAGAAAAATGTTAAAATTCTCTAAAGGATTGGTGTCCAATTTGGACAAATATGGAAATGCACACGTATACCACTATATAGGAGTAGTAGTCTAAAGGGTCCCTAACAGGATTCCGGTAGTCATATGTCTGGAATAGTTTTGGAAGTTTTTTAAAAAATTTTTGAAAAAATCAATATTTCAATAAGAAAAATGTTAAAATTCTCTAAAGGATTGGTGTCCAATTTGGACAAATATGGAAATGCACACGTATACCACTATATAGGTGTAGTAGTCTGAAGGGTCCTTAACAGGATTCCGGTAGTCATATGTCTGGAATAGTTTTGGAAGTTTTTTAAAAAATTTTTGAAAAAATCAATATTTCAATAAGAAAAATGTTAAAATTCTCTAAAGGATTGGTGTCCAATTTGGACAAATATGGAAATGCACACGTATACCACTATATAGGTGTAGTAGCCTAAAGGGTCCTTAACAGGATTCCGGTAGTCATATGTCTGGAATAGTTTTGGAAGTTTTTTAAAAAATTTTTGAAAAAATCAATATTTCAATAAGAAAAATGTTAAAAATTCTCTAAAGGATTGGTGTCCAATTTGGACAAATATGGAAATGCACACGTATACCACTATATAGGAGTAGTCTAAAGGGTCCCTAACAGGATTCTGGTAGTCATATGTCTGGAATAGTTTTGGAAGTTTTTTAAAAAATTTTTGAAAAAATCAATATTTCAATAAGAAAAATGTTAAAATTCTCTAAAGGATTGGTGTCCAATTTGGACAAATATGGAAATGCACACGTATACCACTATATAGGAGTAGTAGTCTAAAGGGTCCCTAACAGGATTCCGGTAGTCATATGTCTGGAATAGTTTTGGAAGTTTTTTAAAAAATTTTTGAAAAAATCAATATTTCAATAAGAAAAATGTTAAAATTCTCTAAAGGATTGGTGTCCAATTTGGACAAATATGGAAATGCACACGTATACCACTATATAGGTGTAGTAGTCTGAAGGGTCCTTAACAGGATTCCGGTAGTCATATGTCTGGAATAGTTTTGGAAGTTTTTTAAAAAATTTTTGAAAAAATCAATATTTCAATAAGAAAAATGTTAAAATTCTCTAAAGGATTGGTGTCCAATTTGGACAAATATGGAAATGCACACGTATACCACTATATAGGTGTAGTAGCCTAAAGGGTCCTTAACAGGATTCCGGTAGTCATATGTCTGGAATAGTTTTGGAAGTTTTTTAAAAAATTTTTGAAAAAATCAATATTTCAATAAGAAAAATGTTAAAAATTCTCTAAAGGATTGGTGTCCAATTTGGACAAATATGGAAATGCACACGTATACCACTATATAGGAGTAGTCTAAAGGGTCCCTAACAGGATTCTGGTAGTCATATGTCTGGAATAGTTTTGGAAGTTTTTTAAAAAATTTTTGAAAAAATCAATATTTCAATAAGAAAAATGTTAAAAATTCTCTAAAGGATTGGTGTCCAATTTGGACAAATATGGAAATGCACACGTATACCACTATATAGGTGTAGTAGCCTAAAGGGTCCCTAACAGGATTCCGGTAGCTACATGTCTGGAATAGTTTTGGAAGTTTTTTAAAAAATTTTTGAAAAAATCAATATTTCCCTAACAGGATTCCGGTAGTCATTTTTCTGGAATAGTTTTGGAAGTTTTTTAAAATCAATACTTTAGAGAATTTTGTGCATTACTGCTTTAAATATATTGATATTTTTAAAAATTTTTTAAAAAACTTCCAAATTTATTCCAGAAATACGACTCCCGGAATCCTGTTAAGGACCCTTCAGACTACTACACCTATATAGTGGTATACGTGTGCATTTCCATATTTGTCCAAATTGGACACCAATCCTTTAGAGAATTTTTAACATTTTTCTTATTGAAATATTGATTTTTTCAAAAATTTTTTAAAAAACTTCCAAAACTATTCCAGACATATGACTACCGGAATCCTGTTAAGGACCCTTTAGGCTACTACACCTATATAGTGGTATACGTGTGCATTTCCATATTTGTCCAAATTGGACACCAATCCTTTAGAGAATTTTAACATTTTTCTTATTGAAATATTGATTTTTTCAAAAATTTTTTAAAAAACTTCCAAAACTATTCCAGAAATATGACTCCCGGAATCCTGTTAAGGACCCTTTGGACTACTACTCCTATATAGTGGTATACGTGTGCATTTCCATATTTGTCCAAATTGGACACCAATCCTTTAGAGAATTTTTAACATTTTTCTTATTGAAATATTGATTTTTTAGAGAATTTTTAATCTTTTTTATTAAAATATTGATTTTATTCAAAAAATATTTTTTTTATTTTTCATATTTTTTTAAGTTCTGAAATTTTCGTTTTTCATTTTCTGAAAATTTTAAAGTATATATTTTTAATTTTTCATGTACTTTCTGTTAAATGCTTAACAGTGCTCTGTTAGCTGCAAAAAGAGCAATGTTAAAAAATGTGGTTTGTGTCTCTGCTAGTTAAATTCGAATTTAACTTCACACACATTTAGATTAAATAACAGTTATATAAATAAATAGAAATTAAAATATTTATTTTTTTATTTATAGCTAAAGTTTGAGCTTGTAATAACTATTTTTTAATTTTTACTATACATTTAAATAAAAACAATTCGCTATTTTTGCTTTTTTTAAATTAAACAAAATTGAAAAGAAAAAACTTATTGAATTTTGCACGTTTTATTATTTCGTCATGAAATTCAAATTCAACAGCAACAATAACAACATAAACAAAATAAATGGCACGAAGAACCCAGTTTGTGTACTACAAAATACTGTTATTTGTTTTTTTGCAGCCTTGTTTTGTTTCATATTATTTTTGTATATTTTTCTTGTAGAAAGTAATTTGAAAACAATTTCGTACAGGTAGTTACTTAGCAAATAGCATAAATATACATATGACTTAAATAAATGTTGGAAATATTACAACACAGAAAAAAGCATACTTTTGAAAAGAATAAGAAATTAAAATCAGACATGCCCAGCTTTATTCATATGCATATATTAGGTTATACCACCGATTTCAAGAAGTTTGCACTGTTTGCTAATAATTTGATATATATAATATTTCGACAACTTATGCTAAGATTTTTTTAATTTTAAATATAATTTTTCTGGAAGCTTAAAGTGATTAAAAATTTTCTAGATTTATGAGGATAAGAATGATTTTTTGAAGAAAACCATGTAAAACCATGCCCAAAATAATTCTTATCACTAAGTAACTAATGAGTGCATGATTTCGATTTTTATACCCTACACGAATTTAGTGGGGAGGGTATATTGTATTTGTGCTGATGTTTGTTACACACAATAATAATCGTCTTATATCCAGTATAGTATACCAATCGGCTCATAATAATTTTCAAGATAATTGGATAAATTTTTGGTACAAGCGCTTTGGGCCAAGGACGAAGCCTTTTGAAATGGTAAAAATCGGCCCATTATTTCACTTAGTCTCATACAACAGAACCCCTGAAAAGGGGTTAAGATCATAATTATGTTAAATACACCTGTATCTCGAAAGCGGCACAAATAAGTTTTATACAAGCCTTGATAACATTGCCAAGTTATATAAAGGTCGGGCTGCCATACAAAGTCCCCTTCAGAAAATTACTTAAATGTCCAAAATTCAGCACAAGATTATATAAATATAAATATATTTACAAAATTTTATCGGGATCGGCCCATATTTGCCCCCAACCCATATATAAACCCTCTTTCAGAGAATTAGTTTTTCGCTCACAAATTGCTTAAATGTATCGGAAACAAGGTTATATTTAAGATAAATACTTTGTTATGAAAAATAAATCACATATGCAATTCTTTTGAAAAGGTAAGTTTACCTTTGGTATTAAGTTTGCTGTTAAAAATTGGTTAACATGATCTTATGTTTTCAGATATGTACATTAGGGTGGCCCCGTTTATACGGAGGAAAAATGAAAAAAAAAAAAATAATTGATGTCATACTTTACAAACGACATCTTAATCACATCTAAAAATGCGATTGCATACTTTTCGCTTTTATAAACCAAACATATCCTTACAAATGAAAACACAGTTAAAAATGAGGAAAGAGATGTAGAAAAGTCACTACAAACAACATATTCGAAGTACTTCAAATTTTGATGAAGAACCAATGAAATTTATTTAAGCGTTTCATTGAAAGAATGTGGTTTATTTTTGACATACAAATATCGGATTTTTACAGCTTTTAAAGATAAGATTAGATGTAGTTCAAAGTTGTCAAAAATGAAAAACATTCCTCCAATGACACGCTGATGTAAAATTCATAGGTTTTTCACCTGAATTTGAAGCACTTCGGGTTACTAGTTGTGATAAAAATTCTACATCTTTTTCCACTTTTTTTGCTGGGATAGTACGCGGAAGAAAGATACATTTTTATAGCAACAATAGTTTTAATTTTATTTAGTTTTTTGTCTCTCCTGTAAAATTTTGAAAAGTGTTGTTAGGCCCTTTAGGGCCTAACTAATATAGGGTATCATATGGTCGGCCACAGCCGACTATACTTTCGTACTTGTTTTTTTTTTTAATTTTAATGAATTCGAAATCATGGAAATTCCCATATTGAATAAAATCATTATTTTTATACTCTTAATAATACACATGAATTTTATACTAGTTGCTTAGAAGCAATTTACCTAAAGAATATACCAACATTGTCAGATTTGATAAAAATCATCTAATCGACCAAAAGAGTGCATGCAAGCAATGCGTTCTGGGCAAACTCTAAACATAATGGGATTTTTTTTTTTTGTTTATTTTGACGAGACTACCCCACATAAAATTAAAACATAAATAAACAAAATGTGTATAAAATGCTCCAACCTAAATATTTTGTAATTGTTCCATTTATATAAAATATTCTATGAAATGCTAGAACATGAATGAATATAATCAGTCATAATCTTTGAACAAACTTCTCCCCCTTTTCAATTTGGATGCTTTTCAGGCAAAGTATTTTAATGATTATGGGGTTATTTTGTAAAAAATATTTACTTTGGTCACGTTTAAAACTTTTATTTTTAAAATATTTTAATAACACATTTTTTTAAATAAAAAATAATCAGTTTTTTACCCATCTAAGGTTTATTATAAGTAGATATTCTGCCGGGTAAAATAATTTTGATATGAAAACTATCAATATATCATTATGATAAAAAATAACTACAACTAAAATATAACTCTTCATTGAATCAATTATTTCCTTAAATAAATTCAAATGTTTTAATAACCATGTTGGATGATTGTTGATAATTTTTTATTTAATAATATTTATAAATTTTTAAGAAAAAAAAAATTAAAGCATTCATAACCATAAAAGCCATGAATAATTTTATTACTTTACAATTTAAATTATACATTTTTGTAAAATGTTAAAAATATCTCATGGGATCAAAGTAAGGAAGAGCATGACACAATATCCCCTTAGAGCTTCCTAATATTATTCTACAAAATTATAAAATAATAATACATGTTTTAATTACATTAAAGTTATTTTTTTTGTTAAAATTTTATTTACTTTGTTTTGGTAGACGCAGTGATGGTCATTTAAATAGAAAATGTCAAATATTGTTCAATCTAATTGCAAAGATATAAGTTACAATTCTCTGGTAACAAGGAAAACGTTCCAAAGTTTAAAATTCCAATGCTAAACTGTAAATTTCTGATCCAATTTCTATACATAACTTACACAACATGGGATTGTGTACAGGAATTCTAAAAATTATTTTTGTTTAACTTAAGATTTCTTTTTTGCCACATACATAATTATTTCTGTACTTTTATTTCAAACATAAAGCATAAGCAGACAAATTTGTTTATATGAACATCTAAAGAAATTTATATGTATTTTTCTATTTGGACTAAAGCCAGTTAAATAAATCGTCGTCATGGTTATAAGCGCCATCTGTTCAAAAACATCAGAGTTCCCACAATTTTTGAACATTGCAATAATAAATACAATATCTGCAATAATTTCATTGTTTATTCTATTTTTTATTTATTTATATTTCTGGTACAATTTATTTGATTTTCACATTTCAGTCGAGACATCAATTAGCCATCGTTATCAGTAACAATAAAACAATCACACTTGTACATCACTGTAGAGAGTGCAATGAAAGAGTGAAAGAAAAGGAGAGATAGAGGGAGGATAGGTATTGTAAATATTGTGTGCCAGCCAAACAACCAACGCCTTCATGCAGCGCTGACGAAATACAAACAAATTTTCTTATATTATTGTGTTTATAAATAAACTTTGTGTTTTTGTTGCGGAAGGTTAATGTTCTTTCACTCTAGATTGTGTCACTTAAAAATTATAACGTCACAATACATAAACAAAAACGTTTAATAATAATTTGAATTTTTATTATAATTTTTTTTACAAAAAACGTAAAAAGTTTATATTTTTTGCAAAGTTTTTTTATAAAATTCTCTAATGACTTAGACATATTTAGGTTGAAACATTTACTGTGTTTTTCCTCTATGGCATATCAGAAATTTTCGTGTAACAGCAAAAGTAATTGACATTTTCACATTTTTCCGGAAATTTTCAGATTTTTACATTTTAACACAGATTAATTTAATATAATTCGTTGAAATTAAAACATCCCAGCAAAAAAAGTGTGGAAAAAGATGTAGAATTTTCATCACAACTAGTAACCCGAAGTGCTTCAAATTCAGGCAAAAACCTATGAATTTTACATTAGCGTCATCTAATCTCATCTTTAGAAGCTGTAAAAATCCGATTCTTTCAATGAAACGCTTATGTAAATATCATTGGTTTTTCATCAAAATTTGAAGTACTTCGAATATGTTGTTTGTAGTGACTTTTCTACATCTCTTTTTTTATTTTTTGCTGGGATATTAATTCTCAATAAAATCTACCGAAACGGTTTTTTTCGTTTTTCAAAATTCAATCTAGATCGAATTATATTTGAATTTATCAAAGTCAAAACATTTTAAAATAATGTAAACAACAACATACAAACCGTTATTAAAAAAGTAATAATTTTGGAGTCGTATACAACAGTGTGATATATTATTGAAATCGTCTCCCAAAGACCTTTCATATGATACTAAGTTTTCATATGGTTTATTTACCAAAAATATGAAAAAATCATAAAAACCATAAAAAATACGGTTTTATCTTTTGATCCAGTTCACTAAATAATAAAATAAATGGTATCTTAGAATGAACTAAATTTTAATTTTCGGTTGGAACATCAGCAAGTCCAATTTTGGGGCCACCCTAATGTACATAAATACATATCGTCACCTAAAACGCAAACGGCCATATCTAACATTTTACAAATTTTACAGGAGAAGCAAAAAACTTTTTAAATTGAAAAGTTGTTTCAAGCAGCGCGATTTATTTTTATTCAATAAATAAATTGTTTAATATTGAAACCTAACATTAGTTATGGTCGTTGACAATGACGTATATAAAAATGGTTAAATTGGACATTTAAATGTTTTTGTAGATGGCGCCTTTTGTTTTTTGTCAATAAAATCGCTAAATTTGGTTAGAGGAGTCCAAATTTTTGTGTGAATATTTGTTTTGATGCAATACATTAGAATCAACAATAAATGGATTTTGAATTTTTGGTTAGTTAGGGCCGTTTGCGTTTCAGATGACAATATATACATTTATAAATATCCCAGCAAAAAGAGTGTTGAAAAATTCATCACAACTAGTAACCCGTGAAGTGCTTCAAGTTTGGTTTGCATTATACATTAGTGTCCCATTGTAGGGCTGTTGTTCATTTTTGACGACTTCTAACAAGATCTAACATTTTTTTTGGAAAAGTATAAATCCGATATTTGTATGTCTAAAATAAACCAATTCTTCAAATGACACGTTTCTGTAAATTTCATTATTTTTTCACCAAAATTTTTACAAGATCTAACTTTTTTGGAGAAGTATTAATCCGATATTTGGTTGTCAAAAATAAACCAATTCTTCAAATGACACGTTTCTGTAAATTTCATTACTTTTTTACCAAAATTTGAAGTACTTCAACTTTTTTACATATTTCTCTTTATTTTTAACTGGGTTTTTATTTATAAGGATACTTTTAGATTATAAAAGCAAATAAATATATATATGTTATTGATTATGCTGTTGTTATTTTTTGCTGGGATGTTAATTACCACTGTAAAATTAGAAGAAAATTCTAAGTCCTAGCTTGACCTAACTTAACCATAAAATTATTGTTTCAAAAATGTCTTAAAATTAAGGGTTAAAAAGTGTTTTCATAAACGCATTTTACTTCGCAGTGCAATAATACCATGTATTGCTAAACGCGTTTTCGAGTTCGTAATAAAGCCGTAAATACGTAGAATTTGAATATTAAATACAATTTAAAGTAGGTTAGGTTAGGTTAGGTTGATAGGAGGATGTATACTACATCAAATCCGAAGAAATACACCTAGGCCACTATCGGGCCTGTTGTGCGCTCCAATTCAAGAAAAAAAAAAAAAAAAAAAAAAAAAAAAAAATTGTTTACTGAATGTTCAGAAACTCAGTTTCCTGGACGTAATTCCTAAGAATCTTCCAATCGGTGTTGGTTAAGAATGTTATTTCCGGAATAACATCACTTCCAAGATACTTGGATCTAACTTCGACGAATGCCTGACAATGGCAAAGAAAGTGCTCCAGAGTTTCACTGTCCTCTCCACATGCTCTACATTCGTCTGAATTCGCACGTCCAATTTTGTATAGATGTGCTCGTAATCCTGTGTGTCCACTTAGAATACGTACCATCATACTAACCTCAGACTTGCTCATTTTGAGAAGATTTCTCGTCTTGCTCTCATCAGGGTCACCCCATAGAATCTTTGTGGTTCTACCCACCGTTTCATTATTCCAAGAGGCCTTATGGGATTCTCTCATCCATATTTTTAATTCAGCTTTTGTTGCGTCGAATGGTTTTGCGTTTGTCAGGTTAACTACATCGAGCTCCCTTCCCTTTAAAGCTATTACATTCGCCCTTTCGTTGCCGATTACTCCCGAGTGGCCTGGTACCCATATGATGTGAACCTTACCTCTGGGAGAGTATTCAGTTAAAGCTTTCTTACAATCCAATACGGTCTTAGATTTAATTCTATCACCTGATATCGCACAAATTGCCTTCTGGCTGTCGGTAAATATATTAAGCCCTGTGGGCGCCATATTTATTCTAATCCAATTTACACATTCCGTTATTGCTCGTACTTCTGCCTGGAAGCTTGTGTTATGATTAGGTAAACGGTGGTATATTTCTGTTTCTGGGTCTTCAATATAGAACCCCAGACCCACTTTGTCCCCTAATTTAGAGCCATCCGTGTAGCAACGGATTCCTACTGGTATTTGCTCTAATGTTCCGCTTGACCAAGACATTCTATCTGGGATTAGCGTTTCAAAGTTTCCGACATATTCAGTGTCTGGTATGCGATCAGGCACGTCCGATGAATGTGTATAACCTTCCAATGTGTCCAGTATACATTGATGACGTGTCCTATAACCGTTTTTGGCCAGTTCGCCTAAAGTAAAGAGCCGTTCGGCTGTAAGCGCCGCCTCATATCTTATATATGTTTCAATGGGTGGAATATCTAGCAACGTTTCCAGAGCCTTGGTTGAAGTAGTACACATGGCACCACTTATACCCAAGCAGCATGTACGCTGAACTCCCTGTAGTAGTTTGATATTACACTTTTTGTCCAAAGCAGTCCACCAGATTATTGAAGCATAAGCTAGAATTGGTCTAATTACACTTTTATAAAGCCAATTTGTCATAGTAGGACTAAGACCCCATTTCATGCCTATGGTTCTCCTACATATCGCCCAGCACCGATGTGCCTTGTTGATCCTATCCTCTATGTGGTGTCTCCATTTTAATTTCCGGTCAAGTATTACACCTAAGTACTTAACTTTGTCTGTCACCGGTATCTTCTTGCCCAAGAAGCAAGGTTCAGTATATGTAGAAATTTTTGTCTTTCTTGTGAAAAGACAGATTTCCGTCTTCGCCGGGTTAACATTGAGGCCTCTCGGTTGAGCCCAGCTCAAGGCCGTATTCAGAGCCTCCTCAGCTCTTCTACACAAGTAATTTGGATCCTTTCCCTTTAAAAGTATTACGACATCGTCTGCATAGCAGACAGGTCTAAGTCCTTTCTCGGTTAGGGTCCTTAGGAGGCTATTAATCGTGGTGACCCAGAGTAAAGGTGACAAAATGCCACCCTGTGGTATACCGCGAAATACCTTTTTCCTGATAGTTATATCGTACATCTCGCAGCTTATCCATCTGTTCCTTAGCATGTAGTTGATCCAGTTACGGAGCACCCGGTCAACATAAAACTGGTCTAGGGATTGGATAAGGGTATCAGTGTGCACGTTATTGAAAGCGCCTTCGATGTCAATGCATACTGCCAGTGTATACAGTTTGCTATCGAAAGATTCACCTATGTAGTGGACAACTTCATTTAAAGCGGTTTCCACCGATCGTCCCTTTACATAAGCATGCTGCTTATATTTAAGGTCATTGTATGGTATGCTGCTTTTAACCATGCTATCGACTATCCGTTCCAAGGTTTTAAGTAGGAAGGACGTAAGACTTATCGGTCGATAGGACTTAGGTGTCGCATAGCTAGGTTTCCCTGGTTTGGGTATAAATATTACCTTTGCATCCTGCCATTTAACTGGGGTATATGCCAATTTTAAGCATGCAGTGAATATCTGTGACAGATGTACGGAAACCAGTCCCGCCTCCATCTGCAAAAGTGCCGGGAAAATTCCATCCGGTCCTGCAGCTTTATAGGGAGCAAAGCTCTTGATTGCCCCTTTCACCATGTCAGTTGTAATAACTATTTCCGTGTTACCCTCCGCTTCCTCCAATATCGGTTCATCTATGTTATTCGATATACCGGGTGGGAAATGAGAATCCATTAGGAGTTTCATTGTCTCCTCCATATCCTCAAGCCTCCTGCCCGTGTCATCGATCATAGATTCCGGTTGGACATGAGTTTTGGATAGGAATTTTTTTATCTTCGATACGTCATTTACGCTATCTACCTGTTCACAGAAAAGTTTCCAGGAGTCTCGTTTGGCTTTTCGAACGATTTTCTTATATTCACCAAGTTTATTACGATACTCATCCCAGTATACTGCGGTCTTTTTACGCCGTGCCCGGTTAAATAGTTTGCGAAGAGTCTTCCCAAGGTTCCGGATCTCCCCAGTTACCCAGGGTTTTTCCTGGGCAGATCTCCGCTCTCGCAGAGGGCAGCTGTCCTCGAACGATTCAACCAGGGCACTTGTGAACGTTTCCACTTTGGCATCTATATCCTCTTTATTTCGACATTGAAAAGTGTCCTGACCTAAACGGTTCTTTAGTAAGGTCCCGAACATTGTCCAATTAGTTTTAGACTTATTCCGAAACTTTATCGGCTTTGGTGGTGGCCTTAGTATTTTGAATCTTATGTACCGATGATCAGAAAAGGAGTGCTCGTCCGAAACTCTCCAATCCTGGATTTCGTTTATAAGCTCTTCTGAACATATAGTTATATCTAATACTTCTTCTCTGATTCTATTGACGAAGGTAGCTTTATTACCTAAGTTCAATGTTATCAAGTCTTTAGTATTAAAGAAATCCATGAGGGCTTGTCCCCTGCGATTGGTGTTTGTACTACCCCAAGCTACATGATGCGAGTTGGCATCACAACCTATTACAATTTTCTTATTTTTCCTTTGTGCCTCTTCAACCAGTTTCATCAGATCCGACGTTGGTGGTAGTGTCGGAGAATCGAAAGGCAGGTAAATAGATGCAAGGAATATGTTGCCACGACCTTGCTTCAGCACCGTTGCATCCGATGTTGATAATCCTGTTGAGAGGAGAAAACATAAGTTCTTGTGACATAAGATACATGTTCTCGGGCGAGATCCTGTATCAGCGTAGAAAAGTTGGAAATTTACGTGATTTAATCCAGAAACCTTGTTGCGAATCGTCCAAGGTTCCTGGATTAAAGCTATATGTATTTTACCTGTGTTGATTTTAGCCATCAGAGCGTTGGTAGCTGTCTCGCTCCGATGGAGGTTTATTTGGATAACCTCAATCATGGTCATCCATTAAACTGTCTTCCAGCGAGTTGGTGGTCACCTCCTCGCTCTTTGGATTTGACTCCTCCGGATAGCCTGAAGTGGCTATTAATGCAGTGAGTACTGTTGATGGCACTGCGGTGTCCTTATGAGGCATAGGAATAGCAATATTTTTAATAGACACATTCCCAATTCTGGAGAGCATTGCTGTTCTGTCTTCTGGCGGGTGAGTGATTTCCTCCTCGCTTTTAGGATTTGACTCCTCAACATTGCTAGTACTTGCTAATGATGCTTTGGGTACTGTCTTAGGTGTTTTAGTGTCCTTGTCGGGGCCGGTTTTGACAGCCCTTTCAATCGGCGCCTTCCCAATTTTGGAAAGGGCAACTACACTTTCTTCTGGCGAGTTAATGGTAAATTCCTCGATTTTAGGATTTGACTCCTCAACGTTATCAGTAGTGGATACTGTGGTCTTAGGTTTTTTAGTGTCCTTTTCGAGGCTTGTTGTAACAGCCCTTCCAATCGGCACCTTCCCAATTTTGAATATGACAGATTTAGAGGCGAAGTAAGCCCTTCCTTTATTCTTGGCAAGACTAGCCATGGATTTCTGGTCGATACCTATTACAAATAAAGTTCCCTCAGGTTCTTCTTTCCTGTAAAAGACATCCCATTTTTCCACGGCCAGCTCAGCATTTTGACCTCCAAGAATTTCCAGTATACGTTCATTAGCCAGTTTACTGCCCCATCCTTTTATGTAGACAGTGGACTTTAGGAGCACCGGAAGCTCGCTCTTCTTTGCCAGTCCCAGCCTAGCGCCGTCCCAGGGAGGAGGGATACTTTCCACCAAGTTCTTTAGGGTGCTAACACATTGGTGAGATGCCAACCTCATCAACATCACGCCCATGCTGAACTCGCAGCTCTCGCTCTCTATTGGTTGTTTGCCCTTTGAAGCGATTGCAATTTAAAGTAACTTTGAATTATTTGATCAATTAATGGGACATTATTTTGACCGGTTTACTAAATTGTAGATATTATTTTTATGCGATTTTATCAAAGATTGTTACGAATATTTATATTTATAAGTTGTAATAACTTGCACAAATTCTAGATGAAATATATTTTATAAAATACACTGCAACTAATATTCATTATTTAACGAAAATCCTCATAAATATTTAAAGTGAAAATAATGTGCATTCAAACATTTTTTATTGAGAAAATATATCTATTGTTAAATATAACTTTTGTATCCGATTTGCTAACCTGTGCTCATTGAATGGAAACTAACAAAAAAATTAACGTTAATTATTGTATTACTTAAAACAATACACTTGCATATAAACTTACACACATATGTATTTTATGTACTTATACAGATACATATATAACTATATAAGTGTGTTTGTACGTAAAAACGAATGATTCCAATATTATAAACCAACCGACCAGCCAGTTAGCTAAACTTACATACATCCCAAATTAAATTCAAAGTGAAATTAATATAAAAAACACTAATTAGTTTTAGTTTATATAAATTTATGAATACAAATACTTTGGGTTTTATTTATTACTTATAGGATTGATTTTCACAGAAGATACTTTAGTAAAAATGCTAATTTCATGGACAATTACTAATAATATTAGCGAACTATTCGGAGAGATTACTGGTACCGTTACGTTTTTTAAACTACATATTTAATAGTTCTGAAATAAATTACATTTAAATATTTATTTTATACACAAAAATAATTCCAGGGAGTTTATTCCCTTTTACATGCTTTATATATAGAAGTGAGAACAAACTCCCAGGGAGTTTATAAGTCAGAATAATTTGAATTATATGTATAGAGTATTGAATATCGAAACTTTTTCGCAAAATGGAAGTAATCGACATAATTTCCGATTATAATTTTTTATAGAAATCGAGATAAGGGTTTATTAGCATCATTTCTAAAAATTTCGCCATTGCAATTTATGTGCGGAAATTTATAATTTTCTACAACTATTTATGAATTTAATTATTCTAATTACTTTGCACTTTTATCTCCAAATTAACCAACTCTTATAGGTATGTATTTTCCTAGCAAAAAATAATGGAATTCGTACTTTACAAATATCATCTAAATCACATCATTCGCTTTTAAAAACCAAAAATTACCTTACAAATAAAAACAACTTAAAAGTGACGAAAAGGGTGTAGAAAAGTATTGCAATTAACAAATTCTATGTATTTAAAATTTTGGTGAAAATCCAATGAAAATTTACATAAGGGTGTTATTGAAATAATGTGTTTATTTTTGACATCCATATCTCGGATTTTTACTGAATCCAAGAATAAGATTAGATCTAGTTCAAAGTTATCAAAAATGAACGACATCCCTCCAATGACAAGCTAATGTAACATTCATTGGTTTTTCAGCAAAAATGCAATTACTTAAGTATGTTATATGTGGTGAAAATTCTACTCCTTTTTCCTCATGATTGTAAATTTATAATTTTCGGAAGACGGTGGAGTCTTAATGAATGGACACTACCCGAATTTACACTATTATTATATTTATGGCAAATTGTATTGTCATGTATGGATATTAATATGAATGATTTAACAGAATAGGGCCTTTAAAGAGCGATTGGGTCAATTGTGGACCGAGGTCTTTAGTATTTCAACGAGTGATTAATTTAGAAATATTCTAGAATTTTATCATACTTTAAGAATTTTGAAAAAATTATTCTGATATAATGATTTTTTGTATGAGAAGTAGGGTCAAATACGAACCAATCCCAAAACAAATTAGGTAGCGAGAATTTGAGAGATAAAACTTGTCTACACAAAATTCCATCGCTATACTAGTATTTTTTAGTCAGCTACGGTTCTAAAGTAATTTTCTTAAAGGAACTTGTATTGGGTCTAGGATACAATATAGCCGGTATAATACTGATGTCTGCAAAATTTTATCAAGACTGCTACATAAACAACATATTTATTGATGTTTTATCTGCATTCCGGGGGCACTTGTATGGGGGTTTTAAGACTTTCTGCACTCTAACTCCTAACGTTCCGAACTTATCCGATTTTCAACAAACAGACTGACGTACATACTAGATCACCACTAGATGTCCGTCAGAGAATTTAGATGTAACCAAATTAATATTGTTTATATCACAGCAAAAAAGTGGATATAGTGTAAATATGAAATCGAAACAAACTGCTACCACTATTTCTGATTTAACAATATTTATTACCTGAGTTTTACAGTAATGTTATTATGTCCTACTTCGAAAAAAATTAAGAAAACATTTTGTTTTTGTCGATTACGTTTTTTTGCGAAAATGGCTCGATATTAACCAAATTTTTCAACCTAGATCCCAATATAAATGAACTTTATTCATAGATATATATCAAAGGTTTAAAATTTCCCAATTTCATCACCTTTCCTTAAATGTTTTTGTATATAAAATAAAAATATTGTAAACATACGTGGAATTTTCAAAAAGAAAAAGTAATTAGTAACATTTAATTATAATTGTTAAAAATTCGATCACGTGTTTTAAAACTAGTTCCTGTAGACCAAATTGGCTGAAATTTAGCAGTTATATGTTCATCTGATGACAAAACTATAATATGTTCGAATATCCGAAGTAAAATTAACAATTATTTTTTTATAACATTGATTAATGTTGATGAAATTTTCTTTTTAAAGAATTACTAATGAAATCGTTTCATTAAAAATCATTATCATTAGAAAAAATAATGGCTATGAAAACAAAAATAATTAGAATTATTTTCAATTTAAAGCTATTTAAATTATCAATTAATTAGTCGATATAATTAACTACTCCCATGTATGATTGTAAAACATAGTAGATAATTTGATTAAATATTAATAGCATTCTTTTTTTAATGTTTGTATAACAACTAACCAAAAATGTAATTTTTAATACCACAAATGATAAGATAAAAATGTGCCCAGTCAAATAGCACCAAAAGTTAAAGTTATTTCCACAATTTATTTATTATATAAATGAGATTTTATTTAATTCTGTGTTTGAACTCTGATGACGATAAAAATAAAATATCAAAGAGTTGAATTCATATCGCTGAATAACAAAAACTTTTAATTTAATTTCATTACATTTTAATATTAATATTTAGTTGACTAATTTGTATATTAAATTAATATATTTTCTGTATGTTTTTAACTCACCTGTGTATCGTTTAAAATTTCTAAATGTTCTCCTTTGCGAAAACTTAAATCCTCATCTGTACGAGCATCGTAATCGTACAAAGCAACAAATATCTTTGCATTCGCATTCGAAGTCTCATTCTCCGGTATCTGAGGCACAGGACGAATCTGCTCCTGTGGTTGTCCGATAGGCAACGTTATTTGAGGAACACCCGTAACACCAACAGCAGCAGCATCATCAAGTGGTATACGTTGATCGACATGCGTCTTATCGATGTCGGATTTTTCTGTGCGTAAACAGTTGCCCATTATGAATGATTAGAAATGGCGAACGAGCGACAACAACCAACAAAGATAACAATATCGTTGATAACGACAATAAACGTAAATAGCCGTGGTAAGGAAGTGTAAAAAAAGAGTCTTTGTAGATCCAAAAATAGAAAAATGCACTTTATTACAGAATAGTTTAGATTAGAACACAAATCTAACTAAGTAAATTGTTTACAACAATTAAAAAATATATGTAAATACTAGGAGACACAAATAGAAGCACTTGAGAGAATGTTGTCTTTTTCTTATTTTGTATTTTTGATTGTGATATTATTGTTGTTGTTTTGTTATTTTGTTATACTTGTTAATGATGGTGACTTTGATGGCTCTAATGATTTGAAGATTTGATTTGTTTCCTACTAGGGTGTTGGCACTTTGTTGTATTTATCTGCTCGTATTTGTTGTAATTGATGTTGTTGTCGATATAATTCCGGATGTTTAATTTTAGTTTCCATTTATTTTGTTTTATTTTATTTTTTATATGTTTTCTTTATTTTGTTTCTGTTTATTATAAACAATTTAAATTAGTTCTGTTTTTTCTCATTTAATGTAACTGGTAACTTTAAACTTGCATTGTTTTAATTTTATATTTTTTACTCTGGAAAAAAAGATGCGGGATGATTATACAAACATACATAGTTTTCCTATTTATTTCTTGAAAATTTCAAATGATAAAAATTTGTGCAATGTGATGATATAGTTTAAGTTGTAATAATAGGTTGGAAATACTTTTTTGGTATACATCTGACTTGTGTCTTTTAGATATATCAGTTTCATTTACTTGCTATTTTCTAATATTTTTTTAATTAGGTGTTAAAGCATAACAAAAAATAATAATTTGGTACAGTTTCCATACTGAATTACTAAAATAAAGAATTATTTTAAAGCTAAACTAAACTAAATTAAAAATTTGAAAATCGACTTTTTGATTGAAAATGGTCCACTACATTGAAATACATACATACATGTTGTTGCAAAATTTTATTAATATGAAATTCAAAAGGACGTAACAACAAATTAGTTATTTCCGCAAGTCAGAATGTACTAAAGGTATTTTCAGACTACATACTGAGTATTAATACTTGTCAAAAATGTTTGTATCATAATACAATTTACTAGTCTAAATATAATTTGTAATTTGATTTTCAAAAATATTACTGATTTTTTTGGCATACGGTCGGTATTCATAAATTTTTTAAAACAATTCAAAAACTTTTTATTTGCAAACGTATTCAATATGTATTTTATAAATACAATAAAAAACAAACAAAAAGTGTAAAATACATTAAAAATAAGAACGAAAAGTGCATAAATAATTGAAAATTGGATAAAAAATATTACAAATATTATAGTGTAAACATAAAATGTATTTTTCGGATTGATTTTTTGAAAATGCGAATTATTTTCATAATATTTTTAATTTGAAGTATTGTAGTCTGAAAATACCTTAAAAAGCAACATAATAGACAATGCCTGGAATCACATTTATATGTTTACATGTTTATTGATGTTAGAATATAATACATGGAAAAAAGAGACATTTTTATAACAACAATAGTTTCAATTTTATTTAGTTTTTTGTCTCTCCTGTAAAAGATTGAAAAGTGTTGTTACGCCGTTTTGCAATTCAGGTGACGATATCTAAATATGTATTCGAAATAATCTGATTGTAAATTAGTAAAATTGCTATGAAGACAATTATTCTAAGAAATAAAGTAAATTTTGATTGGTCATGTCCCACCGAATGGTTCATTCATATATCCTAAAGTTATTATGAATTATTATCAAATATACCTATTCATAATTGTAAAGCAATTTTATATCCTTTTATAGACAATCTTAATCGTTTAAGGAATAAGAAATAAAACTTTTTATCGTTTCGCGACAACTGGCCATTAATTAAGTCCCTTTAAAAAATAACTTCACATATGTACTTATGTGCATTGGAGGTGCCCCAAAAATAACATTAACATTAGTGTATACAACTAACTGGTGTCAAATTTTAGTACAATATATGTATATTAGGGATATAACTAATTTTGCGTGATGGCCAATGTTGTATAATTAATCAATATAATATTTTTGAATCATTTGGAATCAAAAACATCACGCACTAAGAATTTCTGAAATAAACCAACTTTTACACCTTTTTACCCATTTCATCCCCTAAACGTTCGAGTTTCCAAAATGGATCTATACAATGCCAAAGAAACTTAGTACCAAAAATTCATGATTCTCGCTATAACGGTTTGGGCAGAGCGATGATGAATCAGTCATTATATAAATAATTGCATCTTCTTTTGAAAGTGTGAGGGATGCTTCCCTTATTATTAATTATAAAAACAACTTAATAAAGGGATAAAATGTATTTTTTCCAAAATAATTTAAAAAATATAATGAACAAGCGTTTGGTGTGTGAACTTTTTAGCAACCGCGAAATTATAATAATGCGGTTTTCCATATTTTTTAATGCTCTATTTGACTATGCTATGCCAATTTTCATATTGTCAAAAAATGTCAATAGTTATGTCCCTAATATACCTATATGTGAAAAGAAAATCCCTATGACTTTGTTATTTGTCATTCGATATTATTATTTCCTTGTTGGAAGGATATTTTCTCTAAACGATCAAGATGTTGAGAAATTATAATTTTAATGGCATAATTCTTGAAGATATTGAAAAAAGTGTTATTATTTACGCAATTTTACACTTTTCAATCGATCTCCGGTACATCTTGTTATCTGATTGGTCCAAAATTTAACACCATTTAATGAACCAAATTATCATCTAAATAAAGTCGGTATTTTTTGGCACATATATAGGAACAAACCAACTTATAGATAGTTGATGTAAGGTATCATATAAAGATCATGTCCGCTATAACATCTTGTTTAAATTGGAAAATTTTTATACCTATGTATTTACTTTCATTGCTCCTCTCAAACATTGTGAATATTTTGGAAATCAAACACATAAGTATGTATAAAAATATAACTATGTATAATAAAGACAAGTTTTTTATTTTAATTTTGTCTTAATAGTATAAAAAGTAAGAAACTTGTTTTTATAAATGAAATAAAAATATACAATAGGAGGTATGAAAAGGGTTACAAATTAATGGATGAAAAGTGCACAAATTGTGCTAATTTTTTGACCTGAATTCAAAGAACTTTACGCACTTATTTATTTTAAACTTCACTTTTTCATATTTAGTAAAAATTTTTGCTAAGAAAAATTATGAATGCCTCCAATGCTAAATTTTTGTATTTATTTGTGTAAATCAAATATTGCAGAATATATTTAAAGAAAGGCAACACAAATAAAATTATCATAAATGAATGAAATTCAAAATATTTTATTTTTGTTGTTATGGTTTCAACACTAAAAATTACAAATACACAATAAAGACAAGTGGTAAAATAATATAAAAAAAACTAGTTGTTGCTACAAAAGCACAACTTTAATTCAAGTCTATTTTATGGATGTAGAAGAAGAGAGAAAGAAAAATAGGCAAAATGAAAAAGTAAAAAGAATAAATCATTCACAATAGAGAGTAAGAATTCTTTTACACTAAATCAATTATTGCACTTCAAATAAAAAAACAAAAACAACACAAAGAGATATCCATAATAGAATATTTTTATGTTGGTGGTTCTTTATCAAATGTTTTCATATTTGTATTTCTTTCATAATTCCCAATAAATTTGATGATGCATCAATTGACTCCTCGTCGGTTGCTTTTGTTGTAAAAGAAAAAACAGGAGGGTCATAAACATAGACAAGTGAAACTTGTTCATAAATTTTAATACACAATATTATTTCATATTAGTTTTGTAAGCGCAATTTAATTTCTGTTTTATTTTTTTTTTTTTTGACAATTGTTGATTTTTTATTAAAATTATTAAAAAAACTTTATATGGACGCATACATTAAAGCTAATTTTTATTTCACTTTCTTCACACACAGGCACAATTTTCATTATTTTTATATTGTGCTTTTTGTTTCTTATTTTATATTTCTTTTTTGATGTCGCTATTCTTTTTTTAATTTTTCTTTTCCTCCATTTTTCTGTTTCTTCTTATTGTGCCATTTAGCAGATACGTTGCTCCACCTCATACTCTGTCAAACACATACGCACGCACATACACACAATCACTCATTATACACAAGAAAATAAACCAAAAAAAATGCAATTTCTGCTCTCAACTCACAATAACTTTAATTAAAATTTACTCCACAATTATTACAAAAATAAACAAAAAACGAAAGTAATTAAATATTTTGATTTATTTCCCGTTTAATTTTCTAAAATACTTTGCCATTTCTGTGCAGAAATTCGTATATTACAAACGAGACGAGACGCAACGACACCAACAACAAATTGACAAATGAATGTTCAAAAATGTGGTGAAAACAGAGTAGGAAGGTGTGTGTGAGTGTGTTGAATAATAATCAAGAGGAAACAACAATAGGTTGAGAAATACAACACTGGGCAGCAGCTGTTCAGAAGCCTCCGTCAAATAATAAAAAACTAAGTCTAGCCGCCGAAAAAACGTATAGGCCGTCGTTCCCGAAATTTCTTAATGAATGATTGTTCAATTTAAATCTATTATAAATTAGCTTAAGCATGTGTTCCTAAAATATTTATTGTACTATAATACAAGTCGTTAGATTTTAATTGTATACTGCAAAAGCAAAATAGAATTAATATTGGTATGATCAAATTTTAAGTAAAATGAAACTTCCTTTAAAAATATGTTACATATTTTGTTTTTTTAATATAAAATGAAAGAAAAAAAATAAAACAAATAATTATTGAAAACATAGAGAGGTTGTACTAAATGCTAATAAATTGTGAGCCTATATTCCAAAAGTGCCAACCGAATTTCGAATTTAGTTTTTGATGATAAATATCTTCCCAAGTCTGGTATAAACTTTGCGGTTTAACACAATTTTTTTAAATATAAAACTAAACCTTAAAACATTTCTTTAAAGAACTAATTTATTTTAAATTCATATCACTATAATAATAAATATTGAGAAAATTAATGACCAGTTCTTAAATTGTGACCATTTGTATAAATACACGTTACATACAAATATGTCCAAAATATATTTGTTTAAATAAATTCTGATGCCAGATTCGAATTTAACGCAGTTGTTTTTTTACTTTTTTTAAATTTTGTTGCATTTTGGAATAATTTCAGTTTTAGAAGACTTTAAATATGATAATAACCGTGAATTCAATTCAAATACATCTATAATATAGGATGATCTAAATATACATATGTATCTATTATAGGAATAAGTAAGGTTATTAAGAATATAATATTGAATTAACATTTTCTTTTAATGCAACATTCCATGAATTAAAAGGGTTTTTGCTCTACCGAAA
Source organism: Lucilia sericata (assembly GCF_015586225.1). Classification (NCBI taxonomy): domain Eukaryota; kingdom Metazoa; phylum Arthropoda; class Insecta; order Diptera; family Calliphoridae; genus Lucilia; species Lucilia sericata. Next base: position 167,152 of record NW_023994043.1, read on the forward strand.
AGTACACTATATTGAGATGTCCCTTAATGAATATAGGCTCAAGATATACCCTGCAAAAATTGAGACTCCTCTGCACACGCGTGTAAGAGTACTCCTCAAAGGACTGGTCCAAAACTAATCTCTACGGAAAAAAACATACTCCATTTAACAATGTGATGTCCATCCATACATCAGACTAATCCGAAAACTACTCCCTTAGTAAAATTATAGGACTAATGACCCTTAGGCTTTACTTCTTAAATTATATGTATTAATTAAAGATGTAAAACTTACAAAGCGAAACAATATACATATGTATATATATTTTGCTACAATTTCCTACTCGAAAATTATGTATGACAATTTATTAAACAATACCCAAGTGTTATTTTTAAGCTTTAGTATTAAACATCTTTGTTTTTTTTTTATTTCAGTTTCAACAAATGGCCAACATTTTATTAGGATATTTTTACAATGTATATTTCTATTTATGTATGAGTAAAATTTCATCTGCACTTTACGTTTTTAATTTCAATTAAAATTTTACATATTTTCAAATGAATCAAATTAATATATTAATAAAAGGTGAAATTAAGATTTAATAAAAACAAAAAAGTAAATTTAAGCTTAGAACAAAAAATAATATTAACTAAATTTTTTTATTATTGTCTAAGGGTAGAATTGTTTTAACCCTGGGTCATATTGGGACGTTGGTGAGTTTTATAATCACTAGTACTATCACTGTTATTATTCCTACTATTGGCAGTATTTTGGGAATCAAAAGCGTAAGTCTTTTCTTTCTGCGATTTGATATCATTAGGACTATTTCCACTGCTAGTAGTAAACGATTCTCTGGCATTTGCATTGTCGGCAGTATTTTGGGTATTAAGAGAAATTTCTTCGTTTTTACTATGTCTTTCTTGTTGTCGCACCAAATCATAGTAAAGTCCACGCTTAGCCATAAGCTCATCGTGTTTTCCAGTCTAAAGAATTATAAATAAAAACATTTTGAAATTTTAAAATATTACTGTTATCTTTAATTAAACCTACCTCCACTACGCATCCATTGTCTAATACAACTATTAGATCAGCGTTGCGTATGGTAGATAGACGATGGGCAATAACCAAGGTAGTACGATTCAAAACAGCTGTATCCAAAGCTTTCTGTACTTCAGCCTCACTTGTAGCATCTAAAGCACTGGTGGCTTCGTCAAGTATTAAAACTTTTGGATTTTTCAAGAGAGCACGGGCTATAGCTATGCGCTGACGTTGACCACCACTTAATTGTGTACCACGTTCACCTACATTGGTCTGATAGCCGTCCGGAAGAGCCGAAACAAAATCATGCGATTGTGACAATTTGGCAGCGGCATATACGTCGTCTTCTTTCGATCCAGGTCTACCGTACCGAATATTTTCCAAAATAGTAGTAGCAAATAAAACTGGCTGTTGCTCTATGAAACCCAAAACATTGCCTCGTAACCAATGAGGTGAAATGTCTTCCAATTTATAACCATCGATTTTAATGGTGCCTGAAGTGGGTTCGTAGAAACGTTCGACTAAAGAAGCTATAGTTGATTTTCCAGAACCACTGGCTCCGACTAAAGCAACTGTTTCCCCAGGTCGAAGTGTCAGACTGAAGTTTTTAAGGACAATCTGTAAGGAAATTGAAGGACGTTTGTTTGAGATTTTAAAGTGAAATTTAGGTATAAACTTACATGATCTGGTCTGGTTGGATATGCAAAAGAGACGTTTTCAAAGCGTATTTCACCCTTTAAACGTTCTGTTGGAATTTCGTAACCTCTCAGAAGCTCAACTTTTGGCTGAAGTTGCAAATACTAGTGTAATAATTAAAATAAATTAATTAATTACAGTCTTTGTTGCATATTACTAAAATTATACCTCAAATACTCGTGATCCAGCAGTCATACCACGAATCATTGTGCCCAATAATACAGAACCTTGGGCAAGAGAGCGTTGCACACCTTGAGCTGCTACTAAGAAAGCCATTAGGGAACCTGGCGTTAAACTTTCAGTTGACATTAAATGTCCACCCATAAATAACGTTGAAAGAACTAGACCATTTAGGAAGAAGTTTGTCAGACCCTGGAATACAGCTATACCATAGCCCAGCTCTTGAGCTAAGAGGGCAGCTTCGTTGGTTTCATGTTCAAACAACTCCATTTCACGATATTCACAAGCACTTGAACGTACTGTGCGCACATTCGATAAAGCCTCTTCGCACACAGATGTTGCCCGCTCCGATTGGGCTTGAGAATTTTTACTCAAGTGGCGTAGCTTTTTGCCTAAATAGGTCATAAACATGACAACACAGGGTACTGAAGCCAACGCAATAGCTGCCATATGGGGCGAAATAATAAATAGTGACACGCCTCCACCAATCAGTTGCGCCACGCTTCGCAAACCTTGCGACACGAATTGTTTAAAGCACGATTTGAAATCTTGGACATCGGCTGTCAAACGATTAACTAGCTCGCCAGTGCGGTTCTTATCGAAAAATTCAATGTCTTGTATAATGATTTGACGGAAAAGATCTTGGCGCAACTTTGCAGCCATTTGTTCTCCAATACGACTTAAGAGGTAGATATAGAGGAACGTGAAACCCGATTGCATCACATATAAACTGAGTAGATTTGAGGCAGGCTTACTCACATCCTTAAAAAAGGAATTATTCAAGGGATCCTTGACATAAGTATTGGCATATCTTGCTAATATATTTATCAAATCACCCAACAAATTCGGTATGCGTATATTGATAAAGGCCACTACAAGGGCTGCCTAAAATTAAATTGAAAACAAAAATTAACTTACTGATAAATTTTACACTACAATCAGTTCGATATAAATAGCTAGGTATGAATAGTTAATTTATAATGGGGAAATTTGTTTAAAATGGTATAGATTAGATTACAATATATCCGGACTGATTTTTGTAGTCTCTTCCTATTTACAATCTTATAACTTACCGCAATAGCACCAAGAAACTGCCACAAATGGGGTTCAAGATAAGACCAAAAACGTTTCCAATCAAATTTTCCATCTTCTTGTTGTAGAGTCTTTTGTATGACGCCCGCCAATCGGTTTCCTTCACACTGAACTTTATTACGGCTCTGCTGTAAGAGGGTGCGAGCTGCCAATCCGAGTGTAACTCCTCCACCACCCAGCAGGAGTGCTCTGATTTTTGCAGCATTTTTAGCAGATTGTGATGAGGACTTTGGACAACCACTTCTCAATTCAGCATTTCGCACTGTACTGTGAAAGTTCTTTAGTTGTGTGACGTCTTTTAAGGATTTCTTTACTAGAGTTGTGTTGATATGAAACTTTGGAATTTGTTGCAGTAGAAGGCGGCTAAAAAGATTCAAGAATAATAGATAAATCAATGTTTTCTGTTTACTGGTGGTGACATAACAAGTGCAATCGTAAACATTCCATTGTGTGTAAACAATTCATTCATATTTTCATATCCACTCACCTGTTATCACTGCGCCCGCAATTGTTCACAATCAAGCGTAACATTTTCTATTCGTAGCCCCAAAACCGTACTGGGTTACAATCGTTCTCTGGGTGCGAAAAGCAATCACATTCATGTACAAACACACGCAATGCTGATGTTGTGGGAAATTAATTAATTTCGATAAAAACAAATTATTATATTGTAAAATTCGATTAGAATTTCCCAGCGCGTGCACATAAAATTTTTTCGTAATAATAAAAATATAAGAATACTGTATTATGATGTCAAGGTACAAAAGTGAAGAAATGTCAAATATATTACAGAATCAGCTGTTCAATACTGGGTGACTCATGTACAAAAAAATTTAACAAAAATATGGTCGTTATTACACAACGAAACAGTTGTGTCGATCGCTATAATAATAGCGAAATAGGGTTCTATAGTTGAAACGAAAAGTCGACTTTTCGACTTTTTGCATTTAGTTAAAAGTCGACTTTTCGACCTTTCGACTTTTTCCATTTTATGAAAAGTCGATTTTTCGACTTTTCGACCTTTTTCATTTATTTAAAAGTCGACTTTTAGACTTTTCGACTTTTAGTATTTTATAAATGGTCGACTTTTTCCGACTTTTCGACTTTTTCCGACTTTTCGACTTTTCGACTTTTTTCGACTTTTTCGACTTTTTCCGACTTTTTTCGACTTTTTCCGACTTTACGATTTTTTACGACTTTTTGACTATTTTCGACTTATTTCGACTTTTTTCGACTATTTTTTTACTTTTTTCGAGTTTTTCCGACTATTTTAGAGTTTTTGAACTCTTTTCCACTTTTTTAAAATTTTCGACTATTTTCGACTTTTCGACTTTTTCCGACTTTTCGACTTTTTTCGACTTTCTTCGACTTTTTTCAACTTATCGACTTTTTTCGACTTTTCGACTTTTTTCGACTTTTATTTACAAAGTCGACTTTTCGACTTTTTTCATAGACGATAGTCGAGTTATAGACTTTTTTGGAACCAAATAGTCGACTTCGACTTTTCGACTTTTTTCGACAAAAAGTCGATTGTTCGATTATTCGAAAGTCGATTTATAGAACCCTAATTCTCAAGTGCTTAATTACATGTTTCTAAGTTCTAAGTCAAAAAAGTACCAGTTGCAACATCGTATTGGGAGCCCGTTATTTTGTATTCATATGTATAAGTTAATAAACCAAAAACCAAAGAATATAAAGAAATTGGGGCTTGTCAGTTGGTACGTAAAGGAGTTGTCATTCGGTACCTAACTCTAAGTATGTATTGGTAGAATTTTTGTATTAGTATTGGAGCTCCAACCACTTTCACCACACTTTCCAAACATACATACTTGCATAAAATCGTACATAAAAATTTTAGGAAAAATAAATAACATTTAAATTTCTACATTCGCAGATTTTTTAATTTATTTTGCCCACATCTAATCAGTAAACATTTAATAAATATATTTTTCGGACTTAAAATCTCTTTTTTTGCAAAAAATAAGTTTATTTTAAATATTTTTTTCATTTTGAATACCAAAATATACAACTTTCACCCAATTTACACGATGATTTTTTTCATGTTTGCCCAGACGTCTGTTTTCATGTTTGTCGATGATTGGTGGTGAGCGGGGTAGAGAAGAATGGGGGGTAAGAAAACAAATATGATTTGGGATTTTCATGATTGTTTTTGACATTCCTCTTTAAACTCATTCGTACTGTTGATATTATGCTCGTGTAAAAAAATAATTATGTCTTTTTTTTACATGAAAACATTAAAATTTGCTTTAAAAAATACTATAGCGTGTTATTAAATTTTTTTAAATCAAATTAAATGGTTTTTATGTTAAAAATTTCATTTTATTTTTATTACGAATAAGTAATTAAAAAGGATTATACAATTAAACATCAAAGAAAGACATGCATAGTTGCATGTAAAAAATCACCGTATAAATGTTCATGATTTTTTGGAAGATTCTCAAAAGAGAATTGGAAAAAACAGACGTCTGAAAAGTCTTCATGTAAATTGCGCCTTTTTTTTGTCAATTTTAATTTCAACACACAAAAATTAATTGTCAAAAAAATTAAAAAAATTTTTTTTAGTTTGTGAAAAATAAAAATATTTCGGATTGTTAAGGGCGGGTTTCTTACTCCTTAGTTAAACTAGGCTTAACTTGCTGTTAGATTAAACTCGGAACAAATTTAGGCGGACTTTAACCGATGATTGTGTTTTTCAGTTTTAGATTTAAGCTCAGTTAACTTTGTTAGTATTGCCAAGTTTTTACTCAAAAACATAAACAATGAACAGCTGTTTTTTGCAAACAATACTTTTGTAAAATAGAAAATTTTGGAAAAATGTTAAATAAACATTTAAAACAATAATAAATAAAACAAAACAGATCAGAAAATTGCAATTTACTTAAAATATTAAGTTTTTGTTCTTCCGAAATCATTGTTTTATTGTTTTTGTTAATTGTGTTTTCTCACTTATAACTTGAGTTTAATTGGCCAATTACACTCAGTTAAACTAAGATAATATGTAACTTTACTGATAACTGAAAAACACGAAACATATAATAAACCAGGTTTAACCAAAGAATGAAGATTATCTTTATCAGAAAAACTCGCCCTAAATGTGATAAAATTGTGTAAAAAATTAAAAAATAGTTGTCTGTTTGTGAAAAAACATCGTTCAAGTCCTATTATCCCTGTATTTTCGCGAAAAAGTTTTGAAGTATTGTGAGAGAATTGAGTTCTCACAAGTGTGTTGAATTTACACAGAACTCGTCTGTGAAGAGAAGGAAATGTTATTGTTGTAAAACAATGTCATAGTCCAACTTCTTATTATTCTTTGCCAAAAACAATGTTTTATAAAAAAGTACCAAAAATAGGTACAATTTTCACCCCTTAAACGTCCGAATATCCAAAAAGTACTAAATTCATATTTTTATTTGTTCGTCAAGTTATGAAGGATTCAAAAATATTTTTTGAATGTTCTCTGGTTTAAAAGATACATGGGGTGCAAAAGAAGTACCAAATTACAGTTTCTACCCGTTTATTCCCCAAAGGAGCCGAATTTGAAAAAAGTACCAGACACCTGTACGCTTATTTTTTAAATGAATGACGATAAGCTTTAAACTGTTTTTGTATCTCTTATAGTTTAGGAGATATGAGGTTACCGAATTTACCCGTTTTTAGGGGATCTATTTGGTGGGAGACCAACCTCCTGTCCAAATTTCAGCTCTTTAGCTAAAACCGTTTAGGCTGTGCGATGATGAATCAGTCAGTCAGTAACGTTAGAATTTTATATATGTACGTATGTATGTACATATATAGATTTCGTGCATTGAATTATACTGTAAAAAGATTCTAATGTTCGACTTGAATTCAAGTTTCGTTTTCACTGGAGAATTCTATTGAATTAAAGTGTAATGAAAGTGAATTTCAACACTTGAAAATTGAATGTTTGACTGGAATTAAACTTGTTTTAAACTTTAATTCCAGCAAGAATGCTTATTTGGTATAGTGTGACAACTATAAGGGATCTAAAGTCGACTTAAAGCCCACAATGGTTAGTACCAATATTTTGCCCAAACAACATCTACATACCTAGCCAGGTTCTATCCTCTAGGTCCGTGAAGACATTCTCTACAAAGCTATAAATTTGTATAAAAGACGGCTTAACAATTGTTTCTTGTAAATATTCGGCCACCATAGTGTTTGGAGACAACAAGAGCTTCACTGAAAGGCACACCTGACAGACATCGCGCTCTATTATGGGTGTATGGTAGTGATTCTGCTAAGATCAATGGTATAATAATAAGTAAGTATCTCAAGGATACTCCCTGAATACGGCAATCAGCTTCCTTCCATTGCCTCTAGGTGATAATATACCATGCCACCACTAGCCGACCGACCACCACCCACCTGGGCTACTAGGGAGGTATACAATTGCCACTCTCTTGTGGGCATTCTTCCAGGAGACCATCAATGCCTCCTCTTTCTTGAAAAGAAAGACGTTCTTTATAGGTAAATAAATAATTAATTAACACCATTACATACATTTTTTAATCTTCTAGATCTCACAAATATGCCAAATATAGATTTCGATAAACATTTTTGGGTATTAAACGAAAACAAACTCATATAATTATTAACAATTTAACTAAATTCAACCCAACACTTGCTGTTTCTTTGTACAATGACCCTCGGTATAGTAGTATAGCATACAATCTTATTAATTTTAATTTTTAGTAAAAAATTATTTTTTTATTTAAAGAATATCATTTCTGTCATTTTAGATTTTCGCACACACACAACAACAGATTTTTTTTGGCAAATAAAAAATGCAGAAAACAGTTTGGCGCGAAAAATTCTAGCAGAATTTCTTTTCGCAGTCGGCAGAATTGACATCAACTGCACTTCCCATTTGAAATACACATGTTCGATACCGTAGCCCTTTACGCACTGTTGCCAATTTAGCTATTTTCTCGTCAAATCTAGCGATTTTTAATCCCATTTTGCGGGGAAAAATATGATTTAGCTATTAGCGGGAAATCTAGCGATTTTTCTTTAGATTTTAAGGCATTTTTTATTCATTTATATTTTGATAATATCGCTTAAAAGTTGCTACGAATGACTATGATATTTACATATATGTATGTATATAAAAATATGTATTCAATGTAAATTATTTGAGTTTTAGCTGTGTGTATTATACTTATTTTGAATGTTCTGAAGAACATAATTAGGAGCAAATATTTGTGCGTACAGGTAAAGTTATACGAAAAACTTTAAAAGGGGTATATTTTGTTGTACTCAATTAAAAAACGAATATTTAATTATTCTAGTCTTTTAGTAAATGAGTGATATGATAATAAAATTTACCATAATTCTAAAAATTAGTGAACATTGGAAATAAGTGACGAAAGGATCGATCCATAAAGTCCTAAAAATTTACAACATTTCTAAGGCGTATAGGGCGTATTCTCTTATGTGTTTGTTATAAGATGTGTTTGTTTCACTATCCCATTCCTACGTATGTATATAGATTTTAGCGATAAATCGCTGACTTTTTAGAATAATATAAAAAATCTGAAAAATTTAGCTAGTTTTTTAGCTATTTCTTTTCAGAATCATATAATAAATATTATTTTGACGATTTATCGCTAAATTTTTCAAAATGTCTTGAATTTAGCTAATTTCTAGCTATTTTTCAGTCGACTTTAGCGATATTTTTGGGAAAAAAGTTGGCAACAGTGCCTTTACGGTATGACATACCAGCAATGTAAAAAGGTGTAGCTCCGTTGACGTCAACGAAGCTGGTTTGAAGTCAAAGCAGCGACTCGAATTAGGCGCGAAAACACGAAAATATCTGAGGCGAAGCATATACATCGAACGTTGAGCAAAGTTCTACACCGGCCAAATTTCAATGAGCGGCTTTTTATTAAATAAAAGAAAACTTGCTTAAATGAAAACAAATTAATTTTATATTGTAAAATTCCACAAATTTAGCGAAAGTATTCTGTAAATTGTACAAAATATGGCGAAATTTTCAAGCCGTATTAAGCTGAAAAATTTTCGGCGGCGGCGGCTTTGACATTTCGTTCGGCGGCTAGGCTTAGTCGGCTTAAGCCGAATCGGCGCAAGTCTCTGGTCAAGGTACAAAAGTGAAGAAATGTCAAAAATATTACAGAATCAGCTGTTCAATACTGGGTGACTCATGTACAAAAAAATTTAACAAAAATATGGTCGTTATTACACAACGAAACAGTTGTGTCGATCGCGAAATACTTGAAAACACCGTCCGACACTCAATAATAAAGGTTTATCATCCTTTCTACTTAAAAACTTAGACAATCACATCAAAGTATCAATAAACCCATCACTCTTATCAGCATAGATGGCCTTAAACTCACAGTAGGATATATATATAAATATATATATATATATATATATATATATATATATGTAAAAACCCCTTAAATTTGGAGAATACACATTAGTGGCCTTTCTGGAAATATAATAAGTCTTTAACAGTGTCATACTCTTATCAGAAAACTCCCTGAAGTACAAGCCCACGCGGCCAGTGTGACCAGGTCTCAAAAAAGGTTGCGGCTAAATCCCATCCAAAATGATGCTAGAAAAAATGCTAAATTGATTTTAAAATGCCAAAAAAATGCTAAAATTTTTTAAGTGTTTTTATGAACAATTCATATTAATTTGTAACTGAAATTCATTGTAATTTATATCAAGTAAGAAAGTATATTCTGCCGTGGTTGACCATATGAGTATAAAATTTGATTTATTTTTCGTAATAAAGCATTTATGTTGAATTGAACCTTGGTTCCGATATATTTAAACTAATTTTCTGAGAAAGGCTTTATACATTTGTATATGTATGGGGGTAGGTAAAATAAAGGACGGACTTTAACCATTTTTAAAAGGTTTTGTCATTGGATCAAAAAGCATACGTGCTTATTGTTTTGAAAATTTCAACCTCTACCAGACGGTCAGACTTACATGGCTTAATCGATTCAGAAAATGATTCTTAACCGATTAGTGTACTCAAACGTAGTATAGTGGAGTAGGTTAAAAATTAAGTTCCGTGGTATTAAGATAAACAGAAATGCTAAAAATTATTTCAAAATTTTTGTAAATTTAGCAATATGTAATGTCTCTAACTAAATAAATATTTCTGAATGCAAAAATTACATTAAAACTCTATTAATTACACTAGTTGCTCATGGTATAAAACCTATATGTGTTTTCGAAAGGAAAAGTATAATATTTCTAGTTTTACTTTTTTTATATAAACAATTTTATTTGTCTTCCTCAAAACACTTTAAAAATGGTTTTCATGTCACAAAAATATTGAAAATTCCGTTGAAATAATTTTAAATCTCGGTGAATAGATGTCAGGTTTATAACTCATACTTCCAAGATTTTTTCGGAAAAATATATATGAGAATGTATGAAATGAATTGAGAGATATATTCAAATCCGTAAGTTTATAATTCTGGAATAAATTGTCAATAATATTTTCGAAATTTATGTATTTTTTTTAATTAAAAAAAAAAAAAAACGTGACAACAAAATTACTAAAAATTTGGTAAAAATAAAAAGAACAGAAAGTAGGATGAGAAAGTCTTAATTATATATTATTGATTTTTTTCAATACTTATTTTCAATAAATTAACAAGAACTCCTGAAGAATGATAAAAATTAAAACCTCTTTATTTCGTATAGGAAAAAATAAAATTTGTTAATTAACAGTCATACATAGCCTTTTCCAAAATTATATGTTTCATTCCATGAGCAAACAAAAAGTATTAGTTTGTAAAATAGCGTACTGAACGTATTTGTAAAAATATATGTAATCTCTTGAATTATTTCTATCACCTCGAATTTAAAAAAGCATTGGGTTCCAGAAAAATATTCTAGAATACAACATTTTAAAGTATTCACTTGTATTGGCGTAATTTTAAGTTATTTATCTTCATGAATCTTTTTGCATTATTTTGAATTACAGTGTAAATTATTACATTTCTCATATTTCTTCTTGCTTGTGTTTGGGTAGACATTTTATTCTAATTTTTTCCGGTTAAACCTATTTCCAATATAAATCTTTTTTGCAAAAATTTGTCTTTTTTTTTGTTTATATACTAAAATTGCAAATGCAATGTTCTTTACCACGTTTTATTTAAGAATGCCGGAAATGCATTTTTATCCTTAGCCTAGCTGTAGTTGCAATGCCCCCTGAAGTTGGCTGCAGTCCGGGGAGTGTTGCCAGATCGCATAGCATCTCTGTGCCATCTCTGATATCATTACAATCTCGGCCGACCTGACAACACAATCGACCCCGATTGTCACTTATAATTATAGTATAATGTTTACAATAAGTTTAAATCTCCTCCTCTAAAAATTCATAATTTTCGTACTCGGAAGTGTTGCCTTCAGAGTCCGATGAAGTCTCATTTAATTCATGTATTGGTTCCAACCACTGTTTTAGTCTGCTAGCATCTACAATTCCTACATATGGCATCTGAGTAATTTGACAATTTTCTACATCTGAAATTTCATATCGATCATTACCCAGTTGTTTCCGAATAATATATGGTCCACGATACTTCGGTAAAAATTTCTTATTTACCCCGACAGTTGTGTCAACGTTTTTGAGTACTACATAGTCTCCTTCTTTAAAAAATTTCGCTGGTTTGTGATGTTTGTTAAAATAATTTAAGTTGTACGTTTGAGATTTACCGATAGTCTCGGATGCCGTTTTCCTTATAGAATCTACATCTGTGCTCTCGTTATTGTAAGTTACTTGAATATATTCAGTTAGCTCGTCTATAATCTCACCTCTCTGTTCAGTCCCGAATAACATCCTACTGGGTGATTGCTTCGTAGTGCAGTGAACAGTATTATTAATGGCAAATTCCACCCGAGATAATTTATTCACCCAATCAGAGTGTTCAATGGGTTCGGTCATCTTAGCCAACATCGCCCTTATATCGCGATTTACCCTCTCTACCTGACCATTTGACTGTGGGGACCCTACCGAAATCTTTACATGTGTAATATTATGTTCAGTAATAAACCGTTCAAATTCATTTGATGTAAAGCATGTTCCTCTATCACTTATTATTCGTCTTGGTCGGCTATAATATTCGAAGTATTTCTGTACAAGCCTCTTTTGTCCCTGGCGAGTTAACTGCATACAATTTTACAAATTTTGTAAAAGCATCTATCACCACTAAAAAATGTTTTCTTTTTGAATTTATTGATGGCAGCGGACCAAAGTGATCAATATGTAGTGTATCGAACGGGATAGGTGTTTTCTCGATATTGTATAGGTTTCTTTCATTCTTACTAGGTGGTGTCGAGTAGTATATGCATTTTAAACAGTTTCTAATGAATTTATTAAGTTTCTCCCTCATATTCATAAACCAATAGTGTTTCTGGATCTCATTCATACACTTGTCTATACCTATGTGCCCATATAATAATCCGCTATATTAGCGAAATACTTGAAAACACCGTCCGACACTCAAAATTAGACACAAATCAGCTAATATAGTTCTAATATAGAATCAGCTAATATAGTTATGAAAATAGAGATTAAGTGAAGCAAAACTTCGTTCCCTTGCAAAAAGACTTCAAAATTTCGAAGGAACACATTTAAAAACACCGTCCGACACTCAAAATTAGACACGAATCAGCTAATATAGTTCTGAAAATAGAGATTAAGTGAAGCAAAACTTCGTTCCCTTGTAAAAAGACTTCAAAATTTCAAAGGAGCACATTTAAAAACAAGTAAGAGTGCTATATTCGACTGTGCTGAATCTTATATACCCTTCACCATAGTGTATTTAAAAAATAAAAATTTTATAAAATTTTAATTTATTTCATTTTCCCGACTATATCATTGTTATAGCAATAGCAAAACATAATTAACAACAACAACGCTAAACGAAATAAACACACAAAAAACAAAATACACAAGGCAATGAATGAAACACACAGCCATCCAAACATACGAAACGAAATACTCCAAAAAAAAAAAAAAAAAACAAAATACACAACGCAATGAATAAGCAGTGTTGTTGCTTATTTTTTATGAAATTTTCAGAGGTGGTCTCGGATTTTTGCTTATATCTCCGTTGTTTATGGACGGATTTTGCTGATTTTAAATAGGTTCACTGTTTTGTTCACATTCAAATTTATTATTTGCAAAAAGTAAAGGACTAATTAGTAATTTTATAATTTTAGATAATAACATGATGTCTTAGGTATCACTAGTAAGACAAAAATTAGCGAAATACCTGATAGTTGATTTTTAGAAATTTTTTTCTAACATACTCAGTTTTTTAGCTATATTTTTTTGTTTCACTTGATTAGGTTCATTCAGAATAAAATCAGTTTACTTCTAGCAGTGGAAAAAATCCATTCATATTCTGGTGTCTGTGAATATTGACATATATTTTTAAAAAAATAGGCCGCGGTAAGCTATTGACTGAAGAATAAAATGCCAAAATTTTTGCCTTTTTGGAAGCTGTCCAAAATCACAGGAATTTGACAAAAAAAAAAAAAAAAAATGGGCAAATTCAGAATGTTATTCGCAAATTTATAAGAAAACAGTCTGAATATTAAGAAAACATTAATAAACGTAGAGATTTCATAAAATCTGGCACCAAGTCAAGTGATTCTGCAGCAAAAATATAATAAAAAGTGGGTGTTACAGCAAGCCTAGCTGCAGTAAAACGTGTTGTAAGAAGAGCCAAGGCTTTAACAATATTAAAAAAATAATAAAAGCCACTCGTAATGAAAACCCCACTTCAGTTTGCACATGAACATATGGTTATAAAAAGCAATATAAACATCTTGTTTTTTTCAGATGAAAAAAGTTTAATTTAGAAGGTCCAGATCGATAAATTAATTATTTTTATGATTTTTGAATTTAAGAGCTCTACCTGAGTTGTCTGCATTGCTGTGGAGGATGTTGGATGTATTGGGGGGCAATTTCGTATTATGAAACATGTGAGCTTCAATTTCTCTCATCTAGTAGGAATTGTAATAATTGTAATGCCATACTGGAAACAGCTTTTTCACATTTTCGGATATCTTTGAACCCTTGCCGTAAATATTTCAAAAATATAATGCCCCGATCCATACCGCCAGGGCTGTAAATGGATGGATTCGATGCCAGAATGCAAAAATTTTGGAGTAGCCTCCATAATATTCTCACCTATTTATTATTGAAAATGTTTCGGATATTCTTTCTCGTAAAGTGTATAGGTCGGGCAGACAGTATAGCACAAAAGAAGCCTAAATTAAAGGAATTAAAAAGGCTTGGACCGAAATTTCCTTGTCATTACTTAAGAATATTAATAACTCTTTATCACCTCGAATTTTCGAAGTTATCTCAAGTAAGGGCGCATATGTTTCTTACTTAATCTTTTCTAAAACCTCGTAAAAATATTTATAAAAATAAAAAAGTTTATTGAAAAATGCATTTTGTTGTTGTTTTTGTAAATTAAATAAATTTTTTTTGCATTACATCTTAATATACTTGTGATTAACATTGTATATGAGAACAAAAAATTAAAATAATTTAATCAACAAAAAATTTTTCATTATTGAAAAATATTTTTTGGATCAACATTTTTTCAATGTTTAGATGAATTTTAAGCAAAATTTATTGCTTAAAATTAGGATCATGATCTAGCGATAATTGGAATGGCCTTATACTTATGAATGAATTTGTAGATACATGTATTTGGGTAGCATTTTTTGAAAAATATACATATTTAGATACTTCTTAACCTAAAAAGTTGTTGTAGATACTTTTTGATTCACTTGTGTTCCAGCTAGAAAGGTGCTGTAGAAACAATTTTACTTACTAGGTATATCGGTAAGAATGTAGGAATAAAATAATTAAATTTATGTAATCCCGAAATCCCGATAAATCCCGGGATTGCAATTTTCAAAATCTCGAATACCGAGATCTCTAAAAGCCAGTCCCGTTTGTCATCCCTAACACATGCAAATAAAAATAACCAATTTTGGTTAATAATAACCAAAGTGGCAACACTGCTTGCAAGAAAAATTGTAAGTTCACACGATTGTTTACTGACAACGTTGTAAGATCTGACAACCGTGTATCATAGCTTTAAGGCAACTTATCATTGACAAACACAATGGAAAGTCCACGAACTTACAGTCAAGCCCCAAACCGGAATTATTATGGATAAGGACATGATACAATGCACGATAAACAGTTTTGACCTATATATGTATGTCACTGTATATATATATATATACATATGTAAAAACCCCTTAAATTTGGAGAATACACATTAGTGGCCTTTCTGGAAATATAAGAAGTCTTTAACAGTGTTAAATCTGACATCATATTAGCTTTGAAAGAGCTTGATATTGACATATCAATGATTAGGTTTGTAAAGTACCTGTTCCAACAGGTCCGATCCAATATGGGAACGGCATGAATCCAAAGAATGTCCAACAGGGGCACACCTCAAGAAATGAGGTCATACTCTTATCAGAAAACTCCCTGAAGTACAAGCCCACGCGGCTGATATCGACGAAGTATCGACAGTGGATTAAGTATAAGCGCGGGCAAAACAGACCTTGTATTTTTACTGGGAAATACAAGATCGATAACTTCACGCTTCAACGACAGACCGGGATTAAACTCTCACCTTTATGAGAAAGCAGGAAATTGGCTTTGGTATCTCAGAATATCAGACAAAGATATTAAAATGTATACTGACCAAATCCCTAATTGGTTTATGTACTACATCCACATTAGTACAGGAATGCCGGGCATCCTTAAACAGGATGGTGAGATATTCAACAGCAGTACTCAAGTGGGTACGGGACACAGGGATTTGATTTGCAACTGTGTAGCTGATGAATTAACAAAAATAGGAGCCTCAATGTCCGATTTGGACATAGAAATATTTTGCGGCATTCCGCTAATTGCATGCAAATAACGACTGGATAACAGAATCTATGAACTTTCCCAACCAAGATGGCACAATGGCCAACTAACATAACTACCACACAGAACCAAAAATTTACCTAAATACTGCGAAATGGGGTGTAAATATGATAAAATTTTGTTTTTCTTTATTATTCGTTAGATTATAGATTCTTTCTTTAAAATTTGTATTTTAGTAAATTGTTAATATGAAGAAATTTCTTCGTATTTACTAATATTGTTTCGTTGTTTAGGGGTGGTAAATATGAAGAAGTTTTAGTTAAATTAACTAATATTTTTTATTCATTATAACTAATTGATGTAGTTAATTTGAATAATTTAATTGTTTTTGAAGAAATTTCTTCAAATTAACTAATGAATTTAGTTCTCATGAATAATATTTTTATTCATAATGAAGAAGAACACTGTGTAATTGGAAACTACGCAGGAAGACTTCTTTAGGGCGAAGAAGAGGAAGAATCCACATTCTCCGACATTGTCCTGCCTTGGAAGATATTCGCTTTGAATTCTTACTTCGACTACCTGTCGGAATTATCGAGTATAAAACTGGAAAACATTAATTGGTTTTAAAACATAGTGATTGGTTTTAAAATCAGCTGGCCGACTCGTGGTATCTTAGTCCTTATGGACATTTATATAATCTTTCCTACTTCATCTTCTATTCTACACAGTAACGAACTCTTATTTTTACATCTTCACGTCGAGCAATTAAGAAAATTCAAAAGTCGATATGGAAGAAAGTTTGAAAAATCGACAATTTCAAAATTGTAAAATGTTAGGGAGCTAAACGGTACTGGCTTTTACAAATCCCACGATTCGGGATTTTGAAAATTGCAATCCCGGGATCCCGGGATATTTCGGGATCCCGGTATTTTTCGGGATTACATAAATTTTATTATTTTATACATGAAAATCTTAAATCTTTATGTTTGTGAAGAAAATTGTTTAATCTTGTGGAAATTAATCGACAGAAGATAAATTTAAATTAAATAAAAACTTTTAGGGCCAATATCTCAACCTCCGGTTATCGTTTAACAGGTGGATATACTGCCGGTTAAAATAATTTTTGTATGTAAAATGTCAATTTATCGTTTTGATAAAACATAATCAGACAATGAGAAAATGGGGGTTAGAATATCATAATTTCAGATTTGGTAACTACATACATGCTTCCTAAATATACAAATAGGAAAGTATATGATACCCTACACCATGGGTATATTTTAAAAATTGTTTATTTTTCATAAAAAATTTGTTGAATTTTATTTTAATTCCGATGTATTTAAGCAATTTATTGATGAAAAACTAAATTTCTAGAAGAGGCTTTATATGGGAACTAGGGTCAAATATGGGCTGATCCTCAAAAAATTGGGAGGAGGGATGTAATTTTATATAAAGGGTAGCTCAATCTCATCGCGATACTAATGGTTATAAGTAAATTTTTGGACGTTTAAGATATTTTTAAAAGGGGGGTTCGTATGGGGGCTGGGTTCAAACGACGGCCGACTCAGAAAGTGATTCTGAGTAGATCGGTATACTTTAAGGTGGGTGTAGGACAAATATTTTTATGCGTTACAAACATCAGCACAAATGTATAATTCCCTCCCCACTGTAGTGGTGTAGGGTATAATAAATATAACGTTCAACCCTTTGAATATCAATTTAGATCATAAATGAACTTTTTCTTTGGAAAATGTTAACTTCATTCAGAACAATTTAATTTACCTTTACCGTTATCACTCAGATTTGTAGAAAGCTTGAAATGCAAAACCTTCTAGATATAATTTAAAAAATAAATTTTATATTTGACTGTGCCGAAATAAAATAAATATTCCGGTATGTGATGGAATTCGAACAATTCGATCGAGGAATGGTTTATTATTTTCTTGCAAAATACTACGAAGACAACAAAATACTTTCCATTTAGGAGAATCAATTTAAAAAAATTATATTTTGGAAATTACAAACGGAATGACAAACTTATATATACCCTTCTCACGAAGGTGAAGGGTAACAAATATGATAATTTGTATGAAAAGCCGCAGAAATTTTTGTATTACTTTTTGTAGATTCAAATCTATTTTAAAAATGAATTTCATCAAATAGCTGATTGTAATGTATTGATATTAATATTGGCATCAAATTGAATTTTAGTGGAGGTACTTTTAGGATTTCTTGTGTTAATTTTGGTCCAAAATTGCGGCCTAAATAGAATGAGTCTACTATAGAAAAATAATGTGTATACTTTGGGTCCACGACGAAATGAAAAAATATATTTATATGTACTATATATGGTATCATACCACTTTAAAAAATAAAAGGTTCAAAATGTCAAGCGAATTATGGCTCAAAAAAGAATTTAAAAAAAATTTTAGTAACAAATCCCGGGATTCGGGATATCCTAATCCCGAGAAGTCCCGGTATTTTCGGGATCGGGATTGGCATCCCTATAAAATGTAAAGAAAAAAATGTTTAAATGTTGAAAGGTTGACTTTTCATAAATTGATAAAAGTAGTTTTTTGTCTCAATGGTAGAACCCTAAGCAGAATCGAATTTTTTAATTAAATCATATTTGTTTCCGACTTTTTTATTGTTAAGATTTAAAAAACAAAAGCATAAATATAAACACATTAATATTAATTTCAGTTACTTACATTAAATAATATATTTTAAAAATGTAAAATTTTTCCGATAAATTATAAAATTCTTTCCATAAAAACGGGGCCACCCCACTGTACTTAAGTGTGCATGTGTATGTAAAAATGTGTGGTAAAGTTAGTTGCATCTGCTATTTTATACATATTTTATCTAGCGGTTGTGTTTTTCATTGTAGTTGCTCTTGTTGTGGTTGTTCTAGTTTTAGCTGTTACTTTTGGCAGTGGACTAAGGTCAATTTTAATTCGCATAAATCATGTTTCTTAAAATACTTTAATATCTAAAATTTAAATTTATATAGCCAAATGAAATTATGTATGCGAGATTAAGTGAGAAGATTGCTCTTTACGCTTCGCGAAGCTTCGCTTCAAAAACAAAATGTTTTCCTAGAGAAGTTATGATTAGCGCAAAACGTTATCGACGCAATTTCATATATTTGCCAAAACGGATTACAATAATTGGTTTTGTACTAACGCAACACTGATTCATTAAAGATAAAGCAAATAAACTTAAATTTAACGTCAATTATTAATTATTTCTAGAGCTGACAGGATTTTCCTAATTTCTGAACTTCTATATTTCCATAGAGAGTATTAATGGACCAAGTAATATGAGAAAACTTATTAAACAATGCTATTCTAGTATTTTAGAAGAAAATTATTAAGTGAATGTTTTCGAAGGGTAATAGGTCTTTAGAATTTAATTGAGGATCTGATGTAAGAACTTTGTAATAATTAAATCAATATTTTCACATCACTATCTTTAACTTTAGAATCAAAAATTATTGAATTATTTTCTGGCGTTATCATATGGTAAAGCATCAATATTACTGACTTCAAATAGATTTTAAATGAGTAAGAGTATTATATTCGGCTATACCGAATTATATTATTCGAATTTAAAATAGACATCATTGTGATTTTCAGAATACGCTCAATTATGGACCGAGCTCTAAAAAATTAAAAAGATTTACTCATTTCTTAAAGTAATTTTTATTGGAAATTATGATATTTAATAAAAAACAAGTTAGAGTGCTATATTCGGCTGAGCCGAATCTTAAATACCCTCCACCAGCTACTTTTATATTAATACTTTTCTAATTGATCAAATATTTGTAGAAATAAGTCTTCTCATGTCTTAAATAGAAAAATCCCCAGATTTAAACAGCTTAGATCTATTACAATTCCAAGATTTATTGAACATTATAAACGCCACTTTCTTTTATATTTTTATAGTGCTTAGCAATATTTAATAATTTGCATGTATGCATGTGTGTGAAAGATTTAAGGATTTTGAAAATACATACATATGTATATATAATTGTGTTCTACACAAATTGATAATGCAAATAGTTAAATAAGGTTAAAGCGATTTTAGGGGCAGTTCCTAGTATGGGAGATAAGATCAATTATAGACCGATCGTAAAAAATTCTTTAAGCAAAATTTCTGTACATAAAAGCTATATTTCAGTCAAATTTTGTATCTATATCGTAATTTGGTAATGAGTAATGTGTTTTTAAGAGATTTTCGTAAAAGGACCTTGTATGGGAGCTATTATAAAAGACAAAATTTCAAAATTCTGTATCTATATCATTATTTGGTAATGAATATTGTTCATCTAAGTGATTTTCTGGAGGAAACCTTGTATGGGAGCTATGACCAATTATGGACCGATCGGAAAAAACTTTCAGAGTAATATTTCTATGCATATGGGCAATATTTATACCAAATTTTTCGGGAGGGGACCTTGTATGGGAGCTATGACCAATTATGGACCGATCGGAAAAAGATTTCACAGTAACATTTCTGTGCATATGAGTAATACTTATACCAAATTTTATATGGATATCTTAATTTATTAATGAGCTATGAGCGTTTAAGTGATTTTCGGGAGAGGACCTTGTATGGGAGCTATGTCCAATTATGGACCGATCCAGAAAATGTTTTCTCTGAATGAAACAATACTTGTACCAAATTTTATATGGATATCTTAATTTAATAATGAGCTATGCGCGTTTAAGTGATTTTCGGGAGGGGACCTTGTATAGGAGCTATGACCAATTATGGACCGATCGGGAAAAGATTTCACAGTAACATTTCTGTGCATATGAGTAATACTTATACCAAATTTTATATGGATATCTTAATTTATTAATGAGCTATGAGCGTTTAAGTGATTTTCGGGAGAGGACCTTGTATGGGAGCTATGTCCAATTATGGACCGATCCAGAAAATTTTTTCTCTGAATGAATTCTATTGATATAGGATTTTAATTTGTAAAATTTTGTGAAGATATCAACATTCTGACGGAAGTTATTAACAAAAAACCCATTTTCGGGAATATGTACTTTTGTATGGGAGGTATATGAAATTGTGGACCGATTCTGGCAATTTTCAGCAGTGATCAAGATCTTGTATAGAAACGAATGTATGGTGATTTTCATGGAATTACCTTGCATAGTTTTCGAGAAAATTACATCAGAATGTGTAAAAAATGCATATTTTTTCGAGGTTATTTTAAATTTTGATTCATAACTTTTCCCGGTGTGAACCGATTTTGATCATTTTCAATACCAAACAACTTAGGAAAATGAAGAACATTTTGGGTGAATTTGGTTAAACTCTATTGCTTCGTTTTATCGTGAGCGTGTTTTACACAGACAGACGGTCATAGCTAAATCGACTCAGAATTTGATAAGGACCCAGAATATATATACTTTGTTGGGTCTCAGATGAATATTTCTTGGTCACGGAATGACAAAGTTATATATACCCTCTATCACCACTGATGGTGGTGGAGGGTATAATAAAGTAATTTTCGTAAAGATAAAATTTGTTAGAGAACATTTCATAAAACTTGTTTATGAACATTTTCGTTATCACTATATTTATATTTAAAAACAGTTGTGAATCATAACGAGTCATTTTTTGAAAGGGATCTTATATATCCATTCCTTTTGATTAAACGACTAAAGTCAGATTTTTTATGCTTAAAGAATTGTTAAAACATTTACACACAATTTATTGCAGTAAAAAGGATTTTTGGAAATTAAATCTAAAAACTGTTCTCTTCTTGTTTTCTAAACATTTGGTTGGTGTTAATGTTTTTTGCGGAATATGATTGCGGTGAAACCAGTTAAAGCCAGAGGGTACCTTTTTTTCTATTTCCAACTGTTTGTAGGTTTGTTTATAAACATGGCTGTTACTTCCTGCATTCGACTTGTCCTTCGTAAATTCATTCTCTCACTGCTTCCGTTGCACTCAACCAGCACCACCCACCCACAAACTATGTATGTATGTATATAGTTGGACTTGCATTATTTTAAGCGTGTACTGGTCTATGTTTTGTTTTTTATTCCTATAGTCACATTTTGTTAGCTTTTGTATAGGATTTCAAAAAATATTTTCGTTTTTGTTTCTGTCTCTACAACATGAGAGTTTTTCAAACCATTTTGTGGTTTTTATAATATGGCGATTTTTTAATTAAAAAGTGCTTTTAATTCTATCACACAAACTAACCCGATGTTGACCATTACGTTATTGTGGTAGTACAGGAACAAAAGTATAACAACATTAGAAACCCAAAACTACTGTTGAGTCGAATCTTATATGCCACACATTGTAAAAAATATTTATGGACAATATGTCTCACCAAATAGTGTCTGAAAAATATTAACTGTGTTAAGGTAGTAAAATTTTATCTCACTCCGGACTACAGGAGTGCTATTATCTTGATCAAATATTGTAAACATTTTCCTAGTTATAAATGTCAAACCCAAAAGTTCTCTTTGATTTACAAAATCTGTGCGTTTCCAAAGTCTTTCATATATACAAATACATATTTTTTATTTATTTTCAAAAATGTCAATTATTTTCGGTGTGAGAGTTATTTTTTTTGTTGCAAAACAACAACTCATGTTTTCACGAAATCTATTGTTAACATCAGGTTTAAGTTTTTAAACCCCAATTTTGTTTAAACTTATTCAAGAACTTAGTATTAAAATTATCATGAAACATTCAAAGGCGATGTTTTGTGAGTTATACCAATATTATAGTAAATATATGTATATATATGTACATATATATACATATATATATATATATATATATATATATATATATATATATATATATATATATATATATATATATATATATATATATATATATATATATATATATATATATATATATTTTTTTTTTTTTTTCTACAATATTGTATTTAAAGGAATTTTTTTGAAAAATAGCTTTTCCGTCGTTTTTGGATGAATTTTGGACTGAAGACTAACTAATAATAGAATTGAATATATTAATGCTTTTCCGAAATATTCAGGATATTCAGGAATATTCAGGTGGAAAAAAGGCCAAATACTCGGAAAAATCGGGTAAACCTGGATATCTACCTTTTTCTTTATTGCAAGAGATAAAAGTATAACCTCTAGGATCACATTGCAATCACATATGAATGGCGCAAAAAGACAACTTTTTGATTTTGAAGTCCATCTACAAACGAAATGCATTAAAACTCTCTGTCACATGACAACTTAAGACAAACAAACAAAAAAAAAAAAAAATACAGAAATTTACTTTAAAAAATTGATTCTGCATTTGAGATTCGTACATGCCGACAAAGATATATCTAGATGTGGTTCTATATAGTTGTGTGTGTATGTATAAATGCAAAGGGACTGTCTCAATGTTATGATCCTTAAGCACGAATTTGCACAAGAACAAAAACAACAAGAATAAAGCCTCAGGGAATTCGCAAACTAAGCGGAAATGAAAGGCAATATTGTTCTTACAAGTAATTTTTTTCTCCACTATTTTCATTGTTAAATTTGATCAAAGAGAATGATACTTTTTTACGTTTGAATTGTTGAAAAAGAAAGAATTGTTTTCAATTAACATTTCTTTTTTTCACAAAGTTTAAACATCAAGTTTGAATGTTAAGAAGAGTTTAAACAAATATAAAAACAATATTTTTGTTTTGAAAACATGCAATTGTTTCTATAATATGAAAATAGATGCATATGTACGTACATACACGGTTGTATTGTTTTCTGATAACGTGCGAATACTTTGAGTTAAAATTAAACATGTATTTTGTTTTTGTCGCAATTAAAAAATACAAGTTCAATTTTCACTCAAAGTACTCGCACGATATGAGAAAACAACACAAGTAATTTAAACAGAAACAAACAAGTAAGGAACCCTACACCAGTTATGAATATTAAATGTGATTTATTTTTCATAATAAAGCATTTATCTTCAATATTACCTTGTTTCGATACATTTAAGCAATTTATGGATGAAAAACTAATTTTCTGAAAGAGGCTTTATATGGGGCTAGGGTAAATATGGACCAAGCCCGATAAAATGTTGTGAATATATTTATATTTATATAATACATATTTATTTGTGTTGAATTTCATCGCGATGTTTGTGTTTATAAGTGACTTTTGGAAGGGGACTTTGTATGGGAGCTAGGGTCAAATGAGGTCCGATCTTTATGAAATCTGGCAAGGTCATCAAGGCTTGTATAAATCTTATTTGTGCCGCTTTTTATCGATATACAGGTGTATTTAACATAACTATAAATATGAGAAGCCCTTTTCGTGGTGTTCTGTTGTATGGGGGCTAGGTGAAGTAATGGACTGATTCTAACCATTTTCAATAGGAGTGTGTGCCAAATTTATTCAATTATCTTAAAAATTGCGACCTGTACCTTGCACACAAGGTTTACATGGACAGCCAGACGAACGGACGGACATAGCTTAATCGACTCAGAAAACGATACTAAGCCGATTGGTATACTTTATAGGACGAATATTTTTGTATGTTACAAACATCAGCACAAACCCTCCCCACTAAAGTGGTGTAGGGTATAAAAACTAATACATATGTGAATATAGATACAGATTACAAGTATGGATGAAATAGCCAAAATTTTGATACTTAAAGAATGGAAGAAAAATAAGGTGTCAATGTTCCCAACTAAAATGAAAGTTTAATTGATTTTAAGATACCATTTCTCAAAATTTTTCTCCTGGCGTCAATATTTGGGGAGCTGGATCAAAGGATAAAAAGGTCCTTTATGAGGTTTTTATATTTCTTCCAAGGAAATGATTTATTCTTCTTCTAAAGAAATGACCCTATATTCAAAATGTGCGAACTCAATTTTGGGCAAAGTGAGTTTTTGATGCAAAAGGATTCCTCAATGCATGATCCACGTCTGGTATTAATTTGAAACCAAAAAAGTAATTTTTGAACTTTTAACAACAATTTTTATATGCTATCTCAAAGTTAAATATTTATTGAAGAAAATAAGTGCTAACTTCCATACAAATTTTACAACATTTTTCAAAACTTCAAATTTATTTAAAATTTATTTTGTATATTAACAAGATGAACATGCTGAACACAAAACAGGTGAAGATTAATAAATTGAATGTATAGTTTTTAAGATATGATCATTTATATATTTGTATATAAAGCCAGTTTTAGACTTTAAATAATGTTATTCCGAAAAATGTAAAGTTATTTCAGAAATCGTTTATAACACTAAGATCTATAATATTCTATGTTTCCAATTTAGAATATTGATTATAAAAATGTCTTTAAATGTGCAAATTATGGAGTATTATTCAAAAAATATTGGTACTTTTTATATTCAAAATATTTGTACTGAGAATATGGAATTGTAAACAAGCAGATATGCTATGAGTTTTTCTACTTAAATGGTATAAATGCATCTTATTGGACTTACTGGTTCGACTTATATCCCTTTAAGGTAGGTAGGTAGGTAGGTCGATAGGAGGATGTATACTACATCAAATCCGAAGAAATACACCTAGGCTACTATCGGGCCTGTTGTGCACTCCTTATCATGAACAAAAAAAAACTGAAAGAATTATTTTTCAGTGTTCAGAAACTCAGTTTCCTGAACGTAATTCCTAAGAATCTTCCAATCAGTGTTAGTCAGGAATGTTATTTCCGGAATAATCTCACTTCCAAGATACTTGGATCTAACTTCGACGAATGCCTGGCAGTGGCAAAGAAAGTGCTCCAGAGTTTCACTGTCCTCTCCACATGCTCTACATTCGTCTGAATCCGCACGTCCAATTTTGCATAGATGTGCTCGTAGTCCTGTGTGTCCACTCAGAATTGCTCATTTTGAGGAGATTTTTCGCCTTGCTCTCATCAGGGTCACCCCATAGGATCTTCGTGGTTCTACCCACTGTTTCATTATTCCAAGAGGCCTTATGGGATTCTCTCACCCATATTTTTAGTTCAGCTTTTGTTGCGTCGAATGGTTTTGCGTTTGTCAGGTTAACAGCCTCGAGCTCCCTTCCCTTTAAAGCTATTACATTCGCCCTTTCGTTGCCGACTACTCCCGAGTGGGCTGGTACCCATATGATGTGAACCTTACCTCTGGGAGAGTATTCAGTTAAAGCTTTCTTACAATCCAATACGGTCTTAAATTTAGTTCTATCGCCTGATATCGCCCTAATTGCCTTCTGGCTGTCGGTAAATATATTAAGCGCTATTATTTATTCTAATCCAATTTACGCATTCCGTTATTGCTCGTACTTCTGCCTGGAAGCTTGTGTTATGATTTGGTATACGGTGGTATATTTCTGTTTCTGGGTCTTCAATATAGAAACCCTCTAATGTTCCGCTTGACCAAGACATTCTATCTGGGATCAGCGTGTCAAAGTTTCCGACATATTCTGTGTCTGGTATACGATCAGGCACGTCCGATGATTGTGTATAACCTTCCAATGTGTCCAGTATACATTGATGACGTGTCCTATAACCGCTTTTGGCCAGTTCGCCTAAAGTAAAGAGCCGTTCGGCTGTAAGCGCCGCCTCATATCTTAAATATGTTTCAATGGGTGGAATATCTAGCAACGTTTCCAGAGCCTTGGTTGAAGTAGTACACATGGCACCACTTATACCCAAGCAGCATGTACGCTGAACTCCCTGTAGTAGTTTCATATTGCACTTTTTGTCTAAAGCAGTCCACCAGATTATTGAAGCATAAGCTAGAATTGATCTAATTACACTTTTATAAAGCCAATTTGTCATAGTAGGACTAAGACCCCATTTCATGCCTATAGTTCTCCTACATATCGCCCAGCACCGATGTGCCTTGTTGATCCTATCCTCTATGTGGTATCTCCATTTTAATTTCCGGTCGAGGATTACACCTAAGTACTTAACTTTGTATGTCACTGGTATCTTCTTGCCCAGGAAGCAAGGTTTAGTATACGAAGAAATTTTTGTCTTTCATGTGAAAAGACAGATTTCCGTTTTTGCCGGGTTAACATTGAGGCCTCTCGGTATACAGTTTGCTATCAAAGGATGAACCTATGTAGTGGACAACTTCGTTTAAAGCGGTTTCCACCGATCGTCCCTTTACATAAGCATGCTGCTTAAATTTTAAGTCTTTGTCGGGTATACTGCTTTTCACCATACTATCAACTATCCGTTCCAAAGTTTTAAGTAGGAAGGACGTAAGACTTATCGGTTGATAAGACTTAGGTGTCGAATAGCTAGGTTTCCCTGGTTTAGGTATAAATATTACCCTTGCATCCTGCCATTTAATTGGGGTATATGTGAATTTCAAGCATGCAGTGAATATCTGAGACAGATGTACGGAAACCAGTCCCGCCTCCATCTGTAAGAGTGCGGGAAAATGCCATCCGGCCCTGCAGCTTTATAGGGAGCGAAGCTCTTGATTGCCCCTTTAACCATATCAGATGTAATTACAATTTCCGTGTTAGACTCCCCTTCCTCCAATATCGGTTCTTCTATGTAATTCGATATACCGGGTGGAAAATGAGAGTCCATTAGGAGTTTCATTGTCTCCTCCATATCCTCCAGCCTCCTGCCCGTATCATCGACCATAGATTCTGGTTGGACATGAGTTTTGGATAGGAATTTTTTTATCTTCGATACGTCATTTACGCTGTCTACCTGTTCACAGAAAAGTTTCCAGGAGTCTCGTTTGACTTTACGAACAATTTTCTTATATTTACCAAGTTTACAGTATACTGCTGTCTTTTTACGCAGTGCCCGGTTAAATAGTTTGCGAAGAATCTTACCAAGGTTCCGGATCTCCCCGGTTACCCAGGGTTTCTCCTGGGCAGATCTCCGCTCTCGCAGAGGGCAGCAGTCCTCGAACGATTCAACCAAGGCACTTGTGAGTATATCTACTTTGGCGTCTATGTCCTCTTTATTTCGACATTGAAAAGTGTTCTGACATAAACGGTTCTTTAGTAAGGAACCGAACATTGTCCAATTAGTTTTAGACTTATTCCGAAACTTTATGGGCTTTGGTGGCGGCTGCAGTATTTTGAATCTTATATACCGATGGTCAGAAAAGGAGTGCTCGTCCGAAACTCTCCAATCCTGAATTTCGTTTATAATCTCTTCTGAACATATGGTTATATATAATACTTCTTCTCTGATTCTATTGACGAAGGTAGCTTTATTACCTAAGTTCGATGTGATCAAGTCTTTAGTATTAAGGAAATCCATAAGGGCTTGTCCCCTGCGATTGGTGTTTGTACTACCCCAAGCTACATGGTGGGAGTTGGCATCACAACCTATTACAATTTTCTTATTTTGCCTTTGTGCGTCTTCGACCAGTTTCATCAGCTCCGACGTTGGTGGTAGTGTCGGAGAATCGAAAGGCAGGTAAACAGATGCAAGGTATATGTTGCCACGACCTTGCTTCAGTACCGTTGCATCCGATGTGGATAATCCTGTTGAGAGGAGAAAACATAAATTCTTGTGACATAAGATACATGTTCTCGGTCGAGACCCTGTATCAGCGTAGAAAAGTTGGAAATTTACGTGATTTAATCCAGAAACCTTGTTGCGAATCGTCCAAGGTTCCTAGATTAAAGCTATATGTATCTTACCTGTGTTAATTTTAGACATCAGAGCGTTGGTAGCTCTCTCGCTCCAATGGAGGTTTATTTGGATAACCTCAATCATTGTCATCCATTTAAACTGTCTTCCAGCGAGCTAGTGATCACATCCCCGCTCGTTGGATTTGACTCCTCCGGGTAACCTGAAGTGGCTATTGATGCAGTGGGTACTATTGATGGCACTGCGGTGTCCTTATCAGGCATAGAAAGAGCAGTCTTTTTAATCGACACTTTCCCAATTTTGAACAGCACTGCTGTTCTGTCTTCTGGCGAGTGAGTGATTTCCTCCTCGCTTTTAGGATTCGACTCCTCAAAATTACCAGTACTTGCTAATGATGCTTTGGGTACTGTCTTAGGTGTTTTAGTGTCCATATCGGGGCCGGTTTTGACATTCCTTTCAATCGGCACCTCCCCAATTTTGGAAAGGACAGCTGCACCTTCTTTTGGCGAGTTAGTGGTATCTTCCTCGCTTTTAGGATTTGACTCCTTAACGTTATCAGTAGTTGCTACTGATGCTGTGGTCTTAGGTATTTTAGTGTCCTTTTCAAGGCTTGTTGTAACAGCCCTTCCAATCGGCACCTTCCCAATTTTGAATATGACAGCTTTAGAGGCGAAGTAAGCCCTACCTTTATTCTTGGCAAGACTAGCCATAGATTTCTGGTCGATACCTATTACAAATAAAGTTACCTCAGGTTCTTCTTTCCTGTAAAAGACGTCCCATTTTTCCACGGCCAGCTCAGCATTTTGACCACCAAGAATTTCCAGTATACGTTCATTAGCCAGTTTACTGCCCCATCCTTTTATATAGACAGTGGACTTTAAGAGCAACGGAAGCTCGCTCTTCTTTGCCAGTCCCAGCTTAGCGCCGTCCCAGGGAGGAGGGATACTTTCCACCAAGTTCTTTAGGGTGCTCACACATTGGTGAGATGCCAACCTCATCAACATCACGCCCATTCTGAACAGCTCACGCTCTCTATTGGTTGTTGGCCATTTGAAGCGATTGCGTGGTCCACTATTTTATTGTTCACCAGATCTTCTACCTTACTCAGTTGGTCTATTGGAATTTTGCCTGTCGGATTACCGGCATCGTAAACTGCATAACAGAGATCGTCCCGGTGTCTTCTTTTAGCAACTTTGGCGTAAGATGGCGGCTCTTTTCCTTTTCCACTGTCAAGCCTATCTTACCTAGCTTTTCGGGGTTTCTTTTGGGATACCCTTGCCTTCGAGGTTGATTTCGCCGACGTGGTCGTCTTCGGGATATCTATCTTGGCGTTGTCACCCTTACTCTCAGGATTCTGACTTGAGGTTCCTTTGAGTGAAGTATGGCTTGGCTTCGACTGTGTATTAGAAGACGGGGAGCTCTTTTTCTTCTTTGGTTTATTCTCAGTTGTCAACTCTTCGGGAGACCTGATCCTCTTTGCCTCAGATCTTGTGAGAGAGTCCGATTTTTCCTTTGGAGTGTCGTTGGATTGACTAACTATGATTTCCTGAAGCATCTTTTTCAGCTTCCTCCTCTGTGCTCCAGATAGTCTTTTCTTAGTAATAGGTAGTTTAGCTATGCTATCACTCACCTGTTTCACCATTTGCCCTACTTCATCCTTTTTGGGATTTGCTATAATGGTGTTGTTATTATCTTCTGAGGATTCAGAGTCGGAACCCTCACCTATATTTAAAGGCTGAGGTAGCTTAGAGCTCTCTCCGAGTACATCCTTCTCTTTCACCCCTATGTATATATGCTGTACACTTGACGCATTGTCCGCCACGGAGGCCAAGGTACCCACCTCCGTAGTAGTATACGACACGTGACTCGCGAGTGGATCAACACTTGCCGCCGGTACTGGGTTATTTAGGCCCTGCACCGTAACTTTCATCTTTTTATTTTTATTTTCCATGTTGTTTTTTTCAGTTTTTGGTCCGCGGGGAATATAATATTCCCAGGTGGTGGACAATCTGCCCTCCCTCAGCTTGATTCAAACTAAAACTGGGGAGGACAGATGGCCCCTATCCGCCACCCGGGGACGCGTTCGGTAGGAAAAACAGGAAAACTCCCCTTTAAAAAAACATTTCATAAAATTATAAAATAACGCATATTATTACAAGAAATTTTTGTTCTATTCTTTGAACAAAACATGCTAACTTAGAACAAATATTTGTTTTTTTATCGACCAAAAAGTGCTATCTTAAATAAGTCGCTAAAATGTGCAAAATATTAAAATTTTTCATAGGTAAGAATTAGTAAGGATGTTAAAAACATATTATGGAAGAAATATTGTATTTTAGTGCAATATTTCACGAATTAAATAGTTTTTTTGCTTTCCTGAAAACTAGACTTTATTGATTTAGCACTTTTTGAATATAGGGTATCGATATACTCTTGGTATCCACAGTGGGGCAGAATGGAAATTTTTTGGAAATAAATCTGGCATTTCTAAACGGCTGATCCGATCGGGATAAAATTTGGCGTGAGCGTAGCCAAGGAGTATTCGAGTTTAAGTTTTGAAGATGAACCCTGCAGATGCCCCAGGGACGGCGCTGTGGCGGCTCAAAGTAGGGTACCTACGACATGTTGTGCGTGGCTCATAATAAAATTATATATTTTTTTATTTTATATACAATATTATAATAAAATAATTAACTAAATAATTTTTAAAAATTGTCCAAATATTTTATTCAACACCAAATGTATGTTCTGTCATACTTAATACTAAAATATGAAAAAGATGAAATTAAAGGACACAGGTTTAAATGAACATATTTTTGAATGTAATTGAGATATTGGATTGAAATTTTTTGTAAAGGGTCGAGAATTACCATATCTAACTAAAAAATGATATTAAGGGATAAATATGGACTAAATTGTTGTAGCTATCTGCGATCCTATTAAAATTTTGATATAAATCATAGTTTTAGAAATTAAACAAATATGTAATATATGACAAAATCTTTATTTATGAACAAAAAAATTTATGCAAAAAAAAAAATTGAAAAGGTCAAAGGGCATCTCGCAATTCCCAAAAATAGGAATGAAAATCCCAAAAATGGGATTTTTTACTTTTTTGCCCATAGGGTCCACATTTCTTTCAGGGCTGGGAAAATACTTTTGGAGTAAATAGAAAACATATTGAGGTTTCCAAAACTGCTTTCAGTTTTCTGATCCCAGCTTTGGGATTTTAGAACATGTCGCCCAAAGTTGAAGTTTTGATAAAAAATAGGTCATATTCGGAAGGACGCAGTGGCAACATTTTCAAAAAATAGGACAAGTTTTTTACGCCAAAGCGTTCTGCGTAAAGATACCTTTTAGAAAACTATAAAATTGTTATATGTTCTTAATAAAAATTTTATTTTATTAATAAAAGAGTTAAGACACATTTTTGGCAAAAAAACGCCAAAAATCTAAAATTTTTTGAATTTTTCAATTAAAAAACGTATATTTTTGGATCTGTAAACGATATTGATCTGAAATTTTTTGTATATTATTGGAAATTTTGTTGTCTAACTAACAAGAAAAAATTGAGTCCATTTGGTCCAAAATTACGCCCGGTATTCAAAAAAGGCGGACCAAGGTATGGTAAATTTTGTATCACTAAATTTTTAAATGCCTATAACTCGGATATTATAAGAGATAAGTAGTATGTCCAAGCATGTTTTTTCAAGATCTCGTCGAGCGCTTTCACAAAATATAAAAATCTTTGTATTTGGGTGAAAAACAAAAAAATGGCACGAGTTTAAAAATTTTACATGTCGTAGGTACCCTACTTTGAGCCGCCACAGCGCCGTCCCTGGGGCATCTGCAGGGTTCATCTTCAAAACTTAAACTCGTATACTCCTTGGCTACGCTCACGCCAAATTTTATCCCGATCGGATCAGCCGTTTAGAAATGCCAGATTTATTTCCAAAAAATTTCCATTCTGCCCCACTGTGGTATCATAAGAAAGGTCTTTGAGACACTTTCAATGGCATATCAAAAATGTTTGCGTAACAGCAAAATAGAAATTTTCAAAACTTTCGGAAAATTTTCATATTTTTTACATTTTAACACAGATGAAATAATTTGTTGAAATTAATACATAATAATCCTCAATAAAATTTACCGAAACGGTTTTTTTCCGTTTGTCAATTCAGACCGAATTTTATTTAAATTTATCGAAGCCCATGTGCGCTACCAAAACATTGCAAAAATAATGTAAATAACTACATACAAACCTTTATAAACAATGCAAGCGTAACAAAAAGTACATAGATTTTTAGGATAAATTGTGTTAATATTTTAGTTAAACTAAAAAATTTGATTTATGTACATATATAGAATGAAATTATAAAGTGTTATATATCAATGTAAATCTAATAAAATTACGCTTATACTGATATACATATATGTATTAAGTACGTTAGATAATGTAATTTCACATGAGGTTTCTAATGAAATAATTTCAACTAATTATATTAAATACGATTTCCGTGATGCTCGGGACCGGAAGCATTCTGTGTAATCAATTTTCCCCGTTAATTGAGTACCAATTCTTCCAGTTTTTTAATACCTACTTTTATTAATTAATTAATGAATATGTACATATTTATGTATAAAACTAAATAGTTCAAGGATTTTATATACATTTATGTTTCAAAAATATAAAAAAAATAATTTTTTCAGAAAAAAGTGAACAGTAGATAAAGATTTCATGTTAATCACGTAAAATAGAGGTAATCACGGTTAAACGATATAGAAAATTTTAAGTCAATCCAAAAAAAAATTAATTCGATGTAAAAATTTTTCTTTTTACTATCCCGGATAGTTAATGTTGCCGGATAATAGAATCACGGATAATCAGGTCCTACTGTAATTCTATGTAAAATTTTTAAAAATCTAAAAATTTTCCGAAATATTACAACATTTGTAATAATTTAGGAGTGGTATACAAAATTGTGTTGTGTCATTAAAATCGTCTGTCTAAGACTTTTATATGATATCAAATTTGCATATGGATTATTTGACAGAAATATGGAAAAATCAGAAAAACATTAAAAAAGGATTGAGAATTATTATCTTAGAATGAACTAAGTTTTTATTTTTGGCGGGAACATCAGCAACTTCTATTTTGGGGCCACCCTAATGTATCTATAATATATCTATAATTTCTCGAATATTAGTTTTTGTCCTTATAATATAACGTAAACTTGTTCTCTGCTATGGTCAAAAAAGTTTTGATTTTTTCAACAGCCGCTTCAAAACTTCAATTTCAGTTTTTTTGAAAAAAAAAATTTTAAAATGTTTATGAGATCTCATAGGAATTAATGGACAATAGCTGGTGAAACTCGTTTATATTTAAATTTTTGTCAAAAATGAAAAAATCAACTTCTATTTATGTTAAATCACTTCACACACTTTAACTACTTACATAACCAAATATAGAGCTAAAAAATGTAACAAGAAACTGACAAAAAATCTAGTAAAAAGTGAGTTAAGAAATTTTATATAATTAATTTTTTTCTGAGTTGATTGTTAGGTTCCCAAAAAAAGGCGCAAGTACACCAAAATCAATACAGTACTTTTCGCTTATAGTCACAACCTTTAAGTGCGCAAAAATTGAGGACTATATCGCTAAAGTGATTATAAACAAAATTTTTTGTATATGCCACAATGTGCTTAAAAAGAAAATCTTATATATTCATTTTTTGTGAATATAAAAAAATAACAAGTAAGAGTGTCATATTCGCCTATGCCGAATCTTATATATTATAGGATTAGTTATCGATCCACCTTCATCAAAATCGGTAGAAAGATTTCAGTTCCCATAAAACTTGTCCATGTCGAATTTCATCGCTGTGGGTACTCGCTATTTTGTGGCAGCAATGAGTTTTAAAATAATTTTCTGAAGGAGACCTTATATGGGGGGTAGGGTCAGTTATGGATCGATCCTTATAAAATTTCTCGCATTTTTGATCCAGTAATGGGCGTTAAAGTCATTTTCTGAAGGGGACTTTATATGAGGTAGGGTCAATTAGGGATCGATCCAACATAAAATACGGTAGAGAAATAATGAGCATAAAATTCATTTTTTGAAGGGCACCCTATACGAGGGGTAGGGTCAATCTTGCCGTTCGGCCTATATCGTGCTTTCAACAGACAGAAGGACGGACAGACATGGCTAGATCGTCTTAGAATTTAAAAAGGACACAGAATATATCGTCACCTGAAACGCAAACGGCCCTAACTAACCAAAAATTCAATATCGATTTTATTGTTGATTCTAATATATTGCATCAAAACAAATGTCCACATAAAATTGACTCCTCCGACCAAAATTATCGATTTTATTGACAAAAAAAGGCAGTATCTACAAAAACATTTAAATATTAAAGGTAAAAAGCCCAATTTATCCATTTTTATATACGCCATTGTTAGCTATCATAAAAACTGATACGTTTCACTATAAAATAATTTGTTTAAACTTTTCAATTTAAATAGTTTTTTGCTTCTCCTGTAAAATTTTAAAAATGTTAGATAGGGCCGTTTGCGTTTTAGGTGACGATATATACTTTTGTGGGTTTATGACCAATATTTCGGTGTGTTACAAACGGAATGACAAAATCAATATACCTCCCATCTTTTTTGATGGTGGGTATAAAAATTCATGTTTATTAAAGAAAAAAATATAATTTTTATAAATTCATTACATTAAAGAAATATTGTTTATATTATTTAAAAAAATCATCAATTTTAGTCTGTTTTAGTTTGAGGATGTTGGTTACAGTTTTATCTTCTATTTTTTTTCAAACAAAAAATTTGAATTATATCTTGCTCTAAGCAAAAATGCATTTAAAATTTCTTTAATCGAAAATTGTTTTTCTTCAACAAAAACTTCTTCATTTAATGACAATATGCTGGATAACATGACTTTTAATAGCCACGGATAGATGGCATATATGTGAAAAGTGCTTATATCAAAAAATGGACTATAAAGTAATCTTTTTATATGAAATTGATCTAATAAAATTGACAATGTCACTAATGTGACTATAACAGTGATGACTATAAACGAAAACTACTGTACTCATTTCCAAATATTTTACCAGCACCCCTGAAGAATGATGCAAAATTAAGACCTCTTTATCTCAAAAATTTGACGTATAGGACATATAGCTCTTTCCAAAAATATGTGTTTCATTCCATGAGCAAATAAAAAGTATTAATTTGTGAACTAGTGTAATTTAATTATGATGCATTATAATTATAATTATTTTTTGCAATGTTAGCATAAATCCATTTCGTATAATTTCAAATTTTCCTAATAGCCCATCATTCAGACCGAGTCGAAATTAAGTAATTTGGGCTCGAAATTATAAATGAAATCTTATCTGTTCAGACTGGTATTATTGACACTTGAACCGATTTTGCTTGCAACAAAAACCATTCTTACGCATAAATTTAAGCTTTTTTAATGATTAAATATTATAAAAATCAATATTATTGTATTTTTAAACAATTTTTCACTAAATTAGATTGTTTTTATATTGTTTTGAAATTTTTATTATTTTTTCTTACTCTAAGACAGCGATGTTCAATGTAATTTCAACGAAATTAAGCAAAATGACTTGATTTCATATTAACAAAATGTATGGGAAATTACTTAATTTCGTTTAGTTTGAGTGGGCTATAATAAATGATAAACAGTTTGAATATTTTTCAAAATTGTTTATAATTCGAAATAAAAAGTCAGAAAATGAAAAACCGAGTATGCAATTTTATAACATAAATTTTGTATTTTCATATGTAGTATATGGTTTGGTTCGTGTGTACAAAATGCTGTTGTGCGGAGTTATTTTCAATAGGCTAATAAATAAAAAGAATAAAAAAGATAAATATTGTGATTTAAATTTCTTCTCCAGAAAAAATAAATCCCCCTAAAATGTCTGCATCAATAATAAAAAAAAAAAAAAAAAATAAGCGTAAGCCATTTCTCTATTTTGCTTATAAAACAAACAGATTTTATTACAACAAGCAAATGTGATCTGAACATTCAGACAGATGCAGATAAACTTTTTTATATCAATATCTAAAACAAAACTTAATTTTATAGAATTGAAGTAATGTTTTCATGTTTTTATTTATTTTTATTTACAACTAGTTATTTTACCCAGTGTGCTTTGCTACCCTAAAAACAATATACATATGTAAATAAAAAACCCCACTTTACGATTTTGAAGATTCTAACTATAAGAGTTTGCCACGCAAATTATTCAATTTCAAGTTCGCCAATTTAGTCTAATAGTTTCCGAGATTTACGAAATTTGAATTTAATTCAAATGGGAGGTGCGGAGCCCCCTATTGGAAGTCCGCCTAAATGTTCACATGGATGTCAAAGGTTTTCATGCAAAACATGAGGATTTTAGTTGTAATAGTTTATCAGTTATACCAATTTTTCTATTTAATTCATATGGGGACATCAGTTAGTTTTATGGGGTTGGATTAGAGTACCACATAATCTGATACTATGGGTGGACAGTTGCCCTCCATGAAAGAACTGAAAGAGACCTGAAGAACTCTTTCAGTTCTTTCATGGAGTAAATTTTATTTCTTTTTTGCTTCTTTGGAAGTTTTTTTTTGATCGGGGTATGATAAGTCAATGATACCGTATTTATATATTTACTTATTTTGGTATCGGTATAAATACCGGTATTCAATTTAAAACGGTATTTAATCGGTATTGGTATTAATAACCGTATCGGTTGCCAACCTTTTCTATTGTACATTCATATGCATGTTCATGCAAATGTATGCTTCAAAATATCTCTGTAAATATATACATATGTAAATGTATGATAGCAAGTGTTCGTTTTGTGTTTCTGGTTTTGCAGCCACTGAAAATGTTTAAGTTTATGAGGATATTTCATGTAATGGCGTACCGCAATATGATGTTCTCCAAACCATATTTTTCAAACTCTACTCTATTTACATGAATACAGGCAAGTACACACATGTCTATTAGGGTGGTAACGTGTAATGTCATAATACCGAAAACACTCTACCCGCACAAAAAACTTCGGCAGAAAATCGATTTTCGAAAACCATTAGCAAAAAAGTTATAATTTTTTATAGTATAATTTACATGCTTGGATTTACTAAAGTTGAAAGAAGGATAAACCGATTTTTCTTAATCTAACCGCCTTGAGACAAATGATGACTCTTATATATATCAACAAGTAAGAGTGTTATAATCGGCTATGCCGAATCTTATATACCCACCATCAAACCTCGTTTGACTCCAATGAAACTTACTTATGTCGAATTTCATCTATATACTCGTATTTTTAGGCCAGTTATAAGCGTTAAAGTAAATTTCTGAAGGGGACCTTATATAGGGGGGTAGGGTCACTTATGGGTCGATCCTCATAAAATTTGGTAGACAGAATTTGGTTCATATTAAATTTATTTGTGTCGAATTTCATCGCTACACTCGCATTTTTAAGCCATTAATGAGCGTTGCAGTCATTTTTTGAAGGGGACCTTATGTAGGGGGTAGGGTTAATCATGGACCGATCCTCATAAAATTTTTTAGATAGATTTTGGCTCGTATGAAATTTACTTATGTCGAATTTCATATATATATTAGTATTTTTAAGTCAGTAATGAGCGTTAAAGTCATTTTCTGAAGGGTCCTTATATGGGGGGTAGGGTCAATTATGGACCGATCCTCATAAAATTTTGCCTTGAGACAAATGATGACTCTTATATATATCAACAAGTAAGAGTGTTATACTCGGCTATGTCGAATCTTATATACCCGCCATCAAACCTCGTTTGACTGCAATGAAACTTACTTATGTCGAATTTCATCTATATACTCGTATTTTTAGGCCAGTTATAAGCGTTAAAGTAATTTTCTGAAGGGGACCTTATATAGGGGGTAGGGTCAATCATGGACGATCCTCATAAAATTTTTTTAGATAGATTTTGGCTCGTATGAAATTTACTTATGTCGAATTTCATTTATATACTAGTATTTTTAAGTCAGTAATGAGCGTTGAAGTCATTTTCTGAAGGGTCCTTATATGGGGGGTAGGGTCAATTATGGACCGATCCTCATAAAATTTTGCATAGTGATTTTGGATCATAAGAAACTTACTTATTTCGAATTTCATCGCTATATTCGTATTTTTAAACAAGTTATGACTGTTAAAGCTGCTTTTCAAGGGGCCACTTGTATGGAGCTATCCGAAAACGTGGACCGATATTGCCCATTTTCAATACCAAACAAACCTTACCTATAAGAAATGTATATAACCAACATACCCCCCATCTTTTTTGATGGTGGGTATAAAAATAATAATTACACATTTTAATACCCACCGTCAAAAAGGATGGGGGTATATTGATTTTGTCATTCCGTTTGTAACACATTGAAATATTGGTCATAGAGCCGCAAAAGTATATATATATTCTGGGTCTTTATTAAATTCTAAGACGATCTAGCCATGTCCGTCCGTCTGTGTGTTGAAATCACGATAGGGCCCACACGGGAGGAGCTAGACAGTTGAAATTTTACATAAATATTCTCTATTGCTAAGGTTTGTTTGTTAAGGTATAGCGTTGAAATTCGACATAAATAAGTTTCATATGAGCCAAAATCTTTCTACCAAATTTTTTGAGGATCGGTCCATAATTGACCCTATTCCCCATGTAAGGTCGAGTATAGCGATGAAATCCGGTATAAGTAAGTTTCTTACGGACCAAAACCTCTCTACCAACGTTTTTTAGGATCGGCCCATAAATGACCCTACCCTCCATATAAGATCCCCCTCTGAAAATTACTTTAACGCTCATTAATGGCTTAAAAATATGAATATAATGACGAAATTCGACACACATAAGTTTTATGCGAGCCAAAATCTCTCTACCAAATTTAGTGAGGATCGGTCCATTATTGACCCTACCGCCCATACAAGGTCCCCTTCAGAAAATGACTTTGACTCTTATTACTGGTTAAAAAATACGAGTATAGCGATAAAGTTCCTCGCGAGCCAGAATCTCTCTAACAAATTGTATGTGGATCGGTCCATAACCCTACCCCCATATTAGGTACCCTTGAGAAAATGACTTAAACGATCTTTGCTGGCTTAAAAATACGAGTTATGAAAAATGGTTATGAACTTCGACATAAGAAACTTTTATACGAACGTTAATCTTGCTACCGAATTTCATTCGGAATGTGCCGGTAATTCACCCTACCCTGCATATAAGTCTCCTTTAGAAAATTACATTAACGCTAATTACTGGCATAAAAATGCGAGTACATCGATGATAAACAAGTTGTATATGAACTAAAATCGGTCTACAAAAAGTTATGAGGATAGATCAATAATTGACGACTGATCTATAACTGACCCTTGCCCCTTTAAAAGGTTCCCTTCAGGAAAGAGTTTTGGTTATTAAAATACGTGTTTCCTTATTTAAAATACTAATATTGCGATGAAATGTGACATAAACAAGTTCTATACAAAACGAAATCTATGTACAAAATTTTATGAGTATCGGTTCATAATTGACGCATATAAAGGTCCTCTTCAGAAAATTACTCATACGCCCACGGTTTAAAAATTGAACAAAAATATATTGTTTTTAAAAATTAATATTTTGTTAGTTCAAAAGAGCTCGGTCCATAATTGACTTAAGCCATATTCCAAATATTACCCTGATGTTTATAGAGGAGCATTCCTTTTACGGCATACGGTTTGATGCCGTATTATATTCGGCTGTTATACTCTCAGCTGTCTTAAATGTGAAACGCTTGTAAATATCATAAATTTTAAAGCATTTGCGGCGGAATGGATGAGGCCGTTTTGATAAAAAACATTAATTTTTTTTGAATATATGAAAGTATTTTTTGCAATTTTTTGTCCCCTTCTAACACCGGCAGTTCATGATAGACCTTCGTGCAAATTTCATCCAAGTCGATGCTTTAAGTTGGGTCACTTGACATGATATTGCCCATATATAAAAGGATACCATAGAAAATTAAAAAAGTTCTAAGTTCCTTCTTTTAGATTATCATTTACTTAAGTATGTTTGATTAAATGTTTATTAAAAAAATATATGTATATTATTTCTAAAAGTATTCTTTCTGTACCCATGTTTCGTGTTAATGCAAATTTCCTTTAAATTTTACAAATGTATCGTGATTGATTTCACAGTACATACTACACGTTCAATATTTATCACTTCATTCGTTATAAATATTGATACGAATTTTGGATTTCAGAAAATTTGGGGTTTTCTGGGATATGGAACACGATCCATCAATATTACATGCTAAACGAACATTACATATCACAATACTTACTTGACAGTTCATATAAAAGTTATTTATGTAAAATTACATTTATAAGATAACAAATAGGATTAAATATTCACCAAACCTTACAGATTTTTAAATGCAATCAACTATATTTGCTATATAGTATGTATGTATGTACATTGTCGTACATATGTGTGAAGAAATAAAAAAAATCGAATTTAATTGCAAAATTAGCTTTGGCGTTAATAAAGTGCGTGCAAGTTTTCAAATAAACCAAACTTTTGACTTTTTTCTCTACTTTACTTAATGAGTGGTAAAATATTTACTAGCAAAAACTTATTTTAACAAAATGTCATTGCATGAAAACAAATACTAAATTAATTTCCTAATGGATGTTGGACATAATTAAAATTGCACATAGAAATTGAAAAGAACAACAAAGCAAATGAATGGCATCCAACCAATACAGAGAAATAACTTTTAATTTCCGTATTTGTTATTTGTTTTACTTTCACAACAAAAAATGTTAGCACATTTTTTATCATTTACTTCACTAGGGTGCACAGTAGAGTGTTTCGTGAACAAACGATGCGTATTACTATACTCAATAGGGGAAAAAATTAGTTGATCGAACAAATAGTTCAGACATTGTTCCTCCTGTACATCCAACTTATTGGCCAACTGATTGATCCTATAAAAATTCCTGGCCTAATAGATTTTGCCATATCTGAGGATTTCCATTTTAAATTTAAAAGATTTTTCCCATCAATAAACACGTTAATCAGAATTAAATTTTAATTTAATTATATTTTTATACCCACCATCAAAAAAGATGGGAGGTATATTGGTTTTGTCATTCCATTTGTAACACATCGAAATATTGGTCATAGACCCACAAAAGTATATATATTCTGGGTCCTCATTAAATTCTAAGACGATCTAGCCATGCCTGTCCGTCTGTCCGTCTGTCCGTCCGTCTGTCTGTTTAGAGCACGATAGAGTCCGAATGGAAAGAGCTAGAGGGTTGAAATTTCACATAAATATTTCTTATAGGTAAGGTTTGTTTGATATTGAAAATGGGCAATATCGGTCCACGTTTTCGGATAGCCCCCATACAAGTGGCCCCTCGAAAAGCAGCTTTAACAGTCATAACTTGTTTAAAAATACGAATATAGCGATGAAATTCGACATAAGTAAGTTTCTTTTGATCCAAAATCACTATGCATAATTTTATGACGATCGGTCCATAATTGACCCTACCCCCCATATAAGGTCCCCTTCAGAAAATGACTTTAACGCTCATTACTGACTTAAAAATACTAGTATATAGATGAAATTCGACATAAGTAAGTTTCATACGAGTCAAAATCTATTTAAAAATTTTTATGAGGATCGGTCCATGATTGACCCTACCCCCTATATAAGGTCCCCTTCAGAAAATGGCTGTAACGCTCATTAATGGCTTAAAAATACGAGTGTAGCGATGAAATTCGACAGAAATAAATTTAATATGAACCAAATTCTGTCTACCAAATTTTATGAGGATCGACCCATAATTGACCCTACCCCCCTATATAAGGTCCCCTTCAGAAAATGACTTTAACGCTTATAACTGGCCTAAAAATACGAGTGTATAGATGAAATACGACATAAGTTTCATTCGAGTCAAACGAGGTTTGATGGTGGGTATATAAGATTCGGCATAGCCGAATATAACACTCTTACTTGTTAATTATTATGATTATTTTTTTAATTGATGCCGTTTGCATACATAAATGCATACATACATACATACATACATACATACATACATACATACATACATACATACATACATACATACATACATACATACATACATACATACATACATACATACATACATACATACATACATACATACATACATACATACATACATACATACATACATACATACATACATACATACATACATACATACATACATACATACATACATACATACATACATACCATACATACATACATACATACATACATACATACATACATACATACATACATACATACATACATACATACATACATACATACATACATACATACATACATACATACATACATACATACATACATACATACATACATACATACATACATACATACATACATACATACATACATACATACATACATACATACATACATACATACATACATACATACCTTGTAATTACGCGTCGTTTGATGTATATCTCCAAAATGTGCTCTAGAAGGTATCACTGCGGGAGAAGCTTAAATATTGGAAAAAAAAAAAATTCGAAAAAAGGGCTTTCTTGCTAAGCACACTAACAGCGTATCTTCAATATACCCAAAATATCGCGTGATCGAAATACTTTTAAATTTTACATGTTGAAATCATAAAGCCGCGATAAAATATTACCATGCAAAGATTTTAGAGCGAATACAAAAAAATAGCAAATTTGTAATTTTTTACTTAAGCAAATTTCCGCATTATAAACAAATTTTAAATTCTGAATTTTATCAATAATCAATCTTTATATGGAAAGAATTGGTTTGCATCAAAAAAAAATTCAATCAAGGCCTTTCGTGGACTGAATACGCGGGGTTTCTTTCACCACAAAAATCGATGAAGCACACCTAAGCCGCTAATTTAAATTGGGGACATTATTCATCAAACGGTAGCTGACAATGATGCTAATACGAAAATCAATAAGCCGTTTGAATAAAAGTACGTTTTTGCATTAAAAAAGTATAAAAAAGTACATTCATGTAAATATATAAATTCTTTACAAAATTTAAATTAAACGAACAGATGTTCATTTTAACGGTTTTTTTGCGTTAATAATTCATTTAAATTTAAAAATGATAAAAGCAGTTAATTGTAGATAAGCTGGGATATGTTAACTGCAAAAGAAATTTCATCAAAATTTCTCTTTTGCCGAAAACGCGGTGTTTCTTGAGTTACAAGATAATTCGAAGAAGCACACCTAAACCGCTAATTAAAATTGGTAACACTTAACATTAATCGGTAGCTGACCATAATGCTTATACTAAAATCGATAAGCCGTTAGAAAAAAGTACGATTTTGCATTAAATGCATTAAAAAAAGTTAGGTCATGTGTATGAAATTTATTTCCAAATTTTATATATTTTAATTTTTTTTAAGAAAAATTAATGGAGCACACCCTTCCCGCTAATTTAAATTAATAAAATTATATTCCTTTAGGTTGCTATTAATGAGGTCTATAGCAAAATCTATAAGCCGTTTGAAAAAATACAACCATTAAAAAAAAATGCATTCGAATATATGCATAAATAAATTAAAACCTTATAATTTTTAATCTACCAAACATAAATGCATAATTTTTATAGTTAATGATTGTAAATTAACGTATTAATTCATCATGTTAAATAGTCTATAAAAAATGTGTACTTAGTTTTATAAAAAAATATTTTTGAAGAGGTTGAAAAAACTCTTAAAAAGCGAATTTATCCACGAATATATAAAATATTTGGGTTAAATTAATTTGTATTTTGTGTCCTTCGTTGTGGATTATATCCACTCTTATATTTTTCAGTTTCGGGTAAAACGTAATTTTGGGAATTTTTTTAAACTGTTAACTTTAAACCGCTATAACTTTGGCGGCTTTTGATAAAACTTATTCACGAGAAGATAATTGTACTTCTAAG
Source organism: Lucilia sericata (assembly GCF_015586225.1). Taxonomy (NCBI): domain Eukaryota; kingdom Metazoa; phylum Arthropoda; class Insecta; order Diptera; family Calliphoridae; genus Lucilia; species Lucilia sericata. Next base: position 211,722 of record NW_023994043.1, read on the forward strand.
ATGTTAGACAATGTCCACACAAAATATCGTTAATGTACTATTAAAAAAATTTCATATTTTTTTGAACCTCAAAATCTACACAGAAAAAAATTACAAATTTTAATAAGTAATTATATGGAATTGTTAATGGGGAAGTAAATTATTAACAATTATTTTTATTAAAATGTTTGTAAAGTTATCATATTGACAATTTTCATGAGTTGTTTAGAAATTTCAAAAATAAATAAGAAATCAATTTGAAATATGAAAAATATTTTTCTGAAAAAAAACTATTTTCTCGTAAATCTTTCATTAAATTTTATAAAATTATTGTTATGTCTTTAAAACTGAATTGGAGTAATCTTCAAGGTAAGTCATTATATAAGATTCACATTAACTTATTTTATATGTACGTTATGAGTTCTTATCTGAGCTGTGCAACTGTGATGCGTTCGGACTTCATATCTGCTTACAAATTATCTTAGATATAAATCATAATATCCTTTTAATTTCAAGGTTTTCAGATGTAGTGATGACAAAACAGCTCTTTTTTCACATATGTAACTCAGATGAGAACACAGAAAGTGAAAAAAAAAAACTTTTTATTGGACATTTAAATTTAATAATGTATATTTTAATAGAAACTCTATTGGTTGGACACTTTTAATGGTCATAGATTCTGTAAGAAACCTTCAATACTAGTCAACAATAAATTATCCTCGCCCGTTAATATCTTCCAAGGATATGGTAAAAAAGGCCAATCTGAAATGCTGTTATACGTTATAGGAACACCAGCAACATATCACCCCATAGGTATCAACAACAATAATAACCTTTGGAACATCCTTCACAGAAAAATCTTTTCCAATATCACTTAAGTGATGTTTCCACAAACAAAACTTCTTGTATATGTATAATGGCTACAAAACTGAATTCAATCATAAAGGTATGATTCCTTGAGTATCACTTATATTTCTTTTACACTTTATGAGTTCTCAACTGAGCTGTGAAACTGGGACGATTCAGATGTCATTTTTTTTGTATACGGCCTGATAAAAATAAACAGCTCTTTTTCCACATAACTCAGATGGGAACTCAAACAGTGAAAAGTCACATTTTTATTGGATAAAAAAATCGAATATTTAATATTCAACTAGGAACACTTTTTGTTGGACACTCTTAATGGTCTAAGATATTTTAGCCAAAGTTCAGTACCCGTCAGCTTTGAAATACCCACTAAGGTTCTGGTAAACATTTTCGACCTATCTACCAGCTTAATGGAACACCAGCAACATGCCATCCGCTAAAAGTATCAAATTCACTCAAGTGATGTGTCCATGGGCAAAACTTTTCCAAAAATAAAATCTCACAATTTTTATGGATACCTTTGGCTGTTTTCAATACCCTGCAGTGGACTGCCTATACGTACATTTATATTCTCTAGCATTAACTTAAGAAAGTATTAATAGTGTATTAAAAGTGTATTTTTCTTAATAAATAATGAAAACCACATATGAATTGCATTTTTAATAAAAAAATTACTACAAATATATTACTAAGAAAACAAATTTAACTACCAACAAAATAATTTTTAAACATGATTGTTAAAAAAATTTTTTTGTTTGTTAACAAATATGTTATTCTATTTCACAAATTGGTTGTTAAAAAATGTTGTTAAAAGTTAACTAATTTAAATAACAAAAATATTTTTTGTATTTACAATATTGGTTGTTGGTGCCTTTTTAATTAAAAAATTAATTGTATTTACGAATTTGGTAATTAATATGACAATTGATTTGTCGTAATTTTTTTCTGTGTAAATTAGAAAGAGAATTTCCCATATACATCTTCTTCACACTAGGCGTTTTCGCGTCAAAGCATTGCGTGCTTTTTATACCTTCTTTGCATCCTACGCATCAAGTTGCATGCAGCGCTTCTTAAGCGTAATTTTTTGCTTTATTTATAAAGAACGTCGCGTTTTTTTCAGTTTTTTTATTTATATTTTCACAATTTAACTCGTTTTAGTTTATTAAAATTGATACACATTCAAAATAGAATATAAATTGTCAAAATCCACTGACATGTTCGTGCGCCGCTTATGACGCTTACAAAAGTAGAAAGTAGATCAACTTTAAGCATTCTACGCGTCAAGACATCCTACGCTTTTGAGCTTGTAACTTGAAGTACACAACAATATTGATACTACTTTTTTGACAGTCGCGTAGAATGCGAAGGTGTGGACCTCCAGCTTTAGAGCTAGATCTTTTTCCAGCGAGAGAATTAATGGCGACATTACTAGATCCAATGTAGCAGTTGCAGAATCTGATATAATTCTGTTTATTTCCGATCTAATAAATTCAAAAAATTTTATTGAATAAGCAGTTTTGATTCCGTATTAGAATCATCATACTCACATATATGTGAGTATGTTGTTGTAAATTTAGTAACGATCGAAAAGCACGCGTGCGTAGAAAATGCTTTGCTCTGATTTATAGCAATTCAATTTATAATCAATTCTTATGTCCTTATAAAAGGACTTCAAATTTTAAAGGACTTACAATTTCAAACAAATGTTAGTATCAAATGAATGCTGTGAATCTGTACATTCTACCTATATTATTTATTTGACTTATTTAGAAAAAAAATCTAAAAAGAAATTAAATTTAAAAAGTTCTTATTTTCGAAACAAAAATTTTTAAAATATTTTTTTGTGACAAAGTTTCTTTAAGCTTCCATTTCTTTTTAATCCTGATGAATTAAAATAATATTATTTTCAAGCAGAGATTCTTAGCTTCATTTGATATTAATACCAAATTTTTTATATAAATTTGGAATTCCATCCTTTGAAATGGTATGTCCTTTAAACTTTAAGGTCCTTTTACGGGGGAATACGAGATGGACTACTTTCATTTCCCGTTGGTCTCATTCGGGAAAGATTTTCTTGTTGCCGTCTGTTTCGAAATAACGGTAATCAATCTCTTCTTTTTCTCGTTTATTCTCTGAACTTATAGCTATCAAATATGAGAAAGTTAAATATTTTTTATTTACTGAAAGCTAAAACGCAGTAAAATAACAGTAAATTTATGGTTTTTGTTGTGTTTTTAATGAAAGTTTCTTGAAGAAATTATACAATACAAGGATTATAATAATAGTAATTATCATCTAATAAAAAATTAACTATTATTAAAGCTCAGGGGATAAGAATCCATGCTAGAAATTGCATCGCTTTTTTAAGTGAAAAATTTGGCGTAAATCGCTCCGAATCACGATTTCACTTGAGAAAAAGAGTGGAATGGAAATAGATAGCGGTCATCCGTGGAAAACTACTACATTTAAAGACCGTCAGGTGATTAAATTGTTTCAATTCGGCTACTGAAGTGAAAAAATAATTGTTGAAAATAAATAATATCTAAAAATATAATCGTTGACAACATTATAAAATTTAATGAAATATAAAATACATAAAAAATACATTAAAAAATTAATAATTAAAAAAACATTTTAAATTATCTTAATATTCACATGAAAGTGTGGATTTATTAATTTTTATTTATGTAAATACCAGTGCTTGGAAGTTTTGTGTTTGTTTAAAGGAAAACTAAAAAAATAATTACAATTTATGCCGAACACATTAGATTAACCATATTATGTTTAATACGTAACCGTAATATGGTTACTTGAAGCCATGTGATTACTTGAAACCATAATATGGTTACTTGAAACAATAATATGATTACTTGAAACCATTATATGATTATATGAAACCATAATATGATTACTTGATGCTATGGTTACTATGATGGTACAACATCATATTATGATAAATAAAACTATATTATGATGAAATATTTGGACTATATTTAATCATAATATGATATCTTATTATATTAATAATGACAATAATATAATATTTTTTGATACTAATAATGATCAAAATAAGTTTTAACATTAACCATAATATGTTGCTCTTAGATTATGGTTACCACAACCATATTTTTTTGTTGCTTATTTGGAAGCTCTAAGTTAAGAGACTAAATGCCAAAAAGAAGAGATGTATTCATTACCGTTATTTCGAAACAGACGAAATCAAAGATCATATAGTCACGCGTTGCACATTTTGTGCTCGCTACTGTATGTATCTATGTACGCACTATAAATCTGGCATTTAAAATCACAAAATACAGACTGACTACATCATCATCAGTCTCACGAATCGAAGAACAAAAAGTTAATGATGTGATGTGCATTGTTATTCGCTCGTTTATTACTTTATTCGAATGTTTACGTTGCCTGCGAACCAGAATCCATTGTATATAGTACGAGTATCTTTACATTATACAAAATATGTAGAAGGCAAACTTTCATATCCTTGTTGCATTTGTTTTCATTTTATATTCATGAAATTGTGTGTGTATTTGTTTGTTTGTGTGAATGTTGGCATGTTGCGTGAGAATGCGTGCAAAAATTCATATTCATTTACATACATACATATGTATGTAGGTATGAACATTAGAGTGATCCAACATTGTGAGTAGCTATCGAGCTACAGGGCAAAACTTCACCTATAAACGTTTTTTTAATTGCAAAAGCATGTTTTGCACATTATAACGATTGGATAATGTTTTTAAAGTTGGTGAATCGAAAACATTTCAATTCTTTGTAAAACTTGACTCAATGTTTGTTTATACTACCAAAAGATGGGGATATATCCCCATCATTGTCATTATGTATTTCACAAATTATAAGTTTGTACTTTGGAAGCTTCTATGTATGTATGTCCGTCTGTCTGGTATGAGTGCCTAGTGAGATCAACATTGAAGACGTGATATTTTTGGAAAACTGTGTGTGTTTTTCTGGTGCACTCTAATATATACATACATATGTATATATACATATAGACAACACAATTTACTATGAACATTTGTAATAATCTTTTCATAAACAATTTCAGGCTTAGTTCCAAAAGTTATTGCGTAAACAGTGTTTAATCAAGAAATTTATCATGCTGCCCATCATGCTGAACAAACTCACTACATATACTTATACAGTCAATTTTACATAAGTATTTTACATTCTACCAGATAAATTGCATTGTGTAAATTCTTCCACATATACATACATACTACATATAAATACATACATACATACACACATATGAATCTATAGTAGGAGTATCACCTAATATAGGCCACAGAATATAGTTGTGACTTCCTAAAAAATCTGAGACAATAAATAGTATTATGCTTGGATAATTCTATTAAGTAATCTATTAAAACAGTAAATCCACAAGATAGATTAGCTATAGATTTACTTTAGCTTTACTTACACACATACCTACATACATATGTATAATTTTTTAAAATATTATCTGAAATATTTTGCATTAATTCCGTTAGTTGTAATGTAATTACAACTAACGTTTTAAATGTCTAACTGTTTTTATGTATTTTCATCTACATCTAAATTCCGCACAAATTCCTCAGGCTAGTGGTAAATGAGAAACAACAGAATGTATTCCTGAGGTATACACCTAATGTGGATAAAGTCCTTTATATTTCAACAAAGCGAAATAAAAAATAAATAATAAAAATTCATTAAATTGATGTTCATTGTTGTTCATGGCGGAGTGCAAACATTTTTATCACTGCATGCAGATTGAAATTAACATAAACCTACTTGCAGTAAATCGTTGACAAATAGATAATGAACGTGAAATTTATTTTCGTTTAAAATTAAATTACAAAGGTTTGCCAAATTCGAGAAATTTTTAGTTTTAAGAATTGTTTTAAAGAGTATTTACCTTATTAGAATTTCTAGTTTGTATTAAAAATATGATCAACTCAAAAACAAATAACTAAATTTAGAATATAATTTTTGAACCTAAAAATTATTTGGATGTAAGTGTTTTCTCAATTATACCTACTACATATATGATGAATTTTATTTATAAAATAATTCTTAAGATAGATTTTAATTAAGTTTTGAAAATTATATGAAATTTTCATATCATGGTATAATTGCTTCCCTTAGTGTTATCTATAAATCTATAATTAAAAATAATGGATCGTTTGCAAGATAGCCTCATATACATACTAGGATTGCCAATAGGGACTGGTTTTTACCAGACCTGGGCGATTTCCATTAATTTTGCATTAACATTAAATTAAAAGAAAATTAATTTAATGTAAAAAATATTGCATTAACATTAAATTTGTAAAATTTAATGCATTAAATTTCCATTAACATTAAATATTTTTGAATTTAATGCATTAATTTTACATTAATATTAAATATTTTTGAAATTAATGCATTAATTTTGCATTAACATTAAATGTATCTGAATTTAGTGCATTAATTTTACATTAACATTAAATAAGCAATAAAATTAATGCATTAATATTCCATTAACATTAATATATATAAAAATTGATAAACATAAATAAAAATACAGCACAAAAGACCTCGATCTAACTAAATACAACTAAAATTAAATAGGTTAAAGTCCTTTCTAATAACTCCTATATTCCATTCAAACTTGTGTGTTTTAAATATGATATTTATATAAGATTCCACAGACAAAATAAACTAAAAAAGGAATATCTGGGAAGTGATACTATTCTTCTAATAAGTATTATCGTGTATAGGACTTATTCGAAAGGACTTTAACAAAATAAACTAAAAAAGGAATATCTGGGAAGTGATACTATTCTTCTAATATGTATTATCGAGTATAGGACTTATTAGAAAGGACTTTAACACATTCAATTTTACTTGAATTTAGTTAGACCGAGGTCTTTAGCGCTGTATTCTTATTTTTATAAATTATTTTATACATTAATGTTAATGGAAAATTAATGCATTAATTTTATTATTTATTATTTAATGTTAATGAAAAATTAATGCATTAAATTCAAAAATATTTAATGTTAATGCAAAATTAATGCATTAATTTCACAAATATTTAATGTTAATGTAAAATTAATGCATTAAATTTAAAAATATTTAATGTTAATGCAAATTTAATGCATTAAATGTACCCATGTTAATGTTAATGCAATAAACTTGCATTAACATTAATTTTTTTAATGTAGAAAAAATTGTTAATGCATTAACACATTTAATGCATTTATCCCAGGTCTGGTTTTTACAAACCCTGCGATATTTCGGGATTTTTTATATATTAAACAATTTTAATAATTTATAAAAATATTATACATAATTTTTTTGAAATTTACTTTTAAACATAAACAAATACAACATAAGGAAATACGATGGAAAAATTCGATTTCATAATTTAATTGGAAAAACTTGCCGGTAATTATTCCTTAAAGCCGTGAGTGTTAAATTTCGGTGGTATCATAATGATATTTGAGTCATTAAAATGCATTCTCTGATATTCAAACATATAACAACATATTTACATATACATACATACATACATAAATATAAAATTTATCAGTAATACATACATGTATGCAAATAATGTTCATAAAACGGAAGTAATAAAATTTTAAACACCTGAACAACTTCCGGTTAAAGAATACAATTTCAATAAAACATTTTTCATATACATACATATTGTACACTGTACATACTTACCAAAGAATAAACATACTTACTTACATTCAAATACAATTTTTATTTTTATACCTGCATAGAACTTTTTGTATAATTTAAATAAAACACAATGTTTGTCAAAGCCAAAGAAAGTAATTTAACTTAAAATCTGTGGAATATACAAAATAATAATAAAAAAGATCATAGAAAGAAAAAAAGCGACTAAGCAGAACCTAAAGAAATAAAAACGACAAATTGCAGCATTCACAAAAGATGCCGTGCAAAAAGGAGGAGGCGTGCAGGGTTTAAAAATAAAAAAGACATTTCACAGATGTCGTTTATGCAGCATTTTACTAACAACCAACCACAATCTCGTCTTTTGTTTTATGCATACTTAACATTTCTAGCTTAAGCACTAGACTGTAAATTGTTTAAAAAAAGAAAGTATGTACTTCATAATATTATATTTGTTCACTTCCAAGCACTAATACATACATCATATACATACATATGTACATATGTATATCGCTCATTTATGGAAGTAGAGTTTAGTAACATCCATTTATGAGTTGGATTTTTTAGTGAAAGATTAATATATTATTTCTTTACATTTCACCTACAACTGTGGTGATATAGGGTATATACATGATTGTCATTCCATATATAACACTGACAATTATTCCTCTCAGACCCATTTATGTATATAAATACATATGTATATTCTTGGTCCTTGTCTAAGTCGATTTAACTGTCTCCGCCCGTTCGTCTTTTTTTGTAAAACAAGCTCACGTTAAATCTTAAATTTTATAAAAACTACTGCATATACTTACATACATATAATCGATCATTTTAGGCTGACATGTATTTTTTCATATACATCACGAATATTTTTAAGTCTCTCAGTTTTCTTTTCAGACATTCTCTAATGCAAATAATAATTGTGTAGACTTCTGCCAGAAAGATTGAGAGGTAATTACCCATAGCGATGGCTTTTTGAAAATTTGGGCCATATCATTTTGCCACAGAACTGTTGATACACAGTCTGGAATCCATATATGTATATGGATCAATCATAAATGTATTCATAATACTCACTTTTCCCCTACCAGGTTTCCAGCCTTAAACTGGTTATTTCAGATAGGCGAAATGCAGATTTTCAAGCCTCATCCTTTGTAAGGATGTGTAGTGGTAGGACGTGCATGGCCCATGTTATGGAGACACAAATGAGACTATAGATTTTGTCTAACGAAGCCCAAGGCAGCATAGGTTAGTATGAGCTTTAATATGGTTTCAAAGGTCCAGAAGATCATTGTCGGTTTTAAGCCCCACGTTCTACCAAAAAGTCTTTGAGATGCATTCAATGCCCTAGTGGCGTTGTTGATAGTATTGGATATGTGAAGTTTCCAGTTCAGGGTTTTATCGAGAGTGATCCCCCGGTATTTGATATTTTCCGAGAATTTAATAACAGAGCCATTCAGAACTGGCTCGACAAGTCTAAGAGATCTACATACGTTTTGTAAATGGTAAAAAGGATAGTCTTAGATGGATTGATTGTCAATCCTCTTTTCTTACATTATTTAAGAGTTAGATCAATTGCATACTCCATTCTTTCCGATATGGTTTTGTCATCAGATTCAATTACAGATATAATCAGATCATCAGCGTAACCATAAGTTCGGAAACCCAGATCGTTGAGTTTTTCCAATAGGCTATCGATAACCAGGGTCCACAATAGGGGCGATAGTACACTTCCTTCAGGACAGCCTCAGATGGTTCTCAATATACCACATTGGTCAAACCCAATGACTCTGGATGTTAGCATTTTCAGCGTCCAGTTTTTAATAACTGCCGGTACTAGTTTTCTGTCTAGCGCCTGGTCAATGGTGTTATAAGATGTGTTATAACACCTTGAATATCAAGGAGCCTTTGATAGAAATTGATTAAAAATATTTTTAATGTTTCAGTTTTTTACGTTCAATATCATGTGAATAAATTCGCATTCAGTAAGAAGCTTATATTATTAGTTTCATTCGTTTAGCTTCCACATTATAGAAAATTTCGAAGGTACTATTTGAAAAAAAGTACTATAAAATACCTCTTATAGATTCTCATTTCATCAAGAATTTTATGTTTCTGTATTCAATATTATATACAATTCAAAAAATTTAATTTGATGAATGAAAAAGTCCCTTTCAGCAGATTCTCATTCACTATGGTCCCTACATTTTAAATATTATATTTCTATGTTCAATATCGTAAAAATATCAAAAAGTACCATCGGAAAAACGAAAAAGTACAAAAATCTCTCTCAATAAATTCTCATTTAATAAGGACCGTGTGTCATGTTTTCCGGTTAACCAAAAATTCAAAAAGTACTTTTTATGAGATAAAAAATACTAAAAATTCTCTCTTAAAGAATCTTATTCAATGAGGACCGTGTATGTTTAATAATCATGTGTTTTTAATTCATATTATAGAACATACAAAAAGTATCATTTGAAGAAAGAAAAAGTACCAAAAGTGGAATAAATTCTATCTTAGTGGAAAGTACTAATAAAAATAGTAAATTTTTTTCCCTATTCGCTTAGAAATATACTTTTTTTAATTAATTAATTAAATAGACATCTTACATTACGCTTCAGTTTTTCTAGATAATTGTTCCACCAGGGAGTATCCCTTTTTGGCTTCCTAGATTTTAACTGACAGCTTTTGATGTAGGCGTTGTTGATGTTATTTTTCTAGTTATCGGCTTCGAAATCGATTTCTCAATATTGAAATTAATTGAATTGGATAAATGAAAGCGATATAACTCCCAGTTTATCTTTTTGGGATTGCGAAATTGTTGTACGTTCTTCGAAGAGTTTGTGATCTCAAAGATCAGGTATTGGTGATCTGACATGGTTATTTCTTCTGAGACATGCCAATTATAAAAAAACATAAGATAAGTTAGTACTACTCAATGTGAGATCTAAGACCTCTTCTCAAATAGCATTTCTAAAAGTGGACTCATTACTCTTGTTAGTAATATTAATGTTATTATTACAAACAAATTCAAGAAGATACTCACCCCGTTTGTTGATGTTCGCACTTCCCCAAACTGTATGATGCGCGTTAGCGTCGCAGCAGATTACCCAGTTCAGTAACCTCAGGATTTGGCACCGCACGGCAGGTAAGCAGAGGCTAGGACAACATCATGTTCCCCTACCAGCGATGGAATGCTTACTCTATTCGCTACAAAGTCTTGTAGTAGGAATTCTAAAATAGGTAAATATGTCAATTTTTCCTAACTAGATTACCTTGATCGTGTTGGAGCCCTTGTATTGCCCCTGTGTTGATCCAAGGTTCCTGGATGAAACACACGTCCAGAGATCCATGGTGAACTTACGGCATAGCATGTAGAAGGTTGCTTTTGTATGAGCTTCAACTTATTTATTACAATGATAAGCTATAATGATTAAAACAGCAAAAACATGTAATAACTTGTACTTACTCATAAAATTATTTTTACATGCATTACTTAGAAGGAGTCTAGTAATGACTTACAAATAACTATATATGTAAGTACTTACTTTTTATACCCACTATCAAAAATGATGGCGGTATATTGATTTTGACATTCCGTTTGTGACACATCGAAATATTGGTCATAGACCCACAAAAGTATATATATTCTGGGTCCTTATTAAATTCTAAGACGATCTAGCCATGTCCGTCCGTCTGTCTGTTGAAAGCACGATAGAGTCCAAACGGAATGAGCTAAAGGATTAAAATTTTCCACAAATATTCTCTATAGGTAAGGTTTATTTCGTATTGAAAATGAGCAATAGCGGTCCACGTTTTCGGATAGCCCACATACAAGTGGACCGCCAAAAAACAGCTTTAAGGGTCATATCTGTTTTAAAAGTACAAGTGTAGCGATGAATTCGACATAAATCAGTTTCCTGTGAGCTAAAACGTCCCTACCAAATATTATAAGGATCGGTCCATAATTGACCCCAGCCATCATCAGAAATTATAGTCAATTTCTGATGATGGCTACGGTCAATTCGTTCATTACTGGTTTAAAAATGACTTTAAAAATATGAGCCAAAATCTATCTATAAAATTTTATATGGGTCGGTTCAAAACTTGCCCTACCCCCCAATATAAGCTCCCCTTCAGAAAATTACTTTAACGCTCATTACTGGCTTAAAACTACGAGTATAGAGATGAAATTAGACACACATAAGTTTAATGCGAGCCAATATCTCTCTGTCAAATTGTATGTGGATCGGTACATAGTTTACCATACCCCCATAAGGGTCCCTTCAAAAATTGACTTTAACGATTATTACTGGATTACAAATGTGAGTATAGAAATTTGGCATATGTAAGTCTCTTAGGATAGGATAGGTTGATAGGAGGATGTATAGTACACCAAATCCAAAGAAAAACACCTAGGCCACTATCGGGCCTGTTGTGCGCTCCTTTTCATGAAAAAAAATTGTTCACTGGTATATTGTTTTTCAATGTTCAGAAATTTAGTTTCCTGGACGTAATTCCTAAGAATTTTCCAATCAGTGTTAGTCAGGAATGTTATTTCCGGCAGAGATGGGGGTAGTGCACTAATTTTTAACTATCACTAATAATTAGTGGTAGTTCAAAATTATTCACTACTTTTGTTTAAGTTTAGTGATGAATTGAAAAATATAAGCCTCACTCAATAATAGTGATAGTGATTGTTTAAAATTTTTAACTAAAAATATTTTAAAAATAGTTAAAATATTTGTTTTTACAGCCTAGTGAAATAAATTATTTACACTAAATTTTTAGTTCAAAAAATATTCCTGCACTATTTTTTTTCTACGGAGAAATGTTTCACTCAATTGAAAGTTTAAGTTAATAGGTCAGTCTAGAAATGGTTCAAGTCAACCAAAAACTCATTGGACGAATATTATTAATGAATAAAGCTTTCATTATTTACATTTCCAATCTATTGCTTAAAAAATATCCAGTAACCACATCATTTTTGCAACTGGTTATCTAAATCTGTATTTTCTATTTTAATAGATGTATCTTTACAAAAATTAAATCATTTATTGTCTTACAAATTCTTTAATTTTCATTTAAAAAAAATTAGTGCAAAGAAAATAATTGCAGCCTTTTGTTAGTTACTGTTCAAATTTTTAACTATTTGAGTGTAGTGCTTTTTTCTACACTACCACTCAATTGAGTTATAGTTAAAAAAATAAAATTATCACTAAAAAATATTAGTGCTAAAAATATAAGCTTCACTATCACTAAGCTGCTGAAAATTAGTGAAAAATATATTTTTTGAAATAATATTTAGTGCTAGTGAAATATTGATTTAACTAAAAAAATAGTGCACTACTCCCATCTCTGATTTCCGGAATAACACCACTTCCAAGATACTTGGATCTAACTTCGACGAATACTTGACAGTGGCAAAGAAAGTGCTCCAGAGTTTCACTGTCCTCTCCACATGCTCTACATTCGTCTGAATCCGCACGGCCAATTTTGTATAGATGTGCTCGTAATCCTGTGTGTCCACTCAGAATACGTACCATCATACTAACTTGAGACTTGCTCATTTTGAGATTTCTCGTCTTGTTTTCATCAGGGTCACCCCATAGGATCTTTGTGGTTCTACCCACCGTTTCATTATTCCAAGAGGCCTTATGGTATTCTCTCACCCATATTTTTAATTCAGCTTCTGTTGCGTCAAATGGTTTTGCATTCGTCAGGTTAACTACCTCGATCTCACTTCTCTTTAAAGTTATTACATTCGCCCTTTCCTTGCCGACTACTCCCGAGTTGCCTGGTAACCATATGATGTAAACCTTACCTTTGGGAGAGTATTCAGTTAAAGCTTTCTTATAATCCAATACGGTCTTAGATTTAATTCTATCACCTGATATCGTCCTAATTGCCTTCTGGCTGTCGATGAATAAGGGGCGTGGGAGCATTATTTATTCTAATTGAATTTACACATTTCGTTATTGCTCGGACTTCTGCCTGGAAGTTTGTGTTATGTTTCTGGGTCTTCAATATAGAACGGATACCTACTGGTATTTGCTCTAGTTTTCCGCTTGACCAAGACAAGACATTATATCTGGGATCAGCGATTCAAAGTTTGCGGCATATTCTGTGTCTGGTATGCGATCAGGCATATCCGATGATTGTGTATAACCTTCCAATGTGTCCAGTATACATTGATGACGTGTCCTATAACCGCTTTTGGCCACTTCGCCTAAAGTAATAAGATGTTCGGCTGTAAGCGCCGCCTCATATCTTAAATGTGTTTCAATGGGTGGAATATATAGCAACGCTTCCAGAGCTTTGGTTGAAGTAGTACACATGACACCACTTATACCCAAGCAGCATGTACGCTGAACTCCCAATAGTTTGATATTACACTTTTTGTCCAAAGCAGTCCACCAGATTATTGAAGCATAACTTACGATTGGTCTAATTACACTTTTATGAAGCCAATTTGTCATACGCCCCATTTCATGACTACAGTTCTCCTACATATCGCCCAGCTCCGATGTGGTGTCTCCATTTTACTTTCCGATCGAAAATTACACCTAAGTACTTAACTTTGTCTGTCACTGGTATCTTCTTGCCCAGGAAGCAAGGTTCAGTATACGTAGAAATTTTTGTCTTTCTTGTGAAAAGGCCGATTTCTGTCTTCGCCGGGTTAATATTGAAGCCTCTTGGCTGAGCCCCGCTCAAAGCCATGTTCAGAGCCTCCTCAGCTCTTCTACACAGTTAATTTGGATCCTTTCCTTTTAAAAGTATTACGACATCGTCTGCATAGCAGACAGGTCTAAGTCCTTTCGCAGTTAGGGTCCTTAGGAGGCTATTAATCGTGGTAACCCAGAGTAAAGGTGACAAAATGCCACCCTGTGGTATACCGCGAAATACCTTTCGCGGTTGGATAGATTCCGGTTTGACATGAGTTTAGGATAGGAATTTTTTTTATCTTCGATACTTCATTTACGCTGTCTACCTGTTGACAGAAAAGTTTCCAGGAGTCTCGTTTGGCTTTTCGAAAAATTTTTTATATTCACCAAGTTTACTACAATACTCATCCCAGTATACTGCGGTCTTTTTACGTCGTGCCCGGTTAAATAGTTTGCGAAAAGGTTCACCAAGGTTCCTGCTCTCCTCAGATACCCAGGGTTTCTACTGGACAGATCTCCGCTTTCTCAGAGGGCAGCTATCCTCGAACGATTCAACCAGGGCACTTGTCAGCATTTGTACTTTGGTATCTATGTATGTCCTCCTTATTTCGACATTGTTAAGTGTCCTGACATAAACGGTTCTTTAGTAAGGAACCGAACATTGTTCAATTAGTTTAAGACTTATTCCGAAACTTTACCGGCTATGGTGGCACCCGTAGTATTTTGAATCTTATGTACCGATGGTCAGAAAAGGAGTGCTCGTCCGAAACTCTCCAATCCTGAATTTCGTTTATAAGCTCTTCTAAACATATAGTTATATCTAATACTTCTTCTCTGATTCTATTGACGAAGTTAGCTTTATTACCTAAGTTCAATGTGATCAAGTCTTTAGTATTAAGGAAATCCATGAGGGCTTGTCCTCTGCGATTGGTGTTTGTACTACCCCAAGCTAAATGGTGGGAGTTGGCATAACAGCCTATTACAATTTTCTTATTTTTCCTTTGTGCCTCTTCAACCAGTTTCATCAGATTCGACGTTGGTGGTAGTGTCAGATAATCGAAAGGCAAGTAAACAGAAGCAAGGTATATTGCTACGACCTTGCTTCAGCACCGTTGCATCCAATGTGGATAATCCTGTTGAGAGGGGAAAACATAAGTTCTTGTGACATAAGATACATGTTCTCGATCGAGACCCTGCATCAGCGTAGAAAAGTTGTAAATTTACGTGATTTAATCCAGGAACATTGTTGCAAATCGTCCAAGGTTCCTGGTTTAAAGCTATATGTATCTTACCTGTGTTAATTTTAGCCATCAGAGCGTTGATAGCCGTCTCGCTCCGATGGAGATTTATTTGGATAACCTCAATTTAAACTGTCTTCCAGCGAGTTAGTGATCTACTCCTCGCTCGTTGGTACTATTGATGGCACTGCGGTGTCCTTATCAGGTATAGGAAGAGCAGTCTTTTTAATCGACACTTTCCCAGTTTTGGACAGCACTGCTGTTCTGTCTTCTGGCGAGTGGGTGATTTCCTCCTCGCTTTTAGGATTTGACTTCTCAAAATTACCAGTACTTGCTAATGATGCTTTGGGTACCGTCTTAGGTGTTTTAGTGTCTATATCGGCTTCTCCCCAATTTTGGAAAGGACAGCTGCACTTTCTTTTGGCGAGTTAGTGGTAACTTCCTCGCTTTTAGGATTTGACTCCTCAACGATATCAGTAGTTGCCCTTTCAATCGGCACCTTCCCAATTTTGAATATGACAGCTTTAGAGGCGAAGTAAGCCCTACCTTTATTCTTGGCAAGATTAGCCATAGATTTCTGGTATTACAAATAAAATTCTCTCAGGTTTTAGAAGACGTCCCATTTTTCTGCTGCCAGCTCAACATTTTGACCACCAAGAATTTCTAGTGTACGTTCATTAGCCAGTTTACTGTCGCATCATTTTATATAGACAGTGGACTTTAAAAGCACCAGAAGCTCGCTCTTCTTTGCCAGTCCCAGCTTAGCGCCGTCCCACGGGGAGGAATACTTTCCACTAAGTTCTTCAGGGTGCTAACACAATGGTGAGATGCCAACTTCATCAACATCACGCCCATGCTGAACTCTCAGCTCACGCTCTCTATTGGTTTTTTGCCCTTTGAAGCGATTGCGTGGTCGAATATTTTATTGTTGACCAGGTTTTCTATTATATTCTATTGGAATTTTGCCTGTCGGATTACCGGCATCGTAAACTGCACAGTAGAGATCGTCCCGGGGTCTTCTTCTGGCAACTTTGCCGTAAGATGGCGTGGTTGATTTCGCCGACGTGATCGTCTTCGGAATATCTATCTTGGCGTTGTCACACTTACTCGCAGGATCCTGACTTGAGGTTCCTTTGAGTGAAGTACGGCTTGGCTTCGACTGTGTATTAGAAGACGGGGAGCTCTTTTTCTTCTTAGGTTTATTCTCAGTTGTCAACTCCTCGGGAGACCTGATCCTCTTTGCCTCAGATCTTGTGAGAGAGTCCGATTTTTCCTTTGGAGTGTCGTTGGATTGACTAACTATGATTTCCTGAAGAATCTTTTCTAACTTATTCCTCTGTGCTCCAGATAGTCTTTTCTTATTAATAGGTAGTTTAGCTATGCTATCACTCACCTGTTTCACCATTTGCTCTACATCATCCTTTTTGGGATTATCTATAATGGTGTTGTTCTGAGGATTCAATGGGAGCTGGGAGAGGACAGATGGTCCATCACCACCCCCTATACGCCACCCGGGGAGCGCTCGGTAGGAAAAACTGGAAAACTCCCCCGAGAGCCAAAACCTTTATACCAAATTCTACATAATTGACTCTACCCCCCATATAAGGTCCCCTTCAGAAAATGGTTTTAACGCTCATTGTTGGCTAAATAAAACTTGTATAGCAACGAAATTCGACCCATGTTGCTTGCGAGCCAAAAACTCTCTACTGACTTTTATGAAAATCTGCATATGATTGATCCCCATATAAGCTCTCCTTCAGATAATGACTAAAGCTCATTACTGAATTAAAAATACGAGTAAAATGATGAAAATCGAAACACATATGTTTCATACAAGTTAAAATCTCTCTACTAAATTTATTCAGGATCGGTCCATTAGAAAATTACTTTAACGATCTTTGCTGACTTAAAAATACAAGAACAGTTATGAAATTTAATATAAGAAACATTTATACACGAATCACAATTAAACAAAAAATAAAAACAATCATTTGAACAGTTTTCTTTTTGTTTATTTATCTCCCTCTTCTTTTTCGCACACCAAAGTGGAATATTTCTCAACTTTTGTACTTCGTGCACAAGTTCGATGTATTGATTCGATGATCGCTCTCACATAACATTAAACACGAGATTTCAGTCGCATTTCAACCAAAAGTATTGTATTGTTTAGACCTTAAGTGCAGTCATAATATTTTTCTGAGATTTCCTAAACAAATTGATACTATTCCCAAAAATAATCTAATTTATATGAAACAAGTAAGAATTTATAGTCGGGCATGGCCTAAATGGATCATGCACTCCAATCATTTTTGCAGCGTTTTCAACGAAACATCTAGTTCCAAATAAATCTATATTTTGTATTGTTAAATCGTTAGTAATAAATAATTATAAATAGTATTGCGTGCTAAAATACATACTTTTTTAGTTTGCATGAAAATTAGTACATATGTACATACATATAAATTTTAAATACAAGATAAATAATTTAAAATCATGAAAATAAAATTCATTCTATAACGCCTTCAAAAAAAATTTCATAAATCACTATGTTTATGTATGATTTTCTCGTTCATATTGTACGGGTTTAAATTCTTGGTATACAACCAGAATTATATACTAAATTCCTTATTCATAAAGAAAATTTTATTTTATAAACGATTTATAAATAAAATTTCGTATGGAAATTTTGTTTAATAAACTTTTTATAAAAAATGAAATTGTTTATGAATAAGAGTGTAAAAGTATAATTTAGCAAATTAAATGCATAAAAAATACAATCTGTCCACCTCAGTGTTAAACTTCGCCGGATGTGCCAGTGTGAACAAGAAAAAAATAACGGCTGTTAGTTAAATAATCCATGGAACAAGGAAGAAATCTTTGCAAATATGAAAGAGTACTGGCGACTGATCACACACACCATCACCAAAAAGTTGGATGTTAAATATATTTCACTATATAGTGATTCCAACTTTCTGGTGAAGTGTATAAGACCACAACTGAGAGAAAGAGACAAGAAGCGAGTTCAGCAACAATAACATGGACAAACATTGCCAGAAGTGACATTGGTTGCAGCTGTACGACTATATGACTGTTTAATTTTTCTATCAGTTTCGTTCAAAACAACACCATTTACGAGAACGGTTGCCACACATTTAAAATGCAAAAATCCTTGTTTTAACAAATAACGACGAAAGAAAAAAACGTATTACAAAACTAAATTCATTCCGACATAACTAACTAAATACACATTCGTACATTTTCATATTAAAATCAAAACACAAAAGAAAAAACTTTAAGAGAAAATAGTAGAAGAAATAAAAATAAAATTAATTACCAAAACGAGAAATAATTGCTGTCGTCTGGTTGCTTATTTTACTCGGTTGCCAACAAACTGCAGTATACAACGCCAGCAAATGACAAATAAATGTATTTGTACTTTGTAACTGAGTTGAAATTCATGTATGTATCTATGTTCTACCTCAATACATGCACACATGTACATTATTAGGATAGACCACCAAAAAGTTTGAAAATATCTCTACGGGCAGAGATCCCTCAATCTACCAGGTTCTTATGTGACAGTAACAAGGAAAACATACTGTGTACATTAGGGTATAACGTTTTTTTTTGGGCGTCAAAATACCATGGCACTAATTTATTGCCAATACTGTTCTGATAATAAATGGATATTTTTGAGTCAATTTGGAGAAAAAACTTCCCGCACCGAAAGCAATTTCTAAAATGTTTTTGTTCGTTATTTTTACAAAATATATTTTAATAAATTTCAAATAACTATAACCTATAATATGCAATATTATAGCAATTTATTAGAAATTCCAGAGCAGGGCTTTAAAGGAGAATATTCTCTTTAAGATAATATAATAAAAATGCAAAAATGTTTACATATTTTCTCTTTAGAAAATGTAATATTTATACAAAACTTCATGCATTTTGAAGCGGGAACTTTTTTCACGATCGTGAAAAAATAATATCATATTCCTTAACATCTGTTTACGCCCTAAAAGGTCCTGCTATGGTAAATTGCAAAAAATAATTAATATACTTTTTTCAATACATATTATGTAATTTAAATTTCTAAATTTGAATTTGTAGTTTCTAAATTCAAATTTGTAATTCTCAATATGGGCATTTCCATCGAACAGCATACTTTTGTTACATAACGTATTTAGGGAAAACAAGTAAGAAAGTATAGTCGCTCGTGGCCGACCATATGATACCCTACACCAGTTATGAATATTAAATGTGATTTATTTTTCATAATAAAGCATTTATCTTCAATGTTCCCTTGTTCCGATACATTTAAGCAATTTATGGATGAAAAACTAATTTTCTGAAAGAGGCTTTATATGGGGGCTAGGGGCAAATATGGACCAAGCCCGATAAAATTTTGTGAATATATTTATATTTACATAATATTTTATTGTGCTAAATTTCATCGCGATATTTGTGTTTATAAGTTAATTTTGGACATTCAAGTAATTTTCTGAAGGGGACTTTGTATGGGAGCTAGGATCAAATGAGCTAGGATCAAAGGTCATCAAGGCTCGTACAAAACTTAGTTGTGCCGCTTTTTATCAATATACAGGTATTTTTAATATAATTATGAGCTCAGAAGTCCTTTTCGGGGGTTCTGTTGTATGGGGGCTAGGTGAAATAATGGACCGATTTTAACCATTTTCAATAGTCTTCGTCCTTGGGAAAAAAAAAAGTGTGTGCCAAATTTTATCCAATTATCTTGAAAATTGCGACCTGTACCTTGCGCACAAGGTTTACATGGACAGCCAGCCAGCCAGCTAGACGGACGGACAGACGGACATAGCTTAATCGACTCAGAATATTTTTGTATGTTACAAACATCAGCACAAACCCAATAAAGTGGTGTAGAGTATAAAAATATATTTTTAAATTGTTTATATTTTTATGTAGAGCTCAAAATGCTCTATTCACAGGATAAAGAGGTTCTAAGATTATTGTCAATTAATGTGCGTAATGCGATGTGACAAAAAATATACTTTTCGGTGGAAATTCCCAAATGAATTTGTGTTTTCTTAATTTAAACTTAAAGTTATCTAGTTACTTTTATTGAAATTTGATTTCGATTTCGCTGAAATTGGCATTTGAATTGTTGGCCAAGAAAACAACTTCGGTACCTAACTCAAAGAATGTATTAGTAGAATTTTTGTATAAGTATTGGAGCTCCAACCACTTTCACCACTGATTCCCAACATACATAGAATCGTACTTAAAAATTTTAGGAAATATATATTATATTTAAATTTCTACTTTTGCAGATTTTTCAATTTATTTTGCTTACATCTGATTAGTAAACAGTTAGCAAATATATTTTACGGACTTTAAGGCTCCCCAGTATTGTTAAATATTTCCTCCATAATTTTACATGTGAAACATATGTACATGGAATACGTTTTATATATCAAAGGATTGGAAATTAAGTTTAGTTTTTAGAAATTTATAAATGTTTTAGCATTAAGAAGATCATAGAAGACTTTTTTAAAAAATTTTGCATATTTTGTTGATTTTTTCAATGAAATTTTAAAGTTATACAGAATTTTCAATTGAAAATGTAAAAATAAAAAGAAATTCTGAATTTAGTTTTGAAAAATCCAAAAAATGGAGAGCTGTTGTCGTAATTTTTCGAAATTCTAAAATGCGTTACCGTAATTTGATATCGACTTTGAGATTTCATAATTTTGGCCCTAAATTTGAATTTTACATAAGAAATAGGCATTGTTTTGAATGGACCTGGTCCCATTGGAATCATTTTTACGAAAATGGAAATATTTTTTTTTGAGAAGCGGTAAAACGAAATTTGGCAAACTCATTTGACATATTTAAAAACATAATAAACTCATAATAAAAGCAATATAGTACTGGACTTTATTTATATTAGCGACTTCTCTCAAAAAAGTATCAAAAGTTAAAAGTTCTAAATAAGTATTACTTCAGCAAAAGGGGCAATGCTAATGCAGCTACTTACAAACATGGAAAGTAATTGTGTAGTGCCATTTGCAGCAGTTGTAGCACTGGTATTTTAAGATTGAAAGTTGTGGAGTTTTAAAAATATATTAGCCAACTCTACTCTACAAACATACATTCATATATATAAACAACATTTATCCTATTTTCGGGATTTTTGTTGATTTTAATTTTGTTTGCACAAACAACGTGGAGCATGGAGAAATTAAAATGGTTACAAATCGCAAATGGCATAAAAATGGCGGTACTTGATTTAAAACAATGTTAAATCAGTTAGTTACTGCATTAGTGTTCTAAAAATCTGACTCTTAAAAAAGTAATCGATTATTGAAATATACAATATGTTACCTTTTTTTAAGATTATTTATTTAAATAATACAAAATTTTCACAACTATTAAGGTAAAATTAAACATTTGCTAATAAGAAACAATTTTGTGGGAAATATTATTTATAAACCATTTAAATCAAAAATATCTAGTCGTTTAAAAAAATAAACCTACTTTATGTTTCTACTTGGAATTATTTAAACGGTAAATAAGACTGTGCAGTTTTTCGTACTAAAAATTCAAAACAATGATAAAATAGAGATGTTACTGAAAACATTTATAAATAAACCGCGGTGCACCGGCGACAAAATCAATCCTAAGGGGAATAAAAATATTGAAAAATATACAACAAGAATAAAACAAAACATGCACTGAATAAAACAACAATGAAATACTGGGTTTGTTAAATTGAAGGCAAAAATGTGGCATACTATGAATATTTCAAAGGATAAACAAGGACTACATGCTACATACTAATATCATCATCTGAAATGCAAAAAGGCGTAACAACCAAAATATTTAAAATCGACTTTTTCAAAATACATTACAACTCTATGTATTGTCAAAAATTCCGACTTTATTAACATGAAATTCAAAAGGTGTAACAACAAATTAGTCATTTCCACAAGTCAGAAAGTCCTAAAAAGTAACATAGTAGATAATGTTTGGCGGTACAGTCATATTTAAACGTGTTTATTTATGTTGGCATATAGCAACAATAGTTGTCATTTTATTTAGTTGTTTGTCTCACCTGTAAAATTTTTAAGTGTTGTTACGCCCTTTTGCATTTCAGGTGACGATATGTACATACATACATACATAGGTATGATGTCTACATAGCATAGTGATTGTATTTGTTAGAGTTGTTTAGAGTTTATGTTAAGATACCGGGAACTATGTAGGCTATTGTGTATAAATATTTTTGTAGCAACACAATTTCTTTACATAAAAATGAAAAATATTAAGATAATGAATGCCCCTTCGTACTATCTATTACAAGGTATTGTACTTATAAAATAAATAACTTTTATGTAATGTCCATTTTAAATAATCAGAACTCGCGACTCGATGCTGTTCCTGATAATACTTTTTTTTTCAATTTTTTATTCTTGTGAAGTGAACTATTGAAATGTATTGGATCATTTATTAAAGAAAATAAATATGTATACATATGGGAAATTCTGTTTTTAATTTAGATTTTGGGGTTCAAAAAAAAAATATGAAATTTGTTTAATAGCACATCAACGATATTTTGTGTGGACATTGTCTAACATCTTAGAAGTACAATTATCTTCTCGTGAATAATTTTTAGCAAAAGCCGCCAAAGTTATAGCGGTTTAAAGTTAACAGTTTAAAACTCAAAAATATAAGCGTGGATATAACCTACAACGAATGACCCAAAATTAAAATTAATTTAACCCAAATATTTTAAATATTCGTGGATAAATCGCTTTTTAAGAATTTTTCAACCTCTTCAAAAAATATTTTATTATAAAACTAAGTACACATTTTTTTTGTAGACTATTTAACATGATGAATAAATACGTTAATTTACAATCAATAACTAAAAAATTATGCATTTACATTTGGTAGATTAAAAATTATGAGGTGTTAATTTATTTATGTATATATTCGAATGCATTTTTTTAAAATTGCATTAAATCCAAAATGGTTGTATTTTTTCAAACGGCTTGTAGATTTTGCTATAGACCTCATTAATAGCAACCTAAAAGAATATAATTTTATTAATTTTAATTAGCGGGAAGGGTGTGCTTCACAAGTTTTTCTTAAAAGAAAAACACACGAGAAACTTTGATGCAAATATTTTTGTGGTTAGCCAATAACTGCTTGTTTATAATTATCTTCTGCTTCCATTTCTGAATTTAAATGAGTAAATAATATAAAAACCGTTAAAATGAAAATCTATATAAAGTTTGGAAATAAATTTCATATACATGATTGAACTTTTAGCATTATTGTTAGCTACCGATTAATGTTGTAACTCAAGAAACACCGCGTTTTCGGCTAAAAAGAAATTTTGATGAAATTTCTATTGTAGTTAGCATATCCCTTCTTATCTATAACTAGATTTTTGTACCCGGCGTTGCCCGGGGTTTTAAGTGGTTTCATAACATTATACTTAAGTATTCCCCCGTCAGAGTAAACTAAAAAATCTGCTTTATGTCCATAGATCAATTTCTGAAATTTTTCAACATTCAGAAATATAAAAATTTCGTTGACTTAAATAATATAACATAGTATGTATTTCCGAAATAAAAAATGTTACTCATTTTACCCCTCAGTAAGAGATTACTTCGGAGGTCAAATGGGAGAGTGATGCGAATACAAATGTCACAATTTGTTCACATAGCCAATCCTCTTCAACCGTCAACATCACCCACTGTCCACCTGAGACTTGGTGTCCTCTGTCACGCTAACGAGGCTCTGACGACCGATCGTGGGCGGTATAACCCTATGCGCAGCATGGTGTAAATACCTGCGGCACCTCAACATGGAGTGTTTCTCCTTGCACGATTGTGATGGGACCGTGCAATAGGGATGGCAGCGGATGAGCCAAGTGAATGGCCGACGGTGGCGTCCAAAGGTCTTCAAAAGATTTACCATCGGCAAACCCTAACCTAGAGGGTTGCTGGCAGCCCCAGTTACTAGGTGCGGATGCGATGGCCCAATCAGCCATTCATCTTTAAAAACCCAGATTACAGAAACATTAACAAGCTATATAAGAACTGAAAACCCTCCGATGACGACCTATGTATTCAGAACCCGGTTTATGATTGGAACATGGAACGTAAGAACTCTCTCAGAACCATCGAGACTTAATCAAGTCCAAAACGAGATGTCAAACTACAGCCTTGACACACTTGGGTTAAGTGAAGTACGATGGCCACAAACAGGGACAATAGACCTTCAGAGGGGCTACTATTTTATCTTCTCGGGAAATGCAGTACACCGGATAAATGGGGTCGGTCTTCTGCTATCACCAAGGGCAAAAAGTGCACTTCTGTCATATAATACCATATCCGAGCGCTTCATAACAGTAAGATTTAACTCCAAATTTCGCAGGATATCTATAGTCCAGTGTTATGCCCCAACTGAACCCGATGACGATGCGGCAAAGGATCAATTCTACTCCCAACTTGATTCGATCGTTCGGTCTCTGCCGAAAGGGGACATTAAGCTTATCTTAGGCGATTTCAATGCTAAAGTGGGCAATAATAACGATAATCTATCCTCGGTAATGGGCTCGCAAGGTCTTGGCGAGACAAGAAATGACAACGGCGATAGGCTGGTTGATTTCGGTGCTAGAAACCGTCTCTTTATTGGTGGCACAAAATTTTTACATAGAAATATCCACAAATACACATGGGAATCACCAGATGGACGCACGCGTAACCAAATCGACCATGTGCTTGTAAGCAAATTTTTCTTGGGCTCTCTAATGGATGTGAGAACTAGACGCGGTGCCGACATCGACAGCGACCACATGCTACTAGTTGATACACTACGGTTTCGCCCAGCGGTCGTAAATAGAGGTCGATCAAAGCGCACAAAGTTTAACCTGCAACAACTGCAGAATCCAGAAACTGCACACGCATATAGGTTGGCTTTAACCGAAAGGTTACAAAGTAGTAACATACACACTTGGTCCGATATAACAACAGCATGCACGGAAACAGCTACCGCCGTTATAGGCTTTGTAAACCGGTGCCCAAGACCGTTGATAAGCAGTGAAGCTCTGGAGGAAATAAAACACCGCAAACAACTACGCAACGCTCTCCTACGGGCAGGTTCAAACGTGGCAAAGGATGTAGCCAGAAGTAATTACCGCGCTTCTGCCACACTGGTCAAACAGTTAGTTCGCAGGGATAAATGTAATTACTTTGATAAGCTAGCCGAACAAGCTGAAACTGCTGTGAACACTGGAAATCTACGTGGTGTTTACGAGACCATAAGGCTGATGAGTGGCAATAACATAAGACCTACGGCGACAATTAAAGATGAAAACGGAGCTGAATTGACAGACCCAGAACATCAATTAGACCGCTGGGACAATTTTTTAGTAATGGAGGATCAGCAACATGCGGGATACAGTCGTTCACTGCAACCCAGGCAGTACGCCGCAATCCGAGAAGGGATATATCTACGAATCCACCTTCCTGCGACGAGATTGTATCAGTGCTGAAGTCGCTTAAGAATGGCAAAGCGGCCGGTCCGGATAACATCCCCGCGGAATTGCTCAGGTATGGATCAGAGCCTATCGCCCGAGCCTTAACGCCTATTATTAGGGAAGCCTGGGATTCGAACTCCTTCCCCACTGAATGGAAAGAGGGGATAATGATAACAATCCCAAAAAAAAGGGGACCTCACTCATTGCAAAAACTGGCGGGGAATAACATTACTAAATGCCATTAGCAAAGTAATGGCAAGTTTACTACTCCAACGCATCTCCCCTGCGCTTGACTCCATTTTACGCAAGGAACAAGCTGGTTTCCGTCCAGGGCGATCTTGTGCCGACCACATTAACACCTTGCGCATAATCATTGAACAGTCAGTGGAGCTTAACACACACCTATATCTACTATTCATAGATTTTGAGCGAGCTTTCGACACTGTCTCTCGGGACGCTATGTGGTCTGCTCTTATAAACAAAGGTATACCCACGAAAATTGTCACACTGATCAGTGAGCTGTGCATGGATCCTTAAATTTCAGTTCGCTTTAACGGAAGGGAAAGCCTTCCCTTTGGGACCCACAAAGGTGTGAAACAAGGTTGTATCCTATCGCCCACCCTCTTCCTAATTCTGCTGGACTCCGCTTTGGAAACAACAAATAATCAGGCACCTTATGGCATTCGCTGAAGCGTCAACGATTTCCTTGGCGATATTGAGTATGCCGACGACATCTGTTTTTTTGCGCACAGCTTTGTACATATAAAATCCAAGCTGGAACGCCTGAAGGAAAATGCCGCTAATGTTGGTCTGAAAATAAACATTGGAAAGACCAAGCTTATGAGAATAGGCACGACAAATGCAAACCCGCTTACTATAGAAGGGCAGATCATTGAAGACGTCGACAGCTTCTCCTACCTCGGAAGTAGGATAACGAAAGACGGGGGCTCGGAGACGGATATACGCGATATATATATATATATATATATATATATATATATATATATATATATATATATATATATATATATATATATATATATATATATATATATATATATATATATATATATATATATATACAGTGGTGGCCATGAGGTTAGCACATTTGGTATCTGTTAAATATAAAATCAAATATTTCCTATAGTTCTTAACTTTTTTAACAAATTCTTTTTTATGCGTAACACATGTCCTTCGAGGATCACGACACATTACATTTTGTTCCACTACTTTGTTGCAGATAGATTTCTTTCTTTCCAAAGTACATCTACCCCAAAAAAAATCTGGACATAAGTTTAGCACAAAATAAAAAAATCATTAAAAAATTAAAAATAAAGCAAAGAAACTGGATAATTTTATGTAATTTCACTTAAAATTTTATATTTTGTAGAATAGTTGCACATTTTGATAATATCATTTCTTCTCCTGGACATAATCTTCACCAGAACCCACTAGAAATTTCATGACATAAATTTTAACTTTCAGCCCATAAATAGGCAAAATTCTTAGGAATTTGTGTTTTATTTGTTGCACCATTTCGTTTAATATGTTCCCTATTGGATTGGGATCTAGAAATTATTCTGGGGGCTGCAAACATGTCAATCTCGCTCGCTTCCAAGAAGCTCCTCTCTGTACTTTTAACATATTTTGGGTCATTGTCGACCAAAAAACGCCATTTAACTGAACTTTTGTCCACTCATTTTTTTACTAAAATATTTAAGAGTCTATTTTGATAGTCATACTGATCCATTTGTGCGTCCACCTTGCGTATAGAACCTCCACTAGCCCGGAAAACGCCTCCGAATTCGTCATATTTCACCCATTGTGTTTTATGGTTTTAAATGTACACTTTGGTTGTTGCTGCATGTTTGGAGTACAGCATAATTACATTTTTCCATCAAATTTGATCCTATTAATCTTCAACTAGTATCCTCCAATCATGCAGATAAAGCTAAAGTGTTCCAGAGAAATCATATATCACAATGGGGGGAAATTTCATGGTATTCATTGCATTTTCTTGGCATGCTGTTGGTCCTATATTGATGTTGGATGCAGAAGTGGATCCGTATGACTATCAAAATAGGATCTTAAATACTTTATTAAAAAAATCGGAGGACAAAGATGGCGTTTTTTGGTCGACATCGACCGTAAATATGCTAAAAGTGCTGAGATGAGCTGCTTGGAAGCGACCGGGATTGTCATGTTTGCAGTGCCCAGTATATTTTCTCGATTCCAATTCAATAGAGAACATATAACATAATATGGACCAACAAATAAAAGCAGAAATCACCAAGAATTTTGCCAATTTATGGGCTGAAATTTCTAGAGGGTTCTGGTGAAGATTATGTCCAGGAGGAGGAATGATATTATCAAAATCTGCAACTATTCCACAAAATATAAAATCTTAAGTGCAATAAGATAAATATAACCGGTTGTTTTGTTTTATTTTTAATATTTTAATGATTTTTTAATTTTGTGCTAAACTTATGTCCAGATTTTTTTGGGGGTAGATGTACTTTGGAAAGAAAAAAATCTACATGCAACAAAGTAGTGGAACAAAATGTAATGTGTCGTGATCCTCGAAGGACATGTGTTACGCATAAAAAAGAATTTGTTAAAAAAGTTAAGAACTATAGGAAATATTTGATTTTATATTTAACAGATACCAAATGTGCTAACCTCATGGCCACCACTGTATATATATATATACATATATATATTTTTGCCAATTTATAAAGCTAAAAGATTTCAAAATTATAATTTTAATACTATCTTGTTAGGTAAAACTATAATATACATATTTAACATAGGAGAAAGAATAATTCTTGACTTAAAGCATAAAGTGATAATTTTTCACTAACTTCTTCATGTTTCGAAAAATGTTGCAGGTCTCCTTATGAAGAAACTCCTTACAATTTCTTTGTAATCTTTAAAAGCTTTAAAATAAATTTAATTGAATTTGAACAATATTTATAAAAGGTACCAACACAGTATCAAAAATACTACCCATACCCTCTTTCTCCATTGAATTATTCAAATTTATGTATTTTGTTTAATATATATGTTGTATCATTTCAGAAATCGATGTTGTAGAACATTTATTAAGATAATCACGTCAGAGAGGAACCTTTCCATCTTTAATGATGTTTTGTAAACATTTGTGAAAAACACATTTTTTGACCGATTACGGAAAAATATTAATAAAAAAATATATATTTCTCAAATTTCATATAAGTACAAAAAATGCAGCAAAGGAACACATAATTAGCCGTTTTTGCCCATTTAGTTTGAATTTCTTTTTCCTTCTTTTTACCCAAGTTTTGGAAAACAATGTAGCCTATCACACCATACACTTATATACCTAACTATGTTTCAAATTTAAAGAAAATCGTCTTTCAAGGACGAATTCTATTGAAAATGGTTTAAATCGGACCTTTATTTCGCATAGTCCTTCTACAATCGCACCCCTAAATATGGGTTTTGAGCTCATAAATATGTTAAATGTTCTTGTGTCACACCAAAAATCGGCAAAACTTAGTTTTATATAAGTTTTAATTACACTGCTGATTTTCGCAATGATCGGTCCTCATTTGATCACATCCCTCATATAAAGTCCCCTTCATAAAATGACTTGATGGTTCAAATTCACATATAAACACTAATATTACAGCGATATTCTACACAAATAACTTTATTGTAGACGTAAATCCCTTTACCAAAATTTAATTTAATTTAACATAAAGAACTTTATTATAGACGTAAATCCCATTACAAAAATTTATAAGGATAGTCCCAATTACCACCTACCCCCATAAAACCCTCTTTTAGAAAATCCCTTTTTTGTCAATAAATTTTTAAAATATTTCTGAATTAAAAAAAGTAATTTAAAATAATCAACATTTATAACATAATCACTGGTGTAGGGCATCATATGGTCGGCCATGCCCAACTATAAAGTTTTACTTGTTTATTCATTTGTTTTATTTATTCATTGAGGTAGTTTGAATTGTCTGAAAATATGCATTTATTGAGTCCCTTTACGCAGCAAATACAGATTTCCCTTTCTTACCCGTTTTTTCACCTTTTTTTTCTTAAAGTACAAAAGTACTAATTTTGTCAGATTTTCGCCATTTGGCCTATTTTTTGTCCCATTCCGGTCCAATTTTCACAACGTCTCTTTGCTATTATATATTTCTAACAAATAAAGTAGTTTAATCGAAAATGCCTTTGCTTAAGGATAGACAAAATCAGTATTTACTATCAAAAGTAATAATTTTGCTCGTTTTTTACCCATTTTACCCCCTTTTTGCACCCTCCTAGTCCAAGTTCCTATAACACTCTCCAAGTATAGATCTAACTATGTTCCAAATTTGAAGACAATCGGTCCAGCCGTTTAGGCGTGATTGACGAACAAACAAATAAACAAACGAACAGACTTACAAAGAGATTTATAATATATATTAGAATTGTAATTCAAGTGCTTTAAAAGCTTATTGTAATAAAAAACAAACTTAAAGTATGAGATCCATTTTAAGGCCCGTATTCGGAAAGAAGAATGTAAAACAATATTTAAAATTTTATATGAAAAACACTAACAAAAACTGAGTAGTTTTCATACAAAATTTTAAAAATTGTTTTCTACTTTCTGAATTCGGGCATAAGTCTTTGGATGACTAAATCTAACACAAGACAGATCTACATATATGAAATATAAATTGCGAATTGTTGAACATTTTTAAAAGAATTCTTTAGTTTTCACAATAAAGCACTTAAGTTGAATTGTACCTTGCCTTGAATTGTACTTAAGACATTTTTTGTTGAATAAAATTGTGGACATTTAAGTCAAATTTTGAAGGGGGCTTTGAATGGGGTCTGTGACCTATAATTATAAAATTCATGAGGGTCATCAAGGCTATTATAGTACTTAGTTTTGCAGTTTTTTGTCGAGATACGAGTATATAAACATAATTAGTGCATTAGAAACATCAGCACAAACCCAATATACCCTCCCCACTAAAGTGGTTTAGGGTATAAAAACAGGGTGAACTATATATTTTTTCTACACAATATTAGTTAAACGAAAATGGACTATATGCGAAGTGGACTTAAGAACAAATAATTTGCATGAAATTCGAAAAAAAACAGCAAGTGAATATGTTTGTTTTGGCTTACATCCGTTTTTGGACTTTAAGCGAAAAGTACTGTAATCAATAAATCAAACATTTTAATGTTTGTTTTTATAAAAATTGTATTAATTTTTTTTGTATCAGCTGTTTACACATTTCCATTTCTTAAATATTTATCTGTGTTTTGTGACACTAAATGATCTGAGGAATTTGCAAAAACTTACAATTTGTGTGTTTTTTATCTTATTTGTGCGATAATTGAATATACATATATTTGAATTATTTGCTGTTATAATCCAAAAATATAAACTAACTGGTCAAATTGTGCAAAACCCATTTTCCACTTCAAAGCCGTGGTGCCATGACCCACCACCAGTAAAAGTAGTCCTATCGTCCGAAATGTTTCCAGAATGCACTTTTATAACTTAAAGTTTAAGCCTAGAGGCAGAGACCGTCAATACTCCTAACTTCTGTAAAATTAAAGAATTTAATATTTGAGACACAAGTACACAGACTCGCGGACTAAAATATCAAAATGTGGAAAATTGGTGGTGTTTTATACCCTCCATCACCATCAGTGGTGATAGAGGGTATATATAACTTTGTCATTCCGTGTGTAACACCAAGAAATATTCATCTGAGACCCAACAAAATATATGGGAAGTTCTTCTTTTGTTTTAGATTTTAAGAAATCAACTTTATGCCTTAAATATTTCTTTCGTGTAATATTTTGAAAATTAAGTGATGACGAATTTTTATTCACAAGACCAGAAAGAATACGTCCATAAAATTTTGTGGTCGATCGTAGTTCCATGTTGGAGAAATAAACACTCAAAGTTAAAATTTCTCAAAAATGTGATTGAAACCAAGTAGTTTTTTTACAACTTTTTGATATAATGAGGGCGGTTTACAACTTATAAAGTCAAGTTTGCTAATATAAGCTGTATACACTTGTTGAATGACTATAGTCCATATTTAATTGTTGTGCCATTTATAAGTAAAGAATTACGTGGTCGCAATGTTTTGAAACCAAATTTATACAATTTTACAAAATTTGCAGTTTTTTGGATAGAATATTTGCGGCTCTTCGGTTATGCAAAATGTATAAATGAGAAAAAGCAGACATTGTAATTAGGCGTCGTTTGATGTATATCTCCAAAATGTGCTCTAGAAGGTATCACTGCGGGAAAAGCTTAATAATTTGAAAAACAAACGTGAAAGTTTCGAAAAAAATGGCTTTTTCGCGAAGCACACTAACAGCGTAACTTCAATATACCCAAAATATCGCGTAATCGAAAAACTTTTAAATTTTACATATTGAAATCATAAAGCCGCGATAAAATATTACCATGCAAAGATTTTAGGGCGAATACAAAAAAATTAAAATTTTTAATTTTGTACTTTAGCGAATTCCCGCATTACAAACAAGTTTTAAATTCTGAATTTTATCAGTAATCAATCTTTATATAGAAAGAATTAGTTTGCATCAAAAAATTTTGACCAAGGTCTTTCGTGGACTGAATACGCGGGATTTCTTTCACAACATAAATCGATGAAGTACACCTAAGCCGCTAATTTAAATTGGGGACATTATATATCAACCGGTAGCTGGCAATGATGCTTATACGAAAATCGATAAGCCGTTTGAATAAAAGTACGTATTTGCATTAAAAAAGTATAAAAAAGTTCATTCAAGTAAATATATAATTTCTTTAAAAAAAAATAATTCATTTAAATTTAGAAATGAAAAAAGCAGTTAATCCTAATATATATTTGTTCAATTCACAATCAAGTTGTATATTGTACCTACTAAAGTGTAGTAACAGTGATTGTGAAAAAATCTTTGCAGAAAGTCATAAGTTTATGATCAAATCAAAACAAATATACATTACAATGTGAAAGTATAAAAAAATCAAAAAATATTAAATTAATTAAACTTGCGAAATAGATCAAATTAATTTCTTTGAATTTTCAATTCTTTTATTTTTTTTATTCCACATTTTAAACTAATAAATAAACTATTTTTAATAAAATTTTATTTTTTTTTTGTTTTGGTAAGCAGCTGTTTGTTTTTGATTTCAGTGTTACCACTTTATCGTTTTTTATGCTAAAATCGTTTGAATTTTTTGTTTATATGTTGAAATAAACAATTGTCAACACAAAACTTTCTTACAACATTCGAAAAACATATGAAAAATTGTCGTAGGAGTTGTATAGAGCTTCTGCATAGAAAATACCAACAACATTGTTATGACTATTGTAGCAGCTGCTGACATACGACGCATACAACGCTACAACATCGATTGTAAATTGAACAATTATAAATCTCTTTGTAAGTCTGTTCGTTTGTTTATTTGTTTGTTCGTCAATCACGCCTAAACGGCTGGACCGATTGTCTTCAAATTTGGAACATAGTTAGATCTATACTTGGAGAGTGTTATAGGAACTTGGACTAGGAGGGTGCAAAAAGGGGGTAAAATGGGTAAAAAACGAGCAAAATTATTACTTTCGATAGTAAATACTGATTTTGTCTATCCTTAAGCAAAGGCATTTTCGATTAAACTAATTTATTTGTTAGAAATATATAATAGCAAAGAGACGTTGTGAAAATTGGACCGGAATGGGACAAAAAATAGGCCAAATGGCGAAAATCTGACAAAATTAGTACTTTTGTACTTTAAGAACGATTTTTTTCTATTCAGAAGCCAAAATATTGTAAACTATGATTTTGATAGTCTCAGACATATGTACATATATTTAGAAATCCCAGCCTTAGGTGAAAAAACGGGTAAGAAAGGGAAATCTGTATTTGCTGCGTAAAGGGACTCAATAAATGCATATTTTCAGACAATTCAAACTACTTCAATGAATAAATAAAACAAATGAATAAACAAGTAAAACTTTATAGTTGGGCATGGCCGACCATATGATGCCCTACACCAGTGATTATGTTATAAATGTTGATTATTTTAAATTCATTTTTTTAATTCAGAAATATTTTAAAAATTTATTGACAAAAAAGGTATTTTCTAAAAGAGGGTTTTATGGGGGTAGGTGGTAAATGGGACTATCCTTATAAATTTTTGTAATGGGATTTACGTCTATAAAGAAAGTAAAGTGGTAAAGGGATTTACGTCTACAATAAAGTTTTTTGTGTAGAATATCGCTGTAATATTAGTGTTTATAAGTGAATTTGAACCATCAAGTCATTTTATGAAGGGGACTTTATATGAGGGATGTGATCAAATGAGGACCGATCATTGCGAAAATCAGCAGTGTAATTAAAACTTATATAAAACTAAGTTTTGCCGATTTTTGGTGTGACACAAGAACATTTAACATATTTATGAGCTCAAACCCCATATTTAGGGGTGCGATTGTAGGAGGACTATGCGAAATAAAGGTCTGATTTAAACCATTTTCAATAGAATTCGTCCTTGAAAGACGATTTTCTTTAAATTTGAAACATAGTTAGGTATATAAGTGTATGGTGTGATAGGCTACATTGTTTTCCAAAACTTGGGTAAAAAGAAGGAAAAAGAAATTCAAACAAAATGGGCAAAATCGGCTAATTATGTGTTCCTTTGCTGCATTTTTTGTACTTATATGAAATTTGAGAAATATATACTTTTTTATTAATATTTTTCCGTAATCGGTCAAAAAATGTGTTTTTCACAAATGTTTTTACAAAACATCATTAAAGATGGAAAGGTTCCTCTCTGACGTGATTATCTTAATAAATGTTCTACAACATCGATTTCTGAAATGATACAAAATATATTAAACAAAATACATAAATTTGAATAATTCAATGGAGAAAGAGGGTATGGTAGTATTTTTGATACTGATACTTTTATAAATATTGTTCAAATTCAATTAAATTTATTTTAAAGCTTTTAAAGATTACAAAGAAATTGTAAGGAGTTTCTTCATAAGGAGACCTGCAGCATTTTTCGAAACATGAAGAAGTTAGTGAAAAATGATCACTTTATGCTTTAAGTCAAGAATTATT
Source organism: Lucilia sericata (assembly GCF_015586225.1). NCBI lineage: Eukaryota > Metazoa > Arthropoda > Insecta > Diptera > Calliphoridae > Lucilia > Lucilia sericata. Next base: position 246,854 of record NW_023994043.1, read on the forward strand.
CTTTCTCCTATGTTAAATATGTATATTATAGTTTTACCTAACTAGATAGTATTAGAATTATAATTTTGGAATCTTTTAGCTTTATAAATTGGCAAAAAAAAATGTGTGAAGTAATCTCTTACTGAGGGGTAAAATGAGTAACATTTTTTATTTCGGAAATACGTACTTTCTGAATGTTGAAAAATTTCAGAAATTGATCTATGGACATAAAGCAGATTTTTTAGTTTACTCTGACGGGGGAATATTTAAGTATAATGTTATGAAACCACTTAAAACCCCGGGCAACGCCGGGTACACAAATCTAGTAAATAATAATAATATGTAAAGGTTTTGTTTAAACTATTGATTTTACATATTTAAATCAATATTTGATTATATTTTAAATAAACTTTTATTTTGTTTAAAAAAAGTGGTTTTATTGAAGAAAGTACGTACTTTGTATATAATCCAAAATGTGTATTATACCAGGGTTCAGTTATAGTCCATAAAGTGGCTTAAAAAGAAATTCGATTATAGTCCTAATTCGCTTATAGTCCACAAAAATTTTGCAACTTCAAAAGATTTTAAATTTAAGTTTTCATTAATTTTCATATTAATTTTACAATTGTCTTCTTCTTTTGATTCTTCTTCAACTAAAAATACATTAAAATCAGACGAATTGGTTTCAAAAGTTTTTATAAAGCTTAATTTCGTTGGTGTGTTATCGTTACTAGTTTTTTAAACGACAAAAATTCATTGATCTAATGAAATTCAAGGTTATCGGTTTTATGTCCATTTTTAGAAATTAATGTTTTATCGAATAAAAAACTATAACATTGGATTTCAATGTATTTTTTGCCTTTTTCAAACTGTACAAGCGAATTTTTATTCAAAATTTAAAAAAATCTTATAAATAAAGTTTTGAGAATATTAAAATTTAAAAAATAATAACATTTAAATCACAAAACATTAAAATATGCACTTATAAAGTAAAATATGCTCTAAAAGCTCGAAAATATGCCTTAAATATGCTACTAAAGTGAAATCATTTAAAATTATGATGAATTGACATTAAAGATGTAAATAATATATGTATATGAGCATGAGTCAATACCACGCACCATAAAAAACATGCTTTTGAACATTTTGGTTTCCCTGCTTATCACAATCCACATATTTAGAGTTATGTATATTCCCAAAAAAATAATTTTCAAAATATCACAGAAAGAAATATTTAATGCATAAAGTTGATTTCTTAAAATCTAAAAGAAAAACTTCCCATATATACAACATCTACATATCTTTTAATTTATCGGTATTTACTGTGTCCCTTTTCAAGGACTTCAATGTTTTAAAGAAGTATTTTTGCCAAAAAATATTTTAAAATACTTCTACTCATCAAACAATGCCAAATTTGGTGCCAATAGAACAAGAAGAGTTGGGAAATATTTTGTATTATTTTTATTCCCGCCATCAAAAAAGATAGGAGGTATATTGATTTTATCACTCCTTTTGTAACACATCGAAATATTGGTCGTAAAGTATATAAATATATTCTGGGTCCTTATTAAATTCTAAGACGATCCACAGTGGGGTCTCCCTGAACAAAACTTGGCATTAACTAAGCTATAATGTTTTGGTATAAATTATGGGTATCGATGGAAGTCCTCTAGATACGAAGTAAAAAAAGAAATGCAATATTTTTGCAAAAATTTAAAAACAAAATTTTTTAAAATTTTATTTACGAAATATTTTTATTACATTTACAGATATCCTAATTACTTTCGCGAAGACTAAATTTAATGCATCTTTGGGAAGATTTTTGAGATTTTTTAGGGAAAGTTCTGTTTACAGTTATATAGGATTTGGGATAGGGAATTATACGAAAAGCTCTTTTATTTTCTATATTTTGTCACTAAAAATCGCTAACATGATAATATGTAAGTGGTTTATATGTGTATGTGTATATGCATATACACATATTTTACAAACAGATTCCGTCTAATATTCTTGCAAAACCTATTTACAAGAATGACCAATAAAGCATCAATCAATAGCATGTCCAGTCATTATTTTACTATATATAATATCAGTAGATTATTTAAATCAATTCATTTCGCATTCAATAATTAAATTTTAAATAAAATGTAAATATTTTCATATCATGGAGTGTTAGAAAAGTGAGCCTAAATGCCATAGAGGCAAAAAGAGGCAAACATTTTAATTTTGTTGTTATTGAGAGTATGTTTGGGATATGGTCGCTTAGAGGCCATCAGTGGCCAAATTGTACTTTTTCACTTTTAAAAATTAAAAAAAAAACATAAATATCTATAAAATATAGCATTTTAAAAAGTCGTTAATATTTAAATCTTTGTCTGTAAAGATGATTTAAAATAACACCTTTTCATACATATTTGGTACAGAAAAAGAAAATTTTTAGAAATTTGTATTAAATGGTAGATTCGTACAAAAAAAGTTATGGTATTAAAGAATAAAAAAATTGTAGAAAAATATACATAAAAACATAAACTTTGCTGCATCATCTAAAGGCCTACACAATAAAAATGGGAAAACTAATGATGGCGTTATGTAGAAAAAGTCTTATCTTTCCAGGCATATTAAATTTTTATCAAAAAAATCATTTCTAAATATTTACTTTATGCCAAGTTTACTTAAAGGAGACTCCAACGTACATTGCTGCTGAATAACATTTATCAACACTGATGTTGCTGAATAGCATAAAAAATTGAACAGTTTACACTTTCTCAATGTTCACATTTTATTTGATCTTGGGTTAGCAACAATTTTTTACACAAAAAGAGAAGAAAATTTCTATGCGAACATCATTAGTTGCAAACGATTACAAAGCTAGTTAATAGTATAGTGGGTATGACGTAGAACTAGCAACTCGGAGATTTTAAGTTCGAATACTGTTTGTTTTATTTAATTTTTTTTGCGAAAAATAATCATTTTTTTACTCCCTATGGCTGGTACAAGAAATTGTGGACCTATTTCGATTTTCAACACAGTGGATCCCCAAACTATATGTCTGACAAAATTCAACAATAAATATTTGTGCCAAATTTTTTATGGACATCTTTATTTAGTAATTAGTAATATACGTATGGGATCTATGACCAATTATGGACTGGTCGTGAAAAAAATTATAGTAAGATTTCTGTAGATAAAAGCAATATTTGTGCCTATTTGTATGGATATCTTTATTTGGTAATTAATTATATGCGTGATTCTCAAAATGGGACCTTGTATGGGAGCTACGGCCAATTACGGACCGATCGTAAACAAATTTTACAGTATTATTTCTGTATATAAAAGCAATGTTTGTGCTCTGACCAATTGTGGACTGATCGTGAAAAAATTTAAAGTAAGATGTCTGTAGATAAAAGCAATATTTGTGCTAATGTTTGTATGGATATCGTTATATGGTAATGAGTTATGTGCGTATAATTGATTTCCGAAAGGAAACTTTATATGGGAGCTATGACCAATTAAGGACCAATTTAGAAAATTGTTTCTTTATATGAATTCTATTGACATAAAACTTAAATTTATAAAGATATCGGCATTATAACGGAAGTTATTAACAAAAAATTAATTTCCGGGAATATGTTAATTTGTATGGGAGGTATATGAAATTGTGAACCGTTTTTTAATAATGTTGATCCTGGCACAACAGTTATATCTCTGACAAAATTCATCAATTTATCTGCAGAACAAATTAAATTATAGATTTTATAAAATATCCTAATGTAATAAATAAAAAATAAATAAAATTGAAATATGTCTTAATAATCTTACACTACATTAACACCTTATTTACACTACAGCGAAATCTAGTAGATTAGATTTCAAATCTTGGTCAAAATCAAGATCGTTTACACTGCATTTATTTGATAGCAGCAAGATTTCATTTTAATAACAAAACAAGTAAGAAAGTATAGTCGGGCGTGGCCGACCATATGATACCCTACACCAGTTATGAATATTAAATGTGATTTATTTTTCATAATAAAACATTTATCATCAATATTCCCTTGTTCCGATACATTTAAGCAATTTATTCATGAAAAACTAATTTTCTGAAAGAGGCTTTATATGGGGGCTAGGGGCAAATATGGACCAAGCCCGATAAAATTTTGCGAATATATTTATATTTACATAATATTTTATTGTGGTGAATTTCATCGGGATATTTGTGTTTATAAGTTAATTTGGGACATTCAAGTAATTTTCTGAAGGGGACTTTGTATGGGAGCTAGGGTCAAATGGGGCCCGATCTTTATGAAATTTGGCAGGGTTATCAAGACTTCTATAAAACTTAGTTGTGCCATAATTTATCGATATATCTGTATATTTAACATAATTATGAGCTCAGAAGCTCATAATATTTTCAATAGGCTTCGTCCTTGGGTCAAATAAAACGTGCGTGCCAAATTTCATCCAATTATCTTGAAAATTGCGACCTGTAGCTTGCGCACAAGGTTTACATGGACAGCCAGCCAGACGGACGGACGGACATAGCTTAATCGACTCAGAAAACGATTCTAAGCCGATTGGTATACTTTAAGGTGGGTCTAGGACGAATCCAATATACCCTCCCCACTAAAGTGGTGTAGGGTATAAACAGCTGACTGAAATTTAAATGAAAATAATTATATTTCCAAATTTAGTTTACTATTAAACAAAAATGAAAAATATAGGACATTTAGTATTGTTTTCATCAAGACCTAATACGATATAATCAAAAATAATGTTATTTTATTGCAAAAAAAAAAACGTCTGCATTTGTTGAATATAAGATTTCAAAATATAATGCAAATGTATTACCTCACACAATTGCTAAATAGCAGAATGAAATGGGTACATGCAAGCATATATACGACTTTGGCTTTTAACCACTGTATAGGTAATAATATCTAAATATTATTAGTTTAAAGTTTACATCCATGAACAAAACTGATACAAAATTTAGAATCTGTATCCCACTTCAAAAACGTATTGCTATAGCCCTTTATCTTCTTCTTATAAAAGAAACTAAAATAAAGGAATGTATGAACGGTTTCAATCCAATTGGGTTTCTACAGTTAATTTTTTGCGTTATTTCTTTGATCGTTATCCAAATAGATGGATGCCATTTTGAGATTCATCCTCCTGCCTCAGAAGCTTGTGATTATTTCAATTACAAGAGGTGGTACTCTATTGTTTTGCTCGCTGTTATTGACTATAGATATCGATTCTTACACATTAATATAATCCAATATTTCAACAACAGGCAATTGATGGTGTGAAATTCCTGTTTTATTAATATGCGATTCCGCTTTTCGACTATCTGCATGCATGATGAAACCTTATCCATTTCATGTCAATGCATCATAGAAACAAAAAATATTTAATTATAATTTATCATAATCTCGTAGGGTCGTTGAAAATGCATTCGGCCATTTAAAATCAAGATTTCGGCGACTCGGTAATTGATAACGTAAATAATTTTATCAAATTTAATGAGACCTGGCATTGTAATATTGAAACAACCAGAGATCAGCCGAATTGTGAAAACTTCACTTATGATTATAACCCTAAGTCTGAAGAAATAAGAAACGCAATTGCGAACTTTTTAATAAATAATTAATATAATTAAAAATAACTTAAACAATATTCTGCAATAAAATAATAACAACAAAAACAAGTTAGAGTGCTATATTCGGCTGAGCCGAATCTTAAATACTCTCCACCAGCTACTTTTTAACTGATCAAATATTTTTAGAAATAAGTTTTCTCATGTCTTAAATAGAAAAACCCCAAGATTTAAACAGCTTAAATCTGTTACAATTCCAAGATTTATTGAACATTACAAACCCCATTTTCTTTTATATTTTTATAGCGCCCTAAGATATGCTTTAACGATATTTAATAATGTGCATGTATGCATGTGTGTGAAAGATTTAAGGATTTTCAAAATACATATATATAATTTTGTTCTACACAAATTGATAATGCAACTAGTTAAATACGGTTAAATTGCTTTTAGGGCAGGACCTAGTATGGGAGATATGACCAATTATAGACCGATCGTAAAAAAAATCTTCAAAATTTCTGTACATAAAAGCTATATTTCAGTCAAATTTTGTATCTATATCGTAGTTTAGTAATAAGTAATGTGTGTTCAAGTGATTTTCTGAAGGGACACTTGCATGGGACCGACCGCACCCATGTTATGGACCGATCGTGAAAAAATCTTGAAATAGAATTTTTGTATACCAAACTAATATTTGTGCCAAATTTTGTATCAATAGCTTTATTTGGTAATGAGTAATGTGTGTTTAAGAGATTTTCGTAAAAGGACCTTGTATGGGAGCTATGACCAATTATGTATATAAAGACAAAATTTCAAAATTGTGTATCTATATCATTATTTGGCAATGAATATTGTGGACCTAGTATGAGAGCTATGACCAAATATGGACCGATCGTAAAACAATTTTATAGTGTAATTTATGTATATAAGAGCAATATTTGTGCTAAATGTATGAATATCAATATTTTGTAAGGAGTTATGTGCGTTTAAGTGATTTTCGGGAGGGGACCTTGTATGGGAGCTATGTCCAATAATGGATCGATCCAGAAAATTTTTTCTCTCAATGAATTCCATTGACATAAGATTTTAATTTATAGAATTTTGTGAAGATATCAACATTCTGACGGAAGTTATTAACAAAAAACTCATTTTCAGGGAATATGTACTTTTGTATGGGAGGTATATGAAATTATGGACCGATTCTGGCAATTTTCAGCAGGAATCATTTCTATTTTTACTAGATTTTTTTTGTATGGGAAATCTAGTTAAATCAACTAGATTTGCTCGAAATCTCATAAGAACTAGATTTCGTTGTAGTGTAAATGGGGTATAATGGAAAAATACACGAAGAACTGACGAGTTTTGAATTGAAGTCCACAAAAATTCTTTGGAAGAAAACCCGTTTATCGATCTTACTAATTTTGTCTTACGTTCGATGCCTTATTCTATTGCCGAGGTAGGAAGGACTTTTAGTTTGATGAAAAAAAAAAACAAGAAACCGATTATCCTTAAATTCAGTAAGTGCTCTGTTACACATTAAATATGGTTTAAAATTTGAAAATGCGTGTTGTAACACTTTTCAACTACCATCAGATGTTTATAATAAAATTAATAGTAATGATATTTACAAGATGTCAAAATATTTCTTTAATACTGTTTTGTGGTCTAATGATTGCACAGAAGATGATATGGATTTATTTGAAAATTAATGTACTTACATTTTGTAAACGATCCCAAAAAAGAAAAATTATTTGATATTTATGTTTAAATGAATTGTTATATTAAAATTAAATAATTTATTTTTGTTTTTGTTCATAATAAAATACATTTTTCAAAAAACGAAATTTTGTTTATTTTTACATTCTGCTCCTTTATCCCTATTATTGAAAATTATAATTGGTGCTTTTTAATCTTTTTTCTAAATTTTATCCTATTTTACCGTTTTTTGAACAGCTTATGAAGCCTTTGGTCTTAGACGAGTTGGCAATACCGAGTTGAAACGTCTTGACGCTATCCCGCAAGCAGGGAAAATAAGCAAGTGCACGTTTTTTATTCATACGTTTCAGAACAATTTAATAATTTTGACATGTATTTATTAGCGCATATTTTCGCATATTTTACCCATAAGACATAATTTTGCATTAATTTATTATGTATTTTAATAGAATATATAGGACAGGATTTTCGAGTTTTTGAAGCATATTATACGTTAGTACTTTTTTTCTGATGATCATCTAAAGTCTTTGAAGCATGGGTCGCTCTGAACAGTCGGAATAAATGTGCGAAATTAGAGCTCCAATACCAAATGATGATACATATATAGCTAGTACTATAGGCAAATATACGTCAAAATGCAAGTTGAGCTATTTCAATCAACTGTCTTTTCAATTTCGGAAAAGTCTTTTCGTGTTCATTACCACAAAAAATTTTTTAGTTTTTTTACGTAAAAAGTTAAGTGGGCCAGAAATAGTTGAGTAATTTTTTATAAAAGAACAATAATAATTAATTTCCCAATGCATCTAAATAGTTTATACAACCTGGAATACCACTAATTTTTGCTCAATTAAACGCTGAAATGTAGCTAAAACACTTGCTACACTAAATGGTAATCTTTGATATTCAAGAAGTTCTAATGGAGTGTTAACAACAAGAAGATTCTTTGAATTCTCCTCCATTTCGATTTGTAAATATGTATGCATCTGACAAATTTATCTTTGAAAATAATTTACCATTCTTGATTTTGTGAAACAGGTTTCGTATTTGTGGAATTGGGTACTATTCTACATCCATTTTGTAGGAATTGTTAATTCTTATTTTAAAATCAGCACATACTCGGATTTTATTATTAGATTTTGGTACTATTACCAATGGCTAAGCCCATTGACTAAATTTGACAGGTTTCCATATTCCCAAATTTGTTAAACGACATTTTTGAAAGTTTCATTCAAAGAGTATGGAATTGGTCTTGGTTTACAAAATTTTAGCCTAGCATTCATATAGTTTTCAAATTCGGATTCTCATTAATCTTAAACATTAGACCTATTTTAAACTCATCATACCAGTTCAAAACCGAAAAGGTTGCTGCACTCATTTGGATCAGCCACAATAAAATCTAAACATTTGCATTCATCTTGAATTTGAACATTTACTTCGATAGGACTTAAAACTGGTATTTGAGTATTACCATAACCAAATAGCTTCGCTGACGTAGGTTTCAAAATGGGATTTTTAAACGACTTATAACACTCTAAACCAATAACAAATCGCATAGCATCCGTATCAAAATGAAATTTGATATCTTGATTATATATTTTAACGCATATCAATAGTATCACATGCGAAAACTGTTGTATTCTCATCTATAGAACTATCAACTACATTTTCTACCATATTAATTATCTTTTTAGAATTAGATTTAAGTGTACATACCGAATGAATATGTCCTATTTGCCTGGAAAAAAACATTGCAATTTAAAATACTTGTACTTAGTTTGACTTATCATAACTTTTAAAGCATCCAACACATGACGGCCACTGACGACTTGATTTCAGATTTTCGTTTTTACGAGTTTGTTGTTGCATTCTACGATTATATTTTAGATTTCTTGAGCTTTGTTTTATCATAAAAACATCATTATCACCACCTTCATTCGATTTTATGCTTTTGACGGTCTTCTGTGTGGCATCAAAAGTTTCCGCAATCTGCAATACTTCTTCCAATGTCGGTTCACCTTTTTGTAATGCAGCAGTTTTAACCGATTCGTCTGGAGTATATAGAATTTATATATCAATTCACAATCTTCCCTTTTATATACATACAAATTTACATTCCCTAGCCATACGTTCACGTTTGGTTCTTATGTAGAATTCGTATCTTGTTTTGCTTATATGGACTTTGCTTTTATACTGACTATCCAACTTAGATACAATATCTGAATATGTCAAATTTTCCAAACCACTTTTCCCATAACTGTTGTCACCAATCCATGACAAGAAAAATTATCTCTTCCGCTCATCGTCATCAACAGCATATGCTTTAAAATGATTTTCCAATTGCCTTTTGTATGTATCAAAGTCATTCGAATCTTCATCGAATATTTGGAACTTCGGTATCGCAATACTATTTGACGCCACATTCATTACTGGGCTTGAAGTCTGTAGACATAAAATTTCTGCAAAAAATTGCTGTTGTTGTGCAAACATTTGTTGCGTCCATGCATGTTGGCGTTCCACAATTTGCTCAATAGATCTATGCATTTTAGTATTTTTCTAATTACAAATTCAATGATAGATTGATTTACAAATTTCTTAAGTAAATTTCAAATTATAAAACAGTAATAAAACATACATATCAAGAATATGAAACAAATCCATTAATGTATAAATATTGTCCATAAATTTAAAAAATCCTTGTCACTTTTAACGCTCTTTTCCTCTCACGCAGGAATTTTAAAAAAGTAAGCGAACGGAATCCGAAAAAAATGTGAATTTTATAATTTATGCAAATTATCAAGTTCGCGAACAAACCTAATATTAATTAATGAAAAGATTTAAAATGGAGTTTTTAAAAGCCTGAAGTTTATTTATAATTTTCTTTCTTTTTATTGGTTAAATGGAATCCCTTTTGGTGTTCGTTTTTATTCCACTTTTTTCATTATGCTTTTATTCTCCCCTCGTGCATTTAACTAAATACAACTTGAAAATTACTTTTAGCTAATGGTTGCATTGTGATTTTATTGGTTGCACTTATTGTTATTAATGATGTTGCAATTTTCTAGATGCGCTTCAATTAAGTTGCTAACTCTAAAAGTTGAAACTTTTTTCACAATGACCTATTTTTTAAATAGAAAGTATGTACGTGTACGCACATTCATGTATACCTATTTACAAATACATATGTACATACATACATATGTATATATTTATATTTGTATGTGAGTATATGATATTAGAGAATACATAAGTATTAGCCTTCGTTTCAAAAAAACAAAATGTTTCCCGTTTTTGTGATATCACAACTTTTTAGAGGTTTTTGTATCTAGTGGTCACTGATATAATTTTTGCTGCAATAATTTTTTTCAAAATTCCAACTCCTTCCCTGTATATCTAAGGCGGAAACCACTGATTTTAATCGAAACTGCAAATTGATTTAATTGATTTTATAAGAAAAATCAATAAGAATGAGGTTAATTTCACACTTCTCTAATGCTCCATTTAGTATTATTCAAAGATGCACTTTTTTCTTATGCATAATCAAAATATGCTTTTTGCTGACAAAAGTAGTGCAAAACAAAAATTCTATCATTAACCGTTTAGATGAGATGATACTTAAAATTTTCAGATTTTACACTTTAGAAAAAATTAAAAATTAATAAAAAAAAAAACATTATTTGATGGGAAGTTATTACCTTATTACTATTTAAGGGAATTAAATAATATATTTACGAATGATAAAATCAAGTTTTTATTTTTTTAAACTGCATTTTTCTAATGCTCTTATGCATTTACAGTGCATCCAAATTCTGTCAAATTAAGAGTACCCGGCAAAATCATTACTTACTCGGTAAGTATGCAAGTAATATTGGAGCAAAGTTTAAGTACTTTCTTTTTGGGTGAAGAACTACTTATTTTTGTTTGACGATGACCAAAAAATAACTAATTACAAATGTGCTTGTCCAACTATTCCGGATTTAAAACCGGCTTTACAGTTATTTTATGTGTTTATTGGTCTATTCTATTGCCCAATGCTCCATTAAAAAGTTGTTTTATCGTGCTATTTGGAATAGTTTTTACACACTCCGGATTTAAAACCGGCTTTACAGTTATTTTATGTGTTTATTGGTCTATTCTATTGCCCAACGCTCCATTAAAAAGTTGTTTTATCGTGCTATTTGGAATAGTTTTTACACAAAGGTACAAATCACTATTTCTTTAAAAATCTTCTAATATCGACTAGGTTTAAAACCATTAACTAATTCCTTATTAGACATACGCTCTATACATCTAGCTACAAATCCTATCCAAAAAAATTAAATAATTTTATTAATAAAGACTACTCATTACCAAGTAATGTGTGAAATAACTACATTACCTACAATACTCATTACCAAAATTTGAAAATATTTTACTGAGTATATATTAGGGTTGCCATTCGAATTAAAATTATTCGATTAATCGAGGAAAAAAAATTGTTTTTCTTCGAACGAATAAAAAATATCCAATTTAGAACAATTTTTGTCGATTAATCGAATATGTATTTGAATGCTATTTTACGAATATTTTATTATACCTATCAATGAAATTATGTTAATAATTCGAAAAACAAATCTAAATATAAACATACGTTATCATTAAAACAAAACGTTTACTTCTTTTTGCAGTTTATAATGTAATGCAGTTTACTTTTCCAGCTGAGGTATGACTCAGTCTGTCCAGGTTCAATTCAAAGGTCTGCTTCCTTTAAATGAAAATACAAATATTTAAAATGTGATGTGTAATTCGGAACAAAGCTTAAACTACTTAAACCTTAAACTACTTATGATCTACTTAAGTGTACGATGGTTATTCGGGAAGTTATCGTTGAACGATGGTTATTCGGGAGGCAATCGTTGAATGATGCTTATTCGGGAAGTGATCGTTAATTCGGAGGTTCTTGATTTCGACTAAGAATACGATCGCAAATACTACACAAGTTAGTTACGAATGTAAGAAGAATGCGTTCTTACAATCGGCAATTCTACAAATTCACACTACTAGAGCAGGTATTGTGTTAGATTCGGGCGGTATTTCGGTATCATGCACGAGTGCAGCACGAACGGCAATATCAGCTCTCCATCTAGTCATAAAACTCTGACTACTTATACATATTTCAACATAAACAAGTTAGGAATTATAAACTACTTACTTGTTTTATAAATTGTTTAATGTGTAACGTTTTGTATAATGTACTTGTTGTATGGGATGTTTAATGTAAGATGGTTTATTCCCAGCAAAATCTTTGCTTACAATGATTACCATTAAGTACTTTATTAATGACTTACTTTGTATGTAAAGTCTAAAAAAAATCAAAATAAAGAAACAAACATAAAACAGTTACTTTTTCATTTTTTCCTTTTTTTGTGCACAAGATATCAAATATCTATTTTTAGACAAACAGAAAATAAAATAGTATTTGTGTGTGAAAACTATTATTTGACGCACAATAAAACAGCTAAGCAGTGGTGTAGTGAGGTTAGCATCCAACTGGTAAACGGAAGGTATTGAGTTCAACCCCAGTCTGTGTCGACTTTTTATTTTTATTTTTTCATAAATATTCTATAAATAACTCTACTAAAAAAACAACTTATTTCCAACCAAATAATATTGACTTACTTTTGGAACATCTCAAACAAAAATAAGTACTTTTTCTAGTAAAATTGTAAGCACTTTACTCGATGAATTCTGGTGATTTTTCTAGTGAATTTGTAAGCAAATATTTTGCTGGGTTCATACAATTTATCTATTGTATGTATAGTTTTTTGACTAAAATGGCTCTAGTTTTAAATGTGTTTCTCTTCATTGTTTTAAATGTTTGCAATAAGTGAAAAAGATAAATATTAATTAATTTGGTTCTTTAAGTATCTGTCTATGTCGGTGATAGACATATGTAATCCTTCACCGAAAATTAAAATGAAGACACCACATAAAGAATAGGATCAAAAAGGCACATCGGTGCTCGGCGATATGTAGGAGAACTACAGGCATGAAATGGGGTCTTAGACCTACTACGACACATTGGTTTTATAAAAGTGTAATTAGACTAATTCAATAATCTGGTTAATTTCTTTGGACAAAAAGTGAAATATCAAACTACAACAGGGAGTTCAGCGTACATACTGCTGCCACAGTTTCCACTTTTAAATCCGTTGAGAAATTTAAAATAGGTTGAGATTCAACAAGCTACTGATTTATAAGTGTATTAACTTAAGAAAGCCGATTTTACCCGTATCTTAAGATTTTAAAGGTGTTTGGCAAATTTTATTTGTATTTTATTAAAATATTCGAATAGAAACTTTTATTTGTTATTCGTTCGAATAATCGAATAATTTTTAAAATTTTATTGACTACTCGAATAAAAATATAGTACATTTTTATTCGAATAATTGAAACCCTAGTATACATATATCCTAAAATTTCCTGTAGAACCGTATACTAAAGTCAAATTTGAAATATGTTCAGCAGTTTTTGGTCTATCAAAAAATTTCGCCCAAAACGACTTAGAATGCTATTGTGTAAGTAAATTTTAGCATTTTAACCTTTTCAATGTAAGTTTTTGCTGAGACTATCATGAAAATTGAGCAAATTGTCGATAGTTCTACCAAATCAATTTTATGTTGAAAATTCATACTTAGTCAATTTGAGTTCCAAATATTTTATCTAAGGGATAAAAATTAAAATAATTTCCACACAAATATGTATTTTTTAAAATTTTATTGTTGATTTATTTATTTAACAAATACGTATATAAAAGTATATAAAAATACAGATACATATGTATATGTATGTATTTATGTATGTATATAAATAATTATTCGTTTGTATACTTGTACTGTATACATTACAAATGTAAAAAAGTATTAAATTAAAACAAAAAATCGATCATTAAACAAACTACATACGTACGCAAACAAATAAATAGTATCTCATATACATATGTATATGGGATACTACATACCTACATATAGATAAATTAATAATGAAAATTAAAATGATACGTTCAATGTATTCGTAAAAAAGGATAAATTCAATTTAAATGTGTATCCTTTTATACATACATACATTTATATATATGTATGTATGTATGTATACATGCAAATGCATATACAAATGTATGTAAATATGCGTGATTACAGTTAGTGTATGTATTCGTATGTTGAATGAAAGTACTGCATGCAATACGTCAATCTTGAATCAACAAGCGATGTCAGTCATTTGTATACTCGTGCAACAAATTACAAAATCCATCAAAAAATAAGTAGGAATAATGCCGGAGTATGCGTTCGTTTATTCCCACACAGACTCAGGCACTTTAACACCTTTGTATGACTCGTGATTAAGGTAAAGCATTTATAAAATAAAATAATAATAATAAAAGTAGGAAATTATAATAGTAATAATAATATAATAATAATGTTGATAAAAATAGTATTGTTTTAAACATAAATAATTATATTTATGTATGCATATGAATATCTTGTATACGTGACATGAGTAAATATCAAAATATACAACTACAAACTTAAATAAATATTTAGTTTTTTTTATATTTACTACTAAAGTATGTTTTTAGTATTTTTTTGACCACAAGAGATTAAAAAGAATTCGTAACTAAGAAGCAATACAGAATTTTACTATAATTTTTAATAACAAGTATTACACGTTTGGCTTACATTTAGTTTTGTAGTCAATTACTACGGCTCATGGCAATAATCTCGGATTGAAGCGACCCATGAATAGTATCATGCCTGTTGGATTGTGACGGACAAAATAGAGGAATGGTTTGTCAAACCGTAATCTAGGAGCATCGGGGACGCGTGCTTGTCGTGGCCTTAAAGGCAGTGGAAGTTCCAGATATTTGGGATCCAATAAATCATCATAAAAACCGCGACCTAAAACAGAATCTTGAACTAATGAACCAAAGTCGATAATTGCCTCTGAAGAGTCCTGTTCGTCATCATCATGGGCATCAACATCTTTATTGCGTTTGCGCAATGGTGGAGCCGGATACATTTCCACGTGATGGTGATCAGCTATTTTTTCTTCGCCACATGTACTGAAAGTATTTATTTGAATCATGTCAGAGAGATAAATGTCACGATTGGATGAACCCGTTAAGCCTCCTAAATCGGCATAGTCGGACTTGAAGAGACCCTTTAGTCCCATTTTTTGTAGGCCTAATGTGGCATTTACAAATGATCGATGTGAAAATCTTGGTAGTTGTACTTCCATGCCGGGGCGATCCATTAGCGAGGTGAGTAAGTTACTCCAGGCATTCTTTGAAATAGCCGTTTCCATCAACTGTTTTTCAAGGCGGTCCAAGTTATCGGATGGTGATATAGAACTTAGATGTCCAGGCATAACATAAATCATGCTAGTGGTGTCCTGTATACGTCCAAAGGCCACAACAGTGGCATCTAAATTGGGTTCATAACCAGCAGTAAAGCCGCTCTTAAAAAGTACTGCAGGAATAGGAACTAGGCGTCTTTGTCGGACCGTTGGATGTACTTGGAAGAATATTTCCCCATCCTTATCTTGTGTAGATCCATGTGAACAATCAGTTTGGAAGAGATTTGCAGAGATCGTAGCCAATGGACCATTTACCCATACACTGTTAGTTCGCAAATATTCGAGGACTTTGCCCATTGTGTGGCGCTTCACTAATAGATTTGTACGTCTCCGAATGATGTCGTTAACGACATGGAAATTTACTTCCTCAACATGGCCGGCATACAATTGTTGCGTTTTTTCTTTAAAGAATTGCAAAATTTTACCATTAGCACGATCACTGAAAATTTCTCGTACAAATGCTGTTGTAGCAATGTCACTATCCATGGCCTTCTCAACAGAATCGGTAATATTTTTAAAAACTAAGTGAGGGTTGAATGTTACCATATCGTCGAGCTTAAGTACGTCATTCATTTCACCTGAAGTACTGCCACGAGCCCCTAGGAATACCATTGAAAGCATGGAAGTTAAAGCGAAAGGAGACATGACCAAACTTCTGGCAGAGCTAATTTTTTCTGATGTTATCGATTTCCAATAACTGAAAGCCAATTCATTACAGAGCTTTGCAAATGCTAAAATATCTTCATCCAAATTTGCCAGGGATGCTTCCAGACCCTTTGAATTACTGGGTGATGGGTCCAGTTTGACTGGTGGTCTTGTGGCCTGTGTGGAAGATATCATTAAGTTGCTCAGTTGAGGAGGTCTCTGCATAGGACGTTGTTGAGGTGTTGGTATGGTATAGGTGGTAACTTTATGAGGTGTATTTTCTTTTTGCTGTGTGTACGATGACTGCAAGGAAGGTTTATTGTAGAGCGGTTCGACTGGTTCGTGATACAAAGCGTACGCTGGTTGTTTGTTGAAGTATGAGACTGGCTTAAGCGTATTCAAACGTCGGGTTGTTGTAACTTTTGGTTTGTGAGTGGTTGTTGTACTAGATGTTGTAGTCGTTCTGGACGTAGTGGTACTTGATACGGGATTTGGTAGTTTGGGAACTTGGTAACCAATTTGATCATCCTCATCCTCTTCGTCAGCTTCTTCGTATGGTTGACCATAATTTTGTATTAACATACTTGATTGAGTTCCTGTAGGAACATCATTTTCAATTATTGAATGAATTGGTTTTGGTGGTGCTAACATAGGCATATCCTGTTCAAGACTAGGTATTTTATCAGAAACTATTTTTTCGACAGATGTTTGAGTTTCAACGTCCAAAGATAGTTCAGGTTTTTGAGTGGTTGTCGTTTCACCTAGTTTTATATAGGGGTCCTCATCAATAGATTCATCAGTTTCATCTTCTTCGGAGATCATGGAATTTAGCTCAGCAGAAGTTTCTTCACTCATTTGATATGCAGCGGTATTAGTTTCTTCAGTATTGAAAATTTCATCTGCTTTAACTGTAGTAGCTTCATCAGCTTCCGATTCTTTAGAAGTTGTTACTTGAGTGGTGGTTTCTAAAGAGTCTGTGAGTTCCTCCAGAATTTTCTCTTTATGAGTTAGATTTTCAGTTACGTTATCAATGACATTGACATGTGATTCAGCAGCTGCATTCTCTTCAGTCTCCTCAGTTGTTTCTGATTCATTATGCTCTATGAATGTTGTGGTGATTTCATTTGTAGCTGTTGTTGATTCAAAAGCATTTGTTGTTTGTTGTCCGATATTAGTGTATTCGGAAGATTCATCTTTAATTGTTGTTGTTTCCATTTCGCTTGAAATCATTTTATCTTCTTCACTTGTTTCGTTGGATAATTCAGTGGTCACTCGAACATCTTCGCTTAAATAGTCCTTTATTGTAGTAGTTTCAGATTTCAAATCATATTCCGAACTCTCGGTAACACTATTATTTGCGATAATGCTCTCATATGATTTATTCGGTATTTCTTTTTTATCAGAAATATTACTCTGATTTTCCTCACTAGAAGAAAATGTTGTTTCCTCAGACAATACGTTTATAAGAGTTGTTGTATCTACAGGGCTATCGGCTTCAAATAATGGTTCCCTTTCGACTTCAAAATTCTGTTGTTGTTGAGCATATATTTCTGGAAGGGATGGAATAGGGATTTTGGATGTAGTTTCTTCATTAGATTCAGTTAGAGTTTGGGAAGTTGTAAAATCTTCTTCAGAAGCAATAGTGGAGGTGCTGTCGTTGCTATTATCTTCTTCTTTGTGGTGTAGTTTCTCATTGTTTGCATTGTCAACGCTTTCAGTATGAGATTCAGTTGTCGCGTCGTGTTCTTCATTGTTTTTATGCACAGTTGTTGTGGTATAATCTTCTAGTGTATCTGAGGCGGTTGTTGTAGACATTAAATGTTCAACCTTGGTTGTATCCATATTTGTATTTGTTTCTTCTTCAGTTTCTGTTGAGTAGCTTTGAGTGGTTTTTTCTACAGAGTCGGTACCAAATTCTTCATTTTGTATATCTTTAACAGTGGTTGCATCGGGAAGTTGTGTTGTAATGGAATGTGTAGTAGAATCGTCTTGTACATTATAATTTCCATGATTAATGGTATGTGTGGTTTCAAATCGTTCATAAATTGGTTTATAATCTTGTTTGTAGTCACCATCCATATTGGCTGAAATGGAACTGGGATTTTGTGCTACCTCTTTAGTGGGTTTCATGAGGAATGATAAATCGAGTTGAGCTTGATTTGAATAACGGTTGTCATTAGAATTAGTTTGTTGAGTGTTAGAAATATCATTGGAGTTCGATATTTGTTTAATAACATCCGACATTAGGAATGCAATTTCATCTTTTGTCTCATTAGAGTTCATCATGCTGTAATCGGATGCTACGGTGTTGGTACCGTCAACTAGTGTTGAAGCCACAGTTGCGGCTTGAGTTTGGAAATCGGACATTGTTATTTGTTCAGATGGTTTGATTACTTCCATGTTGAGTTGAGGTTTAAGATCAGCTACTAATACAGGACGACTAACGTCCTTTTCATCATTGCTCATAGTTTCTACATTATGTGGCATAATCACAGGAAGTCTAGTTTCTGAATTGAGATGGTCAGTGTAGTTTTCTGTCGTTTGGTTTTCATCCTCAGTATTTTCTTCTCCATACGTAAATGTTGATTGCTCGGTTATTTTTGTTGTCGAGCCATAAGCAGATGTTTCATATTCTTGGTGGTGAATTTCATCTTGTTGTATCTTGGGATATGCTGTTGTATGTTCCACTTGTTTTTCAGCTAAGGTATTCGTGGTTTCTGGAATTTCTGTGTTAATAGTTGATTCTTTGATGGCATCAGTAAATGCTGTATAGCTGGGAAGTTCAGTAGTTTCATTATCATCACTTGCATCCTTTTCGGTTGACATGTTTGTGGTAAATTCTTCAGGCATCTTAGTTGTTACATATGATGCGGGACGATCAGTTTTCTTGTTTTCATATTTTATCGTAGTTTCTTCGGAACCATGCACATCAGTAGTCGATTCAAAATTTAGCAATGTTGTAGCGAGAGCGCTGTCTCCATATTGTTCATTAGAAGGTTTTGACGTAGATGATGGTTTCGGCTTCATAGAATTATCAATGGTAATCATATGCTTGTTAGCCATTTCTCCCTTTTTGTTTTCATTTTCACTGTTATCATATTTATCAGGCTTTAAGTTAGGATTATCTGAAGAAATTGAAATGTCTTCTCCTATCTTTTCGGCCATTTGATCGGGTTGCTTCAGTGTTTGCATTATTTGATCAAATGATTGTAAAGTATGTGCATCCTGTTCGTAAGGCTTGGATCCATGTTGCGTTAGTGCAAACGCTGGTAGCGGTTGTTTTTTGAACTGATTAAAGCTAAAGTCTTCTGAATCGTCAGTTGATATACCGTAAGATGGTACAGGATAACCCGAGGTTCCAGAAGTGGATGGTATATTGGCAGACGTTGCTAATTCAGGTTTAGTGGTTGTTATTCTTGTAGTTAGAATTTCTTCTCCATAATTATTTAGAGTTGGTTGATAACCGGAGAAATCTTGTACAATTAGTGACATATCAATTGGGCTATTAGTTGATGTTATTGGGATAGGTGCAAAAACGACGGTGGTCGATGGCTCCGGAACAGGTGTAGTCGTTGTTGTTGTGGTAGTAGTCGTGGTGGTGGTGCTTGTAGTAGTAGTTGGTTTATTTGGTTTAGGACGTGGTCTGTGATATGTCACATGTTGGAATTTATTGTGTGTGACTTCTTGATGAGCGGATCCTTCAGCAGCTAAATCGGAAGATGTTGTGACGTGAGGATATTTAGTATGCTGCTGTGCTGGTTTTGGCCTTGGCCTGTGAGGTTTGGGGGAAGGTTTCCGTTTTTCCCCAACCAAATGGGGTTTATCTGGAGTTGTGCTGGTTGAGTGAACTGGATGGCGAGTAGGCTTCTTCTTCTTTTTCTTGGGCGCTTTAGTAGTTGATGGTGCAACAGTGGTTGTTGTTGATGGGGCTGTAGTAGATGTGGAAGAAGGAGGTGAAGTTGTTGTAGGAACTGGAGTTGTAGTGGGGGCAGGAGTTGTAGTTGGTGCAGGAGTTGTAGTTGGTGCAGGAGTTGTAGTTGGTGCAGGAGTTGTAGTTGGTGCAGGAGTTGTAGTTGTGGTTGTTGTCGTAGTTGGCGCAGGAGTTGTAGTAGTAGTAGTTGTTGTTGTAGGTGCAGGTGTTGTAGTAGTTGTTGTTGTTGTAGGTTCAGGTGTTGTAGTGGTGGTTGTTGTTGTTGGTAATGGTGTTGTTGTAGTCGTGGTTGTTGTTGGTTTTCTCTTAATTTTTTGTTTGTTCACTTGTGGACGTTTTGTAGTTGTATGACCCCCATTTGGCTTCTTAATACGATGTGGTGGTAATGGTTTGTGTTGTACAGATACTGGTTTTTTAGCCAAATTTTCATTTAGTATAACTTCGTCATTCTCAACGATAGTATCCGGTTTCTTTACTACTTCCTGATTGTTTATGAATACTCGTCGTGTTGAAGTTTCTATTTCTGGAAGTTTGTGATAGATAGGTTGCATATGCAATTGTGAAAAACCATCATAGTTTTGCATAGTTGCCGCAAGATTTTGATACTGTTGCATACCAGTATAAACCGATTCTTGAGAATCAAGTTCTTCTTGTATTACTTGAGGTGTCATTTCAGTAGTTGAGGTTGTTGGTTTGCGTTTTTGTCCTGGTTTCCTTTTACTGGGTTTAGGCTTCTTGGTAGTTGTGGTAGCTGCTTCCTTTGTTGAAGTTTCGATAATTTCAGTATCTGGAGTCATGACAATTTGTTGAGGTTTCTGTTGCGGAAATATATCAACACCACCGGTGTTACCAAAAATGGCAGGTAATATCATAGACCAAGATGATGACACATCAGGCGTATCGAAAACCGGTAAACTATCTGTGCTTGAATTTTTATTAGATTCGACTTCCTTGTTAAGAACACTTTGTACACTATTGACGATATCTTGAACATTTTTCTCCGGGTCCCGATCCTCAATGGGGCCATGGTGTATAATTGTTGGCCCTTCACCATCTCCGTTTGCAACAATACTTTGGATTTCTTCCATAGTCATAAGACGTTTTACCAATTCACCATGTTCATCGAAGGTATAGAATTCATACCGATCGGGATTGAGGAGATCAATAGGGCTAGCAACTTGTAGTGATGGTTGTGGTTTAGGTACTTTTTGTCCTAATGCATCTGTGAATTCTGGTTCATTTCCATTCAAAATTACCGATACAGATGTTACAACACTAAAAAAAACAAAGTATATTAATACTTAGTAATTATAAAATTCATTAATTATATAGACACTTTGAATAAAATTATACCTAGTATCAATGCGAAAAATATTTTTGTTGTAATTCATTGAATTAAAAAAAAACGTATTTCACTTAGGAATAATATGTAATTTTAATGTATGAAAAATCTGTCTTATAACATTTTATCCAAAAGTGATTTTAGTATTCGCTGAAACATTTAATGTTGTATAAATTCTAAAATTGATGCATTTTACTTTTAACCAGGAAGAGATTTTCACAAATCATGTTGTATGGATAAAATCTCTACTTTTCATATTTTTGTTCATTAATAATGCTTGCAGCATATTGAATTGATGCATGCATTAGTTCACCATTGAATATGTGCGCTGGTTTTTTAAAATTACATGTTGCATAGTCATGCGAGTAAATTTGAGAGCTAAAAATCTTTCCAGTTTTACTGGAAAAAGGCATCAATACTCCCACTTCCATACTACTCGGATGTTTAGGTAAAGTGTATTACGGCAATAGCAGTTGCATCATCGCACACTATTACCCAAGCAGACATGCATGAACGTATGTATATATATGTATATTTACATATAAGATTCACTCAAATATATGAGTATGAATAGATTCAAACAAAAATGCTGGTTTGTACCTTTTGAAAAAATGTTCTTTCTGGCTATCATATCGATTTACCGTGAAAGATTAGACAAATTATGAATTCATATTTGATTATGAAAAATTCTGACCTGTGTGGTAACAAAGAAAAGGTACGTAAATAGTAAGTGGTTTTGATACTTTTTACCAGAGAAGATAACCATACTTTCAAAATACCACGGTATAAGCTAGAAAATCTGAAATAACACTTTTAAGTACTACACCATTTCTAGTTTTAATTCAGAACTTTCTAATTGTATTTCAGAAATATCTAATTATGTTTCAGAAATTTCTAATTATGGTTCAGAATTTTCTAATTATATTTCAGAAATATCTAGTTATAATTCAGGAATATCTAATTATATTTCAGTAAATTCTTGTTATATTTCAGAAATTTCTACTTGTATTTCAGAAATATCCATTTGTATATCAGAAATTTCCTTTTGTATTTCAGAAATATTGCATGAAAATTCTATTAGAATATTCTGAAATACAATTGGAAAATTCTGAAATACAAATGGAAGTAAAATTTTTATTTTCTGAATTACAATTTGAAAAATTTTAAATACAAATGGAAAATTCTGAAATACAATTACAAATTATTTGACTTAAGAACACATTCTGAATAAAATTTCAAAAATAATTAAATTTGGTTTGAGTTAGATCTTTTTCTATGTGTACGCTCTACATAGACAATAATTAGGTATAAATTATTGCAATCGGCCATATCCGAAATCATTGAATAATTTAATTTTCAAACAAAATAGGAATCTTAAACAATAAATGGTGGTAAAATTAAAAAGAAAACAGATTTGAATGGCTATAATTTTAAAATAAATATGTATGTATGTATGTAAGTATTGCAAATGTAATTTCCTTAATGGATTTATTGTACATAAGTTCGTACATATGTATGTATGTATACAAAACAATTAAACATTTCTTAACATCTGTTCAACGCTGACCAACGAACTAAATATAACATATTTTATGTATCTGATAGGAAGATCCTTATTGCCAACATTATTTGTGATTATATCCATACATACATAAGTTTATACCATTAAATGAATGTACATCTGTGTGTTTATGAGTTTTTTACATTAAAAGAAATCCCCCAAAAAAAGCTTTAAAATAGCAATAAAGGAAAAAGGTGGTAAGTAGCATAAACAAAAACCCCTTTTACGTGAAAACGAACATTAAATGTTGTTAATTATACAAAAGTAAACTTTGAGTATACCGAAGACAGTTGCTGGACCTAGATTGTGTGAAAAGGAACTTTTACAACAAAATCAATTTAATTAAAAATAATGTGAAAAATAAATAACAAAGGAAAGCAGCAACAGACATTTCCTAAGAATCTTAAGTAATAATGATTTCCATTTAATGCTAATTATGAAAATGGGTCAAATCTATACCGCAAGACTATTATATTATCATGTTGGCCAATAATATTATTTAAAAAGGATTTTTACTTTTTTTACTGTCCTAAAACTACAACTGGCGTGGCTATAAAATCTAAATTAGTTTTATAAACCCAAATATATTTTCGAAATAATGACTTTTCTTATAAGGAAAACAATTTTAAATTGCGCAACAGATTTTTTCATTTACATATTTAATAAATTTATGTTTTTATGAAACAAATTCAAATGTACATACATACATACCTACTAGGGTATTGATAAATACTTATTTGAGGTTTTAATTAAGACGGTTAATAATCGAGTAATTAAAAATTTTCCATGTAATCGGGTAAAATATTTTATTAATTTCACATTTTTCTTTATTCAACTTATTGAACCGATTTAAATGAAATTTGACCATGAACCAATTTAGCTACACAAATTTGGATCTATAGCATCTAGATTATCGAAAGTATTTCTATCGAATACCACGCACCATTTTACTAATATAAAAATCAAGAAGAACATTTACAAAATCCATGTTTTGTTAATGTTTACTTTTTTACCGGTTGATGATTGCGTATTATATATAAATTTAACATTAAATCTGCCCTTTTAACGTTTTAGAAACTAATGAACAAAATAAGATCCATCCAAACATAATCTACATTTTTTTGGGCTCCTCTAATAGCATCCAAAAATACACACAGATAGGCTGAATGACAGACGTAAACATATAGTGAAACATTGAGAACTTCCTGATACGATATATATATGTATTACTTACCTTGAACCAATAATTTTCTTCGACAAGTCATCATCCTTTTCAGAATTATTGTTAGAATTTGTGTTCGTATTGCTTGTGTAGGATGTTGCTGATGGCGATGATGATGTTGATGAGGTTGCACTGGCCAACTTAACTGCATTGACAACCTTGTTGGTTTCCGGTTCAATGTGTATTGGTACTTCGGCCTTATAAACATAGGCTGACTGTAAAGATGGTTTTGTTGACGTTGCGGATATTGCATCTGATGATGCCGATATGGGACCAGATGATGTAGAGGTTGATGTTGAACTTGTTTTCGATGTTGTAAAGTAAGTTAAATTTGGGTTTTGATCTGGATATTTTTGTTTTTGTTGTTGTTGCTGCTGCTGCTTGTGTTCTTGTTGATTTTGATGTTGTTCATGTTGTTGGAGTTGAGCATAATGAAGGTTGAACTGTGGAATTATGTAACCACCACCATCATCATCGTTGCCACCACTATCATCGACCGCAGTTGGTTCATCAGCATAAGTTGGAGGATAGGCGCACGCAAAGCCAACAACAAATCCAAACGCAGCTAATACTACAACAAATTTTATCGAATACATTGTTGTTGTTGTTGCTACTATTGTTTTACTTTAATGCTCGAGTTTATTGCTGTTTTTGTTAAACAATAACTCTTTTCAAAAATAGAACAGACAGAACAGTTAAGCTACTGCTGACCTTTTCTGTTTCTTATTTCCGTTTCTGTACTTATTGTTTTACTTTCAATTCTATTTGTTTTTTTTTTTATTTTGTAACCTTTGGAAAATTTTCTCAATTCTTGTAGAAAAATTAAAATGTTTTTTATTGTCGACAAGCTTGTTTCTTGACGTGGCTATTTTTTTTCGATAAAATTTATATATTTATTTTATATTTTTCGCTGCCTCCCACTAATCTCTTAACAACTTGTTTCTCGTTTAAAGTATTTTCTTTTATTCCTTTGATGGATGATTTTATTATAAAAGTGCCTTTTTTTGTCCGGGATTTGTACCCTTTCTTTGTTTGTTCCAAGTATGTATATATGAGAGAACAATAACTGTGTGAAGAGGTCCTCCTTTAAATACTGAAAAAAGAAAAAAAAAATAAATAAGACAATGCAAAAAGGAAATTGTTAATAATTAATGCGTTTATTCGACCATTAAAAAAATAGTGAGTAGGAAGGGTGTATAAAATATTTACTCACCTTACTGAAATCACAACGTAAATAAAGAATTAAAAAATAAATGGGTATGTATATTTACTACGTGTATATTTACTACATGTATGTATATTTACTATGTATGTATATGCTACATATGTATGTATATTAGAGTCACTTTAGACGATTTAACTACCACGTGTTTATGTAAATGATGTTTTTCTATCTCAATTTTTAAAATTATATAAATACTTGAAATCGGTCTATTACTTTACTTAACTTCCATACAAATGTGTTTCCGAAGTCGGAATTTACATCTCATAAGATACTGAAATATTTAACTTAAAAAATATACTTTCTAGATATGCAAATTTAGCACATTTATACACATTAGGGTGGTCCGGTTTCGGATCCCACCGAAGATGAAAGCTTGGTTCATTCTTAAAGTCCTGGGGCCAATATTCGGTGAGCTGGGTCAAATGATAAAAAGTTCCTTTTTGGAAAGATTCTTTCTGTGTAGAAGACCACTGTTATTTAATATCAATCATGATTCATTTATTTATGCCATAGTGTCCCCATGTCATACTAATAGATGTTTTTCTAAAATTGTTATTGCTTTAAATAACAGTAAAAGATTTTATTTTTGTGTTTGAGATTTTGTCATTTTATATTTTATTCTTATTAGTCATTTTTATTAGAACGAATTTGAAAACTTGAGTGGGGGAGTGACCTTAAGCTATACATTGTTGACTTCACCTAAATTACCACAAACTGTAACAGCAGTAACAGCAATAACAAAAACAACTACATTAACATTAATGCAAATTGATTTGTTAATTTGACAAGATTTCAATTAATTTTTTTGGTCATGTTCGAAGTTTGTTGTTTGTTTTTTTGTTCTCTTTCTTTTTTACTTTCTATGAGTTATGTCCTTTTCCTTTGCAATGCATGACTGGCTGTCTACGTAAATATGCGTGAGAGCGAAATTGTTTTTATTTGTGAGTGAATTTTGTTTGTACTTTTTGTAACTTTTGTAAATTAATAAATTGTATATTATAACTTGCACGTAATGAATGTTTGCTAATATCACTGTGAGAAATACATAAATTATTATAAAACCTGCCCTTCACAAATTGATTTCATTTGGATCTAGTATATAAAACTAATTGTTACGGAATTTAATTTCTTAAACTATCTAAAGCAAAATTATAAGCTAGACGGAATATTGTACAATGTATCGTGTTAAAATATTAGTTCTGTTTATACTGCATTTGTACCTATATTTCGATAAATTACAAAAGCAATTAGAAAATCTATTTAGCCCTCATCCTTGTAACCGATATATCTTTCTTCAAGTACAGGACTAATAAGTATGAATGAATCTGTGTATATCAAAAAGGTAAGTAAGTAGTCGTAAATACCTTTAGGCATAAATTGGTTGTTTTGCTGAGTGTTTTTGAAATTTCCTGAAACGATAATGTGTTTGAACTCAGAATCTTGTTTATTTTAAAATCAACTTAAATTGATTAAAAGGAAAAGTTTTTAAACTTTATTGTTGTTTTCGCTTTTAGAATTAAATGAAATTTGATGTTATTTAATTCCATAAATAACTAATTGATATTTCATAACAACAAATAATGGTGTACAATTGTAAGGATTACAATTTTTTGTTGTAAAACAAAGAAATGCGTGCAGAAATATTTTCAGTAGAGTTTATTATATATGTAAGTATATCAATGTTGAAAATTTAAGTGAAATTTGACTCACGTCAATGTCAAATAACTAATGCATGTAAAATCCAAATAAATAAATTTTTGAAAAACTTTTTAATACCTATTTGTAAATGATGTCGAAGACGCAGAACAATTCCTTTATGTTTGCATTTTTTTCTAATATTCAAGAAAATGCACTTGTTTGTTAATATTACTGACGTGGTCATGTAGATGAATATAGGCCTTTATGTATGTGGAAGACATTTTGCAATTTTGGCGCTGTTGCATGCGCTAATATTCTCATAATTATACTAATAATACCTTCAAATAGATACTTAAATTTAAATACCAGTAAAGGGGATGAGTGGATAGATACATTTGTATGTATTTATGGATGTTTAGATGATTGTTTGAGTACGTATGTACTTGGTTGTTTGTTTGTCTGTTTCGTTGGTTGAGATTCATTGTAAAGAGTTTTGATCACTTTCATAAATGCTCAAAATATGTATGTTTGTAAGTGGCTCCTTAGAGGCTTAGAATATACAAACAAACATTTTTATAAACCTCTTATTATACATATTTATGTGTCTACATGTGCATGTGAATAAACACACCAAACAAAATTGTAATAAATACACATTGATATTCAGCGGAAAAGAATAAGAAAAACTTCTAATAGAATATAATTTTTATCACTTCAAAAGTAAAACTATATTGAACACCCTCCATGATTTACGTCGTAGACAAATGACTAATAATAAACTGTTAGCTACAGAGAGATAATATTTTAGGGAAATTTTATTATTAAGCCAAAAACATATACATACATAGATGGACCTTCACAATATGTGTATGATAAAAACAATAAAAACAATAAACTCATCCTTCCTTTAAGATCTGAAATATTTAAAATCAATAGGTTTTGATTAAAATTCGGTATATCCATAAAATGTGTGCGGGATAATCCATAAAATGTGTGAAATCTGGTAAAATGAGTAACGTTGTCGCTGTCGTTAAAACAATTTCGCTGTTTCTAAATATACGCGAGTGTAAGTAGCATTTCTAGTTTCTATGTGAAAGCATGGTGGTATGTAAGTAGTATTTTAACGTATAAACCTAAAAGTATGCTATTTTACGCCTCTCTAATGGAAGTGTTTTGCAAGATGTTACGGTACTTACTTGCATACAACTACAAATACTTTAGTTTGCTTTCACCAAAAAGTAAAAGAACAATTCCTTTCGCTCTATATGCTAAAATTGGTTTTAAACTAAACGTTAGTAAATCAAAATTTTAAAGATAGGATATTTTTAGTAAGTACTCGGGGTATTTTAGTTAAAGTGCTACAAGAAATGTAGTTGTAAACTATGTACATATGTATATTTTCATATTTATAGTAAAGTTTTAAACATTTGTATATGTAATATCAGCATTCATCGCATACAAATGTTTCTAAAGTTGTAATATTGTTTGATTAAAAAATAAATAAATTGGAAATGAATTCATGAATACACACGCATATGTTTGTTTGTGTGTATGTAGATAATCTTCCCAGCAATTCGGTCGGACAGTCCCGAACTCCCTATTTAACCTACCACATAGGATTACACCTAGTCACCGACCATCCAGGTGTCTAGCTATTTTAACATGTGCTTGTCCTACAAGGAAGTCAATCGTCACCCAATAAGTTACAAAGAGAAAGACAAGTGCTTGTCAAGTGTCTCCCCTCTCGCTTACAAAGGGGACACTGAAGTGATGATTATCTTCACCCTAGGTTACATCCTTGACGAAAGACGAATTAGAGCCAACCAGGTGGTTAGACGTAGTGGAAATCACTATCTTTTTCGAATGCGTTGACACTTTATCGATCTGCAGGGTTACGTATACGCATTATATACATACATACATATATGTATATGAATGTATGAACATACATACATATGTATGTAAAACTGTCAAACAACGAACACTTTAGACAATCCACAATAATTCCATTTCATTCATTTTTTTTATTGGTTTTCGTTGATTTTTCCTGTAAAAGGATGAATGCTTTTAATCCTTGGTCTATCAACACAACATTAGTAAAATGAAACAATAGATTTTGCCAACAAATATTCACACAAAGCTAAAATTCCCCGTTGTTATTATTATAATATGTAAGTATTGACATTACCAAAGCAAAACGTTTATGCATAGACACATGCCAATCGGAAATATATTAAGGCTTTTACTTTTTAGTCCTTTATTTGTCTTTTATAATCATTCCAGAATTTCTGTCTTATTTCCAAATATTTTTGACTTCTAAAACCACAGTTTTATAAAAAGTTATAAAAGTGTG
Organism: Lucilia sericata; assembly: GCF_015586225.1. NCBI lineage: Eukaryota > Metazoa > Arthropoda > Insecta > Diptera > Calliphoridae > Lucilia > Lucilia sericata. The sequence goes on from NW_023994043.1 coordinate 276,450, forward strand.
GCTTACTTTAAGGCCTCATAAACGGCCGTCCTATACACTATCACTCCTACTTACATATGTATATTGATAGTGAATTATCATATCGAATTGAATCCTCATTGATTTTTTAACAACTTGACGTTTGGGTATTAAAGGGCAAAATTATAAGTATGTTTATGTTAGTATTCTTATACATACACAGAAAAAACTGAAAAACGATTTCAATTACCAAAACTTCGTTTTCAATTATTTTATTTTTTGAAGTTCAACCTATAACAAAAATTGTATATTCAATTACTATTTATAATTGATTTCGTACACAAAATTTTTATTTTTTTCTATTTTTGTTGTTGTTAAATACGTATGTATTTGATTATACATTTTTATGAATCAAATACAAAATGAATTGAACCCTTTTAAAATTTTTGATTAATCGTTTAATTGAAAATTTTTTAAAATTAATTTTTTCTGTGTACATACACATACATGAATGTTTAAATTCCGTATTTATGTTAAAGAGCTTAAAAACACATAATAAAACAAAAAAACATGTTGAATAAATATTACAATAATGACAACTATAAATACACGATGACATTACATTCTGGCAGTTTACAAGACGCCAATGTATCTCTTATCATATAACTTTTTTGTAAATTAAGGGTTATAACTCAAAATCCCTGTGATTAGATTTATTTTAATCACTAGCAACAAATCATTCTAAAGTGTGGTACAGTCCCAAACTAACCACCTAACCTACCAATTATGATGGCTTCTAGCCACCGACTGCTATTTGAACAAGTACTTGTCCTACTAGGAAGTCAATCGTCACCCCATAGATTACGAAGAGACAGGCAAAAAGCTTAAGTTTGATTTTTAAGTGTCCATTCTCTCGTTTACAAAGGGTACGCTAAAGTAACGGTTATCTTCACACTCGTTCACAAAGAGTACATCCGTGACGAATTAGAGCCAACCAGGGGGTTAGACATTTGTGGAAATCAATGTATTTTTCGGATGCATTGACTCTTTGTCGAACTGCTGGGTGCTCGTTGCTTGATACAACCACGCACACAATTCTATTCATTATTCTATTATTTGTCCCAGTTGGCCAGATCGTTATTGACGACACTTTCATCGATGTTGTCTTGAGGGAATTTTCAAATTTGTCCTGTATAATATCCAGTTTAGAACAACTTTAATAACACAGTCATGAAATTTGTCGTATTTAGAGTTTAATAGTAATAATAATAGACAGTTTAATAGATGACATAATAAGGAAAATTTCATGAACTTGTCTTGCATTAAGGATTTTTAAGGAAAAGATGAGCGACTACTGCATGCTATTTGTCGTCTTTTCATAATAAAATGAGCGACGATGTCTTAAACTTGTCGTCATTGAACCTTCTTTCAAGACGAAATTATCTACAGCAACATGTAAGTTGTCGCGTTTCAACTTATATTGACGGCGATGTGAGCGACAATGTTGATAAGTTTTTGTTTCATTAAAACTTTATTGAAAAACACAAACAAAAGGGACATGTAAGAAAAACAAACACATCATGATTCAGTTGTGCTTATAAAGTTGGGTCGAAAAAGTTGCATAACGTAGATTGGTATGGCAAAGAATCACCAAAACAATTCAGCTAATATTTAGACGAAAACTGTCGAATTCCAGAAGAGAACGAGAATTAACAGATTAACACGAAATAAGTGCCCTTTGTTCGAAAAAGTCGTCAGTGATTTGCTCCGGCTGTTGGCAACAAATCATTTATGATTTAACACTGTCCTGTACGCAACATCGATGATGTCTTGAAGACATGGCCAACAGGGTACTATTTATAAGAGTTTTAGCAAAAAAGGTTTAATAAGAACCAACATCTTTATGCAGTATTTTATGAGGATGGATCTATAAGTATCACTTAGTATATATTTGAACAATGCTCGCATTAAGACCCTGTTGTATTAACTAATATAATAGACATACAGCAAGTAAGTAAAATGAGAAAAGGAATAAAGGATCGATACAAAATTACCTATTTGTCTATATACCCTTTGAAATTGACACTTTGATTGTGGGTGTATAAGATTCGGAATAGTACACACATTTACTTGTTTATGTATATGGGAAATTTCATGTCAAGTGACCCAACTCAAAAAATCGATTTTGACGAAATTTGCACTAAGGTTAGTACTATTAAATTTTTTTAATTTTAAAATATTTATTTTTCTCATTTAGAAAAATTGATATTTATACAACTCTTCATCGCCTTTGGTGCGCGAACTTATTTCACGATCGCGAAATAATAATATCATATTTCTTTTCACCTGTTCACGCCCTACAAGACCTTGCAATGGTATTTTTGATATTCGTAAAAATTAAATGAAAAACATAACAATTATAACTTATAATTTAGTTGAAGAATTTCTTGAATTCCAATTTGCAAAAAGTATTAACCCTAATGTGCATACTTTTTATTTAAAATTTTAAATACAAGAAAACAAAGAAAACCGACAGGAAACTCATTGTGTATTAAAAAGGAAAAAGCATTTTGAAAATGAAAAATTTTCGACACAAAAGTTTAAAATATTATTGTGTTTATAATTTTTTTGGTTTGGATTTTTGCATTATTCTATTTAGTTTAGGATCCATTTTCTTTGTGCAACATTCGTTTATCAAGTCAAACGTTTGAAAACCTTTTTTCATGACATGCAAGTCCTTTTTCATGTGTCACATTAATATTGACGTTCAATTTAAAATGATTTTCTTTTTTCATTAATGCAATTGTTTTCCTTCACAAACAGAATCGTTTTGATAAATACTACAATGTCTTCTTATATTTCTCCGTTGTTATTGAGATTTATAAATAATTCAATACACTCGATGAATTTTGGTAACAAAAAAAAAAAAAACTAAGACCAAGTATTTAGCATTAGGGAAAAATTAACTCTTATTATTTTGAAATTATCAATGATTTATAGGAGGAATTTTTCATGGAAAATTGTTAAATATCTTTAAAAATACCAGAGTACATCATTAAAAATAAAAAGTATATATATAAAAATAAACCTTTGTTTTAAGTTTATTGTTTTGTATTATTGACTAAAATGCAATGTTAATTTTTTTACCTCCCCCAAACATTGAGAAATATTCATATTTTATCCTACAAAGTACATAATGGATACAGTTAATCACAAAAATAAGTATACAGAAATGCAAACAATTGTTTTTATTTTATTTGTTCTTTTTATACAAACCATCAACAAAGATGGGGGTTATTGATTTTGTCATTCCGTTTGTAACACATCGAAATATTAGTCACAGACCCACTAAAGCAGCGGTTCCCACCGTTTTTTACTTCGCGGACCCCTTGAGGAATTTATTTAATTTCACGGACCCCCATACATATTTTAATATCTTATTGTTATAAATAACACTGTGATACAAAAGTGAAGAAAAATAAAATGCAGGCGTTCTCATATACCAATTCTGTTTCGTTATAGTCCATAGAGTACGAATATATTTTTAGTTTTCCCCTATCACTTCGTTAACTTACTTTTTAAGAGCAAAAGATGCGAAAAAGAGCCATTTTTGAAGTTTTAAATTTGAAAAATCATAGGTTTAGTAGTTTTCATCCGATACAAGTGTCTTTTAATCCAAAAAAAGAAATCCAAAATTTATGGTCAAATGTCTGAGTTACGGTCGTTTAAGTAAAAAAACTCACACTTTTTTAAAAAATTTTCATTTTCATCATGCTCTACTTTGACCATGAGGCAGTGAGTTCATCTTTTATTACTTTCCTGAAGAATCACATAAAGGAAGGTTTCTAAAACTTGTTATTTCATAAAAATCTATGAAAAACTGGATGATTTATGCCAATTTTTCTAATAGCATGTTTCTCGAATTTTTGGTTTTCTCCATACAAATTAATTTTTGTATAAAAATGTTTATAAACATTTTTTAAACTTGTTACAAAGAAAACCAGAAACATGAACGTTTTTGTATGGAAGAAATATGCTATATTTTTATAAAACTTAGCACAACTCATAACCTTTTTCATCGATTATCATAAATTGACCATCATTGGAAACCCAACTTAATGTGCCTTTTTTCAAATGTAATAAAAGCTAAAGTTACTGCTTCATGGCCAACGTAGAGCAGTATGAAAATTAAAAATTGTGAAAAAAGTGTGAGTTTTTTTACTTAAATGGCCGTAACCAAGACATTAATCATAAATTTTGGTTTTATTTTTTTTGGGTTGAAAGACAACACTTGTATCTTTAAAACAAAATATCCAATTTGAAAATCGGTTGCAAACTACCAAACATATATTTTTTTTTAAGTTAAAACTTCAAAAATAGCTCTTTTTCACAACTTTTGCTCTTAAAAAGGAACTAAACGAATTGATCGGGAAAAATTTAAAATTAATTCCTACTCTATGGACTATAACGAAATGGAATTGGTATATGAGAACCCCTGCATTTTTTTGCTGTATCACTGTGTAATTGTTCGTCCGAAAATTGTCTTAGTCCTGGTCCATAAACCCTATAAAATATTCCCGTACATTGAGAACATTTAGTATTTCGGAGATGTTTTCATGGTTTTAAATATAGAATGACTTCTACCATGATGTTTAATTTTATGATCGTGAGAGCTTTCATGTTCATTTCTCGTCAAGGTAGAGAAAAGGTTTCTTTAACAAGTATTGTCGACATGTGCTTAAAGAGTCATGTTTCTAAATTTTTTGCGATTGCATAGGAGTGAGCTGAGTATGTAAGCTAAGTTTTCGGGAAAATATGTGAATGTTAGACTTCTTCGATGTGGAATGCGTTACCCACATAAAATATGACCTGAACTCTTTGCGAATGTACTGTGAATTTGGATCTTAAATTTGAATTTTAAAATACCTACGAGTTATTTTACTGCGTGGTTTTGACTATTTACGCAAAACGCAATGAATTTTCTGATGTTGATTTAATAATATTGGACAACAAAATGAAGTTAAAATCTGTGTATCACGTTGGAATGGAATATTTATATTTAAAATTAACTATATTAACACTTTTGCTTACAATTTAAAAAAATATTATGAAATGTGACCTAACTTCATATTCCGGGATACCAGTATCAGTATTTAATTCTAAGGCAAATCATTATCCGTCTGCTATAAAAACATTTATTTCGATACATATATATTTATAACAAGTAAGAAGTTATAGTCGGGCGAGGCCGACCATATAATACCCTACACCTTTGACAAAAATATAATGTGATTTAGTTGCCATAATAAAGCATTTAAGTTGAATTGTACCTTACCTTAGATATACATACTTAAGCCGTTTATTGTTGAATAAAATTGTGGACATTTAAGTGAAATTTTGATGGGGGCTTTTCATAGGGGCTAGGGTCATATGAGAACCTATTATTATGGAATTCATGGGGGTCATCAAGTCTTGTATACAACTTGGTTTTTGCAGCTTTTTGTCGAGATATGAGTATATTAAACATAATTATGAACTTAAAAGCCCTATTTATAATTATGAACTTAAAAGCCCAAATTTCGTTGAATTATCTCCAAAATTGCGACCTGTAGTTTGATTACAAGTTTTAAAAGCCCTATTCGGGGGTTCAGTTGTATGGGGGCTAGGTGAAATAATGGACCGATGTAAACCATTTTCAACAGGCTTCATCTACGGTACCATAAAAGAATATGTGCCAAATTTCATTGAATTATCTCCAAAATTGCGACCTGTAGTTTGATTACAAGTTTTAAAAGCCCTATTCGGGGGTTCAGTTGTATGGGGGCTAGGTGAAATAATGGACCGATGGTAACCATTTTCAATAGGCTTCGTCTACGGTACCATAAAAGATCATGTGGCAAATTTCGTTGAATTATCTCCAAAATTGCGACCTGTAGTTTGATTACAAGTTTTAAAAGCCCTATTCGGGGGTTCAGTTGTATGGGGGCTAGGTGAAATAATGGACCGATGGTAACCATTTTCAATAGGCTTCATCTACGGTACCATAAAAGATCATGTGCCAAATTTCATTGAATTATCTCCAAAATTGCGACCTGTAGTTTGATTACAAGTTTTAAAAGCCCTATTCGAGGGGTACAGTTGTATGAGGGCTAGGTGAAATAATGGACCGATGTAAACCATTTTCAACAGGCTTCATCTACGGTACCATAAAAGATCATGTGCCTAATTTCATTGAATTATCTCTAAGATTGCGACCTGTAGTTTGATTACAAGGATTACAAGCCCTATTGGGGGGTTCAGTTGTATGGGGGCTAGGTGAAATAATGAACCGATCTTAACCATTTTCAATAGGCTTCGTCCCTGGGACAATAGAAGATCATGTACCAAATTTCATTGAATTATCTTCAAAATTGCGACCTGTAGTTTGATTATAAGGTTTACATGGACGGACGGACAGACGGACAGACGGACGGACGGACATAGCTAAATCGACTCAGAAAATGATTCTGAGCCGATTGGTATACTTTAAAGTGGGTAAAGGACCAATATTATTGTGCGTTACAAACATCAGCACAAACCCAATATACCCTCCCCACTAAAGTGGTGTAGGGTATAAAAATTACAAATCAAGTAATACTTTACTTTATAAAAGTGAAACAATAAATTTGTAGCGCCTAGCTTCATCCTGATAAACGACCGAAACAATAAAATTCAAAGAGTCACCAACAAATCTGGGATTATTGAATAAAAATTGTGTATTTTAGTATTTATGAAAAATTTGGAGATATTTTGAATATTTTGTAACATATAGAGAATATTTTTTATTCATGATTTTTTTCGTTCGTCTTCGCGGACCCCCTAGGATTTTGCTACGGACCACTAGGGGTCCGCGGACCCCCTTTTGGGAACCGTTGCACTAAAGTATATATATTCTGGGTCCTTATTAAATTCTAAGACGACCTAGACATGTTCTTCCCTCTGTCTGTTGAAAGCACGATAGAGTCCGAACGGAGTGAGCTAGAGGGTCGAAATATTCCACAAATATTCTCTATAGATAAGGTTTGTTTGGATAGCCCCCATACAAGTGGACCCACGAAAAACAGCTTTAATGGGCATATCTGTTTTAAAAGTACGAGTATAGCGATAAAATTCGACATAAATATCCAAAGCCAAAATCTCCGTACCAAGTTTTATAAGGTCCCCTTCCGAAAATCACTATAACGTTCATTACTGGCTTAAAAATAAGAATATAGCGATGAAATTCGACACACATAAGTTTTGGCTTAAAAATACGAGTATAGCATTGAAATTTGACATAAGTAGGTCCCTGAGCCGAAACCTTATTACCAAATTTTATGTGGATCGGTCCATAATTGACCCTAGCCCCATATATGGTCCCCTACAGATAATTACTTTAACGCTCATTACTGGCTTAAAAGTACGAGTGGAGAGATGAAGTATGAAATAAGTAAGTTTTTTACGAGCCAAAACCTAGAAACTTTTATAGGAACGTAAATGTTCCTACCGAACTTAATGCGAAAAGTGTCGGGAACTGATATTCGATGTAAACATATTTTATATGATCCAAAATGGGTCTAAAAAAATTATGAAAAACAGTCAATAATTTATCCTATCTCTCATATAAGTTCCTCTTTAGTAAATTTGATGAGTAATATCTCCCTGATGTTTATAAGAGAGCATTCCTTTTACGGCATACAGTTTGATGGTGGTGGCCGAATATAGCTCTCTTACTTGTTAACTTTTATATTCTATAAATTTTGCTCCATAAGGTCTCATAAATTGTCTTCCTCCTCATGGTAATAAATCCACTTTAAATTTTCGGATCATATGTACTTTGATGGTGGGTTTATAAGATTCGGTATAGTAGAGTCCATAATTTTTTTTATAATTTGTTTTTTTTTTTTTCAAAACAATAAGACAACTTGGGCTTTTATTCAAGACTTTCAATTTAACAACTTGCTTAAAATAAAATTATTTTGGTTGACAAAATGAATTAGCATTACTGCAACATTATCCTGAGTGTATTCTTTGGAATTACAATATTTTCTCTAAAAAATCTGCTATAGAAAATTTCTATAGAATATATGCACATATTTACGAGTATCTATCAATCTATCTATTGTATGTAAAAGGTAATACAGTGTAGCTGTGTTATTGCAAACTTATTATAAACGAATCTTTCTTATTTGAAAATCTGTTGTTGCAAGATATAAAAATCTATTTATTATTTATTCTACAATAAAAAATATTTCAAACCATACACATGTTTTGTTTCTTGCTTGTGTTCATCATAGCCAAGTTTTACCGTATTTTATAAAATGTAACTATTTTTCTTAGTACTTACATGTGTATGGATATGTAAGTATGAATATACATACAATTTGAACATTCCAAAAGTTTTTAAACTCGGTAATGGGATATTTAAGTGATTTAATTTTATGATAATGATTGATTCTTAGGATTAGTTAGTTAGTAGTTAGTTGAAAGGAGATCGTATGTTGTTACATTAGATCCAAAGAAATACACCAAAGCAAATTTATCAATATCTACGTTATTCGAAAATTAAATCAAATAACTCACACATTAATACTTACCGATTATCGCCATGGGTTTTTCTTATTCTTATTTTATTATGTGAAAATTTTTATTTTTAGGCCAAGTCTATTGCCTGGTACCTCCAAACGTTGCCAGAAATATTAATATACTTTAGTATTACTTCTTTCTGTCATATCTAAATGAAAACGTAGAGCATAGCGTTACTTGAAAAATTGTTTTTACAAAATTTATACGGGACTCAACGTTTTTATTTAGTTATGTTAGAATAATTCTGAAAGTTTTCTATGTTGTTCTTATTCTAGTTTTCTTGTTCACTGACACAGTAGCCCCGGGGAATACTGTTTCCTTAGTTTTTGATATAGTGTGTATGTATTTTAAAGTATTCAATTTATCTCTGACCATTGATAAGAAACAAATTTATTATTTTAAAATTTCGAATAAAATACAATAGATCATTCAGAAAAATAAAATAAATAAAAAATCAATAGAAAGATGTTAGTTCAATTTACAGCATTGTTTCTTTAATATTGAATTTTATATTAATGTTTTTGTAAAGGCTCAAAGAAATAATAGTTTATATATCAAATTTATAAAGTGTCAACAATGTGCTTAAAATCACACTTAACCACATCTCTATTCGATAAAAATTTTTACAAAAATATTATAATATAAAATGATTCTAATGTTCATTTCATCTCAGAAAAATTAACTAAATATTATATTGTATGTGCATTTTAGCAAAGGAAACTACTTAACACTAACAATGTAAACATAATAAAGCTTAAAAATTTTAAAGGGAATATACACTTATGTACATAATAGAGCAATAAAGATGTCACATGCAAATAAAACCCAAAATAAATATAAGAAATATTTTAAAATGGGACTTCAAGTAACAACATAAAATATTCATTTTTAACAAAAGGTAAAATAAAGTGTTTAATAATACAATTTAATAAATTATAAATCAAATGAAAGACAAACAGAAATACATTTTATATTTGCACAAGTATGTACACATACATACTTATGAATGTGTGTTTACTTATGTATTTGTGTTAATCAGTAGACGTCAACAATGGATACTAGGGAACGTAAAAATCAGTTATTGTCCCTTTTAGAAAATTACAACTTTTCAGTAGCTTTTTGTTTTGAAAAAAAAAAGCTCTTCCCTGTATATTTTTTTATAAATAAATGTATTCAGTTCTCCTATTGCCGACCACTAGTCAATATAGTTATATGTATGTATGTACATAAGTATATGCAAAATACAATTTAACAGTGTTTGCAAGTGTCATATCCTTAACAAAATTAAGGACATGTGTACACTTGTCTCTTTATCTACAAAGGCATGTTGTGTATTCACCTACAAAGACATTGTGAATATTTGGTTGAATGCACCCTGTGAATGTAAGAAAATACATTAGGTTCAAAAAAATAAAGAATGTTGACAATTTGACAAAGGTAATTGTTTTATCGAAAAAGGGACAAATTAAAAACAGTCATGTTCTCTCTTCTATTAATAATAAAATGCCAATAAATGGAATAAAATAGAATAAGTGGAATGAATAGTGGAATGAAAATCTCGAAGCAAAATTAAATTCAAAAACCTCTTTATCTAGAACAAATATGAAAAGAAAGGATTTAAAATATTTAAGAGAGAGAGAGTCAGTTTCACAAGACACAAGAATTCAAATTACATTCATACATACATATGTATATATGTATGTACATACATTTATATACATACATACATATGTATGTATGTATGTGTTAATACTGTGTATACGTGGGTGCGGTTATTAAATCTATTAAATCTTTAGTTATTAAATCTATTATAAAATCCGTGCAACTAGATTCGGTTAAAATTGTGGCAATGGATTAAAATATTACAATAAAGGCAGAAAGTTTACTTTTCAATTCAAGCCTACATACAAACCATTATAAAGACTTAATCTTATACGCGTATTTTTTAAAGATACAAACAAATGCTTAAATAAATATACACACATTGGTGCAATTGTCGTATCGTTGTTTGTCATAAAACATTTTCAAATAAAATTTTTTGAAACAATAAAAAAATTACGACATACCACGATACAACCATACAACACCGATTGTGAATTAAACAAATGAATAACAGAGTATTTAGTAGGATAACGAATTTGCTAATGATGCGTTGATTACTTTAAAATTTTATTTAATATAATCCCGAAGATCATTTATATAGGTAATAGGATCATTAAACTGTTTCTAACAAATTAAGCAATGTTCATAAAAAGCCTTCTGACTACCAGGATGACAAACTTAATATACTGTCTATCTTTTGCAAATGGCATTCTAAATATTACAATGCGAATATACTTGAAATTGTTCTATTAACACTCGCATATACTATGTAACATATTTTATATTGCAAAACAAAGACATTTTAGAGACATACACGAGAGTAGATACACATCCAAAAACTTAGGGCACTTTTGTTGTATGTACATTAAATGTTAAAAGTTTTCTTAAGTAATGTGTGGGTAACTTTATTTTGCAAGAAACTTTTACTGAAAATGAAAACCGAAAAAGATTTTCTTCGTTCATACCAACTGTCACGTACTCCACAATGTGCGATTCTATAGTGGCATTAGAAACCTCATTACAGTCCAACTTCATTTATACATATTCGCATCTACTTTCGTTCACTGAATGTATCTGTTGGTTTCCTCTTATTGTTCGAATCCTTATTCTCATATATTCTTTCATATATAAGTAAACATTTATGTAGGAAGTTAAAGGTTTCTTTTATTTTCTTCAATATTTTTTTTACAATTTTCAAATTATTTGTGTGTGTGAGTGTGGCTATTGTATTATACATTAATACCAGTAAATAAAAAATATAAAAATATAATAATATGAATAAGATATACATTCATGTGGATTTTTTTTAAATAATCATGTATACATACCTATGTATGTATGTTTCAGTACATATGTATACTGAAGTAACAAATTAGATGCGAAAAGATTTAATAAACAAATTATGTGGAATGAAAATTGGGTCATATTAGCAAAATTTACCAGTACATACTAACATATTGTACATACATACATAAGTACATACTTTATTAACTTAATTTTTGTTTTTCGTCTGAAGATTGTTAAATAAACATGAAAATCATTAAAAACACGCACAAAATGAACGTAAGAATAATAATTTCTTCGTTTTAAATAACTATACTTCTTAGTTAAGACGACTATTTACTCTACTTAATTGTAAATATCCATACATACATAGGTCCATGTTTGTGCTTGTGTAGAACACAAGAACCAAATGGCTAATGTCACTCAGATTCACTTTCCGCGTCAAATAATGTACAACTTGTCCCTTTTTATACCCACCATCAAAAAAGATGGGGGGTATATTGTTTTTGTCATTCCGTTTGTAACACATTGAAATATTCGTCTAAGACCCATAAAAGTATATATTCTGGGTCCTTATTAAATTCTAAGACGATCTAGCCATGTCCGTCCGTCTGTCTGTCTGTCTGTTGAAAACACGATAGAGTCCAAATGGAAGTAGCTATCGACATTTTGCATAGATACTTATAGTTGATGCAGTTTGTTTGGTATTGAAAATGGGCAATATCGGTCCACGATTTCGCATAGCCCCCATATAAGGACCCCTTCAAAAAATGACTTTATCGCGCATAACTTGCTAAGAGAACTATCAATACCGGTGAAATCCAGCACAAACATGTTTTATGGCAACGTTAATCTCTTCGTAAAATTTTATAAGGATAGGCCCATAATTGACCCTACCCCCCATATAAAGTCCCCTCCAGAAAATGACTTTATCGCCCATAACTGGCTAAGAAAAGCGTCAATAGCGGTGAAATTCGGCACAAATATGTTGTATTGGAACATAAATCTCTTTGTAAAATTTTATAAGGATAGGCCCATAATTGACCCTACCCCCCATATAAAGTCCCCTTCAGAAAATGACTTTATCGCCCATAACTGGCTAAGAAAAGCATCAATAGCGGTGAAATTCGGCGCAAACATGTTTTATGAGAATGTTAATCTCTTCGTAAAATTTTATAAAGATCGGTCCACAATTGACCCTACTTCAGAAAATGACTTTATCGCGCATAACTGGCTAAGAGAAGCATCAATAGCGGTGAAATTCGGCACAAGCATATTTTATGGGAACATAAATCTCTTCGTAAAATTTTATAAGAATAGGCTCATAACTGACCCTACCCCCCATATAATGTCCCCTTCAGAAAATGACTTTATCGCCCATAACTGGCTAAGAGAAGCATCAATAGCGGTGAAATTCAGCATAAACATATTTTATGGGAACATAAATCTCTTCGTAGAATTTCATAAGGACCCTACCCCATATAAGGTCCCCTTCAGAAAAGGACTTTAATGCTCATATCTACCTTAAGAAGCATATACATAACAATAAAATTCGACATAAAAAAGTTTTATAGGAACTAAAATCATTTTCTTAAATTTTATGAGGATGGGTCCATAATTGACCCTAACCCCCTAATAAGATCCCCTTTATACAATGACTTTAACGCTCATTACTGACTTAAAAATGAGAGTGCAGCGGTAAAATTATACATAAACAAGTTTCGTGCAAGCCAAAAGCTCTCCATCAAATTTTATAAGGATCAGTCCTTATTGAAAGTGGGCAATATCGATCCACGTTTTCGCCTAGCCCTTTAACTTTTTACTTTAACGCTCATTACTGACCCACCCTCCATATAAGGTCCCCCTCAGATAGTGACTGTAACGCTCGTTACTGGCTGTAACGCTCAAATACGATTACAGCGATGAAATTTCACATAAACATGTTTTGTATGAGCCGCTACTCTATGCCCCTATTAAGGTCCCCATTAGAAAATTACTTTAAAGCTCATTACTGAGCCAAAAATGCGACATAAACAATATTTGTATGAACAAAAATCGGCGTATTAGTGCTCCTTAAGTGCTCATTACTGCATAAAAATACTAGTAGATATATTCAATTCAACATAAACAAATGTTATGGGAACTGAAATCTTCTTACCGACATTGATGAAGATGGATCGATAAATGACCACTTCAGTAAAATTACTTTAACTCTCATTAGTTGCTTAAAATTACGACTTAGGCGATGAAATTTGAATAAACAACTTCTTTACGAACATAATTTATGTACAAATATAATATTGACCCTTATATAAGATTCGCTCCAGAAAATCACTTTAACGCTCATGTATGGCTCAAAAGTTCTTCCAAATTACGGTAGTTTTATAGAAACTGAAATTTTTCAATTGAATTTGATGAGGATCGGTCGATAACTATCAAACCCCCCTTTTCGGTTTTCTTTAGAAAATTACTTTAAACCTGAATTAAAAATACGAGTACAGCGACATTAGATACAAACAATTATTGTATAAACCGACGAGAATAGGTCCATAATTGACTCTACGCTCCATATAACCACTCTTACAAAAAAACAGTTTATGGTTATAAATATTGGATCAAACAAAATTAATATTTTTAATTGGGAATATCACGGTCCATGCTTATGCCCTTATTAAAGGCCCTCTTCCAAATATTTCCCTGATGTTCATATTAATATCAACATATGATTCAACATAGATCGATAATATCAAAATTTATTAATAAGGATGATTTGATGGTGGGAATATAACATGGCCGAATATAACACTCTTACTTGTTAATTAATTATTTTTAATTTGCTTAATAAGCTTAATAGTTGAATCTGAACTGATTTTAAGTTTCTCGGCGGATTTAGAAAGCAGAAGCTGAGGCCTTTATAAAGACATATATAGCGTTTAAGCAACCTGGAGAGATATGTGTGAATTTCATCCAATAACATATTTTTTATTTTAGTTTTGCACCGTTGTCCAAGTCAAATAATGTGAATAGGTACAACTTGTCCCTTTATCTGTCTGTCTTTTTAATTAATTATTTTTAATTTGCTTAATAAGCCTAATAGTTGAATCTGAACCGATTTTAAGTTTCTCCGTGGATTTAGAAAACAAGCTGAGGCCTTTATAATGACGTATATAGCGTTTAAGCAACCTGGAGAGATATGTGTGAATTTCATCCAATAACATATTTGTTTGGAGATTTTTTTTGAAAGTATTTTATACAGGAACCGTACTATTTATTAACTGATTAGAAACCCATGTTTATTCCTGAGTAAAACGCAACTTTAGATATTTTTTTGAAACATTTTTGTGCTCTCAATTTCTAAAATCATCTGACATGACTAGTTAATTTTGAACTTTTCCTTTTAAACAAAAGGCATAAAATTGCAGCATTAGTATAAATTACTTAATCTTAATTCTGGAGGAGATGGGTATTAGAACTAATAAATCAGTTCTACAACATTTATACGAATTTATTGAAGTTTGGAAATAAGATGAAATAGGAAATTGTTAGGAATTTATGTTAACAAGTGTGAAATGCCTCGTTAAATGTTTAAGGCAATTTGTGGTTTAAACTGTGATCCTTAAAATTGCTCAACTATAAATTTTGTAAATAAAGGAAGGAAACTTTATATTTGTAATGACACAAGATGTATTATGGTGGTGTTAAGTTCCGTCAATCGCAACCTTAAGGTGTTAAAATACAATATTTCATTTGTACGTGTGTGAGTGAATAGTTCAACGTACATATTTAGTTTTCAATGTGGTCGAAAGTGTGAAAGAATTTCTCATACATTCTAACATTTAAACCATCCAACATTCAACCAATATCGATTGCAATTCTTATTGATAATGGTCCATTAGTATTCACAGATGTTTATGGGGATGTGTTTGAATTTATACTTGTGTACGAGATGTACGAACACTATATTATAAACGTTCATCGGGGAATATATTACTAACATGGACTTTGTCTTTTGGTTTTTGTGCAATTTATACTGTTTGTAGGGTTTTTATTCGAAATAAAATGCAATTTATTTTTTGTACTTAAAGGTCAAATCTGACAAAAAGAAGAAAAATCATCTAAACCTACAAAGTTATGATTACAATTGAGATTAGAGTCTATTTCTTTTCGTTTATCCTGTTGTGAATTTGATGGTTGGTTTTTTTATTATTTATTAAGTTTTTGTTGGAAACTTTTTGAATGATTTTTTTTTACTTTCATTGTTGTTTATAGCATAGATTTTTTTCTGATTTTTCGTCAATTTTTATTTTATACTGTTTTATATAAAATTCTTTTGAAGATTTTACTATTCATGTCACGTTCTCGTAGTATCTGTTTCTGTATCAGTCCAACTTTAATATTATGTTTTGCTCTCATGTCCTTGTCATCTCTAATTCAATATTTTTTTTTCGAGCCATAACCACTATATAAAATGGCATTACATTGTATTGTTCCATCAATTCTATTTAGATTGTATACATACAATACTTTAGCTACACGGGGCATTATGGTTTGGTGTCAGCATTTGTTATATACATTGGAAAATATATTATGCGAATATTTTCAAAACTAAAGATTTATTTAGGTCTCTAATTAAAATGGAGTTGAATACTTTTAATTCAATAGAAATCTGGTGGTAAAGAAATATGTTATATATATGTTATAATTACATAGTTGTCCACTTACAAATACATAATTTGTTTATGTTTCACTACTAAATGATTTTAAAATGTTTTTGTTACATGATCTTGTTAAATGGATATTATTTCTCCATCCCTCAAAGGTATTTCTCTTTTATACTTTTATGTCTTGTCAAAGTTCATACATTCAGGCCTTTTTTCATTTTTTTATAATGTAATGTGCACACTTTTTGTCATACATTTTTAATTTCTTTACTTTATTGTGAGAAAATTATAACAACAGAATTTTGTAGTTACAGTGATACCAAATACTAAATTTTTTACGAAATTATCATTTAATATCTAAAATAAATGTAATTGTATTGTAACATAACAAATAAATGAAATAATATTTTGAAAATCTTAGAAAAAAAAACTATGTAAAAGTATTAAAAAAAAATAATAAAAGATTATTAAAATTCTCAGTGTGCAAAAATCATAGATTGTTGACATTTACTGACAAAAATTATAAAAAGACCACACGAGGGCGTGTGAAGAATATTAATTTCGAGTTACAAAATTATTATTATTGTTTTTTCTTATATTATAATATAATATTTGTTTGTTTATAACACGTCATATTACTCAACGATATTAAATGTATCTACGATTAAAGACCAACGATATTTTGACTTTATTTAATGGTACATATGTATTAAATACACATGTGAAATTGTATCTACCATTTTCCCCAATAGTCGAAACTTAAAACTCACTTCATGAGAGATTTTAACATAAAGTTGCAACTTATATAAAATCCTACTTTTTGTAGGTGTTCTATTTTCATAAAAATATAACAAACTAAGTTTTTATCGATTTATTTACAAGTTATAATTCCACTTTCGATCGGAATGGAATTCTGTGACAGGCCTGAAAATTTATGTTCATTAATCTTTTTCGGAAAAAATATAAAGATTTTAAAAATGAAAATCTTTAAAAAATTTATCATAACTTTAACTTTATACATTTTTAGAAGACTGTTTACGTGGTATCGATTTAAGACAATTTTTGATATGTACGTGCAAAAACAAATCCACTGTATAAATCCAGGAAGACATTTTAAAATCTCATCACAAACTCACATGTACATGTAGAATTTTAAATATATATGTATATGTACATATAAACACATGATAAATAGTATGTTTTAGTATACCCACTTGAAAATGTATTTCCAATGACAATATCGGAAATGATTTATCTAGTACAGACAAAAAAAGAAGCTATCAACGTGAAGACGTTTTTTTGATTTCCAATCCAAATTTAGAATGGTTTCCAACCCATATTTAGAGTGGAGGCCATTACATGTAAGTTATAAATACTCGTTACGCATCTAATTTCGGGAACACATTGGAATTATTTTTAAACAATACAAATTTATTAATTTTAACAACAACCCTGGAGAAAATTATAAAATTTTAGTAATGATTAGTAGTTATTTCATATATTACTTGGTAATGGGTGGTCATTACTTCATTCATGACTGAATTGGTACTTACTGTTATAGAGCGAAGTAATTTGAAATTGTTTGTAGAACAATTGTTTAGAGCTTGTCCAACAAACAAGAGGTAGTAATAAAAGAAATAATTCTTAAAAATTTCCAATAGGGGTTGCAATTTTTTTTTAATATTTTTTGTTTTAAATTCTTTAATAGAAAAGGAAGTAAGAGGAGGAGGAAGGAGAATAAGCAAATGCTACTTTAACACCAATTCATGTTTCATTTTTATAAATACTAAAGTATAAGTATACTTATTTATATGAAAGTGTATAATTATATATTTGGTATGTTGGTATATTAGGGTATTTTCTTTTCCTTTTTTGAATTTGCATATAACGGAAGGAAAAAATATTTATTTAAAAAGAAACAAAAACCCAACTAGTTCTTAATAAATAAAACTAAAAAAGAAATAATTTTAAAAACTACTTATGTTTATTAGATCAATGTAGAAAAGAGGAAACGTTAGACCAAATCAATATTTTAACACATTGACGTAAATAACGGCTATAGACGTCGAGCACGCTCACTCGTAGATGCAAATGACGTCTATAGCCGTCATATAGTGTATCGCTAAAGTGATTATAAACAAAATTTTTTGTATATGCCTCAATGTGCTTATAAAGAAAAACTTATATATTAATTTTTTTTGTGAATATAAAAAAATTAACAAGTAAGAGTGTTATATTCGGCCATGCCGAATCTTATATACCCACCATCAAATCATTGCCGAAAAGGAAACCGATAATGAGATTCAGTTGAGAAATTTCAGTCCCTGTAAAACTACTGTAATTTGTACGAACTTTTGAGGCATTATTGAGCGTGAAGTGGACCTTATTAGACCGATCTGAATCTGAATCGTATTAATGAAAGTTAAAGCAATTTTCTAAAGTGGTCCTTAAATGGGGGGTAGGATTAGTTATCGATCCATCTTCATCAAAATCGGTAGAAAGATTTCAGTTCCCATACAACTTGTTCATGTCAAGTTTCATCGCTGTACTCGCTATTTTGTGGCAGTAATGAGCATTAAAATCATTTTCTGAAGGGGACCTTATATGGGGGGTAGGGTCAGTTAGGGACCAATCCTCGTAGAATTTGGGAGAGAAGTTTTGGCTCGCACAAGACTTATTAATGTCGGATTTCATCGCTATAGTTGTATTTTTAAAACACTAATGCCAGCTAAAGCTGTTTTCGTGGGGTCCACTTGTATGGGAGCTATCCGAAAACGTTAACCGATATTGCCCATTTTCAATATCAAACAAACCTTACCTGTATGGAATATTTGTGCAACTTTTTAAACCCTCTACCTCTTTTTGTTCGGCCTCTATCGAGCTTTCAACAGACAGACGGACAGACAAGGCTAGATCGTCTTAGAATTTAATAAGGACACAGAATATATATTCTTTTGTGGGTCTATGACCAATATTTCGATGTGATACAAACGGAATGACAAAATCAATATACCCCATATTTTTTGATGGTGGGTATAAAAATTCATGTTTATTAAAGAAATAAATATTATTTTCATAAATTCATTACATAAAAATATTGTTTATATTATTTAAAAAATCATTAATTTTAGTCTGTTTTTCGTTTCAGATGTTGCTTTTATCATCTTTTTTTTTCAAATAAAGAATTTGAATTTATATCTAGCTCTAAGCTCAAATCTCGCAAAATATCTACTGTATTTAAAATTTCTTTAACCGAAAATCGTTTTTCTTCAACAAAAACTTCTTCATAGTTATTAGTTAATTTACTATATTTAAAAAAAATTAGTATGTGACAATATCGTGAAGTTTTTTCATATAACAGGACTTTTAATAGCCAGGGATAGATAGATGGCATATATGTGAAAAGTGATAATATCAAAAAATGGACTATAAAGTAATCTTCTTATATGAAATTGATCGACAGAGACCTTTAAATCTAATAAAATTGACAATGTCACTAATGTGACTATAACAGTGATGACGATAAACGAACTACTGTCAATATTTTTTTTAATCCGTCAACATCATTTAAACAATAAAACAATATGTTTTATTATACCAACAACATTATTGATTACAATTTATATTCGGGCAGTATTCGTGGAATTTAACGAAGTACTCAAATTTTGAAAAAAATTATGTAAGTGTGCATCTGGGTAGATTCATCATTTTTTGGGTGAGCGTCAACGAGTTAAACAAAATTGTAATGGTTGAAGAAATTTGTTTGAATGAAGATCACAAATCTGTTGTAATTCATTGAGAGAAGAAATTAACCAAGTAATAAAGTACAATTGGCCAAGACCGACTATACTATACCTAAGCATATGAAATAAATCCTAAAAAATGATTTATGTACATTTGTATTAAAAAAATAAGGTACTGATCATGGCATAATCATTTACAGGTATTCCCAATTCTACAACAAATACAACTAAGCAAAAAATATTGTAAAAATATTTTCTAAATGTCAGAAATAAAACTAAAAAAAAACAATTCAATTTGAATTTTTCCTTATATTAAAAAGAAAATTATAAAATGAGGATATAATTGTTATAAAATGTATGTTTGGATAACTGTGATGTGAGCGCACAGAAGGTCTCGTAAGGAATTGAGTGACGTGTGCGTGGTGCTGCGGCACAAGCGTGACCTCGGAATCACTAAAGTTAGCGTTAGCTTTAAATCAATTATTAAATTGTCTTGCAAAAGATAGGAGATCTATGGATGCGGCTTATTGCGCAATAAATTTCGAAATCTACATTTCATTTCTGCTTGAACATATTGACTTCTATTAAAACTTTCTGCGCACTTGCATCCCTCGGGGGCATGTTACCTTGATGAAGGATCCCATCTTGGTGTTATTGCAATTCCGGGGAAATGAAGTACTACCAGTACATCTAGTCTGCCGGGACATTAATCTGTTACCACGGGAATCGGTAGCCCGCAGGGCAGAGTTTTTGACATTGTTTTGTCCCAGTTATTGGAGAGGTACATTCGGTGTGCCCGTGGTGGCAGTGGTTTAAGTTCAAATTCGCGGGAAGAGAATGTCGGTTAAAAGACCGATGCACGTTAAATTCTATAATTCGTGATAAGTTCGGTGCTGTTGCATAAAAATGTTGGCGGATTATAAAAAACAAACATTTTAAGAAATTTGTTTCTAACGAAACAATTTATTTGAATTTATTTGAAACAAACAAATGGAAAAGTAAATAAACAAAATAATCAGCTGCCTTATTGACTTCACCTGTAAATTAATACATCTTGGTGCTGATGTTCCTACCGAAAGCTTTGTTCATTTTAAAACAAATATTTGGTTCAAAGGATAAAAAGGTTTTTAAAGAATTTCCATTTTTTATATTTCACATAAAGGAATTATCTTAAATATAATGTTGATATAATGTTAAAGGGTTTGACAGGCGCTTTGTGTATTTTATACATATATGTACTAATTTAGTTGCGCTAGTTTCAATTTTGTGCTAGTTGTTCTAGTTTCAAGGACCAATATGCGTTAAAAACATCTGAAAAAACACAAAACACCCACCCCATTATAGTGGTGAATGTTGGAAAAACAATTAAAAATTCATATTTTCCTAAGAATTACATACATTGTCAAACTTAATTTCAAAGTTTGGCAAGTTTGTGTCTAAGTGTCGCCGGGAAATTCCCAAAACGAAAAATCATAAAATAACTCCCTAATGTACTTTCTTTTAAACACTTAGATATTTACAGTTTGTCTAAATATTTCTTGTTATTTGAGTGTTTTAGTTGATAAGAACAAAAAAACTCATTCACACGTACATATGAGTTTCTAGCATTGTATACAGAATAGAATAATGAAGGCAGCCATATGGGCCCAAGTTTTATTTCTGCCTTTGTCATGCTTTTTTGTTTCAATTTGTTTTGCCAGCAAAAAAAAAAAATCAACAACACATATTTTAAAGTATAAACTCCGGGCAACTAATATAGAAAGCAAATGTATTCTTTGAAATCTTTGGAATAAAAAATATGATAAATTCAACAAGTATGTATAAGGATAAAGAACATTATTAATTATTCCTTAATTTTTTAAAAATAAACGAAGACGATTAAAGTCTTGTTATTTAACATTAAAATGTATGTACTTAGGTATTTATAAATTAACTTGATGAAAGTATGAATAAAGTAAGAAATGATAAATAGCTACAAAAAATTACACGCGAGTGAGGGTTTGCGATACAAAATGCAGAATTTATTGTGTCGTAATACTTTATGAAATTGTTAATTAATGTTTTGATTATATTAAAACATGATTACAAACACATGTGTATGTATGAGTTCTAACTAAGTTTTCGTATTGTCTTTTAACCTGACATTTTGGCTTATGACATTACAATTGTTGCGTAGAATGTTTGATGAGGACTATTCAGTTACATTAATTCATTTTTTAATATAACAATTTTCTAATATACAAAATGTCTTATTTGAAGAATAAGTTTTCTCTCTTTACAGGTTAATTTCTGAAACAACCTTCCAACGTACATACATATGTACATATGTATACATATGTGTATGTATGTACAAATACATATTTGTATGTATTGTTTTGCACGTAATATAAAATCATCAAAGTTATTAAATAAATACTTATGTCTGTAAGCTAATACATAACACACACACACACAAACTCAGATGTTAATTCATCAATAATCCCTGAAACTTAAAACTTTGACATTTAGATTTTACTCCTAACTATTTATAACTACTGTCAATTTGTTGTTATTGGTGTCACTAAAATACGTATGAGAATACGTTTAAGCAAACTTATTAATTGAAGTATTTCTTTTTTTTATAGCTGAAAGCATTAAATGTGCTATATTTTTCTTTAGCAAAAAAAGAATAACTGTTGTGTGTGCCTGGAATAATTCAAATAGATAAACATTATTTTTTATTTTATTTTTACCTTGTGTATTAAATCTAAATGGAATTATCACCCTTGACATACACGTAAAACTGAGATTTTAGTTTATATATATGTATGTACATTGTACATACATATTTATCTATTTATGTACATTATAAGTGTCCAAAAATAACGATTTTTCTCCGATGGGTCCAATTTTGTTTTATAGTGTCTAAAATTGAATGGGTTAAAATTTTAATCAAGTCGGTTAAGATTAAAATTGTAAAATTGGCTAAAACTAGAACTTAGGAAAATTGATCTTTTTGGACACCTCTAATGTACATACATACAAAAATATGTTACTCTTACTAATAAAGAATTCCCTGCAATTCGGAGTGATTGCTCCGAATTAATGTCATTTAGGACCCTGATTTTAATCATACTGTATTTCGATTGGTCACTAGATTTTGATAATATAATAGATTTAAAATTACTTCCAGCTAGATTATATTAGGATATATAAAGTAAGCAAAATCTTTCTCTAAGCTTTACCAATGTTTTCAAAATAAATACATACAAGTTTTATAAATTCTATTCAACCAATTACATATAAATTCAAGAAAAATTTTACCTAAAAGTATACATTGTAAAACTACTGGGTTTCCAGTAAAATGTTGACACCGAAAAAAACTAATTTTGACAAAATTTTAACAACTTTGTTGTTGTTTTTAATACTGTTTGTTGGAACAATAAAAACAGTTGTACAAGTTTTATTTTTTCACATTAGAGAATTTTAAATGATGTTGTAATAAAAGCAAACCTGCATGTTGTCCTCATGCAAGTGTGAATATATACATTAATCCTGCTTTTCATTGTTGGAAAATTTTTGAAGATTAAATTTTTTGAAAATCTTTGATTAATAAGATTATGGAAACACATACCGGAAATATGTATGATTACTTATCTTTGTAGCCTTTAGTAAAATCTTTAATATCTTTTAATAAATATAATTTAGTACTAAGTATTTAAGAAATCAAAAATATTTACAAAAGCCGATTTGTAAAAAAAAACAATCAATTCTTTAATATTTTTTTATTGCTTTTCTTACAAAATATGAAAATAAAATTTCCGACATAATGAAAATAGTATTCTTATCGTAATGAGGATTAAACATAACTATAGTCATAAAGTCATTCATCAGTTTTATCCAGCTTAAACGTCAACATTAAAACCAAAGTTTAACATTAAAACTTTTATTTTCTCATAAATTTGATAAATTAAAATATAATTTAAATCCAGATGAGAAAATCAAATGATGTGGAGTTTAAAAGATAATTGATAATATTTTATGCGAATATTTTTGTGCAATCCTAATATATTACATATAATATATGTACATATTATGTATATAAATGTATGTTGATGCTAATATTATAGTAGCTTCAAACACAAATATTTTACACTAATATTAAGGTAATAACTACAGAATCCAAAACTACATATTAGTACTAAATAATAACACACGCCAACGAAATGAAGGTTTGTGAAAAAATTTAAAACCAATTTTTAGCTGCTGAAACCGATTTTGAAATCTGTTTTTTTCTATCATCCACCACTTTTTCGCAAAATTAGAACGAATATTTATATTGTATTTATAATTATAAAAATATACTTACGTTTAAAGGTTAACTTGAATTTTTTTATTGTCATCATAAATATGGATCTTCATTATCCTAAGTTTCATTTAAATCGGTTAAACAACAAAATAATATTTCACTATGGTTTCAAGATGATTTCCCAATATTTATCCTTCACTTATGTCTTATTATATTGTGGGTTAACATTATTCTATATATGTACATATGTGTCATATTATCTTAAATTGTATTATCTGAAAAAGTTTTATATGAAATGGATAACAGTAAAGAATAAAACCAGTTTTCCAAAAATTTTAACAAAAAAATGTTTTCTCAGAAATCCTCAAAATTCAATTCGCAGGTACCGCTAATATGTGAGAGATATCGACCTAATTTCTTTACTATTTTAATCCCTTCTTTATTGTTCATAAGTCACATGGATATTTTCATAAAATTTTAAAATTAGCTTAACAAAATTTTTAAAAGTTTAAAACTGGATTTTTGAAACTACAGTTTGAAGGGTTTCCCATTTATAACTATATTCCAAATACAGTTTACGCTATTTAACGAGGATAAAAGCTCACGTTTAAGTTAATACGAATGTAATGACATGGTTTTATTAGAATATTTCCCAAAATTTGTTAATTTATTTTTAAATATTTCACAGATAAGTGTTTTGTGACACTAAAGGATCGGAAGAATTTGTAATAACTTTCCCAATTTTAACCGATTTTTGTGTTTTATATCTTATTGGAACGATAATTAAATACATATTTCAATTATTTTCTGTTTAAATGGTAAAATTTTTGCAAAAACCACTTTTATCTACAGAGCTGTGATGCCACTAGTTAAGGTAGTCCTATCGCCCGAAATTTTTTTAGAACGCATTTTATAAACCCACTCTATAACAATGAGTTTAACAATCACATTAGAACAAATAAAGCGATTTTTAATTTTAAAACTTATGTCTAAATTTGGGCTTACAAATTCTAATGCTTAATTAAAATTGTGCCTCCCTAACATTTAAGAATCTTCATGTTTGAGCTCATGCATGTTGGTATTTGTGAGCCAGGTGTCACATTTAATTAACAAAAATTAAAAAACTTTTCACACCCCGCAAAAAATATTTTCATTTAAATTGTAATTTAAACTTTTGTATTTCGTGTTTGAATTTTATTACTCATTATTGCTGTTATGACAATAAACCTATAATATTTATTCAGAATTACTTCATAACACAATATCCGTTACAAAAAATTATCTTTAGAATCTTATAAACAGTTATTGATACAACTCTTTTATTACAAATGTACATTATTTAAAATAAGTTAGTAAAATATTGTCGATAAGATAGGACTGATAATGTGGAATCCTATACCAAATAAAAGTTTATTTGAAGTGGCTTTTTGAAGGTGGATCTATATATGTCATGTATGCTTCGGACCTGAATACATTTAGATTGGCAATTTGAGAGATCGATTAATTTTTATTATGAATTGTTCTGAAATTATTCGATATACTTATATGTATTTATATTACGAAAGATTTACAGTAGGGTATGGCAACAATTTCATAATTGAAATTGTAGGAATTAAGTTACAGCCAGTACAAATTTCTTGCAACTGTAAGTTTTAATTAAATATTTCGATGGAAGTATTGTATACCCAAAGGTTTTGTATTTCAGAGAAAATAATTTTTTCTAGAAACCTTAAACTGGCTAAGGTGCAAGTAAAAATTATGCAAATGTTTCAGTAGGAAACCAAAGTAAAGATATTTTTCTTTCATCTCCAATGGAAAATGCTCAGTTTCTTATTTTTCTTTTTAGAATTAAACCGTGTGTACAAGAGTGCGTCTGTATTTGCTTGAACAATGTCGATTGACAAATAAATGCATCAAATTAAAATCATGAAACTTTTCAGGTGTTAAATACAAAACGTGTTAAGGAAGTGTGTACGAGTAACTAAGTGCTAAAAGTTTTTCGTTGTCAGGTTGTATTTAAATGAACGTGTTGTTATAAAACGCAGTAGATTTATATTAAAACGTACATACATACATACTAACTTACATACATATTTATATGTATGTAAGATACAAGATATGTATGTATGTATATACAAATAGATTTTGTTGGCAAATCTGCAAAATGTTCGACGTTTTTCGAATTTGAGTTGAAGATGACAAGAAATGATAAAGATGTTGTAAATTTAATGATTTGAAGTAAAATACTTGGGTGTACTTCTAGGCAAGTGAATAAATCTGTGTCAGTATGAGGTCTTACAACTATAATTCTTAGATTCTTTAGAAATTGTTTTTTTTTTTTCTTTCTTTCTATAAATGTCTATAAAAATGGAAAAGGAAAACATTCTTATATTACGATATTTTAAAACCTGGGGATTAAATCTTTTTTATCAACAATATTATTAAAACGAATTTTTAAAGTATGTACGAAGATATTTAAACGATGATAGCATTTTTTTTGTAAGTCATATAACTAAAAAATGAAAAAAGCTAGAAAAGCAAAGCTGTCATAACATAGACTGTTAAGAATGTTTAATATAAATGTAATCAATATGTTACATAATTTATACTATTTTTTTTAATAAATAATAAGAATATGTACTTACATAATAAAATTTTTACACCAATGAGGAACAAAATTATGTCTCTTTTTTATCTAAAAATACAAAAAGTTTATATGACAATTAATACATGGACATTTAATGATTAGAGTTGTTAGATGATGAATTATTTTTCTACTAAGAAGAACAAAATGGAACTAGTGTTTTATGAAATAACATAAACTTAAAACTTTAATGACTGTAGACAATTTTTTAATTCTCATTGAGTTTATAAATATAATTTACTATAAAATTTTTAATTTTTCAAAAATGTTAGGAATTTTTTCCGGATAAACAAACGGCTAAATGCTTATCCCCAATAATATATTTTGTTTCATTAAAATTTTTACTTTAATTAAATTAAAGGTTTGGGAAAATAAAGGAATTTAATTTCTCTGTCAATGTTAAAAAATATGAAAAAGTAAATAATAATTTGTGCTAATTTTTAACAGAACTCTTAGTAGTAGTGTTTTGCGGGACGTATGAGTATTGATTTATAAACTTTCAATATTAAGTATACGTGTGGTTGTGCAGCAAATCCAGTAATAAAGAAAAAAATCAAACACAATGCAATCATTCCAAACAACAATATTTAATTACAGGGTAATTTGCAACTCGTTTTTATTGAGTGAGATTTCTCTTCTTAGTTCGTAGGAGACTTGGCTGTACATCAAAATTCTTTATTCGTAGAAATCAATGCAATCAAAACAAAAATTTGTTGAACAAAAATGCCTATCTGTGCAAATAGGCATGTTTTCAAAAGGGGAAAAATGCTGAATGAAAATTTTATTATGCAAACTAAGACTTAAATTTGTACAAAGACTTTTAATCAGAAGTCGCTAGTATTTATTATTCAAATTCCTAGAAAAATTGTACTATTAATTGCCCAGAAAAAGCTTGTTTTTAAGGACCGGTTTAATAATTCGTACTAAGGGAACAAATTACTTTAGCTTGAAAATTTCAAAACTTAGGAACAATTTTTCCTCTTAGGAAGAACTGTAAAAATCCAGGAAACGTTTTTAAATCATTTTAAACTTTAAAATTTATAAAAGATTGGAAAATGTGTATTGACTGAAAATTTCACTCTATAAAGCGTGATAAATTGAATAACTAAAACTTTGCGTAAAGATTTTTGTAATTACAAATAATGACGAAATATTCACATCAAGACTGTTTAAGTAGTAAGTTTTCTAAAAATTTTAAATAATTTTTTTTTATTTTTTTTTTAATTTTTGCATAATATCATTTTTAGCCATTTATGCAATATTTATTAATTAATTGTCTTTGGGAGAAAATTATAAGCTTTATACATACAAATTAACAGATACAATATCGATAACAAAGCAAACATATTTTACACTGATGACACAACCAGCCATCACATAAAAAATTTTACATACAGATTTAAATAATATTAAAATTTATAAATAACCGGACTTCATGCAAACCTGCAGAGAAAGAAACAAATTGCTTAATTTAAAAAAATGTACAGAATACATTTAATGGATATTTTGGTAAACTTGTTAAAATACATGTTTCTTTTATGGATGGGTCTTGTTCACATTAAATTCATTATGAATAATATTTATTTTTTTTCTACTTCTTTTTATTGTTTTCAATTTGTATATTTAGGCGAAGTTGTGCCTAAATAAATTTTTAAAAATTTTAATCTAGTATTAACTCAATAAATACCTAAATAAATATTATTTTCTTTTAAAAATATTTATTTATTTTTTATATGTTTTTATATTTATGTATATTGTTTCGAATTAAAATTAATAAAATGTTTGGTAATTTATCTATAATGTCGCATATGTATGACATACTGATTGATTTGATGAAATCAATCAAATAGTGACACTATTAAATTGCGCATATGATTTGATATTAAATTTTTATCAGTGCATGTAGTCTAGTGTCAATTTGAGGTTGTTAAGGTAAGGTAAAAATCGATTTAAAAAATATTTGTGAGATAAAAAGGTTCGCTGTTGCCAAAGTGCAAATAGGATTTCCCCAATACATAAATTTAAATGTATATTTGTTTCATAAATAAGTTCAATTGTACGATAACATTATACAATATTTTTTATTCTTCATTTTTAACATTCACATAACTGTATGCATACACACAAATGTTGCACGGAACTGTGAATAACTAAATGAAAAATAACAGTAAAAAATATGAAATAAAAAAGGACCTACATTTTTTTCCAATCATGACTATTTGGAAAAGAACTCAACATTATGCTTCAAATATATTTAATTGTTAAAATGTTCATATAAATGTTGACGAATTTCGAACTTTAGCCATTTTTTATTAAAACTTTAAAATTGGCAATAACTTTATAGTAAGAATTATTAAGGTACCTTTAAGAAGTTCTGTTTCTATGTAGTAGAAGGCAGCGGTTTTTTATTCTGTAGAAGCTAACATTTTCTAAATTATTTAAATACATTGTAGTAAATAACAGTTTCAAAGGTCTACATACATATAAATAATTCTAAACATTCTTTTATACTTATGTGGTACTTTCCACACATACACGATATTCTAGGGGTACAGTGACCTAGAATGTTAAACAAAGACATCTACCATTTCTGTATCAGCAGCTGGACATAACAAATTTAATGCTTGTTTGGGGCAGGAAATAAATTATAAGCTACAAAAAGTAATCCTTTAACAAAACAAAAAATAGATAAATTATTTAATTTCATAAATGAATGAATTGGTGATATTTTTGTTATGTTGACACTTTATAAGTTTGTAAGTATGAACAAGGTTTGAGTGTTCGTTACGAATGTATGTAACGCATACATATGTTTTTGTAAATGGATCTAATGTGGTGGTTAAGAGATGAAAAAATGGAAAGCTTGTAGTTGTGTGGGCGTTAATATTGTCAAGTTCTGAAGTAGCCCAGGAAAATACGGGTTTTGCTGCGGAATTTTAGATAGCTAAATGAAAATAAGCTTCTCCTTAGCATAATTAGTAAGGGATTAAAAGAGAGAATTGAATTTCCTACATTTTGGTTGCGGAATATTTTCGCATAACATTTTTTGTTTTCGAGCTATAGTGCATTATTTTTTCATTACAATGACATTTTAAAATCTTAATATTTTTAACTGCAATATAAATAATGTAAAATTTTTTCTTTCTAATATTAGCTAAAGTACATAATTAATTTCTGTTATATCCTTTATCACAGCATCACTCTCTGGCCCATAGTGCAATGTCCGTCTATCCGAAATTTCCGATGGGGTCAATTATCAGAATTATGAATATAATTTGAAAAATATTAGGGGACAAAGTCTACAAAGTCAGAAATATATTTCCACCAAATTTCATGGAAATCAGACTACGACTTCAACTAACTCTAATATAAAAAACCGACCTTAATTTGATTCCAATATTAATTAAAACTACAGTGTTTTTACTCTTTTGAAAATTCAAAAATTGAAGATGTGAAGATGTAGTCTGATTTTAATAAAATTCGGTGGAAATATTACTCTAAATATGTGGATTGTCACCACCAATTTTTGTGATACTATCTGAAATTATGGATAGGCAGACATTGCACTATGGGTCATAGAGCGAATTTGAGATAAAACGTGTAATAATGTATAAGCATGTATTAACTGCTTATGAGTGACGTAAATATTATGACTAATTTGTTATTAGTACAATCTATATTAAGATTTGAAAATATTAGTGCAATGGAAAAATAATGCACTATAGCTCGAAAACAACGAATGATACGCAAAAATATTTTTCAATCAAAATGTAGAAAATTCAATTCTCTATATAAATTATAATAACATTACAATGCGTCCGACGCATACTAAGCTAGATATTCGGCAAAAACTATTTTTTGTAACCTTTGGCATCCAATATCTCTCTTAGCGCACAAGATATTTTCGGTGACTTTTAAATCCTTACAAATTATGCTAAGGGGAAGCTATGTGTCAATTTTCATTTAGCTATCTAAAATTCCCCAGATTGCTCATTTTTTTGCCTAATTTTCCTGCAGTAAAGTGTTTTCATAAAAAATTTTAAAATTTTTAAAAATTTAATTCATAGTTTTGATTTTATGAATTAGGCGGTGTCAAAAATTTGCTATTGTTTCTTAAAAACAGAGGAAAAATAAGTATTTTGGAATTGTTAACATTTATAATAAACAAATTAGAAGGCATTTTTCTCCTAATGGAGAATATCACATACATATACATATGTACAAAGTTAGTTTGAAATTTAAGAGGAATGCACAAAATGTGTTGAAATTTGACGATTTATTTAGTTGTTGTTACCGATCATTTGATTGTCGTTAGACGTTGTATGTTGAACTAGAATATAGCCATACAGAGGTGGATAGAATAGTAGGTATAACAGTTTATTTTTGGTAACAATAATAGGTGATTGATTCATAAATGATTAATAATATTATAATAGGAAATTTGTATTTAAAACCTATGTATAAGAGGTAAATATGTATACCTTATGTATACCGGGGTAAAAGTTTTTTTTGAATACTTGTAAATCTACATTTTTGGCCACAAATGCATTAACGCGGATGTACATCACATGTACAAGCGTTTGGCGTTGTGTGTGTATGTTGTATGAGCAACACAAAAATACAAACTTACATATAGGAAGCGTATGATAACATTGATATCCTCTTATTCATGAGTGTGTGAAAAAATGGTTGAATGCGTTTTTCTCCTTGACCGATTTCAAAATCTTCTTTTTATTTTTGTTTACCAAAATTTATTATCCTTTCTTTCTTTATTTCTTTACCATGTTTACTTTTCTCTTAAGCTTAAGTTTGTTTGCTTTTTTTCTTTTACACACTTGTGTTCATACACATATGGACTACCCAGTAGTTTTGCCAGGAGTCAGCCAATTTTTGAAAGTAATTGTTTCGCAATGCCCAATGGTTGAATACAATTTATTTATTTTTGAAGCACTTAACTCCTATGCATTCTTTGTAATGAGAAAGACAATCTCTACTTCAATCACATATTAGTGTATGTAAGTAATCTAATAAGAAGTCACATCAAACCTTTATTTTTCGTACTATACATTAGAAAGTTGTTATTAAATAAACCAGATTAATTTATTGCATCGTCAAGTTAGAATGATATGTGTGATAAAGCTAATTCTGAAACAATCTCTACTTCGGAACAACCACCTTGACCTACTGGGATGGACTACTCTTATTCACACTAATATTGCCACACAAGGATTTATTTTAGATGTTTCGGCTGTTTGTTGGCTGAATTGTTGTTGACTTTAACTGTATTCAATTCAGTCTAGTATTTATTTATCCAATTTTTGTCTTTAGTGCTTTTGAGTTGTAAAGTTTGAGTTCTTTTTTGTTATTGTGCAGCAACATTGCTAACGAGTCTAAAATGCTTATTTTCAAAAAAGAACTGATGTTTTTTTATTTTAGTTAAATTCCTTTTTAGAGTGTAAAACAGGAAGGCAAAAATAACTTCTATCCTTCAGCTGTCTTGCTTTTTATAAAAAATAGTATATTGCTTTTTTAGGATGTTATAACTGCCATCTTAAAAATATTGCTTCATTTTTTTATATATGTATGTATATCTTATGTCCTTTGGATCAAACATAGTACATATGTATGTACATATTAATTGTTATGAACTTAAAACCTGTGGAAATTTTCATTCTATTAAATTAAATAGAGTTAATACTCTAATTTGTTGGTTTGTTGCTAAATATTTTTGTATTACTTTCTTACTTTACTAAAATATTAGTAATTTTCTATTTTTAGAGACCTTATACAAATGTGCACGTAAAAACTTTCAACTCAGCTACACAATAATGTTTGATAATAACTTATCGTTTAACTCAATGCTATTAAATAACAAGTAGTATTTTTCATAAAGAAACTTTTATGTTGAATGTAACCTTAATTCCGATGTATTTAAGCAATTTATTGATGAAAAACAAAAATTCTAAAAGATGCTTTATAAGGGAGTTAGAGTCAAATATGGGCCGATTATCAACAAATTGGGAGGAGGGATGTATTTATATACTATACTAATGATTATAAGTAAATTTTTGTACGCTTAAGTTATTTTTAGAGGGGGTTTGTATGGGGGCTGGGGTCAAACGACGGCCGATCGTTATAAAAATGGATTTATGCCTATATAAAACATAGTTGTAATTTTAGTATAGTAGTATATTTAGTTATGAGTTAAAAACCCCAAATCGGAAAGTCAGATTGTAGGGGGCTAAGTGAAATAATGGACCGATTTCAACCATTTTCAATTGGCATCGTCCTTGTGACAAAATTTTATCAAAATATCTTGAAAGTCAGACGGACGGACGGACATGTCTTAATCGACTCAGAAAGTGATTTTCATACCGATGATCAATATTTTTGTGCGTTACAAACATCAGCACAAACGTATAATACCCTCCCCATTATAGTGGTGTAGGGTATAAAAAGCATTGTTTGTATTTTTATCATTTAAAGCACTTAATCTGTTTGGCAAGTATAGCATCCATATTTTTCTGGTTTGAAAAAAAAACAAATTGTGGACTTTTTATTTTTTGTGAAAATTTTTGTCGCATTATCTTTACAAATGATGGATTACTAGGTAAATGTCAAAAAATATATATACTATTTGTATGTTGAGTTACAACATCCATTCTGTGTTATATCTTAACAATAATGGATGTATGTAGAAATATCCTGAAGTATGTAACATAAACATTTTTTGATATATTACGATTTAAAATTTAAGATAATGTTATAAATTTGTAAAAGAGGTAAAACGTTAACACCTAAACATTTCTAGAAATGTTAAAATTAACAATCAGTTATGTAAGTATCAATGATTTTTTATGACACCCATGTTCTCAATAACTTTTCTTGAACTCTTCGGTGTGTATTTTAATTTAATGTTTTGATTTTTTATTGTGAACCATACAATGAAAAAATATCTATATTATAAACGAACGTTCCAAGAATAGCGAATTTTTATTTTAATGACAAAATTTTTTAATCAGGAGTATGCCATTCTGTCTGTTCAATTAAATCTTGTATATAACTACATAGTAGGTTGCAATTTTAAAGATAATTCGATTAAATTTGATTCAAATATCATATTATATATGTTATATGCTCAGAAAGTATATCATATAAAGTTTGGGAAATATCAAGCCACATTTGGTCACACAAGGCTACATAAGAACAATCCAATTTTAAAAGTTTGTTTTAAAATGTCTCGTATTCCCTTAATGTTTTGTAATCAGAAACATTTTGATACAGATTTTTGCCACAGATATATCGGCCGATTTATAAACTACATAATTTCATATTAATACTATATTTACTGGGTCTTTCGGTGTAACCAGGCATGACTGACTACAATACTTTCACTACATTCTATGCAAATTTATATATTAAATATTTTTTTTACGGTTGCAGTACGTTATTCCAATTTTTTGAGTTATGATCTTTTTATCGCGATACGTACACTATGTAAATTAGAGTGCTCCAACAAAATGATGATTCGAATTTTTACCTTAGCCCTCATTCAGAGTATTGTTCTATAAGTTATAAAACTATGAAGCTTTAAGTTGCATTTCCAAGGGGAAATTTGATTTCTTCAGTTTTTGCTAAAATTTACCCATTTTATTTAAAATGAAAATATTCAATAATGTACACAGAATTAAGGTTTCAAAAATATGAAAATATTTTTTGAACAACAAAAAAGTAGATTTTTTTTAAACGGCAGTTTCCAACTTTTGTTTTTTAACTTTGTTAAACAAATATTAAAGTTTTAAAGGTATTTGTTAACAATTGATTGGGAAATAAAACACTAAAAAGTAGGTCAATTTCTCTTATAGTTGTAACTGTGATTTGAATTAACGGAATTTCGGGAAAAACATATTTTTTGTAATATTATAAAAATATGTCTTAATTATAAAAAAAATATAAAATATGTTTTCGAAAAAAAAAATAAAAATTTCTGACATATAAGCTTGGAGCACTTTAATGTACATACATACATACATGCATATATATGTACATAAAACACGAAAACTATTTTTTGCTAACATTTAATTTAATCGTTTCTCATGTCAACCAAAGCCAAAAATTGATTTATGCCATTTACCCTGACCAATCAAAATTTATTACAAATATTTTCTACTATGAGGGTTTTTTTTTATTCTAGTTCTATAAATATGTATTTGAAATTTTAACATGTTTGTAAAGTAATAGCGTTGACATTTAAAGTAAAAATGAACATGAATTCATATACACATACAAACATAAAAACCTAAAACTGTGGCAATTTATTTTCTATTTCCTTTCAATTGTTACATACATATGGTATGTATGTAAGTAAATAAAAACCTTAAATTTACCTTGAACATTTAAAAATACTTTTTTTTAAATACTCAACACTTTATTTAAACATTAACTTTCTTGAAGAAATCTGTTTTAAAAGTTCTTTATTTCTTTTTGGTTGGGAAAATTAATGCAACCGACTAAGACCGCATAATAAATGTGAAGTTCTTAAGGACGCTCAAAGAAAAATTTTATTCTTAGTTAACAGTTGCCACAATACAGGTGCATACAAATATAAAAAAAACTAATATCTATATATCAGCAGATGAGAGCAAGACGAGAAATCTTCTCAAAATGAGCAAGTCTGAGGTTAGTATGATGGTACGTATTCTCAGTGGACACACAGGATTACGAGCACATCTATACAAAATTGGACGTGCGAATTCAGACGAATGTAGAGCATGTGGAGAGGACAGTGAAACTCTGGAGCACTTTCTTTGCCATTGTCAGGCATTCGTCGAAGTTAGATCCAAGTATCTTGGAAGTGATGTTATTCCAGAAATAACATTCTTAACCAACACCGATTGGAAGATTCTTAGGAATTACGTCCAGGAAACTGAGTTTCTGAACATGGAAAAATAATACATTCAGTGAACAATTTTTTTTTTTTTTTTTTTTTTTCTTGAATTGGAGCGCACAACAGGCCCGATAGTGGCCTAGGTGTATTTCTTCGGATTTGATGTAGTATACATCCTCCTATCAACCTACCTACCTACCTACCATATATCAGCACACTTACAACGCAAACAGTTTTTACAGTGCCTTCAACATCAACCAGTTGTGAAGAAAAAAATACAAGAAAATATAAACTTTTGAAGCAACAATTGCAATAAGAGGACAGAGACAAGTGGTCAGACATTTAAGCAAAAACACTATACGGGTACTTCTTGGAAATGCATGAACCGACCATGGCCGGCCTCTAATGTGACAAAGAAAGATGTTCGGCCAACAACTACTCATCCAGTCAATATGCATATAAAAAGATTTGAAAGAATAGGAAATTAAACAAAAAACTAACAAAAATATAATGTACTTAAGCGGATTTGTCATACTGAAACTCTTAGTCAAGTGGTCAAAAGAAAGTAAAAGATAAAATACATAAGCCTTGTGAATAAAGTGTGGTTTGTTAGATTTTTTTCTTAAGAGTTCAGTTTTTCTTCTTCTGTTTTTTTCTTGTGGTACATTCATTCAGGAAAATATGGCACTAAATGCATTTTCATTTTTAAAAAACAAAACCAAAAATAAAATAGAGAAAAAACGAAAGAAACGAAAAGTAAATTTTGAATATAAAACCCAGAGGAAATTTGTTTGCAACAACAATAACAAAAAGTTCAAAGTGCATTAAAAAACGCTTAGAAATAAATTTCGTAGATCATATAATGCGTCTGCATTTAAGTTATTAGCAAAACAGCAGGAGTAAAACATAATTTTTGTAAAAAAACTTCAATTAGGGTCAGCAAACCAAAAAACTAAAAGGAAAACTATCTAAGTATCTCCTCGCAGACAATTCATAAACATCCACAGATGTTACTGGGAACAAATTTATATCTCTGTGTAAAAGCTTTGTGCAATCTTAAGGCAACAACTGGTGCCAACTAAAAAAAGTAATTGAAATTTAAACAGTGAAAAATAATATTTTAAATTTGAGGATTTTTGTTACAACAAAAAAAATTATAAAATTGTTACAGGTATGTACAGTGACTGTCATTAATATTCGGTTTTTACATTTCCGTTTTTTCTGTTCTTAATTTTTTTGAAAAAAAAATTAAGGTATTTAAAAAAAATTGTACTTATTGTTGCACATATTAAGAGCTTTTTATACATACCAAATTTTTTATATACATCCATTAATTATTATAAAAAAAATTTAAAAACATGGAATATTACATTCATTTATGCGCCATTAATATTCGGGTTTTTTCCTAACTTGTTAGTTAATTTGTTAAAATATGATTTTAAAAATAAAACTATTATCAGGTAGATTAGCCATTATTTTATACAACTTCAAATAGACGGTTTGGCATATTAGAGATAATATTTTTAAATAATCTACCCTGATTTTATCCCATTCCTCTTGTAGTCTTTGTTTGGGTTC
Organism: Lucilia sericata; assembly: GCF_015586225.1. NCBI lineage: Eukaryota > Metazoa > Arthropoda > Insecta > Diptera > Calliphoridae > Lucilia > Lucilia sericata. The sequence goes on from NW_023994043.1 coordinate 313,699, forward strand.
ATTTTTAAAAGAAATTGGACTTGTACGACTTTTCCATTCTAAATGCTTCTATAAATTTTCTATGGAATTCATGTTGGGAGATTGGGCTAGTGTTTCAATCACTTTTGGACAATTATAAAACAACCATTCAAAGACAACATGCCTTTGATTTTTAGGGTCGTTAACTTGGTATAATGTAAATGTTCATTCAATTTCCGTATTTTCTGCTGATTGCTTTAAATTATCCCTCAAAATAGTCAATTACAAATCTTTGTTTATGTTAATGTCGATAAAAGCTAGGTTTCCGACTCTATTTGTTAATATAGAGCCCCAAACTATCGCATGACCTCCTCCGTGTTTTACTATGTAAGTAACGTTTTTTCCATTCAGCTCTTCATTTGGTTTCCGACACACCATTGTTCTTCCGACATTTGAAATATATCAAAGAAATATAACGTCGTCCCACCAAATTAAATCTTTTTTTGAAACGTTCATTCACAAATTTTAGTTAGTACGTTTCCTTATTATTTACTATAGGTTTCTTACTAGACACTCGGCCATTATATCCCCGATTTTAAAACATTCGATGAATTGTTGTTTCTGAAACAGTCTTTATTAATTACTCTTTTACTTCAGAAACAATTTTAGGCACCCTTAACGCGGATTTGTCTTGCTTTTTCTAAGTTTAGACACTCTTCTATATCTGTCATATTTAATTTTGCTTCATATTTAATATTTCACCAATATTTTTATAGGTTTTTTTTTTTTCATTTTCATAATGCAAAAGTACAATTTAATCTTTTTTCTAAAGATGATTTTTTTTCCCTTACGACCGATTGTTTTTTTTATAAAAAAAAAAAAACGTTTATAAAATGATTCCACGTGATACATGAGCTTATTTGAACATTTTAATATAAATTCGCCCATTATTTACACAATTTTTGGACAGTTGCAGCGATTAATTTTTTCGTAAGAAGAAAAAACCGACTATTAATGAAGCATAGATTTATGTAATATTCCATGTTATTAATTTTTTTTATTATATTTAATCGATGTATATGAAAAATTTGGTACGCATAAAAAGCTCTTAATATGTACAACAATAAGTACAAAATATTTTTTTTTAAATACCTTAATTTTTATTTAAAAATTAAGAACAGAAAAAACGGAAATGTAAAAACCGAATATTAATGACAGTCACTGTATATTGAAACAATTTTGTATAACAATTTTTGTGGTTGAGTGAATCTAATGATATTGTAAATAATGGTTATTTCTTATTAATGGTTTTAATCGTAAAATTTTTGAAATATATAGAATTTGGTGAAAACATCAAGGGCGTATAGCTAAGTAATTATGTTCAAAACCTCCTCAATTAACTTTTTCAGAACCAGCTCTCAGAGGATAAAAACTAGGAAAATACGGGTGAAAGGTTTATGAGCTGAGTTGGCATATGTAGTATGGGTTTTGTGTAGGATTTACTTTCGAAAAACACTTGTATCAATATTAAGATTTCAAGATGTTCTACAATAGAGTCATGACTAATTTTATACAAAAATTTTACCTATTACCACGTAAGGGGAAATACTAATAAATCTTTCAAACCAAATGTATGTCCGTCCGCTTATTAAAATATGTTTTTTGAAGGTTCCAGATATCTGAGATATGAGTTCAAATCTTAGATTAGATGTGCTATTAAAAATGTTTCTATTTAAAACCAGTAAAATCGATCCATATGTATGGGAGATATGATCAAAATTCCGAAAAAATTAAAAATGGGACAAATTTCAACTCGTTTGGCGCGGGAACTTTTTTGATAGCAGAGAAAATGTAAGATGTAAGATTGTGATTCTTAATATTTTTGTGTGGACTTTTTAAGTAATATATTATAAGCAATTTGCAAAAGAAATAAATACGTGACGTACATAGTTATAATCGGGGAAATATGCAAATATGTACATGTTTTTTATGGTTCGTCGTGTGCACTAAAGGCCTAAACAGCACAACAGTTTGTTAAAAAATGTCTTGTATCAAGATTTGATGCTCTGTTATGTCATGATAATTTCGGTGTCATTAAAAAATTAGTTAATAGAATATTTTATATGCTACATAATGCATTTTTTAAAAGACAGTTTATTGTTAAAAAAAAATACTAATAGACCTTTAAGAAAAAGCAAATTGGTAAGTACGTGTTTGTCAGTATAAATATTTTTGGAAGTTAAAATTTTAATACGTGTTCTCAAACCCTGCTCTGTTGGCTAGTTTCCTTTTTCACACATTTCACTGGAACATGTTTCCCAAAAGGTATTTGTCAACGACAAAACTGTGCACAATCTTACACTTACTAAACTGTGCAGCCTTATCTTAGAAAACCCATACACACATAATAACTAGAGTCTTCGTTGATTTCGCAACAATAATTTTATTTGCTTTTAAGGTTTTTTCAAGTTTTCTTGCCAAATACTGCTACTTATGTACATATATTATGTATATGTTCAAGATCATACTGAAATACATTCATACAAGTAAATGCATATATGTACATAAATAAATACATACATTTGTATGTTCATACTGATGCCCAAGTTGCAATTGCAATTTTAAGAGTTGCTGACACAAAACTACCACATACAAATAATTTCTACTCCCTACCAAGACGACTATTAGGAGAACAAAGCAAATATACTTACTTAAAAGAAGGTATCTAGAGATTTTATATCAAACTGTAGTAATATTTATTTGTGTAGCCATTACTTTGGTAGTAGATTTTCTCTTACGGTACATAGTAGAGTTGCTCTAAAAAAAATTTAACTCGAATGGGTCTTATTAGGTTTTAGTCAACATTTTATAATGCGTAAAATCTACAGCTGATTTTTTTGAGAATATAATTTTCTGATTATAACTGTCTTGCATGGAAAAAGTGCTTACTAAACCACTAATGACCTTATAAATATCGTCGTAAGACTCAAAATTAAACTCCTTTAATCGCAAATATGTTTCAAAAGTTTAAAAATAATTCTTCCTATTATCAAATGGTTTCAAATTTTGTATAAAAAATAACTAAATTTGACCTACTGAATTAAAAAGACTTAATTTTTAAAAATATCTTTTAAAACGGTGGTAGACTAATGTACATTCTTATACTCGTATCTATGTATTTTAAAATAAGAATATAAACTTTTACTAAGAATGTTATGTCTTTGTTGCATGAATTCTTATATTCTTATATACATATGTATGTAAGTGTGTATATTATCTACATTCATACATACATTTGATTCTTATATACTAAGTATAAGATACAGGAAACTACATATTTATATATAGTGCTACAGAAGAAATATGTTAAATATTTCTATTTATTCTTTATATAAATGGAGCTGTAGGATAGAGTTGTTTTATATGCACTACTATTCAATGTATCTAAAATTATGGAAGAAGATTATTCGTAATATATTGACCAAATTTCAATATCCTATGATAATTTATAATTAAATCGAACCAAATTTACTTATGGCTGCATTTTGAATACAATAATGGATTTAGTTTCACACCTAACTTATATAATGTTTCAACCTCTTTTGCTTATTTTTGTGCACATATATTGAGAACTTAAATCCTTTTTAGAGCGTTTAGTAGTCTTACAGTTTGCTTTCTTTATTTAACCGATTAACAGAGAATGTGTGTGGATATTTTCCATTATCTTTTCGATTTCTATCATGTTTTCAACAGAGTAATGGGCAAGCATAGGGGGATTACCAGTAGCATTTCAACAACTGGAGAAAATATAATCAGGATATGACACAATTTTTCATTGTTTTATTAGTCCCCGAACTTATATTTCATGATTCGTAGACAATCCATTAAATTGAACGCTTCGGTTTATTTCTTTGTTTAATGAAAGCAACAAAAAAAAAAAAATGAATCTATGATTTCTATTTAAATTATGATTTGAATTTACATTTATTCGAGTGTAAATATTTTATTTACTCACTTTTTCTATTGTATGAAATCTTTTTTCTTCTGAATCAATTGTTGTTCGAATTGTCAAATATCAAAAAATTCTATTGATATTTTAATACATCCCAGCCAGCATATTGGAGCTTTGAATACATGAACTAAATTGTCACTATTTAGGTTCAACGAGCTTAGTAAAGAAATTTTATCTACTTTTTGAAAATTGCAAATTAAAAAAATACCTTTATTAAAATCGGTCCAGCTCACGAACGGTCAGGGATAGAAGCAAAAAACTATGGGAAACCTTATTGTAAAGCATTTACTTTATTACTACTAACAAATCTAGAAAGAAGTTACAGTAAAGCTTTACTGTATTTAAAATGTAGTTATTGGATTCATTAGAAGCAATTTTGTAATCGAAACCGAGACATAAATTAATATCTAATAAAATGACTACACAGTTCGAGAAAGGCATTCCGAACTGCAGGAACGTAGTACGTATGTCCTTTAACGCACATTACACATAAATTTGATGATTGTTGAAAGAATAAAGAAGTTTGTGTATTTTTTTATTTTTGTAAGTATTTTTTTCACACCGAGGAGACAGACTATTATGAATATAGAAAAAGTTTAAATGAATTGAAAAGTGAAGACAAAAACATTACACACTCACTTTACATATAAAAACAAATGCTTGTATAATATATTCTTATCGCTCATTTGCAGCAAGAGTGTCAAAACTTAAAAAAATATGTTACTTTTGAAAAAACTAGCTTGTTTGTTTTATGTCGTTGTATGACTCTTTTTGTTATATACGATATTTCGACTATTTCGTGCTAGCCATTTAGGTGATAGAGTCATAGTGTCTAGAAATATTGTGCTGATTCATGCCTTAACGAGGAAGACATATGTACATATGACTGAAAATTTCGACTTATGATCTTCTTTTCGCAAATGATACAATTATATTATAAACAAAATATTTGTATCTATTTGTAGATATTTACATACATATGTATGTATGTGCGTACTCGATATCCTTTTTTAAGTTCTCCCACGAGAAATTACAAAAATACCAAACATCAATACAAACACAGCACAAACTCTCAAATACAAAATACAATCGAACTAGAAATTTACACATTGATAAAAATAAGTGCGTGTCTTTCTAAATAAATAATTAAATAAAAGCCCTAACAATTGTGTTTGAATATGTATAAATATGTACATATATGTATGTGTAAGAGTTGCCACCCAGCAGTTCGACGGGACAGTCCCGAACTGACCACTTAACCTACCACTTGTGGTGGCCCCTAGCCACCTGACTACCCAGGTGACCAACCATTTTAACATGGGCTTGTCCTACGAGGAAGTCAATCGTCACTCAACACCCTACAAAGATACAGTAAAGAGACGATTGCCTCCGCTCTCGCTTACAAAGGGTATACTAAAGTGACGACTGTCTTCATTCTCGTTTACAAAGAGTTTATTTGTGACGAAAGACCAAAAACATACGAATTGGAGGTGGTAAGATATTAATGGAACTAAAATTTAAAAATTTCAAGTGTCTACTCTCTAGAATACTATGGGACAATAATGTGACGATTGACCCGAAAGATATAAATTTGAGTCAACCAGATGGTGGCACATTAGTAGAAAGTAACAATCATTTCTCCAAAAGATGGGTAAAATAGCTACTTTCGGAAGTACAACAAAAAAAAAACAACTTTTAAGAGTATAATCTCTAGGTTACTTGAGGACAGTAAAGAGACGACTGTCTCCGCTCCCGCTTACAAAGAGGACACTAAAGCATATACCGGCGGATAGAGAGGCAGATAAAAAAACCACCACTACACACACACTATTGGCATTTTTTCAATGAAATTGCACTGAAAAAAATATTTGGTTATTTTTAATTTTGAAGATTAAATTGCATTACTGTAAAATGCGAATATTTATAAACAAAATGTAATCAATGTACTTAAGAATGATAATTTCTTCACATAGAAACAACATTTCTACTTAAAATGTACAAAAAAAGTATGAAACAAGATGAACTTATTTACTTTCATTGTTATGCATTCTAGAAAATTATTTAGGGTGTACGTTGTTTTTGTAAATTATGCTCTTGCTTTTGCAAGTTGTTTTTGTTTTTTCAAGTTGTGTTTGCAATTTCTTTAACAAAGCGACATCAACCTGCTTTGTTGAATGCTGCCAAGCAACTAAATAAAATATTTGTATTTTTGATGCTCTTGTTTAGAGGTTCGTATGCGATCGTGTTGTGTACATGTAATTTGCCGAAAATCTTCGTTGTCAGAACAATACTAGCGCCGACGTCTGCACTAAAGTGACGACTGTCTTCATTCTCGATTACAAAGGGTACATTCGTGACGAATGACCCAAAACATACGAATTACGATCATCCAGGTGATTAACTATTAGTGGAAATTACTGTCTTTTTCGTATGCATTGACTCTTTGTCGAACTGATGGGCAGTTCAGCCTTTTCGAGGCTAGATTTCTCTCTTTTATTTTTTACTAGTTTTACCCAGTGCGAAAAACAACTACGCTAAAATGATCTCTTCAAGTTTGAATTCATTCATTTTTTCTGCATTCGAAATATAAATATTATTATTTTTTCGTTAAATTTAGAAACAAGCCAAATTTATTAGAAAGATATTTGTTAACATTAGTTGAAAAACAATATTTTTTGTTCAAAAGAAGATAGAGGTGTCATTTCTTATTAAAAGTAAGCAAATTACGTAATTAATTCTGATTGGTATTAAATTCTGAGAAATTTTCAGGACAAAATTTTTGAAGAAACATTTCATTCATTTTGATCTTGGAAGTCTCAAAACAATTCATAAATTATATTGGTGAGATTACTACCTACTTTAATATTTTTAAAAATCGCATATACTCTGAAACTTTAACAAGAAATTTGACCCGATGAGAAAAATGGAGAACACAATGTTCATCTCTTCAGTCTCTATTTAATATATCTTTTATATATATTTTTTAAAGTATATAACGGTGTTATCAACCGCATGATTACGCATCGTTTAAAAGGTAGTTCTATAAAAACGTGGTCCACGGGACCCCCTAATATACATACATAAAATAGATTTAGTCTTGTTATTTGTCCCTTGTTTTTGAAGCCGTTTTCTTTTAGACTCCTCAGTAGCTCTTGGCAACTCTCTAATACAATATAATATTGCATAATTTAGCAATAGAAATAATAACACGATTTATTAAATTATACACCAGTAGCTTTTTAAACGGCCTAGAAGTCATATTAAAATTGTACACTCTAGTTACATTGGGTAATAAAACAACAACAGATGATCAACATGTTCACATTTATACTGTTGAAACTATAGAAAATGAAAAAAAAAAAAGATTAAACTTTCTTGTCAATATTAAATAATACATACGTACATATGTATATACATATTACATAATTATTTATCATAAATGTATGTCGTATGTATTTATTTTGACACATTAGGATTTTCTTAAACTTGTGAAAGAATTTATTTGGTTGAATGGTTATTGTTCTATAAAAAAACATCGTTTTCCCAAGATATAAATTATTTATGAATTTATTCTTTTCTTAAAAACTTTATGTTCCCAAAATGTTTATGGACAATATTTTATATATGATTTTTTATGATTTTTTTCTTGTTTCGCCTTAGGGAATATTGTCACATTTTTTTTAAGAAAATAATGTTGAAAAGAGCTTGTTTTAAAATTTTTGGATTCATAAATGTTGCAGATTATTAGAAAAATTATATTAAGTATTTGACTTTTTTATTCACTCGTATATTTTAAACATACTATATATGTACATACATTTGCATGTATATATTTTGATGTACATACATGTGTAAAAACTTACATTATATGTAAATTCATTTTAAAAATAAAAGTATTTCCATACACTACTTGGGCGACATCTTTACCCGATTCAAAGATACAAATTCAAAGTTTAATCTCGACAATACTTCCTCTTTAGACTTTGAAAGTGAATTACCTACTTTGAAAGCAATCGCTCACAAGTAGGTAATTGGAAAAATCGTATCAAAAGATGTATACAGCTTCCAAAGCTTCACTCAGAAGATGACTAATAAATTAGAAATTATTTATTAAACATATTATTAATGACCTTATTAGACTACTTCTAATCATTTCATAACAAAATGTTAATTTATTCCTTTGTTATAAAGTGGATGTGTTTTATATAGACAGACGGGATTAGAGTTTGATATACTTTGTTCGGTTTCAGCCTAAAAAGTCAGAATACTAAATTAGCTAAATATAATTATCATAATTGCCACATTTTCATAACTTAGTAAGTAGTACATAAAAATAATAATGATAAACTATTTAAATCTTTATTTAAGTTTATTTTTATATTTGTTCGAAATGCAAACAATTTAATCTGTTTTTAACAAACTATTCAATCGTAGTTCTGCAATAAAGCCACTCTACATCAATTTCCTCTCATATAAACTCAAATATTTTAAAAATCAGCACACATTGCAAAATTTTAAACATCTATATGCATATATATTTTATATGTATGTGTATCGTTAAGACATATTGAACATTCCCCTACGGATTGAAACGTTGACACCACGCTCAAGACAAGCAAATAATTATTTATCCTTTTTCTTTATTAAAAGTGTCACAGTAGCCATGACTGTTACGTTACTTTTAAAAGTGTCACTATGTCCATAACATTGAACTTGTTTAAATTTGAATGAAATAATTTATAATTAACTTCCTAAACTATGATATATTTTCAAAAATGCATTCAGTATGTTTTTAAAATATTGTATATGAAGAGATACTTCCACTAAGAGTACTTCAGATTCGACCAGGTTGTTAAAGCATTTTTATCTATATACATATGTATTTATTTATTTTATGTTCACTTGTATTTTAAGAAAACCCACAATTTGCTTGTTTTGGCAAGGACCTACATTTTTACTACAATTGCCAACATTATGCATTTATAGACCCATGCATATATTTTCAGCTTAATTTTTTTTATACTTACTTATATATATACAGAAAAAAAAATACAAGGATAATAAATGTATATAAATTTATTGTAAAATATCTATTCCACATACTACATTTACGAATAAGTATAACACATTTGTATATTTTTGATTATACATATTTGTTTAGGAACAGAATGCAGAAAAAAAGTAAAATGATATGAAAAAACATTTATTTCATGCAACATGGAAATATGTATACAACAAAAAAAAATGTATTTTATAAATTCAAACATGTTCTCAAATTTATACTACAATTGCACACTCACAAATGCAGGTTTACAGTGGATGTGATGTCAATTGGTACAAATGACAATAAATTCTGTTACACAAAACTTTAAACTTTGTATAAAAGAAACAAACTGTTAACTATAAAAATTACACTAGGACGGGTTAGCATCATATCAAAATTTTCCTAATATATTTTCCAAAGGTCAAAAATGTTTGGTTAATATTTGCTAATTCGTTCACGGATAAAAAAATTTTTGGAACAAATATTTCCTAGTAAGTTTTAGACTATTTGGAGAAAAATTAACCTAATGTGTTTAACCGATAAACTATTTTGAATCAAAATACATATATAAAAATGGTTGTACTTTTCATCGAGAATGTAAGGTTAAACTCTAAATTGTGGATATATGTATCTCTTATTTGCTACAAGACTGACATAATCCAAATTATTTTCGGTGTAAAATCAATTTTTTTGTTGTTAACGCAAAATTTAAAACTCATGTTTTTACGAATATTAGATGAGAAACATATTAACTTCTACTAGGTGAAACTGGTTTAATTTTTCAAATCCCTTGATTTGTTTAAAAAAATTTTAAAAGTATAAATGAGATTTGAAAAATGAAACCAGATTTAGCTAGAAAATGTTAATAATTTTTTTTTTTACCTAAATATAGATTAAATTTTCCCCTTTCAAATCGAAAGTAAGAAGCAGACATTTTTGGAAAATAGATAAAACTAAATGAAAGACTTTAGAACGGCCCATATTTTTTATTATTTATTGGAATTTACCAAACAAATGATTTTACACAATAGTTCCATTACTATTTAGTCTACTGTAAATACATATGTATTTACTTATATGTGGATTTTTACTTAAACAATTGGAAAATTTTTATATAAAATGTTTTATTGCGATTAAAAATATATATACACATTTAAAATCTATAAATATATATATACTCATTTATATTAGGGGGATAACTTCTCTACTATGATAGAAAATATGAAATTGATCCTAAACTAAGCTTGGAAATATTTAAAATCCTAGGTAAGGCTTTCGTTTTAAAATGTCTTGAAGAAACTGATAGAACAGTTAGAACTAAATTTGATTATAACCCTAACTTACCTACACGTTTATGTATGTATATGTAAACCACATTTACGTTCATGTATATACAACATGTGAAATCTGTTGAAAAAAAAAATTAAGAATACAACACATTGTATATGTCAAACTATAATATCACATGGATAAATACACTGCAATATCAAATAATAATAATAATAATAATAATAATAATAATAATAATAATAATAATAATAATAATAATAATAATAATAATAATAATAATAATAATAATAATAATAATAATAATAATAATAATAATAATAATAATAATAATAATAATAATAATAATAATAATAATAATAATAATAATAATAAACATCTAAATATACCAAAACTTTATTTCCAAATAATGGATTAAAATGACTATTCATCATTTACAGCTTCAAACCTGGATACTTTAATAAAATGAAATTTTGCAATTTTTTTTAATATAATATTTAGAAAAGCTGATCGGATGGAAGACTAAAATAAGTTATACAATATAATTTTTTCCAGTGTTTTTGGTAACAGTAATAAACAAGACTGCATATGTTATTTTGTTATTTTTGCTTCACAATTTGGCAGTTGATCAAATGCATTCTTTTGCCGTTTAATGTAATTGAAATTTCTAAAATAGTTTTGGCTTAAATGTGGTGTGGTTTAGTTGATTCTTTTTTTTATTCTGTGGATGCACAATATTAAAATATACATACATATATAAGTACATATACATACATATGTATGTATATTCGAAAAATATACGGATCAAATATTTTAAGTTGTACTTAAAACAAATAATTTAAGTTTTTCATTATAAATATTTTTTTCGCACATACTATGTGTACAGTAATACCTTATTATCCTTTAGGAAAAAACTATTTTAGTACGTAAATGTTTTGTCAATAGATAAATACAATTTTTCATATAAATAATACCCAAATTTTCCAATGAGGTAGAGTCATTGGAGATAAAACTTTGCGTGTTGGGGATTTGACCGGAAAATGTTTTAAATACATCCGATAGCCTTCAGCGAATATACTTAAATGAAGCATGGTGCCGAATAAGGGCTTATAAACCATTTGGGAAATTATACAGGAGAGTACAAAAAAAATCATAAAACCTTAAAATCGTATATTTTTCATATTTTTTTTTAAATATATCCTCAGATATAATTTATAGCTATCCCTCTGAAAATTTTCAGTAAAAAAATTAAGCCACAACTTTCAAAAATCGACACTTGAAATTTTTCTAAAATGGAAAAAGGGCATATATCCATATATTTTTGTTGAATATGTTCAGAAAGAAGTGATTTTTTCATATACTTATTATTAACTAAATTGGAAAAAACTTGGACAACATTAGAGACCAGAGTATAATTTGCTAAAGTTTCAAGGACGTCCTTGATTATCCTTTTAAATTATTAAAGGATAAAAAATGAAAACACCATTTTCCTATTTGGACAATGACAACTATAGTAACTAGTATTACAATAATGCCTTTTAAGGACGAAAAACTTCTTAACTTAAAACTAAGGGATATATGCCCTTTTTGATGTCTATGTTGAAATTAATGTTAAAATAATATTTTTTGCAATCTTACAAAGGAATTCATGGAATTGAAATGTATTCCTCCTATTCTGTAAATATGATGCGATTAGAATAAATATTTATGTATACGATTTTTACGAAAAAATACTTGATAATTCTGATATTTGTTTACCTCAAACAAAAAATTAAATTACAAAAATCCTTCTTTTAAAGCTAAATATATATTGTCGAAAAAAATTGGATTTTTCAAAAAATCTCTCCATGAATAGATGTAAGTATGTATCAATTGAACACTAAATGTCAAAAACCGCGATTTGGGCAAAGTGGTCTTACGCCCTTATTCGCATCCATGCTTCAAATGATGAAAAGTATTAAAGGATACTTCTAAAGGTGCCTTTACACTATCGCAAAAATAAGATATCTGTTAAATTTTGCGTAAAGGAGAACGTAGTTCTCCTGTCCCCATTACACCCCTCTTTTTGAAAAACGCTCTTTTGTCAACAAATTGTTAAAATATTTCTGAATTAAGGTAAAAATGAAAATAAATACTATTAAAAATAATCAACATTTTTAATATAATCACTGGTGTAGGGTGTCATATAGTCGGCTCCGTCCGACTTGTTTTACTTTTTCATTAGACTTTACGTACGTAAAGTGTGATCGTGTGAACGCCCTTTTAGTGTGGAGTGCTGAAGTTTGTAACGCACAAAAATAATAATATTAAAATGTAGCTATCCTTGTATAATCTTGTACCCAAATTACCGGTAACAAGGACGCCTATTGTATTGATCGTTCGTTTCATAAAATTTAATTTTTCCTACAAACATAAATCTCTACACAATTTTTAAAAAGATCGGCCCCATTTCAAAGCCCCTCTCAGAAAATCTGGTTTTCATCAAAAAAATACTTAAACATATCGGAATTAAGCAAAACTTTACATAAATACTTCTTTTTATAAAAAAAAATCAGATTTAAAATACATGTACTTATATCCGGTGTAGGGTATCACATGGACTATACTTTCTTATTTGTTTTAAAATATTTTGATGGAAAATATAATACAATAAATACAACATAATTCATAATTATTTTAAAATACACACCTTAATTAGGAAATATTTCCGGAGAGATTATAACATGTTAACATAAATCTGAAATAAAATAAAAATATATTTATTAAATTATACTTCTGAGGTTTAAATAAACTATAAATCTATGTTTTATCTATGTTTTAAGAATTTTTTTTCTGTGTATGTGACCATTATTTGTAGACGTTACAAACATTAGCACATTAGTCAACAATAAATGTAAGAATATATGCATGAGCAAAATCAAATATTTTTAAGAATCGATGAAACTGAATTAAAATGCCTCGTATTTGCGTTAATCTTTTGAAATAAGTAAATGTTTTGATACATTTCGGTATAATATACCAAAACACATGTATGTCCATAATTTCAGACCACAAGCTTATTATCTCTAAACTTTATGAACATTTAAAATTTTAAAAATTAAAAAAATGCTTTGAAATTTACCAGAGTTTTTTCATAAATTTCAAAACTGTTCATAACTTACAGAGCCATCCTTTATAAACAAGAGTCACAAGACTTTGGACATTTAAAAAATCTTATAATAATTTCATTAGTACTTTTAGGTGCAAATATATACAGTTGTAAACAAATGTAACCAAAATCTTGCGTTTTTTTATTTTTTTAAGTTTTTTAAATAGTCTATGTGCGCGCATTAATCATATTAAATTTAAGTGCCTAACGGTATTAATTAGGTGTAGTTATTTCTTATTTAGTCCTATTAAGGCTAAATAAGAAAATGGAAAAACGCTCACACAGAAAACAGATCGATTGGAAATCGGTTACCATGATAAATATTTAGTTAAATTAATTAAAATTGTATCGCTGTTATTGAAAAACTGTATAATTAACCGATTTTCTATACTCAGTATTAAACGACCATAATAATAATCGAATTGTGGTTTTAACAATTTCCAAATCAATAATTTGAACTGAATTGTATCGGTTATTAAATTCTTTTGTTAATTCAGTAAATGCAGCCGAATTTTATTTAGGATTAAAACTTTAGAACGTCAAATATTAGTCGCTGTAACCGAAAATCAGTAGAAAGTAAAAAATATTGATCATTGCAACCAATTATCAATTGGGAAAATTATTTAAAAAACTATTGCGGTTAAAGGAACCAAATTCGGTGTTCACAACCGATTATTTGATAATTATAGTTGACGTTAACAAAAATAAATAAAATAAAACGAATTTACAATTTTAAAAAATATCTAATTACATTTGAAGATAACTTAATGCTGATAAAAAAAGGTAATGTTTAGTCCATTATATATCTTAAAATCTATTGTGGTTATTTTCAATAATTTTTAATCATTTTACAGCAGCGGAAAAGCGTGGAAAGGTAGCTTTGGAAATGTTGGACAGTATGAAGAGCAAAATCCCAAGTACATACCATCAAAATCTCAAAACAAGAAGGGAAATGTTGCTGGTTTATATTTATAAGTTTGTATTTACATACATACATACATACATATTCATATTTTATTGTAAATGTTTTAAACAAAATAAAATTTATTTTAAAATACACATAATCCACAAATTGGTTTTCAATAAATAATATTTCAGTTGCGTATACCGATAATTTCAATCCAGATTACCGAATAATAATTTAAAATAGTTGTGTACACCATATATTCAGTAATAGTAAACGAATTTTACAGTAATTACAATCGAATTATGGCATAGTTGTGAGAACCGACTGAATTCGATTGGAAACAAATTCGGTAGTCACAATGAATCTGTGTTCTCTGTGCTAGAAAAAGCCAGAAGCTAAAACATAAATTTCGAGGCTAAATGATAAATAACAAGTAAGAGTGTTATATTCGGCTATGTCGAATCTTATATACCCACCATCAAACCTCGTTTGACTCGAATGAAACTTACTTATGTCGAATTTCATCTATATACACGTATATTTAGGCCAGTTATAAGCGTTAAAGTAATTTTCTATAGGGGACCTTATATGGGGGGTTGGGTCAATCATGGACCGATCCTCATAAAATTTTTTAGATAGATTTTGACTCGTATGAAACTTACTTATGTCGAATTTCATCTATATACTAGTATTTTTAAGCCAGTAATGAGCGTTAAAGTCATTTTCTGAAGGGGACTTTATATGGGGGGTAGGGTCAATTATAGACCGACCCTCATAAAATTTTGCATAGTGATTTTGGATCATAAGAAACTTACTTATGTCGAATTTCATCGCTATATTCGTATTTTTAAACAAGTTATGGCTGTTAAAGCTGCTTTTCGAGGGGCCACTTGTATGGGGGCTATTCTAAAACGTGGACCGATATTGCCCATTTTCAATACCAAACAAACCTTACCTATAAGAAATATTTATGTGAAATTTCAACCCTCTAACTCTTTCCATTCGGACTCTATCGTGCTTTCCACAGACAGACAGACAGACAGACAGACGGACGGACAGACATGGCTAGACCGTCTTAGAATTTAATGAGGACCCAGAATATATATACTTTTGTGGGCCTATGACCAATATTTCGATGTGTTACAAACGGAATGACAAAATCAATATACCCCCCATCTTTTTTGATGGTGGGTATAAAAAGGCTAAATTTAGCTGTAAAAAGGCTAACCTGGCAACACTGATAACATTAAAATCAATTATTCCTATTTCCTTTCATTGAGAACTAAACACACTAACTCCGGTTAAAAAACCTAGTCTAGGTTTCGGAACTATCCCTGTCCTAATAAATGTTGATAGATTTCATTGTGATATTAATATTTATAATGACTTTCAGGTCATTTTCTGACGGAGACTTCGTATGGGGACTAGGATCAAATGAGTCCTGATCATTACGAAAATCATCAGTTTTATTTAAACATATATAAAACTATTGTTATAGAGATACTAGAACATGTACTTCAATGCCCTATTCGAGGGGTCTGGTTGTATGATTCTGAGCCGATTGCTGTACTTTAAAGTGTAGGACCAATATTTTTAGTGTTACAAACTTCGGCACAAACGCATAACACTATAGTAGTGTGGGGTATTTTTCGTCAAATATTTGAACAAAGTGAAAAAAACATTAAGACAAAAAGTACGTACAAACATTTATTTAAATTTATTTTTCAACAAAAAATATTTTGCAAACGGTGTAAAATATAAATGATTATAATACCTTAATACTTACCGGAAAATACATGATTGTTTGGCTTATTCGTAATTAAGAAGAAGAAACAAAAATAAAAAACAACCAAGACATGTTTTCTTAACGGTTTGCTAAATGTTAAGACTACATTAAATTACAAAATTAAGCACCACGAAAGCCCCCAAAAGAATTACGATTTCGAGAATACTTCTGTACACAGATTTTCACACACACACGCTCAGATATTGGACATATACAAACATCAGTTTATTTAAAATTGTTGCTGTTATTATGTTTTTTTTTAAGTGGAAAAAAACTAAATGTATTTCGTACGGCCAAAATATTTTACAGCAAAACACGATTTCGGCCAGTAAATGTTAAATGGGAAATACGGTTGTGACCGCAACAAACGGAAAAGCAATGTGCAGTTAAACGGAGCAGACAATGAAAAGAATCAAAAAGCAGCAACCATCATTACCCAGCACATTGCAGCAAATTTTCATTTGTAATAGCAGCAGCAAGAGCAACAGCGTCCAAAGCAGAATCTTCTGCATCTGCAGTGTAAAAGTGCAATTCATGCACTCATCCATTCATTCGTTAGTTCATTCATTTATCTACCAATAACTTAATGGTTGGTTGTGTTGTATGTCTTTTGGCGTTGAATCTCATGGAAAACGATTTAAGAAATAAATGCTATTAACTGTTGTGGTCGTTGCTCTTATTGTTGTTGCTGCTGCTTCTGTTGTACTTGTAGTTGATTTTGTTGTTGTTGCTGTTGTGCATCTTAACCGTAGTTAATAACAAAAATTATGGCTAGAAATTTACCAGATCAAAAGCAACAACAAAATACGTACTTCAGGGTTATTGAGTGAATTTAAAAATGCATCTTCGTGTTTAAATGAAACAAACTGGAGCAGAGTTCAGTTCAAAATTAAAACAATGAAATACAACAAAATCTGTGTATTCCACTTCAGGCATGAAAATTATTTTAAGCATTTCAAATCATTAATCGTTTAAAAACAAAAACACAAAAGCGGTAATAATCATGATAAATAATAAAAACAAAAATGTTGATGAACAAAAAAGTGAAGATTAAGAAACTTGCAGAGAACTCAGCGGAATTACAAATAATCCTCGATTATCGCGGTTGATATACGCAATTTGATGTAACACTAATTAAATATTACAAATAAAATGTTTGGAATAACAATAATAAAACTTGTTTATACCAATATAAGAATTTATAAGTATTAATTCGAACAAACCCCGTAGGACTAAGGTCAGCTGTATATGTATGTATGCCTAAGTGTATGTGTTCTAGTGTTGGTATTTATTATTTCGGTCAATTTAAAATGTTGGTAAATAACGATGAAGATAATGACGATTGTCTGAATAAAAATTTTTGGTTTTATTATAAAACCTTCTTCCGCCATAAAAAGAAAATGGGTTTGGCTGACAAAAACAACGGCCAAGAGTATGAGAAAGGTGAGGAACAAAGTTATAGTTGAAAACAAGCGGGGTTACCAAATAAACATTTGCAATTTGATCTCCCAATTTAATGACTAAAAATTTCTAAATTTAAAAGAAACTTAAAGGAATTTTTAGAAATTATGAAAGAAGCAGGACAAGTAAAAGAAGAATAGTTTTATAGATCCCAGATCAATTATATAGATGATTTGTGTCCAGATTCAATGACCTTAATCTCAAGGGTACGGGATGCGTTTGGTACCTTCAGCAGTAGAATCTGTTTATTATTTATTTATGGTCTCTAATGGGTGGTTCGATCTATGTGACAAGGGGTCTTTTCGAATCTAAATTAATTTGACATGGTGATATGGAAAAAATATTGTTAACT
The DNA here is from genome assembly GCF_015586225.1 of Lucilia sericata. NCBI lineage: Eukaryota > Metazoa > Arthropoda > Insecta > Diptera > Calliphoridae > Lucilia > Lucilia sericata. The sequence continues at coordinate 331,654 of NW_023994043.1, forward strand.
GAATGAGAATTATATTGTTATAATGAGGATTGTATGTGAAAATTGTATGTGAAAATTCATTAATTAAATAAGAACACACAATTTTAAATACATAAAAGAATCACTCCTCTGGTTTATTGTCTAAATATAAAATCAGATAATCCCCTTCTACGATTATGTGAAATTTTTTGTTGAAGGAATCAGAAACGAACTTTATAAATTAAAATTTATAAAAATTTTGGAAATTTTCCACATGTTAGTGCTAAATCTTAATATATGGCAACACTGTGCGGCAAAATAAAATCGAAAGGCCCGGCCGGGTGACTTGTGGCGGTGAGTGGTTAAATTAGTGGTTGGTAATACAACCATCAAAAACACCAAACTGACAACAAAACAAGAACTAACTAATGGCAGACTAACTTACTAACATGATGACTGACTGACAGACAGATTTAAAAAAGACCGTAATATGTGAATATTTAGGTGACCCACTTCCTTAACGAATCCACTCAAAACATTTTCAATAAAATACACATTAAACAAACTCTCTTACACACACATACACACAACAAATGTTGTTGTATTTATTCATTTTTTGATTCTGTTTCAGTTAAACCAATAAAAATTGAAATTGGTCGATAACAGAAAATCAAGAGCAGGCAGTTCAACAAAAAAAAAAAACACAAAAAAAGAACAAACGAAACGAAAAGTTTGCCAATTATACTACATACTATTTTGCTGTATGAGTTATCATTTGATTTCATTTTCTCAGTTTGTTGAGGTAGTTTTTTAGGTTTTACTTTTTTCTCCCCTTTATGTTGATATTCATTCTTTCTTTATGGTTTTTTGTGTGAGTGTTTTGGCATGTTTTCATCGGCTTTCTTTACAATCATGCTTAGAATTATGATGACGAATAAAAATCAAATTCACGTTTTGTATACACGTTAACTTATACATATGTGTACATTCATATACATAAATGTACACATCTACATATTTATATATGGAATGTATATTGTAGTAGAGTGGATTCCCAAATGAGGGTCGTCATAACATTCCAGAGATTTTGTGAAGCGTTCCGAAGAATGTTAAGACTTATAATTTAGACCAGACGTCGGCGCTAGTATTGTTCTGACAACGAAGATTTTCGGCAAATTACATGTACACAACACGATCGCATACGAACCTCTAAACAAGAGCATCAAAAATACAAATATTTTATTTAGTTGCTTGGCAGCATTCAACAAAGCAGGTTGATGTCGCTTTGTTAAAGAAATTGCAAACACAACTTGAAAAAACAAAAACAACTTGCAAAAGCAAGAGCATAATTTACAAAAACAACGTACACCCTAAATAATTTTCTAGAATGCATAACAATGAAAGTAAATAAGTTCATCTTGTTTCATACTTTTTTTGTACATTTTAAGTAGAAATGTTGTTTCTATGTGAAGAAATTATCATTCTTAAGTACATTGATTACATTTTGTTTATAAATATTCGCATTTTACAGTAATGCAATTTAATCTTCAAAATTAAAAATAACCAAATATTTTTTTCAGTGCAATTTCATTGAAAAAATGCCAATAGTGTGTGTGTAGTGGTGGTTTTTTTATCTGCCTCTCTATCCGCCGGTATATGATTTAGACTGCAGATTTGTGATTTTCGGAAAGCTTAATGTGAGAGCACAAATTGAATTTAGACATTTAACAGAGTGATACATTTATAAAAAAATATATATATATTTATAGTTCTATCTTAGAACCGAGATATCTCAATGATTTATTGTCGACAAGGTCTCATATGAAGTTTGAAGAATATTTTTACATTTATGGACGTTGTAGTCATGGTCTAATATGATGGAATGATCCACAGTTAAAGCGACAGAGTAAGTATTTAGATCGATGCGGATTGAGTTCGTGAAATAAATTTAAAAACCACAAGAATGTGCGATTTATTTTCGATTTTGTTGGAATGTTCAGATTGACACTATTTACAATTTAATGGCAACCACTGCGCATTCACCTCGTGAGAAAAAGTTTAAGAACCCCCGATCAGTAAATGAATGTGTGATTTATTTTCGATTTTGGTACCATGTTAAATTTAGTGTTTAGCTGCTTTTTTTCACTTTTTGTTTCATCTGTTCATTTTTTTTGTTGTAATATATTGGGGAATGCTTTGCTTTCACGTCGATATGTTTGTATATAATTTTCCATTTTATTTTGTATTTAAACAAAAAATCAACAACAATACTTAATAACAAAATTCAAATAACAATAAAATAGAAACGAAAAAAGTTTCGATTTTAGTAAAGCGCCATAAGCGTTTTTTTTATGGTCGATTCATATTTTTTTTTTAATTTTGTTTTGCTTATTTTTTTTTTTGGCATTAATAGTATTATTAGTTAAACAAAAGGTAATAAAATAAACAACTAACTAAATACAGGCATATGGACAGACAGACGGACAAGTTGTCAAATGGGCAATAAAATTTCACTCTAATAATGTATTTCTTAAATGTCTCTTCTTTTGCGATGAATTCAAAATTTAAATTAAATTTAATTGCCGTATCGCAGCGTTTAGTGTCATTTATTCGATGATTTCATGTGATTTCTTTAAACTTTAGACAATTTCTTCTTAAGGCGTTCTACTTTCTTACTTTCATTTCTTGGCCACAGTTTTAAATGTTTGCTCAATAACTATTCTGTTTGTTCAGCTGGTACTTGTTAATGAGTTTATATCGGAAATCGGATATAACATGTTGTATCGGAAATCATCAATAAACATGTATTGTAATGTTAATAGGCTTTTCGGGAATTTAAAAAAATATAAATTGTAATGAAATAACCATATTATCGAAGTGTATTTAATAATTTTTTAATAAATAAGTAAAATACATTTTAAAGATACATCAGTTAACAACATTTTTTTGGTTTTGCTGACATCGGCGTTTGAATTGTTGCCCATTTTTTACCTTACGCAGATCGCCCTGGGCAAAAAAATACCATTTTATACTTTTATATATTTTATTAAAAAAAATCTTTAGTTGTTAACTTTAGTAGATAACACCGTCCGACACTCAAAATTAGACACGAACCGGATGATATACGTCTGAAACTATAAATTTAATGTAGAAAAACTGCGTTTTTAGTTTTTCATTTCGTGATCCTGTGTCCTATTTAAAGGACTTCAAACTTTTAAAAAGTACATTTTTCAAAAAATACTAAAAAAACTTCTACTGACCAAATAATGCCAAATTTGATGTTAAGCGAACATGTTGAGTCGGCAACAGCACCTAGAGACGTTTTTCGTTAGACCGAAACACGAATCATCAAATAAGCAGAGGACTTTGTTCTTACTCACAAAGAACACACTGTGGTAAATCTGGTATGAAGAGAGTTTTCTCATATCCGGACAAGGAAGGAAAATTCAATGGTATCACTTGTATAAGATACCTTTCATCCATCACCATTCAACCCACCACATTTCTCATTCATCCGACACACTCACTCTAGGTATACGGGTTGGAAAGGCTCGTATACCCCCACATTCATCCTGTATCATATACAATTAATACCAACTCATTCCCAACGTTTAGTCCCACTGTCACTCCTCTGTGACTCTGTTGACTTCGGCACCAGTCCATTAACCGATAATTTCTCTTCCCTCGGATTTGGGTTTAAACCACAGCCACTACGTGGATCCCGAAGGAACCTCAACCAACCGACCAGCCACCCACCCAGTACCAGATTATGTAGTTCTCTGGTTCGACCCAATGTCAAACCATTCCAAGAACTAGCCGAGGACGTCACCAGCTTACAGTCCCGGTAGACTAGATGTATTGATTGCAGCTCTTTACTCCGGGATTACAATACACCAAGATGAGGGTCTTTCATAAAGGAAACATGCCCCGGGGGGATGTTAGATTGGCAAAGAGAGAATGGAATAAAGAACAAATTTTAAAATTTAATGAAAAACTATATTTTAGTTTTGTTCTTTATTTCCTTTAAATACATTCTATGCCATATGGCATAATGTTCAAAAATCACTTTTGCTAACAAAATGTTAAAATATTACTTTTGATTATTCATATCAAATGCAGCATTTGACCTAGGACCTACACAAGGATGTCCATAAAAATGAACTCATGCGTTTACATTAAGCATGTTTTCATGCAGAAAGTCTTAGTGTGTACGAGGAGAGGAGTTAAGGAAGATAATGGCTTACAAACTTGCTCATACTCTGCAATTACATTTGTTTCTTATTCGTCGAAAAACAGGAAACAGTTTTAAGATTCAAATTATGTATATAATTCTGTATTGAGTATAAATTGAATCATATAAGTTTTTTTAATTGGAAATCATTTGTAAAAAATTGTAATTGTTATTTCAAAAGACGTTAGACAAAGATGTATATTATTAACGCGGTTATTCGGAAAGGATTTTTACCAATTATAGCTACGACAATAATTACATATAGCCATGATAATCAATAACATATTTAATATTTAATTTATATAATATTTAATTTAATATTTAATTTTAATTACATTATTCTGTATTGAATAAAAAACAATAATTAATATCCACACATATGTACAATGTACATACTACATACATGTACATGCATACGTATGTATATACATACGTTTGTATGTCCTTACTTATTTGTACATATGGACTAAAATCAAGACTATTAATTTAAAGTACAAAAGATATTTGTGTATGGCAAAAAATAAATACATTCATATACATATATTTTTATAGCAAATTGAAATAAATTAATTTTATAAACGGCATTTAAAAAACTACTCATCTTTTCATTCCATCCAACATTTTGGCATGATGACAGTTTTCACTGATTTTTATTATTATTTGGCATTTAATTTTTTTTCTTTCTTAAATTTCTATTATTTTATCATTGAAATTCACTTTCACACGGAATTTAATAAAAAAAGAAACGAAATATTCATAAACCTTTATTCGCATCGAGAGTTTGTATGTATGTTTTACGGGGACACGTACATACGTATACGTATTAGTATCTGTATGCTACTGTCTATCTATATGCTACTGTATGGATGCGACACACAGGTACATGAGTGTGTGTATCCATACGCACGTATTGTATGTTCAATTATTTTTAATGGATTCAATTTACAATATACCTCACACACACCGTGAGAGTATTTTGTTTTTTATGTTTGTGTGTGCAATAGCTTTTTTTTGCATTCTAGTGATTTTTAATTTGGTTTTTTAAATATTTTTTTCTCAAAATTTAAGCGCACAGCTTAACGTTTTTTGTTTTGTTGCAAATATGTTGGCATGAATGTTTTATTTTTCAATTCGACAGTTTTGTTGTTTTTTTTTGTGAAAATCTGAATTAACAGTCAAATGATACTTTGAGAAAATTTGCATGTGACATTAAAATAAATTACTTGCTATAAACTAAATGAAATTTGATATACACATTCATTCATACATAAATATATTTATTTATACAACTTGAACATTAGAGTGACTTGTGAAATAGAATTTTTCAGAATCTGCTGTAGGAATACCTCTAAAATGCTTATTGATATGGGAAAATATAGAAAAAAAGATCAGTACATTCAATTGCTCTTAGAGCACTGTATATCACATTTATTATACTCTACACTTAGTGGGGAGGGTATATTGTGTTTGTGCTGATGTTTGTACACAGAAAAATATTCGTCCACCTTTAAGTATACCAATCTTCTTAGAATCATGTTCTGAGGCGATTAAGCCATGCCGCCCGTCTGTCTGGCTGTCCATGTAAAGCTTGAGCGTAAGCTACAGGTCCCAATTTTTAAGATAATTTCATATAATTTGGCACATACACATTTTTGATCCAAGGACGAAACGTATTTGTTAAAATTAGTCAATTATTTCACCTAGCCCTCATACAACTTAGCCCCTCGAAAAGGGCTTTTGAGCTCATAATTATGTTAGATATATGTAAACTCAGTTTTATGCAAGCCTTAATGACCTTGCATTGTAATGATCGAGCCACAATTAAATCTAGCTTCCATACAAAGTCCCATTCAGGAAATTACTAGAATGTCCACAATTCCACTCCACACTAATATCAGCACAAATAAATATCTTAATAATCATAACTGGTCTAAGATATCATATGGTCAGTAACGCCCGAATATACTTTCTTACTTGGTATACCCTACACCACTATAGTGGGGAGGCTACTGATGTTTGTAACACCCAAAAATATGGTCCTATACCAATCGGCTATGTCCGCCCGTCCGTCTGTCCCGCTGTGTATCCATGTGAATATTGTGAGTAGACTACAAGTCGCAATTTTCAAGATAAAATAATTTGATAAAATTTTTCACATATTTTGTTCTTGGTCCAAGGAATCTTATTGAAAATTGTTGAAATCGGTCAATTATTTCAACTATCTCCCATACAACCCCTCTGAATAGGGCTTATGAGCTCATGTGTTAAATGTTTTAATATCTCGACAAAAATCGGTACAACTTAGTTTTAAGTCTAAATGTTACTGCCAATTTTAGCAATGATCAGGCTTCATTTGAAGCAGTAAATAAATTAGTTATAAACAGTAGTATCACGATGAAATTCTACATCCGATTTATAAAAAATTTACAACTTAGAGTTAAATGAGACATATATGACGTATGTAGGTATGTAGTTTTTTAATTTTTGTCATGAATATCAAAGCTAGTATGGAATATCATATGGTATTTATTGTATTTCTTTATGACTAATTTTTTTTTTCAATATTCAACCATATTTCTAATTAAGCTTTGAGGAAAATAAAATCTCTTAAAAATTGTGTAAGCAAGTCTAATGTACACATACATACATACATTTCAACTTATATGTTTTTAGCTAATAAAAATTCACACATACATACATACAATGAAATTTCAAAAAAATTACAACAAAAGTCAATAACAATTAAAAAAATTAATTTAGAAAGTCATTGACTTTTTTATAAAAATTGATTTTATTATATTTGCTTCGAGTATGACTATATTTAAATAAAATCTAGTAAATAAAAAGTTAGTGTCCTATATTGGGCTATACTAAATCTTAAATACCCTCCACCAGCTCGCTACATTTTATTAAAACCCATATAACTGTCTAGTTTTTAGATAACTCGTAGTTTCCGTAGTTAGGGTACTATCATTTAGTAATTTATACATATATGGAACATATTTTGATATGTGGAACTTATTTTGATTAGGTGGAAAAAAATTAATTTTAAGTGATTTTCGGATATGGACTTTTTAAACGATGTTGTTGGCCTTATATGGGAGCTACGACCTATAACGGATCAATGAAATATGCGCGTTTAAGTGATTTTCGAAAGTGGACTTTATATGAGAACTATGACCAATTGTGGACTGATTCGAAAAAATTTCGCTGAATGATTTATATATATACAAAACATATTTCTGTCGAATTTTACTCCAAAAGCTTTATTCTTTATTACCCGACAAAAAAAGAACTTCCAAGAAGCGAAAAATAAGTAGAATTTACTCCATGGAAGTACTGAAAATTACCTGAAGAAGTGATGATTTTAACACAGGCTTGTCATAGGAGGGATGTCCTTTTTATTTGATTCCAAATTCACTACTTCTGAAGTCATTCTTAAGAAGTAATTTTTATGCTCTTTTTTGGGAAGTTATTTGGAAGTGAAATTGTATTATTATGGAATACAACTAATTTGACTTAAATAATATTAACAGTAATAAGTGTAATAGATAAATTTAAAACAGAAGCACAAAAATAACATTTTTTATCTCACAAAAATGTAAGAACAAAAAATATCTTCAGCATTGAAAAAATAGTCTGAAATTTTTATTCATAACTTTTAACTTGTGAACCGATTTTCGCTCCTTTGGAAGTCAATAAACATCACTTCCACAGAAGGTAAAATTATTCACTAATTGCTACTTTTGAAGTGGTGATAAATGTTATTCTTTTGGAAGTACTTCGCTTTATTTTTGCTGGGTAGTTAATGAAATATGAGAGCTATGACCAATTATGGACGGATTTTGGAAAACAATTGGTAGAGTGATTTATACATATACAAAACATACACAGAGAAAATAGATTCGTTATGATAACCGAACTTGTTTCCAATCGAATTCAGTAGGTTCTAGCAACTATACTAAAATTCGATTGTAATTATTGAAAAATTCGGTTACTATTACTGTATATATGGTGTACACAACTATTTTTGTTTATTATTCGGAAATACGGATTGAAATTATTGGTATTTGAATAATTTTTTATTGAAAGCCAATTTGTGAACTTTGTGTATCTTAAAATACATTTAATTTTATTTACAATATTTACAAAAAATATGAATCTGTATAAACTTACAAAACTTATATATATATAAAAATACAGCTTTCCCCTTTAGTTTTGATAATTTGGTGATAAACGCTATGTTTATGTGCCAAGGATTTTGCTTTCATCTTTTTTTGCCTGTCTAACATGTCCAAAGAAGTATTACCTTTCCACGCCTTTCCGCAGCTATAAAATTATTAAAACTTATAAGAAAATATCTCAAAATAGATTATAAGACATAACATATATTAAACATTACCTTTTTTGTCCGATTTTCTAGCATTAATGAATCCTTAAATGTAATTCGTTTTTTTTAATTATAAATTCTTTGTATTTTATTTATTTTTGTATACGTCAACTATTATTACCAATTTATTGGTTGTGAACATCGAATTTGGTCCCTTTAACCGTTATTCAATTTTAAATAATTTTGTCAATTGATAATTGGTTGCAGTGCTCAATATTTTTTACTTTCTACTATTTTTCAGTTGCAGCGACTAATATCTGATGTTCTTACTAGGGTTCTATAAATCGACTTTCGAATAATCGAACAATCGACTTTTTGTCGAAAAAAGTCGAAAAGTCGAAGTCGACTATTTTGTTCCAAAAAAGTCGATAACTCGACTATGGTCTGTGAAAAAAGTCGAAAAGTCGACTTTGTTAATAAAAGTCGAAAAGTCTGAAAGTCGAAAAAAGTCGATGAGTCGAAAAAAGTCGAAAAGTCGTAAAAAGTCGAAAAGTCGAAAAAAGTCGAAAACTCGAAAATTGTAGAAACAAGTCAAAAATAGTCGAAAATCTTAAAAAAGTGGAAAAAAGTAAAAAACTCTAATATAGTCTCTCTAATATAACTCGAAAAAAGTCAAAAAATAGTCGAAAAAAAGCCAAAAGAAGTCGAAAATAGTCAAAAAGTCGAAAAAATCGAAAAGTCGAAAAAAGTCGAAAAAAGTCGAAAAGTCGAAAAGTCGACTATTTATAAAATACTTATAGTGGAAAAGTCGACTTTTAACTAAATGAAAAAAGTCGTAAAGTCGAAAAGTCGACTTTTCGTTTCAACTATAGAACCCTAGTTCTTACGTTTTAATTCTAAATAAAAGTCTGTTTCATTTACTGAATTCACAAATGAATTTCAATTCAAATTATTGATTTGGAAATTGTTAAAACCACAATTCGATTATAATTATATTGTTTTAGTACTGAATATAGAAAATCAGTTAATTTTACAGTCTTTCAATAACAGCGATAAAATTTTAATTAATATAACTAAATATTTATCATATTTATCGATCCTTTTTCTGTGTGTATTCAACTCGAATTTTATCCCGATAACTTTATTTATCAGTAAAATATGCGCGTTTGAATGATTTTCGGAAGTGGGCCTTATATGGAATTGTGGACCGATACAAATCTACGTTTCTAGTATAATTTCTGTTCATATTATATTTATATGTGTTATTGTGTTGATATCGATATATTTGAGGAAGTCCTTTTCAGGAAATATGTACCTTTGTATGGGGTCTATGAGAAATTTTGGATCGATTGTTTTGATTTTCAACAAAATTAATCCCTGGGTAAAAAAATAGCATGTGTCAAATTCATCGAATTATCTTTTGTAGTTTCTGAGAAAACGACTTAAAAATTACGAACAAGAAACGTAATTTTTTTCGAGGTAGTCTGAAATTTTTAACGTTGTGAACCGGTTTTGCTGATTTTCAATACCAAACTGCTTAGGACAACAATGAATATTTTTGGTGAATTTGGTTTAATTCTTTGCTTTGTTTTAATGTGAGCGTGTTTTAAGCAGACAGACAGACACAGACAGACAGACGGACATAGCTATATCGACTCAGAATTTGATAAGCACCAGGAATATATATATTTTGTTGGGTCTCAGATGAATATTTCTTGGTGTTACACACGGAATGACAAACTTATATATCGTCACCTGAAACGCAAATGGCCCTAACTAACCAAAAATTCAAAATCGATTTCATTGTAGGTTCTAATGTATTGCATCAAAACAAATGTCCACACCAAAAATTAAACTGCTGCGACCATAATTATCGATTTTATTGACAAAAATCAAAAGGCCCTATCTAAAAATATTTAAATATTAAAGGTAAAAAGTCCAATTTATTCATTTTTATATACGCCATTGTCAACTATCATAACAAATGATACGTTTCACTATTAAACAATTTGTTTATTTACTACAAATAAATCGCGCTGATAGAAACACACTTTTCAATTTAAATAGTTTTATGCTTCTCCTGTAAAATTTTAAAAATGTTAGATAGGGCCGTTTGCGTTTAAGGTGACGATATACTCTCTATCACCACCGATTGTTGTGGAGGATATAAAAATCCAAATTAGCTTATAGTATGATAAAATTATTTTCTAAGATATTTTTATATTGATCATATGCATGTATGTACTATGTTTACCCAATAAGCATTTTTGCTGGAATTCAAGTGTAAATCAAATTTAATTCCAGTCAAGCATTCAAATTTCAAGTGTTGAGATACACTTGCATTACACTTTAATTCAATAGCATTCTCCAGTGAAAAGGAAACTTGAATTCAAGTCGAACATTATAATGTTACTACAGTTTAATTCAAGGCTTGTTCTATTTTGTTGCATTGAAGTAAAAATATGAACATTTTTATTATTAATATTTTTAATTTATTATTATTGAAGTAAAAATATGAACATTTTTATTATTAATATTTTTAATTTATTTTCAAGTTTGACATGAAAATTTGGTTTGAAAACATTATTTGACTTTTACTTGAAAATTAAACTGGAATTAAAATTGAATTAAAATTTCAAGCACTTGAATTTAAAATTTTTGAGTGCTTATTGGGTAAGTTTAGAAATATTAATTTATCAAATAAGCATCGTAAACAATCACAATTTAAGTTTAATTTTAAAAATAATTCATTTGATATTTAATAAAAATTCATTAAAGTATGTATATCGTTATCTGTTGTCCATACAAAAACATAAAAACAACAATGATTTTATTTTTGCCATCATCAATGAATAGTTAAATAGTTTCTTTTTGTTGCTTTTGTGATGTGGATCGTGTGCCACTTGTGTGTATAGCTTTGTTGAAAAGGAAAGTTTAAATATGCTTAAAGCATATTTCACTTTTATTTTGATTAATATGATGATTTACAAAAAAAGATTCTCAGTGAAGTACTACATAGTAATCAGATTAATGTCATACAGTTGCTGTTATTTGCTTAAAGCCAGCTAAAAAAAAATATAATAAAATTATATGTGTAAAAACCAAAACATTTTTATAGCCTCAGAAAAAATCATAATTTTGTTATGCGGGTATGAAAAGAAACATGAAAGGTTTTTAAGAGGTACTTGTGTGTGAACACAAACAAAAACTCACAAATAATTGTTAAAGCTTAAATCAAAGTAACAAAAATATACATATTTAGGTAAAAGATTGATGAAATGAAATTATAAATCTAGATTTTTTTAAATGCTCTCATAAACTTTAAATCTGTTAATTGGTCGTGTAAATATATGAAATTGTGAAAGTATCAAATCAAATTCTAAATACATATAATTATATTGAAACAAAAATACTAACCTGATAACATTGTAATATTTACATGACGTGTTATTGGATTCATAACCCTTCTCTTTAAAAAATTTATTATTGGAAATGTACTGTGACATTCTTGTAGCAAATGAGCAATATTACTTAGTAAATCAATTATATTCAGTTATTGAAAGTATTTATAAATAACACACATGTGATTTTTTATTTAATGGACTAAGCATTATACAGTTATACAAAATAAACTAAAGTAGACATTTCTGGGAAGTGATAAAACAAGAATCTGTTTCTGAAATTTTCCAAACACCTCCAAAATCATGAGGTATGCGTATCAACCGATTTATCGTATCTTTAAGCTCCTTTAAGTCAGTAATTTTGAATTAATAAAAATATCAATAGTTTAGTTAAAAATCTCTGAACATGATATTTTAGAAAATTCCTCAATGTAACCATAAATAATCAGTCTTAAATACAAATTGCTAATATCATGATTGCTGCAACTCAAGGGATAGGTTCACAATTAACTCAGGGTCCTCTTTATATACTTTAGGTCCAGGAGTAAAAACAAATAAGAATGTATAATCGGGCATGATAGCCTACAACAGTAAGTATGTTAAAAATGTGGATTATTTTTTTAATAATAAAGCATTTTACCTTAATTCTGAAATATTTTAACAATTTGATGCAAAAAAAGTGATTGTCTATGCCAGCAAAGGTTAATATGGTCCTATCGGTACAAATTTTGTATGGGGGCTAGGGTCAAATGATTTATATCATTTAAATTTATATAAAACTAAAATTTGCCGATTTTTTAGAGATTCTACAATATTTAACATAATTATAAGCTCAAAAGCCCTATTCTGGGGGTACGGTTATATGAGGGCTAAGCGAAATAATGGACTGATTTCAACCATTCCCCACTATATTGCCGTAGGTTATAAAAAGTAATGACTTCAAAAAAAACACGAATGTGGAAATAATTCTTTGACATGTCTGTATGTCAATGTATACATGTGTCTGAGCGTGATGTATTAAAAATTTTACTTAAACATACCGATGAAATAATGCTAAAAATTGCAATGTCATCGTTACTCAGTGATACTTTATGTGTGAAGATTGTCTTTTGTAAATTGTGCGTTTTTTTTTACTTTTTTTATTGTTCATTCGAACGATGAACATTTAATTGATTTTTGACTTAAATTGTGTGAGTTTGAGTATCTCAGTATACGTACAGATGAATGTATACCCAACTAGCATTTGTAAGACTGTTGGATGATTAATCAGAAAACTGAGTCTTTTCAAAAGGAGTCAAGATGCTCTAAAAGTGATTAATAATTTGCGCGCTTTAAAAATAATTCGAAAATGATCCCGATATATGATTAAAAACTGATTATTTGAAAAACAACAGCAAAATAGCAATCATAAATTGATCATTCCGGTGTTTAAAATATGATCGTTTTCGAACTTATTTTGTGATCATATTTCAAGCATTTGGAAGATTTAAAATTGTTATGTAATTGTTTTTGTACCCTTAAAAACGGCTCAAAAATGATTCGTAACTACTAATGATTAAAATGTGATTTATTAGAAAAGCATTAACAAAATGTGCAGCTATCATAAATAGATCATCCAGATGTTGAAATATGTATGATTGTTTATAAATTTATTTTCAAATCTTCAAATTTTCTGAATTATTGTATTTGTAATAGACAAAAATGATTTAGAAAAGAATAAAAAAATACTAATATATGATTCGAAAAATACTCAAAAAGGACCAGTAATTCGACTCAAAAATGACTTAGAAAAATCAAAAATGAGTCGGAACTGATCAGAAGGAATGCTCATAAAAGATTCTTTTAGCGGATAGGGTACCGTTTTCTCCCGACGAAAGTATCATTTATGATCTGAAAATGAGAGCAGAAGAGTAATAAATGACTCGTATGTGATCAAAATTTAAATAAATGCTAGCTGGGTATATACATATGTATGTATTTGTGTATGACAGCTTTGTGATTATTTATTATGAACACACGTTTATATGAATGTGTTTTATTTTAAAGCCATTTTTTATCTAGTAAAGAAGAACCTACTGACACTTTAACCGATTTTCATGCATGAATTACGAGTGTATTGAGAGGTTGATAATTTTATTGTTATTACAGTTTTTAATTCTTTTGTTTTAACCATTATTATTATGCTGGGATTTATTTCACTTTCACAAGTTGTAAAGACAACATAAAATGAAAACAACAAAAAAAAGTTAAATAAAAGCAAAATGTGGTAAATTTGTAAGTAGTAAAGAAAGGAAAACAATAATAACAACAATAATAAAATATTGGTCATTACTTTTGAGGTCAAAGAAAATTGCAATATAATACGAGAAGTTGTTGAATTGTTGCCTTCCCCAAGAAAGGTTTCATTTATTATGACACACTTTTAATACAATTTCCATACCACACATACATACATATATACGAAAATGCTTACATTTATAGATCATAAATACAAAGGTATCTATAGTAATTTTTAATTGTAATAAAGTAAAATTATTTGTTTTTTTCTTCAAGTTTATAAATTATATTTCAAACTGCCAGATTTTTTACTATCACAACAAATACTTATGCCAAGTCAGCTTCCCCATTATTACAATTATTGTCAATCATTATTTTTATAATCGTCATTGTCATCATTATTATCATTAGCATTAGTATCAGCGCCAGCGACACTTAATGATTACTTATACTAATTAAAACGATACCACATACAATTTTAATGATCTTATACTAAGACAAACATACATATACAACAGCATTATACAAACATTCACAAACTCATTCATTAATTCATAAAATATTTATGTACATTTTGTTCATTAAAACATTTATATATACGAATATACAAGTTTGTACAATGAATAAGATGTAACCATGCGTATAAAAGCCAACTAATGTACACAATAAGTTTCGTTTTGAACAGGTGATGACCAAATTAATATGAATTTTATATAATGTATTTTAACAAATTCCACTAAAAATGAGGAAGAATAAGATGTCTATGTTCCCAAATAAAATGAAATGCTGTTACACAAAAACTTCTGAAATTCAATGAAAGCGTCAAGGACCTTTATTATAATTCCAAAATTTCATATATATCCTTTGGAAGGAGTATTGGAAAAAATCATGAAAATCTCAAAGAGGACTTTGTTATCCTTAGTGTGTTAAATTTTCGGACAATCCTACAATTAATTTTCCCATGGGTAGACGTAAGTGCGTTTATGGATTGGAAGAAGGTACATGTACACTTGTGCCCGAAACTAAAGCAACTGATGTTGTATTAATGTGGAATTGTTTATACAATTTTCCACGCTGAAGATACATATTTTAAATTTGTTATACCCTACACCACTTTAGTGGGGAGGGTATATTGGGTTTGTGCTGATGTTTGTAACGCACAATAATATTGGTCCTATACCACTTTAAAGTATACCAATCGGCTCAGAATCAGTTTCTGAGTCGATTTAGCTATGTCCGTCCGTCTGTCCGTCCGTCCATGTAAACTTTGTAATCAAACTACAGGTCGCAATTTTGAAGATAATTCAATGAAATTTGGTACATGATCTTCTATTGTCCCAGGGACGATGCCTATTGAAAATGGTGAAGATCGGTCCATTATTTCACCTAGCCCCCATACAACTGAACCCCCCAATAGGGTTTGTAATCCTTGTAATCAAACTACAGGTCGCAATTTTGAAGATAATTCAATGAAATTTGGTTCATGATCTTCTATTGTCCCAGGGACGAAGCCTATTGAAAATGGTTTACATCGGTCCATTATTTCACCTAGCCCCCATACAACTGAACCCCTCGAATAGGGCTTTTAAAACTTGTAATCAAACTACAGGTCGCAATTTTGGAGATAATTCAATGAAATTTGGCACATGATCTTCTATTGTCCCAGGGTCGAAGCCTATTGAAAATGGTTTACATCGGTCCATTATTTCACCTAGCCCCCATATAACTGAACCCCTCGAATAGGGCTTTTAAAATTTGTAATCAAACTACAGGTCGCAATTTTGGAGGTAATTCAATGAAATTTGGTACATGATCTTCTATTGTCCCAGGGACGAAGCCTATTGAAAATGGTTTACATCGGTCCATTATTTCACCTAGCCCCCATACAACTGAACCCGCCGAATAGGGCTTTTAAAATTTGTAATCAAACTACAGGTCGCAATTTTTGTAGATAATTCAATGAAATTTATCACATGATCTTTTATGGTACCGTAGATGAAGCCTGTTGAAAATGGTTTACATCGGTCCATTATTTCACCTAGCCCCCATACAACTGAACCCCTCGAATAGGGCTTTTAAAACTTGTAATCAAACTACAGGTCGCAATTTTGGAGATAATTCAATGAAATTTGGCACATGATCTTTTATGGTATCGTAGACGAAGCCTGTTGAAAATGGTTTACATCGGTCCATTATTTCACTTAGCCCCCATACAACTGAACCCCTCGAATAGGGCTTTTAAAACTTGTAATCAAACTACAGGTCGCAATTTTGGAGATAATTCAATGAAATTTGGCACATGATCTTTTATGGTACCGTAGATGAAGCCTGTTGAAAATGGTTTACATCGGTCCATTATTTCACCTAGCCCCCATACAACTGAACCCGACGAATAGGGCTTTTAAGTTCATAATTATGTTTAATATACTCATATCTCGACAAAAAGCTGCAATAACCAAGTTGTATACAAGACTTGATGACCCCCACGAATTCCATAATAATAGGTTCTCATATGACCCTAGCCCCTATGAAAAGCCCCCATCAAAATTTCACTTAAATGTCCACAATTTTACTCAACAATAAACGGCTTAAGTATGTATATCTAAGGCAAGGTACAATTCAACTTAAATGCTTTATTATGGCAACTAAATCACATTATATTTTTGTCAAAGGTGTAGGGTATTATATGGTCGGCCTCGCCCGACTATAATTTCTTACTTGTTTTTTATTTAAGGTATTCTATATTTTTGACTAAAAAATATGTAATAAAATTTTCCAAATTTTTTTCGTTAAATATCATTTAAATACACAGAAAGAAATTCATATTGAATTGGCAAAAACTAAAGCAACTTCTTTATAAACATTTTTTAAACTAATAATCTTTATCCAAAATTCGGCCTATTTTCTCTGTTAGTTGTCAAATGAGTCTAATATCAAAGTCGGAAAACAATGATTGAAGCTCCTCTATGTCTGTATGCACATTTGCAATACCCAGGATGCATTTTTGAAGAAATTAAAAAAGTCCTATTATTTACCCAATTTTACACTTTTCACGGGTTCCCGTTATCTGATTTGGTTAAATTTTTCGACGCTAATGAACAAAATGAGTCCCATCCAAGCAACATTTATATTTTTGGACGCCTCTAATGTATGTATATATACATACATATGTAAAATTCTGTACAACTAAATTTGTATATTTTAAAACTAATTTTGTAAATCGTCAACATCCTATATACACACATAAAAGTCTAATTATATTTTGTCAATATTTGGCGATAACTAACTTTTGTAAATGCGACCTTAAACTTTTAATCTAATGTAGCATAAATTGTGTACATTTCATATTTACGCCGTTTTATATCGAGACAATAAACAGTGGCCAGAGGAAAACACAAAGCATTAAAACTTGATATTAGATATTTATCCATGCTATCAATGCAATGAAATATCAGCTATTATCAAACAATTAATTGTCTTGATAAATACATAAAATATCGCGTAAGTAATAACATGTACTTATATACATATATGTACGTTGTTAAATTTGCTCCATTTACATTTTTTTTTAAAAATATGGTTCCATTATGCTCCAATATAATTCACATTTTTTAAAAATATTAAAACATGCACCGATAAAAATTACGATATCGGGGGGTAAGTCAACACAAAATTTTTTCAAAGACTTTCAAGATTTATGAGTGTTGAATAGAATGTATAGGTGTTTAACAAATATTTTTCTGAAATAACAATACCAAATCTCATAAATATAGTTAAATTCAAATGTCTGTTATATTAATATAATTGGAAGCTTAATACTTAGTTTGAATGGAAGTCCGAATTTAAGGTGAAATCAGTTACTAAATTCAACCATTTTCAATAGTGTTCATCTTTGGATTATAGCTAACTAGCTATACCCAGTGTTCTTTGCTACCCTAAAATCAATGTACATATACATATAAAAAAAACAGTTTTCCAGATATATTTTTTACATTTTGGAGATGCCAAGTTCGCCAATTTTTCCAAACGTTAATTTAGATTTTAATGTAACCTACGAAAAATTTGAATAGTATAATAGGTTCTTAGATGTACGAAATTTTGTATTTTGTATTTTTGAAATTTTCTAGCTCTTAAAGTTTCTCAGATATATGAATTTTTTATTTAATTCATATGAGAGGTTCCAATTTGCTAGTCCACCAATATATTACCCAAATGTGCACATTGATGTCAAAGGATTTTTGCGCTAATAGTTTCCCAGACATAAGATTTTTTCTACTTATTTCATATGGGAGATTCCTAATGAATGTCCGGCCATTTTCCCCAAAATGTTCAAATAAATGTTAAATTTCTCCGTGCAAAATTTTAAGATTTTAGGTATTTACATGGATGTGAAAGTTGTTCTTGCAAAATTTGAGAATTTTGGCTCTAATAGTTTGCATGGATGCTAAAGTTCTTCGTGCAAAATTTGAAGGTTCTAACTCTAATAGTTTCCCAGATAAGCGAATTTTTGTATTTAATTCATATGGGGACGTGGCACCTTCCCCTACTGCTAGTACGCCCCCTTTTTCCTTAAATAATCATATTGACACTAAAGTGGTTCCGACAAAATTTGAGGACTTTATCTGTTATAATTTCTCACATATACTTATTTAAGATTTTCTTCATATGGAAGGTGCCACGACCACCATTCCGCCCATTTTATCCAAAAATATTGCTATGAATGTCTAAGTTGTCCATACAAACTTTGAGGACTCCATCTCTTGCAGTTTTTTAGATATGCGACTTTTAATACTTATTTTGAATGTGGGCGTGGCACGTGGCCCACTTAACATTTTGAAGTAAAAAGTAGCCTATAGTTCCTTCCAGACATACAGGAAGACACTGTGAAAATTTTAGAAAAATTGGTTCAGCCGTTTAGCTGCCTATGAAGTCCAAACAAACAAATATACAAACGCACGTTCATTTTTATATATATAGATAATCCTAAAATATGGGACCCGAGAAGACGATTTTAAATAATGTTAGATAGCGAATTGCAACAGATTTACTTTACTTATAGAAATCATGTAAATTTTTATTAATAGCAAAAAATAAAATGTCGCTCTAAGTTTTATAATATTATTTAAAGGCCCTTCAGGCGATCATACTTTACGTACGACAAATCTAATGAAAAAGTAAAATGAAATTCCATCCGTATGACAAAAAAGAGAATAAAAGTCGTATGATTTATATTTTTTAGTATAAAACAATAACAAAGTAAGATGGAAACAGTTGTTTCATTTTTTTGTATGTGTTTATATAAAAATACATCCCTAATCTAATGCGACTTGCTTTTTTTTTTGAATCATTTAAAAAAATGAAGAGAGCCATACGACTGTCAAATTTTCCATCCTTCCCATTTTCTTTCAATGTGTGATGATTTCGTTACATATTGCGTTTAGACGATCCCATCCGTTCTCTTCTACACAAAATTTTGACAGATCATATTACTTGTGTGCTCGTGTGAAGGGGGCTTTAGTGGTCTTGTAATTTTCATTGTACCGTAGGAAAGTAACCTGCCAAATACACTCACCATAAATTGGATGTTCTCTTTGATTAAGTGAATTTAGCCGTAAATGTGAATATCGATTTAAAAACTTATACCACATAATTTGGCTAAAATGTATTGTGGCGGTGGTGTTGGAAATAAGTGGTTTTGTTGGTTTTAATGATTCTCCTTAAAAAAAATGTATTATGTATAATTATTTGAAACATTTGTGATTTATTATTACTTATCTCATAATTTATCATTATTTTTAAGGCGTCCTATAGACCACCTTCTCTTTTCTTATTTCTTTCTTTCTTTTCTTTTGTTTTTATTTGGTTTCTGTTATTGTTTTCTTTTAATGAATTGTTTAATAAGCACCACCTTCTTTTTTGATTTACATTCTTCCCTCAAGTTTAAAATTCTTTTCACCTTTATTTGTTTTTTATTATTTATGTTTTTATTTAAACTTTTTTCTTTTGTATAAAGTAAATAAATAATACTTTCGCTTTAATGCATATTATGTTTCTCTCAGGCTGTCTGTCTGTCTGTCTGTCTGTCTGTTTCTCAGCCACATTGTCTTGCTGTCTGTCAGTCAGAATACTTACAAGTAAGTAACTTTTTCTTTTAGATTGTTGACGTTTTCCCCACCATTATTCATGCATAGTGTGTATTTTCACAAAGTCGGATGATGCTCTCATAAATTTTAATTTCTTATTATGGAGTTTAGCTTAACGTTTTACTTTGCAAGTGGATTTAATGGGTTTCTCTTCAAAATTTCTAGAAAAACCCTGTATTACTCGTTACGTTTACAGGTTAGTGCAAATTTCTATATGTATTCGATTAACAATTCATATTAAGTATATTGCTATGACACACATATAATATGTAAATAAATAATTATGTATTTGCTGCGATGTTTCTAAACTTAAAGACATTTGATATTCCAAAAGAGTCTAATTTTATAGTATAAATTATAAAAAAATCGCATGTTTTGGAAATTGCAAGAATATAGAATAGACAATATTGTTAAATGTGTGTCGATATATTAGAGTTCAGAGAACTTTGAACGGTACACACACCTTTTTTATTTCAAGGACGAACCCTATTAAAAATGACAAAGATCCGTCCATGATTTCAATTTACTTCCGTTTTTTTATAAAGACGTTAATTAGTTCATAAATTCATTTGAGGACTCTGAGCCATTATATTAAAAATCTACATAATTTAAATAATAGGTATCGAAAACAGATCTAAATTTTCTCAACAAAACTGCATAAGATGTTAAAGTTTTGTTGTATAGAGGCAAGAGACCATAAAAATTATTGTCATAGTTTGTGTTATTTTGAAATAAATAATTTTTATTACAAAACTTATGGAGAAAAAGTCTGGATTACAACGTAAAATTGCCATAATTTTTCTCTTGTTGTTTTTTTTCGTTTGCATATTTTATTTAGCGCAATAATAAATTAAAAATCTACTTAAAGTTGTAAAGATAAACAAAATTTTTTGTTTTAAATTTTTGATGCCACCGTTTCCATTAACTTTATTATACTTGCTGGAAGTACAGAGTGGTTCTATTGTTTTTTTTTTTTTTTCAGTTTTTTTTTTTTAATTTTATTGTAGTTGTGTTTTAATTCGATAATTAATTAAAATGCCAAAATTACTCTGTAAAACTATGCAAGACTTTTTAGTTGTACGGTTTTGCTTTTTTCCTATTTTATTTTTAATTATAATCACTACCATTGTTGGCATCATGTTCTTCTCGACAATGGTAATAAAACGTAAATTTGTACTTAATGGTTGGTACAAGTACCTTCTAAAAAAACTCTACAATATGCCATATAAAAAATAGTTATTTTTTAGTTTTTTTTTTTTAATTAACAAACATCATTATCATCAACAACATTTGCAACAAAATTATAATAATCACGATTAGCATCAAAAATGTATAAAACACCTATGTATGTATGTGGAACACAAATGAAAAACAAATTGTAACACAATGATTATAATGCAGTGGCTATAATTTTATTCTTATTTACGATTTGTTATCATTTTTCATTTTTAATAATGGATACAACAAAAACATGCATGTTGAAAGAAATTGCTTTTTATATGTGACATTCAGCATTTGCATGCTCTGCTTTATAAAGAATTAAAAAGTAAATAAATTTGCCATTTAATTATTTTTTATAGCAACAGACACGCAATATGAACCTTGAAAGCATTCGAAATTGATTTTATGTATAAATATTTTGTTTCTGAAAATCAAATTTTGTTCTGATTCATGGACCAAATTATTAATTTTTTTATTATAGCAGATTCTTTCGAACAATTGGAAAATATCTTTATTTTTCTTAATTTTACTTTAAAATTACTTACGATTGTAATTAAATACTAATTTATTTAATAAACGCACCTGAAAATAAAAAAAAAAATAATTAGTTTGTTAATAATAATGTTCAAAATATTTTTTTAATTTTAATATGTATTGTAATAAGCAGGGAAACCAAAATATGCAAATGCATGTTTTTTATTGTGCTTTATAAGGACTCGTGGACAAGATACATTAAATGTGTATTTTCTTCTTATTTATGCAAGAATAGGGGGAAATAATACACGCCTGGTACCAAATTGACACCAAAGTGTTAATAACATCCGTTGTCAAAGTATGTGCGGATAGTTGTCAAATCAACAGCAAAAATATACAAAATACACGACGTTATCAAATCAAAAAAATAATAATGTGTTACCAATGTGACGACGCTATGTTGTCAAACCGAACCACATTATATCATAAAGATATGGTAAAATTTCAATTTTGAGCAAAATCGGTCCAATGTCCACGGTACCTCCCATCACAGTGGGGCAGAATGGACATTTTCTGGAAATAACTGTGGCATTTATAAACGGCTAGAATGATCGGGATAAAATTTTACACGGGCGTAGCCAAGGAGTAGGGGCGGCGATATGGGGGCTCAAAGTAGGATACCTTCAACATGTAAAATGTTTAAATGCGTGTTTTGTTTTTAGATTCAAAAATATAAACATTTAAATCTAAGTCCTTCCAAAATTTTGCACTTTTTTAAAGATTTTAAAGTAGTAGTCATTGAAAAGCATGTTAATAGGTAAGTGATTACAAGGTACTAATCAATTTTGGTAAAATCAACGTTTAATGCTAAAATATTTCTATTTCCGACGACTATAAGTCAAGAACTAAGACAACAAATACACAAATTTTTATATTTTCTTTTAAATTCAATGTTTACAAATAATAACCAAAAAAGTTTAAAATATTGAAAAACAAGCGAACTATAGCAATTCATGAGAAGCAATTAATTTTAAATTAAAAAAAGCCATTTAAGCCATTATTTAAATGTTTATATAGATCAATATCAATATCATCAAAATTTAAAAAAATTCCATAGAAATAAATTGTATCAATTTCGGTACTTTTCTACCGGGTTTTTTCCATAATTCGAAAACAAGTAACGACTCGTGAAAATGACCTTTTACAAAATATTGGAAAATGTATTCTCTACAAAATTAGTAAAAACATCTAAATTCGTACGACAAAGATTAAGCGATATACAAGTT
This sequence comes from Lucilia sericata, assembly GCF_015586225.1. Lineage (NCBI taxonomy): Eukaryota > Metazoa > Arthropoda > Insecta > Diptera > Calliphoridae > Lucilia > Lucilia sericata. The sequence goes on from NW_023994043.1 coordinate 354,975, forward strand.
TTGATTTTGACTTGAATTAACTCATTAAATTTTAAGTAGAAATTTTTAACCGATTATGGCCAAAAGGCTAGGTTAATTTTGAAAATAAAAAATTAAATTAAATTTAAAAAAAATTCCCGACTTTTAGTTATTTATTTATATTGTTAGATGATGCTCTATAATAGTTTTTATTTTTGAGTCTTATCAATCGATCAACATAATAATGTTCGTAAGTACATACATATATATATAGTAGTAAACCTTTTACAACTACTTCTTTCGTGAACTTCCCCGCAAATATTCAACGTTTAAGCAGCCAATTTCAAAACATCACACATGCAACAAATACTTGAAAAGTTGTACATTCTCTAAGCTGGCGGTGGGTGAGCCAAGAAAACTATTTAACTTCAAAGACTTGAAATCAAATGAATTTAATTGTATTATTATTCATCACAAACTATTCAAAAGTTCATACATTGTTTGGTGTGAAAACTGCTGAATTGAATTCATTAAAAACAACAAAAAAAAAAAAAACTACAAAACAAGGAATTTTGCAATTTTCTTTTTATTGTTTTAATGGAATCCAGTAGCAGTGCAACGTTATTTTTTTAATCTTGGGAAATACTATACAATATTATTTATTTTAATACTCACTCATACAACAGTTAATTTTGTGCAAATTAAGTAAGTGCAACATCGAAAATTGTATGTATGGACGTTGGTATGAATTTACGTGGATGAATAATGTATGTACATATGTAAGTATGTTTGTATTAATACAAACAAGTGCAAAGGTATTAACTCAATTGTGTGCAACTTCACAAATAACTTCATTAAGCATTTAAAAGTCAGTTAAAACAACTAAAAAAGTATCTTTTTGTAAGAATATTGCAAGTAATAAGTTATGAGGTTAGTATATGTATTATTAACTTGGCCTTTTATAAGATGATTCCAGCTCTAGAGTGTTGCACTTAAAATCACTTTTTAAGTCTTTAACTTTGTATCGAAAGAAAAATTGTTTAAAAATTTAAGTAAATTGATGTTGTTGTTGTCTTTAATTCATTCTGAGACACTTAAATATTCTTTTGACTATTCTTGTTTAAGTATTCTTTTTTTATTTTATTTTTAACCAGCATTGGATATGAGTGTGTGGTAAGTATAATATGATCTTCTTTTGTGTGGCCATTTCAAATCCGCTTTTATCTTTTTGATTTAATAAAATAAACATTTACTGACATACTTTTTAAAGAAAAATTTAAAAAATATATAAAATAATAAAATATAAACACGATGGAAAAAAATAACATTGGAATATATTCCCACTTGTGTGTTTTTCATTTTGGTTTTTCTTATTGTATTGAAAAACATTGTTTAATATAAAACACAAACATACTTGCATACAAATATTTTTGAAAATATAATACCCTGCAATTCAGGATGGCTGTCCCGAACTATTAATTTTACATATCCTGTAACTACTGTATTAACTGCGATTATATTTAACTGTACATATATTAATAACGTTCAGTTACTAAATGAATAACCACTTTCTAAGATATAATACAGGAAAAAAGATTCAGAATAACTTCTGTCTAGTTTACTTGGGGACACTAAAGTAATGATAGTGTTCTTCGCAGTTAAAAGAAAATATAAGTGTCAAATAATTCAATATTTCGAATCAATCAAGTAGTTACAAATTTGAAAAAAAAAAAAAACATTGCCTATAAGGGATACATTATTTGTAAAACTGTTGGAATACTATTTCGAACAAATAGACATACATACACACCCGTATATACTACAATACAGATTGGTACTTTCATAAACCAATACAAACAGAAGTAAAGCCTTTTTTGCATTATTGGGTCAATGTTTAAATTGAATTTATTAAATAAACAACAAAGTGGTGGTAGTGATGGTGGTGAGCACATGTTGTTGCTACATCAACTCTTGTTGCATTGCATTTGTTTTTGTATCTGCTGCTGGTCGGTCCCTTGTTGTTGTTGCTGTTGACGTATTGTAAGTTGCACTTGCACCAAGCAAGAGCAACCAACCAACAAGAAAAAATAACTCACATACACACACAATATAGAATCCAGAATCTACAACTTACGTATTAACAACATCAATACATATTCATACGGATACATAGATATAAATACAACCCTGCAATTCGGGGTAACCATTTGAGGTTACTGCTTCTAACGGAATTAGCTTTGTTAGTTGGTTTTTTAACATGTATACATATGTATACGTGTATTAGTCACAAATTATAATCTCACTTCACTACTAAGGGACAAGAAATGCCGAAGTGCTTTACGTGAGGACCTACCGTGTTAGCCTATCTCACGGTGGTCATTTTCATCCACTGGGTGAGCTTTGTGACGACTCACCACCGCCCCTTCAATCTTCAATGAAGAAATCAGGTGGCAATTTTTGGCTAAGCCGGTCCATGTACAAGCACTTTGCTCGAGTACTTTAGCTATCTAATCTCTGACCATTGCTGCCCGTTGCTTAACTTCCGAGATGTAAAACATCACTTCCGTTTAAAACCACGCAGATGGGATGGCTAAGTCGGTCCATGTACAAGCACTTTGCTCGAGTACTTTAGCTATCTAATCTCTGACCATTGCTGCCCCGTTGCTTAACTTCCGAGATGTAAAACATCACTTCCGTTTAAAACCACGCAGATGGGATGGCTAAGTCGGTCCATGTACAAGCACTTTGCTCGAGTACTTTAGCTATCTAATCTCTGACCATTGCTGCCCCGTTGCTTAACTTCCGAGATGTAAAACATCACTTCCGTTTAAAACCACGCAGATGGGATGGCCTCTGTAGATTCGGCAACAGCACCTAGAGACGTAACCGGTAGATCGAAGTACGAATCCATCAAATAAGCAGAGACTTTGTTCTTACTCACAGTGACACACTGTGGTAATTCTGATATGAACAGAGTTTACTCTGAACATATCTGGACAAGGAAGGAAAATTCAATGGTATCATTTGTATACGATACCTTTCATCCATCATCATACAACCCAGCAAACTTCTTATTAATTCGACACATTCATAAGAAAAAAACATACGACACACACCCCACATTCATCCCGTATCATATACAATTAACACGAACTCATTTCCAACGCTTAGTCCCACAGTCACTCCTCTGTGGGGTATCGGCAACAGCACCGAACTTATCCCGAAATATTGACTTTACCTTACATCAGTCCTTTAACCACCACTTACTTACTTATAAGTATTTGTAATTGATTAAGTAATGAAACACTAAGCCAGCTAAAAGGGATACTTTGAAATCTTGTAAAACTGCTGGGAAATGCAAAAAGTATTTCAACATTTTACTGCTGAGTACAATATGGTTTTGGTTCTTCATTTTTTGGTTTGTATCTCAAGCAACTTTAAAACTATACTTTTTATGTGTTATATTTTTTATTTTTATAGTGTTAGTACTTTAAAATGTTTAAAAGGTTCTAAATTGATATCTGATTCGATTGGGTATTTAATATATTTCATCCTTTTAGAGTCATTTGGGTCCTCTTATTATTTATTTCTTTACAAGAAATTCGGGGAATTTGTGGAATTGCATGTTCGGATTGGGCAAATATATATACATATGTGTGAATTAGACAAATATATTTTCCTGTAAAAATAGCTAAATATCATGTGATTGGTTAGTACCATTGTTTTTCTTAATTGAATGATCTTATCAAAATTACTGGTTTCCATTTCGTGTAACTTTTAAACATGGACAAACAAATACGTTTGTATATATATTATACACACCCAGTAAAAACTTTCATTACCATGTAAGGAGTTAAAATGCTAAAATTTACTTACACAATAGAATTTTAAGTCATTATTTTAACACGGTGATGTAATTAGAGGCAACACAGTGGGGCAGAATGGAAATTTTTTGGAAATAAATCTGGCATTTCTAAACGGCTGATCCGATCGGGATAAAATTTGGCGTGAGCGAAGCCAAGGAGTATTCGAGTTTAAGTTTTGAAGATGAACCCTGCAGATGCCCCAGGGACGGCGCTGTGGCGGCTCAAAGTAGGGTACCTACGACATGTAAAATTTTTAAACTCGTGCCATTTTTTTGTTTTTCACCCAAATACAAAGATTTTTATATTTTGTGAAAGCGCTCGACGAGATCTTGAAAAAACATGCTTGGACATACTACTTATCTCTTATAATATCCGAGTTATAGGCATTTAAAAATTTAGTGATACAAAATTTACCATACCTTGGTCCGCCTTTTTTTGAATACCGGGCGTAATTTTGGACCAAATGGACTCAATTTTTTCTTGTTAGTTAGACAACAAAATTTCCAATAATATACAAAAAATTTCAGATCAATATCGTTTACAGATCCAAAAATATACGTTTTTTAATTTAAAAATTCAAAAAATTTTAGATTTTTGGCGTTTTTTTGCCAAAAATGTGTCTTAACTCTTTTATTAATAAAATAAAATTTTTATTAAGAACATATAACAATTTTATAGTTTTCTAAAAGGTATCTTTACGCAGAACGCTTTGGCGTAAAAAACTTGTCCTATTTTTTGAAAATGCTGCCACTGCGTCCTTCCGAATATGACCTATCTTTTATCAAAACTTCAACTTTGGGCGACATGTTCTAAAATCCCAAAGCTGGGATCAGAAAACTGAAAGCAGTTTTGGAAACCTCAATATGTTTTCTATTTACTCCAAAAGTATTTTCCCAGCCCTGAAAGAAATGTGGACCCTATGGGCAAAAAAGTAAAAAATCCCATTTTTGGGATTTTCATTCCTATTTTTGGGAATTGCGGGATGCCCTTTGACCTTTTCAATTTTTTTTTTGCATATTCTTATTTGAAATGACAAATTTAACAAGCGTTGAAAATTTCATTGAGTTTTGTTCATAAATAAAGATTTTGTCATATATTACATATTTGTTTAATTTCTAAAACTATGATTTATATCAAAATTTTAATAGGATCGCAGATAGCTACAACAATTTAGTCCATATTTATCCCTTAATATCATTTTTTAGTTAGATATGGAAATTCTCGACCCTTTACAAAAAATTTCAAGCCAATATCTCAATTACATTCAAAAATATGTTCATTTAAACCTGTGTCCTTTAATTTCATCTTTTTCATATTTTAGTATTAAGTATGACAGCACATATTTAAATCTTATATTTACCTATTTTCTATTTGTTTGCTTATCCTTATAATTGAAAGGTCCTATTATGCTTGAATTTTCAAAAATTTATAACCATTTTTTACCTAAATTTTTTCGACAGATCATTTCGTTCTGTTTCGTTTATGATCATGTAGGTAAAAATATACAGGTAATGATAATTTCGATTCATTCACTAATAAGAAATATCAATGACTGAATTACAGGTTATAGTAATATAGTCCTAAATGTTAATAGGTAGACAATTCGTAATTTTTTACTTTGGAATAGCTGTATCGGAAATGACAAGAATTGGTATATAAGTAAACTTCTCAGATTTTAAGTACCATATTTAATAAATCTACAATGAAGATTACATTAAAGTACGAAGAGTTGTGTTCCGTTTTATGGAGTATATCTTCAAAAGGGCCAGAAAGAATTGAAGACATTTCAAATTATATAAAAACTACATATAGTAGAAAAGTAGACAAAACAGGCATATCAAAAATTGAAAACTTTTTAAAACTTTTTGATGTAAAAAGTAAGTCTGTGGATGGAAATCAAAAGAAATTTCGATTAAAATTTTGTAGTTGGATGGAAACTACTACGGAAATCTCAACTTACAACACATCAACAGGAGCGCTTTGCAAGTCATACGAAGACTTATGTTCAAGGTAAAAAAAAAGAGGGTCACACAAAAACTTTTTTCAATCTCAAATGAGGAAATTGCTGATACATTTAACGAAATGCTGAAAAAGGAAAACCAACATATGGATGTCGTACATATTGCAACTATTCTTCCTAATGCATCACCAAAACGACTTAAGCGAATTGTGGAAAGTATACCAACTCCAACATCATAATCAAATTTTACTGAAGAGGAAGCAATAGCGCTTATGTTGGAACTGGGTCTCAGTCGAAATAAGTACCAAATATTAAGGAAAGCTCTGCATGAAAAAGGACACAATATATTACCATCATACAAGGCGATCCAGGAAAAAAAAAACAAACTATCCTACTAAATCAACAAAAAATAATGAAGAATTGAAAGAACTGAGAGCTGCGGAAAAAAGCATAATCCAAGAAGAATTTAAAGTTCAGATGGGATTAAACATCGACAAACCACTTTCAAGTTGCGGTAGTACAAATGACGGTAATACGTCGAGAAGGTTTTTTCGTGATTTTGAAATTACTTCAAAAATAACTGGAATCGACAAGGAGTTGCTTCGAAGAGTTAAAACTATTTTAATGGCACTGAATAGTAAACATAAAATTAATGAAAATCAATTTGGGGAATACACATCTGAAATTTCTAAATTACTTGTATCTCTGTATCCAAGGCGGGAACTAACACCAACAGTACACAAAGTATTGTGTCATGGTCAAATAATAATTGAATCGAATATTCTTCCACTTGGAGAGTTAACAGAAGAAGCCCAGGAAGCGAGGAATCGAGATTTTAAGCATGTTCAACTATTCAGCTCAAGAAAATGCTCCAGGCAATCACAGAATGAAGATATTTTTAATAGTTTACTTCTATCTTCTGATCCTGTTCTTTCAACTATGCGAAAAAGATGGATTTGTTATGAAACTCTATCATCTCAAAACAAGGAAGATTTAAAGGACTTATATTACCTTCTGGATATGTATACCGATATGACAGATTATTTTATAGAAAATAAGTAGTGTTAGGAATTAACTATATAAGTAGGTTGTAAGAATTAATTGTATTATGTTTAAGATAAACAGTTCAAATAAAAAAAGCTATTATACTAACTGATGATATTGTATTAAATTGTGTTTTATATTTCGGTGGGCGGGAAAGGTAATTTGTGTGGGGTGATTTAGGTGTTGTTGTGCGTGGCTCATAATAAAATTATAATTTTTTTATTTTATATACAATATTATAATAAAATAATTAACTAAATAATTTTTAAAAATTGTCCAAATATTTTATTCAACACCAAATGTATGTTCTGTCATACTTAATACTAAAATATGAAAAAGATGAAATTAAAGGACACAGGTTTAAATGAACATATTTTTGAATGTAATTGAGATATTGGCTTGAAATTTTTTGTAAAGGGTCGAGAATTTCCATATCTAACTAAAAAATGATATTAAGGGATAAATATGGACTAAATTGTTGTAGCTATCTGCGATCCTATTAAAATTTTGATATAAATCATAGTTTTAGAAATTAAACAAATATGTAATATATGACAAAATCTTTATTTATGAACAAAACTCAATGAAATTTTCAACGCTTGTTAAATTTGTCATTTCAAATAAGAATATGCAAAAAAAAAATTGAAAAGGTCAAAGGGCATCCCGCAATTCCCAAAAATAGGAATGAAAATCCCAAAAATGGGATTTTTTACTTTTTTGCCCATAGGGTCCACATTTCTTTCAGGGCTGGGAAAATACTTTTGGAGTAAATAGAAAACATATTGAGGTTTCCAAAACTGCTTTCAGTTTTCTGATCCCAGCTTTGGGATTTTAGAACATGTCGCCCAAAGTTGAAGTTTTGATAAAATATAGGTCATATTCGGAAGGACGCAGTGGCAACATTTTCAAAAAATAGGACAAGTTTTTTACGCCAAAGCGTTCTGCGTAAAGATACCTTTTAGAAAACTATAAAATTGTTATATGTTCTTAATAAAAATTTTATTTTATTAATAAAAGAGTTAAGACACATTTTTGGCAAAAAAACGCCAAAAATCTAAAATTTTTTGAATTTTTAAATTAAAAAACGTATATTTTTGGATCTGTAAACGATATTGATCTGAAATTTTTTGTATATTATTGGAAATTTTGTTGTCTAACTAACAAGAAAAAATTGAGTCCATTTGGTCCAAAATTACGCCCGGTATTCAAAAAAAGGCGGACCAAGGTATGGTAAATTTTGTATCACTAAATTTTTAAATGCCTATAACTCGGATATTATAAGAGATAAGTAGTATGTCCAAGCATGTTTTTTCAAGATCTCGTCGAGCGCTTTCACAAAATATAAAAATCTTTGTATTTGGGTGAAAAACAAAAAAATGGCACGAGTTTAAAAATTTTACATGTCGTAGGTACCCTACTTTGAGCCGCCACAGCGCCGTCCCTGGGGCATCTGCAGGGTTCATCTTCAAAACTTAAACTCGAATACTCCTTGGCTACGCTCACACCAAATTTTATCCCGATCGGATCAGCCGTTTAGAAATGCCAGATTTATTTCCAAAAAATTTCCATTCTGCCCCACTGTGGGCAAGTACTTACAACAAACAATTACAAGTAATTAGAAAAAGTAGTCATTGTAAAACGCATGAAACCCCGTACACAACTTCTATATCTTCATTGGCAAGATGACTAATGAATTAGAAAGTATTTATGTAACACATTATTAGTAAGACCTTATTCGACTACTTCTATGTAATCCAGACAATATGTAGTAGTCATTGAAAGGTATTTTGTTAGGTAAGTAATTACAATTTAAAGCCATTACCTAGTTTTTGCTGGGCATATATTCACAAAATATTCTAAGAAGCAAGATGCGAAAATATCGATAAATTTAAGGAAAATGGAGAAAAGGAAAAAACTTAACATTAGAAATATTCTATGGAATTTTTATTTAAGCATAAAAATGTGTTGATATATTGTTAAGATGAATCAATGAAAATAGCAAATAAAAAACAATAGTGGAAATACGAACATAATAGGTTGAAAAAGTGCAAAATTCTCGGTCGCTCAGAACAACATTTTTAAACAAGAAATTACTTCCTTAAATTTGCGAATCATTGCTAAAATATCAGATTTATCGATAATACAAACAAATCATAAATCGTTCACAAACATCTATTAATGTATGTACTTTTGTATTAATATAGTTAGAAATTGCTCCCACCGAATAATATGCACTTTTTTGTTTTAATGTAACAATGGTCTATTATGGACCGATTGTCTGGAGGTTTATAGATCAAATTTAAAATTTTTTCAAAATCATGAGTAATAAAAAAGCCGACTTACTACTTAAAAAAAATCATATAACCCACACAGTTACGTCATGTAAATTTAGGTATCCACAAAAACTGCATATAAATAGTTATGTCCCTAATGTACATACTCATACATATACTTAGTATAATGGAAACTGGCTACTTTCTAAAATATGTGTTTATAGTAAACAAACATTTCCCAAAGAATAACAATAACAACATTATAGTGGCACAACCATTGTGCTAAATACGTTATATCAAAAGATTGTGGGAAAATATTGTAAAGAATATTTTCAAAATGTAGAAACAAAATATGTTTCCTTCTTTTTTTACCAACACACATCCATTGTATTAACCAATGGATTTAGTTGATGGGGAGATTGCTTTGGGATTGAAGTTATTGTTTGTATATTTTATTTGGAAAATTTAGTAGAAAAATCTTTGTAACGGAACTATTACATTTTCCCTTATTTTTCTGTTTGTTTTCAATTCAAATTAATTTTAATATCCTGAGAAAATAGTAAAATTTCAAGTATATAAAATAAGTGTAAGTAAATACTATATAAAATAAATGTTCAGATTTTAAATTGAATTAATTTACACTTGATATATGTATAATGACTTTTACCAACACGCAAAATGCCAGCTATTTAAATTATATATGAAAGTTGCTCATGTTGCCACTGACAATGAAAATTTTTTTACTGAAAAAAGTCCTGTTTGAATTTTTATATATTTTTTTTTTTTTTTGTAAAGAAGCTATACTCAATTTTGATATCATATGAAAGGTGTTCATTGCAAGGCGCTTTTAGTGTCGTATGAAACATTTATGTGCGATTATTTTTAATTTGTTTGAACTAATTTTGAATTCTCCCTACTATTATTATTAAGGTCACCATAAATATGGTGTGCGATATGTATTATGTCACAACTTTTCTTCCTAAGATACATTACAAATTTTATTCATAATTATGATCTGCGATCTAAAATTATGGATAGGCAGACATTGCACTATGGGCTATAGAGTGATTCTGAGATAAAACATATAACAATCTTTAAGCATTTGTTTGTTATCAGTATAATCTATATTGAGATATAAAAATATTAGTGTCGAGGAAAAATAATGCACTATAGCTCGAAAACAACTTATAATACAACAACATGGTAGCAGTATAAATGCAGTAATTACAGTGTATGCGTTTTTCAAATAAAAAAGTAGATATATAAAACTTGTCTTTAATTAAAAGACACACAATAAGAGGTGTTTGTTTAAAACAACGAACAAACAAGGAAGTGATACACACATGTTTCTGTAATTCTTTGAGAAGGTTTCCCAAAATTAAATTCAAATTTTAGAAAAATACGTCAATATTTCAAAAATACTTAGGAAGTAAGCTTCATACAAACAAATTTTAAGACTTTCTGAAGTTACTCAAGCTCTTGTCAAATATAGAGTTCTCATAAGAAAAAAAATTCATATACATATGTATGCATGTACATATAACATAGCTACACATACATACATATAAAATTAAAAAATTTATTCTAGAAACATGTTGCCTTTACGTTTCCTAACTCTAAAAAATCTTTTTTAGAGTTAGGAAACGTAAAGGCAATGGTACACATTCCTTGATAGTAAGCAATATTATTAAAACATTCATTTAATTTTTTGTATAGTTGTGGTTATATAATTATGTTACTATAAAATGTAGATATATGTAGTTCTATTTCAAGCAAAAACTTGGTAATGACTTGTACTTACTCAACAACGTCTGTATTACTTAGTAGGAGTCCACTAATGTCTTACAAGTAGTTACATACGTAAGTACTTACTTTTAAGCCTTGATATATTGTTTTTGAACATTGTTTACGCCATTTTTTTGGAATTTTGCAGAACTGGAACTAAATTCCATAGTTTTTATCTTTCTAAAGAGTATAATCATGATGACAGTTATTGCAGTATAACTAGATTGCCTTGCAAGGAAGTCGAAAATTGAGCCGTTTTTTTGTTTTATTCTTATAATAATAATTTGGGCTAAATTCATTTGAGTTTTTCCATAAAATACTAACAACACAAACCAATAATACCATTTTTCAGTCAAAATTCGCAGTGAAATATTTGGGATTGAATTCAACTTTTGTTTGTTATTTTTACATACTCATGAATTCAAAATATTACACAATTCACAATACGTGTATGCCGTAAGTTTTCGATATTCTTCTGTTTAAGTGTCTAAAAATTTTGTCTGCGAAATATTAATGACATATGCAATACGATACCGATAGTGAATTGGATAAATGCGATGTCCTTTGTTTTAAAAAATATAGTTTGTAAGTGCTTGTCATGGTGTTTGTGAGGATCTTATTGCTTCCTAAGTTTCATATTTGTATATATGTTTTATGTATCATGATGTAAGAAGAACATATATTGTTAAAAATAAAAAAACACATTATTCAAAATTCACGAAATTATTTAAAATAATATTTCACTGAATTTCCAATTGCTATTTAAAAATATTGTTATGTGTTGGTACTATATTGTAAAAAGAAATCAAACTCATTTAACTTAAATTAAAGTTATAAGGATAAAACAAAAAAAGTACAACTTTCAAATTCGCTGCAGGACATCCAAGGTATCCTCCAATAACTGTCAACATGATTATACTCGATTACCATGTTGTTGAACAACTCTATGATTATTGGTCTGGTTCTGAGAATTTAAGTAAAAAATACCAACAAATGTCTTAAATAACGTTTTTACACAAACCACAATATCTCGAAAACTAGACCTCACCGGAAATTTTCATAACAATTTTTAAACTCAGCGGGTGGAAATACATAGGAATCAGTTATTTTTATATAAAAGGCATTTTCAGTGTTGTCTAGTGGTATTATCATGTGAATTTTGATATGACATTAAAGTTGAGAATCTCTGCTTTATAATAATATACATTTTTTTTACCGCTCGAAAATAGAGATATACGTTTTTATACCCTATGTCAAATGGATAAGGCCAATTTGAAAAAAATCATATAAAAGCTATTACCAGGGCTGTCAGATTAATTTTTGAAAAAATCGTCAATTTCCCGATAAATTTTTAAATAATCGTCATTTTGGTTTTAAGAAGTCGTCAAAAAAATCGGAGAATATGAAAAGCTTAAAATTTGTATAAAAAAATTAAAAATATTGTAATATTTTAAGATGAAATATATTAAAAAATTTATAATATTAATACATATTTATGTAAAATTCGAAAAATACGGAATATTATTGCTCAAAATTCAATAAACTTTGAGTTTTGAAGAATATTCGACAGTAATGTTAATTCTTTTCTAATGTTCTCATAATGTTTTCAATGTTCTGGCATTTTTAAAAATATCAAACATAAATACTGCTAAAATTTACATAGTGTACACATATAGTTTTTAGGTATAGAAACTTGTTCATCTTTTTCCTTAAATTTCTCAAATTTTGTTGCATCACAATATTGCTTGTTTTGGTGCACAAGGAATATTTTAATCTTTTTAAGCAAAAAACTGTTTGTAAAATTTTTTAAAGTTTTCTGTAAGCAAGTACTTACCCAGCAAAAAATATTCTTGATTTGGAAGCAATAAATATAACTACTGCATCTTTAACTCCTTCCTCTATTGCTTCTCAACAGCTCTAAAGTCACTTAATTTTTGCATCTTTCTAAATTTAAATCAATGTTCAGTGTTGAAAAATAATATTAATTCACTGAAATCAGCGCAATTTCAACAGTATGAAATATGCACATTTTGGATTCCTTAGGCAGAGCCTCTACGAGAGGAATCCCAAGCAGTAACAACTGCTCTCTGCCTTACAAATCTTCCGAGGAAGCACTATTTTTTGCTGGGTAGATATAAAAAGATTAAACTTGGTGAGATTTCTTCGTATAATTTAGTTCTTTTACAAAACTTGTTTGTACTGGATTTAACTTATACAGTGTGAAAATTTGGTTCAGATCTGTTGATCTCTTCAAAAGTTATAAGAAATAATGTGCATAGCATACACATTTAGATGTAAAATATGTTTAAGCTTTGAGAGCTTAAAAATCAAAACACACTTTATCGGCTTAGAATGTTTCATAATAGCTCTTCTAGAATTTAATTTCTAGTTTTCATTATAATATAAATTCTATTTTAGTTTAAGTTTAATATTAATTTCCTTTTTTCACTGTAAAATAAAAAAAAATATATAAAATCCTTAATATTTTTAATTTTTAAAAAATCGTCAGTTTCAAGGAAAAAATCGTCAAATCGTCACTTTGCTATTTTTGAAACGAAGAATCGTCAAAATGGCGATAAATCGTCAAATTTGGCAGCTATGGCTATTACCCTAATGTATATTACTGAAATTATACGACATTTTAACTTTAAAGTCATTTTAAAGCTATAAAGGAGCAGATTGTGAAAAAAACTGAGTAAACAGAATTGCTACACATGGACTGTGGGTTTACGAGTACATCGTGTTTCAAAATTGTAACAGGGTGTAATAAATAGACTTCTTAACATAAAGAATTAGCTGGAGTTGAATAAATTTTATATGAAAAATCCAGAAAAATAATGTCTCAAAATTAGTTTTGATAATACAATTTGTAGATGTAGCAAATGGAATGCGTTGATACAATTTACATCAATTATCTTATTAAGGGTATTTTAATAAAAATGTTTTTAATGTTTTAATTATAAGAACACAAGTGTATATGCATACATATGTATATGTACATATGTATTTTTATATGTGCGCAGTATTTACTTTAAAAAAGTAAGTTTGGAAAATTAAAAATAAAAACTAAAAGAACAAGTGCTGCTTTTAAAAAAGCTTAACTTACAAACAAACAATTGTTGGCACAAACATAACAAAACAACACCAACTAACCCAACAAATACCAAAAGAAAAAAATGATCATAAGAATAAAAAAGTAACAAGTAGAACAAGTACAAGAAGAAAACAAGTTCAAAACTGCAATAAAAAAATCAACAACGAGAAAATAGTTTTACAGAAAAAAGCGACAACGACTAACAAAAAAAAAAGAAGTTTTAATATCACTTGGCCTGTAGGTTGGTTATTTACAAACAGTGCACAGTGGTATAGGAAAAAAAAAAAAGAGGGAAATAATTCGGTAACTTCTAAACGGTTAATCCGATTTTAGGTTTTGAATTTGGACCTTATAGGCCAACCAGGGGCCCGGCGGGGGGTCATCAAATTAGGACACCTCGGCTATGTTAAATTTTTAAAACGATCCTATTTCTTCATTTGAGTTCCGATTTAAAAAAAAATTCGTATATAGAATCTCCTCATCGAGCACTATAAAAAATGTCGTAGCAGTAAATTATCTCTTATAGTTTAGGAGATATTCGCATTTGAATATTAAAATTTTAAAATTTTTACCGTCCTTACTTTAGTTTTTTTGATAATAGCAGGTCCAAATATTTCCGATTTTCGCCATTTTTTTTTATTTGCTTAACAACAAGTTTATATACCAAGCAGTGAAAGAATTATGTAAAAATCATGACTGAGTCCAAAGTTATAGGCATTTAAATTTAAAAAATTAAAAAAAGGCGATTTTTTGTCATTTTTTTGGGAAAAAAGTATCTTTTTCTTTTTAAGTTATCTAAAAAGTTTCTAAGAAGATGTATATAGAATTTATACTTTTTGGAAAGCTGACTTTACATAAAGTACGATAAATGAAACAAAACCTAAAAATTTTTGATACCGAGGGGACCAGGTCCATCCAAAAAAACCCTATTTTTTATGGAAAATTAAATTTTGAGCAAACATAGTCGATATCAAATTATAGTGACCTGTTTTATATGACCCAATATGTTCTTAATCATTTTGTAACGGGTTTCGATAACCCCGCCCCTGGTATGGATATAATAGGCAAAAAACTAAAAAATCCCATTTTTGGGATTTTTTAAAACTTTTTTGGGAATTCCGGGATTTCTAATAAGAAAATTCGAAATTTTGATTTAATTTTGGATTTTAAGTAAAAAAATCTACCTAACTGTAAAATTTCATCAAAAAATATTCATAAATAAAATTTTTATTGCAATTAGAAAAATTTGTATCTTCGCAAAAACTGAATAAAAAACATTTTTTAATTTTTTTTAAAAAAAGTATTCCGCGAATTTTTTAATTTTCAAAAATTATATACAGTTTTGAAAAATAGACAAAATTACCTTTCCATTGATATATAACATGCCTACCTAATGTTTTTTAAGTGACAAATTAATTAGGGAAAACTCAACATCTTTTAGAAAATTTGCACTATTATTTTCATCCATAAGGTTAACTCTTAAATTTGTTACATATATGGATGAAAATAATAGTGCTAGGTAAATTTTCTAAAAGATGTTGAGTTTTCCCTAATTAATTTGTCACTTAAAAAACATTAGGTAGGCATGTTATATATCAATGGAAAGGTAATTTTGTCTATTTTTCAAAACTGTATATAATTTTTGAAAATTAAAAAATTCGCGGAATACTTTTTTTAAAAAAAAATTAAAAAATGTTTTTTATTCAGTTTTTGCGAAAATACAAATTTTTCAAATTGCAATAAAAATTTTATTTATGAATATTTTTTGATGAAATTTTACAGTTAGGTAGATTTTTTTACTCAAAATCCAAAATTAAATAAAAATTTCGAATTTTCTTATTAGAAATCCCGGAATTCCCAAAAAAGTTTTAAAAAATCCCAAAAATGGGATTTTTTGGTTTTTTGCCTATTATATCCATACCAGGGGCGGGGTTATCGAAACCCGTTACAAAATGATTAAGAACATATTGGGTCATATAAAACAGGTCACCATAATTTGATATCGACTATGCGATTTGAGAATTTTTGCTCAAAATTTAATTTTCCATAAAAAATAGGGTTTTTTTGGATGGACCTGGTCCCCTCGGTATCAAAAATTTTTAGGTTTTGTTTCATTTATCGTATTTTATGTAAAGTCAGCTTTCCAAAAACTATAAATTCTATATACATCTTCTTAGAAACTTTTTAGATAACTTAAAAAGAAAAAGATACTTTTTTCCCAAAAAAATGACAAAAAATCGCCTTTTTTTAATTTTTTAAATTTAAATGCCTATAACTTTGGACTCAGTCATGATTTTTACATAATTCTTTCACTGCTTGGTATATAAACTTGTTGTTAAGCAAATAAAAAAAATGGCGAAAATCGGAAATATTTGGACCTGCTATTATCAAAAAAACTAAAGTAAGGACGGTAAAAATTTTAAAATTTTAATATTCAAATGCGAATATCTCCTAAACTATAAGAGATAATTTACTGCTACGACGACATTTTTTATAGTGCTCGATGAGGAGATTCTATATACGAAATTTTTTTTAAATCGGAACTCAAATGAAGAAATAGGATCGTTTTAAAAATTTAACATAGCCGAGGTGTCCTAATTTGATGACCCCCCGCCGGGCCCCTGGTTGGCCTATAAGGTCCAAATTCAAAACCTAAACTCGACAACACCTCCTCTTTGTGCACACCAAATTTCATTAAAATCGGATTAACCGTTTAGAAGTTACCGAATTATTTCCCTCTTTTTTTTTTCCTATACCACTGTGCAGTGTTGCTATCGCAACACTTCTATATATTGAGGTTTGAGCTAGCTGCGAATTAATTCTCTGATTTAAATGATGAGATGAACTTTTTCGAAAAGTGTATATGCATAATATCAGGTCAATATATATTAATACTGACTGATAATAGACTAATTCCAACTATATACATATATAGAATGCTTTAAAAATTTCGAACTGGAAGTTTACAGGCGAATTCGTCTTAATTGACTAAGATAGTTATTCAGATAGTGATTTGATAATAAAAATTAACAAAATTTGTCCACATGACTAACAAAATATTCATCTGCAATTTGTCCATAAACGATTGGAACATAATAAGAACTTTAGGGACCTTTAGAACTTTTATTAATTACACCGGATCTACAGTAAAGCAAAAAAGAAATATAGCTTTACTTTTTTACAAATTTCCTGGTAACACTGGTTACTAATATTTTACAACAATGAAATGTAGACATACATATATAAGACTTGTACATACATACATATACATATCTATGTATTTTTACTTAAAATACACAAACTTACTAAATACATAGTCAGTTGAAAGACTCTCTATTTTTATAAAATCCAATCCAACAAATTTATGGAAGGCAACAGATTCTAAGATTTTCTAGAATAAAGTGTGTGTATTTTTCTATGTATGTATTAGACCTGTCCTCAAAACATATTTTTCTTAGATATGCCCAATTTTGTATGTACCTGAAATCGATTTAAAGTTTTTAAATTAAGTAAATAATTATGAAGAAATAGTAAAAGTAGTTTTGTTTCTAAATGGGATTTGTTATCTGTTCGACTTTAAACTTTCATTGAAAGGTTCACTCAAATCACCAAAAGCAAATCAAATTTTTAAGGGCAGATCTACTAGATGCATGAGCATTTTTTTATCAATTAAAAATATATCTACATATTTATAAAAACGACAACAAACTGCGATTCTGTAGATAGATATATTTATTTTAATAGTCACTAATGACACTAAAAGTCATCACAGAAGGAAATCATAAATCTGTGTTTATGTCTTTAAACAGTTTTGTTATTAAGCGCCGCTACTAAAAACGTTTACATCGTTATAAATGTGTGCACCTGAGCCATTCTTTTAGTTATTCTACTGCTATGGATCATTTATAGACAGAGTTATAAAAGAATATAATTCATGGAATATATCGTGTGGATTAAAAAATGTTAAGATGTCATTGAAATAAAAGTTTAGCTAAGGGAAACGATACACGAATACTTACTAAGTACTTGAGTTACATATACATAAGTATTTAGTAATTGGATTAATTACACAGGTCGACAAAATTTTTAAAATGTCCAAACCCTGAGACCAAGTTAGATGTTTCTAAAGGATTTAGCGCTGAATCCGAATCTGGGATTTGAGATATCGTATACTGAACATTGAAAAAAAAATTGCGCTTTTTGAGACATTATAAGAGCGCCAACTTCATTTATAAAATGTTGTACGCCAGCTTTAAAATTAAGGATTAACATCTGACATATCTTCTTTATACTTTAAGATATCTTTATCTAAAGCTTGAAAACTCCAGGTTTTCGGTATATTCATGCTATTTATACCCTACACTACTAAGTGAGGATGGTATAATGCTTTGTAACGAACAAAAATATTGTATCCACACCTATCCGAGGATGTTCCAATCGACTCAAAATCTCTTTCTGATTCGACTTAACGATGTCTGTCCTTCCGTCAAATTCAACGGATAATATCTCAATAACTACAGCTGATTTTTAAACAATTCAAAAAGTATATTCATAGGGAAAATGTGAAAAATTGGAAGTTTGATAAAAGTTATTGTGAGAATATAAGAACATCAATATAACCGCTTTCTTTCTTTCAAGAACTAACAATTCTTGACACATTTAATATAATAGTTCTCGAGGTCTGATAAAAAATTTGTGTGTATTTCTAACAATTCTATACAAAAATGTATACCATGAGCTAAATCAAAATGAAAAAGGAATTCAAATGCCCTTATTTAAAACACTCTTTAAAAAACTGGTTAACATTACATTTAGTGCAATATACATACTACATACATATGTACATACATACATATTTATGTATGTATAAATATATTTCACTGTCATTAAAATTGTGCAGATAAACAGTATGTACATGTGTATGTGAAAAAATCTTATGGAGTTCCAGTGAGTTTATTATTAAAAGTATTTTAGAAAAGAGATAAATTATAAAACTCATGTAAGATTTTATAAACCGTTTTGTTCCATTTGAAACTTGTAAATACCAAATAATAATGTTACCTGAATTATTTGTTGAAGTAATTGTATAATGTATTGTTTTACAAGATCTAAATACTTGTACAATATTAAGAACAAAAACAGATAAATAATTCAATGTCTTAAAACAGGTACAGTAGGTTACAAAAGTTACTTTTATTGGAAGCAATTTACAAATTTTAAAGAGAATGTATTTTAATCAAATGCATGTTATTAATATTAGTGATGTAATTCGATATAAATTTATAAGTTGCATTTATCTTAACATTTGAATTATAATATAAATTATCCCAGCAAAAACTAGGTAACGACTTTCAATTGTAATTACTTACCAAACAACATACTTTTCAATGACTACTACATATCGTCTGGATTACATAGAAGTAATCTAATAAGGTCTTACTGATAATTTGTTATATAAATACTTTCTAATTCATTAGTCATCTTGCCAGTGAAGATATAGAAGCTGTATACGTTTTTTCATGCGATTTACAATGACTAAATTTTTCTAATTACTTATAATTGTTTGTGGTAAGTACTTGCCTCCAATGACATCACCGTGTTAAAGTAATGACTTAAAATGCTATTGTATAAGTAAATTTTAGCATTTTAACCCCTTACATGGTAATAAACGTTTTTATTGGGATGATATTGTAAATGTTTAAGATTTACTTTTTGTAGTTTTTTATTTTTCAATTGTACCTATTTTGTGGATTAAATTAATCGTTGCAGTTATGAATTAAACCACATTTTATAATTACTCTTTACATGACAAACTTTAGCCAATCCGTGTATGTAATGATGAATAAGAGGTACATATTATGTATTTATTTAATCTTTTGGATTTAATACAGTCAATTTAAGTAACAACGAAGATACGGGTATAACATGTCTGTTCAACATACTATTCGTTACTTATTTCGAAGAAGCACTTTATTTGTGATAAATAATTAAATAGAATAGAATATAAAATAATAATTAGAGCATTTCGTAGTGGGATTTATATGTATGCACATACATTTGTACATACAAATATATGTGTGTATGTTTTATAGTAAGAACTCATAGCAAAATTAACACTTACTATAATGTACCACATTAACGTTTAAATGAGTTTTGCAAAGTGAAACTTTTGAACATGAAAATAAACGAGTTGTATAAAAAAAGAGTAATAATAATATTTAACACAATTTGTTTTTAAACATAACATATACTTAAGTATGTATGTATCTTATGGTCCAGATTTTTAAATTGTTTAAGCATTAATTTTTTTTACCAAATAGTCAAGAAATGTTTCTTTAAATCATTTGTAATACATACATAGTACGTATGTATGAATATATTCTGCAAAAGCATTGGTTTATAAATAATTATTTCTGAAATTTTGTTACGAAATTTGAAGTAGTAATTAATTTACATTTCGATGTTAATTCATTTAATCAACTTTTGGAACTATCGTTGAACTCAGAATCAATACCTGAGTTAATTTAACGTTATCGGAATGAAATTTGTTGCCTTTTGATAAAAGGACGTATTAATATCGGTAACGATTTCAGCTATCTTATAAATAGTTAAATAAAACACTCCTCATGAGGCCTTCAAAAAATATCATACTTTACATCTAAAAATGTGATTACATATTTTTCGCATCTATAATCCAAGAATTCCTTTAAATATAAACCCAGATATTTTAGGGTTAGGAAAAAGATGTAGAATTGTCACTGTTGAAAAACCAATGATATTTAATAAGCGTGTTATTTTAATGATTCTAAAATAAGATTAGATTTTATTCGAATTTGTCAAAAACGAACAACACCCGTTCAATGACAAGCTAAAGTAAAATTCATTGGTTTTTTCACCAAAATTGAAAATACTTCAAGTATCCCAGCAAATTAAATAGTGAGAGGTTAAAATGGTAAAAGTGCATTTTACACATTAGCATTTTAGGTCAATAGAGAGATAGGTAACTATTACTACGATCGCCTACCAATAGGTAGTTAAGTAAGTAGTTTTGTTTCTGATAAAAAAATAGTCTACGCAGTGGGCGTGTGTCTATTTTTAGTTTTCACAAAAAAATATTTTTTTCTTTTGTTGGCTGAAAAGTAAGTACTTACATAATATGTTATTTGTAAGTTGTTACTCATTCTATGTAATTCAGACAGTATGTAGTTATTTGTGGTGATAGTTTTACATCTTTTGCCTTATTTTTGTTGCTGGGTTATTGCCAGAACATCCTAAAGTATACAATAACGTATCTTTTGCTGCGCGACGTGTTGTTACATGAGTTTTTTTTATCCATTTCAGACAATTTAACTAATTTTGGTATCGACTTTTTAGAGCATATTTTTGTATATTTCATTCATAACAGGTAATTTTTGAAACAAATTTTTTAATTTTTTAAACAGAACATAACCGGAAAAAATTCTTAAAGCATTCGATAAATTAATTAATATAATTTTTAAAATTATGTAATTAGAGTATTTTTGGTCCACAAAATGATTTTTAGTGGGTTTGAGAGGCACATTTTTTTCGTCTTTTATCGAAATAGATGTCAAAAATTTCAATACTTATAGTTTATACAAAAAAATATTAGAAAAATTGTTTGACAATAGGTTTGGTCCATTTCAGAACTTTTTTTTAGATCATTTTGGAATTTATATGCCCCTTATTATGCAGTAAAAGTAATTTTGCTGACCAGAAATATAAACAAATTGTAATTATTGTTCTCGTGATAAGCTCAAAATTAAGGAAATTTTGATACCCATTTCGAAAAGATTTCGAAATATATTGTACTCAGGATTTTCAATCGCTGGTAGGAGACTCATTGAAAAAGATGCTTTGTATTTTTCTTGTATTAATGTACTAAGTACGTATCGTTTGAAAGGTATTCCACGGGACACCCTAATGTACATATGTAGCTTCCTATTAGTTTTTGAGTCTACATAGAATTTAAAAAAAGATTTTTTGTTGTTTTAATACACATACAAATATTTTCCAATTTTCATTTGAAATCTATTACTTTAAAAGCAATTAGGATCGACCATAAAATAGGGTCAATACCTAATAAACACTTTACAATTGAAATATAAATATTGAAAATTTCTTTATAAAGAGATTATTTAAATATTTCTGGGTTCATCGAGATCTAATATGAAAAAATATATCGGGTCCTTTTTATTTACTTTTAGTGCAATTTATGTACGTTTTTTAAACAAGTTTAGAATAATTCTAAGTTTAAAAAATAAATTATTCTTTATACTAAATATTGCCGGAAATAGTTCTACTGGTATTCAGTTTCAGTTTATATACATATGTACATATATTTGTGACATTTGAGACTTACGTATCCTTTGTAATTTAGAGCGAATTCAATTTAGTGACCCAAGTAACCAGCAGGAAGAGAGAATTGATTTTAATACTCTAATTCTCTTCTGTACTTTATAATGGTATTATACTATGCAATAGAAGTAATTTAGTCTTGAGTCAATTTTCCAGTAATAGTCGACACATTTTTTTCGTAACCAGAGTTATAGTATGTAAATGCTAAAATTTTACCATTAAAAATTGAGTTGATTTTTACTAAGTGCCCTTTTGTTTTACTATTTTTGGGAATTTATTTATTTATTTATTTATATGTTTTTATTATATGTGTATTTAATAAAAATATATATCCATGTTCATTTAAATACATACATTTTATATCCTGTGGCGATCTTCTGCTTTTGGAAGATTTTTTTAATTTATTCTGTCTATGAGAAAGTTAGTATTTTTTAGATTTATTTATTAAGTTATTTTTTAAATTTATTCTTGTTTTATTTGTTATAAATCAAATATTGATGTTAACATTTATTTATCAATCAATTCATGCATTAAATATGACATTTTAGAGATTCTATTTATGATAAAATATTTATTTGTATCTAAGTTTTGTTTGCATTTGCACTTAAATGGCACCGATCACAATCCACACACAAAAACACAAACACACTTTTATTTGCTTTTGTATTTTATTATTTTTATAAATGATAAAAACAAATAAAATCCTTTCGTACTTTTATTGTTGGTATGTATCATTTGATTAGAATTACTTGAAATGAAGCTGTGTTTACATTTTGTATTAACATATAGTTTACCGTTTCTTTTTAATTTGAATTTTTCCTAATTTATCCGTTGATACGAAGTAAACGCTTTAAGAGTATGTAACGTACTGATTCGCCTAGTTTGTGGTCTAAAAGATTTTTAACCATTCTTCACTGTCTACATCAGACCAAACTATACAAGAAAGAAGTATTTAAAACTGCTACTGTTTCTGTCTCTGTATGTTAAAGTATCTATGTACGTGTGTATACTTTGATGTTGTCGTTGTTGTTGCTGCTTGTCACCGTTGTTCTTCTTAGCTTTAGTATCTCGGCCTCTATTGTAACAAGAAGAAAAAAACACCAACAACAAAAAAGCCAAACAAGCAAATAGTCCGTAAGTCAGTCAGTCAACAGTATAAAGTTATAGACTTTTAGCAGACATAAAAACAAGAAAGTGCATGGTTAAGAGCAGCTTGAAATGGCTAAAACACACTCACAGATACTCGCACACAAACCTGCACACACTCTTCTATAAAAACCGTAAGACCAAGATCAATAGCCAAAAAAAGAAATGTACATACAACACAAACGCAAACAAAGAGCTCCAAACAACAACAAACACACACAAGAACACAACATAAATGTTTGAATGAAAGTTGCGCAGACGTAGCAGACCTGACGCCAGTAGTTGTTCTCATTCATTAAGACCCCCAGAGACAATCTCAGAGTCCAAACTTTAACGGACTCTGAGAGACATTATGAAGTGGTAACTAGCGAGAGCGCATGATTTTGAACATGGTCTGTTGACTTAGGTAGTGGAGTCAAGAAGACCGGCTTTTTTCGTGTAAATAAAAATAAATTCTTTAATATTGATTCATGAGGTTGGAGCTTTTGGAGTTGGTTGTAACAACAGGTTTGATGTGAGTTTGAATTGTAAATTAAATTTACAAAAAACAAATATTTATTTAAGTTTTAACTTGTTCCCATAAGATTTTATGTTGTTGGTGAAACGTTGATGGATTCTAGTTTTCATCTGAAGATTCCAGAAGTGATGTGAAATTCTTGCTTTATATTTAGTTTTTAATATTTAATAAACTAATGGAACTTTTACTCATTATTTTATGAATGAATAGAGTAATATATTTAAATTTTAAACTTAGTATAGTAGTGTTAAGCGATACGCAATTAAAACGATATAAGTAATGAGAATTTGTTTGTGTGTTTTAAATCAAGTCATTACATCGAGTAATAATATTATTAAACTTGACATTTTTCGAATATCACTTCGAATTTTCGAACATATTATTATGTTCGAAAATTCTGTCATCAAGTGTACTTAAGACTGTCAAATTTCTACCATTTCGGTCCAAAGGAACTGTTTTTATCGGCTTTCAAATTTGTTCAATTAGTTCGAATTTTAGAACATTACTTAGAACAACATCCATTTAATCTCTATTTGCATTGCTAAACTGAATTCCAACTGACTTGTTGGTCAAAAAATTTCACTATGCAGTGCTTTCAGATTGAATGCAATAGACGTATGAACAAACAAACTATTAAGTAAGAGAAGATATCTAGTCTTCCAGATAATATCGATTACTGTACTCCCAAATCCGTTTTCTCGAGAAATTTCGGTTTTACTATCTATGAAAGTACATCCGTACACATGGATGTTTCAAAAAAAAGGAGCGAGTTGTAGGTGGGATTTTCATCATATAGAATTGGACTAATCTGAAAAAGGTGGTTGTAGAATAAAACTATCCTTATTATTAAATATGATGTAACTACCTTTCGATTCCCAGCCACCATGGGAAATTTTTTTGTTGAACCTATCGTATGGCCTAGGTCATCGCTGTGCAAATGTAAGGTATTGAATACCGGCTTCGGATTAGTTGCATCTACAATTGAAGCAGTAATTTCGAAAAGGTTCTTCTATACGAAAATTTTAGAAGAAAAAATGCGTTTGGTTTAAAAGAAAATCGATGGTCCTAAAAAAAGTTAAACATAGAAGTTAGGTTCGGTTGATAGGATGATGTATATTACATCAAATCTGAAGAGATACACCTGAGACTATGGGGCCTGTTGGGCGCTCCTTTTCATGGAAGAAAAAATGTTTGTTGGTAAAAATAAACATTGTGTTAACTGAATATATTATATTTCAATGTTCAGAAACTTAGTTTTCTGGACATAGTTCCTAATAATTTTCCAATCAGTGTTCGTAAGGAATGTTATATCCGGAATAATATCGCTCCCAAGATATTTGGATCTAACTTCGACGAATGCCTGATAGCGACAAAGGAAGTGCTCCAGAGTTTTACTGTCCTCACCACATGCTCTACATTCGTCTGAATCTACACGTCCAATTTTGAATAACTGTGCCCGTAATCCAGTGTGTCCAGTCGGAGTACGTACCATCATACTAACCTCAGACCTGTTCATTTTGGGAAGGCTTCTACTCTTGCTCTCATTAGGTTCACACCTTAGGATTTTTGTGGTTCTACCCACCGTTTCCCACTTTAGAGCCATCCGTGTAACAACGGATTCCTACGGGTATTGGCTGTAATGTTCCGCTTGACCAAGACATTCTATCAGGGATCAGTGTTTCAAAGTTTCAGACACATTCTGTGTCTGGCATGCGATCAGACATGTCCGATGATTGTTATAGCCTTCCAATGTATCCAGAATACTTTGATAATGTGCCCTATAACCGCTTATGGCCAGTTCGTCTAAAGTTATGATCCATTCCTCATATCTTAAATATGTTTCAATGGGTGGAATATCTAGCAACGCTTTCAGATCATTTGTTGACTTAGTACTTATGGCACCACTTAAACCCCAGCAGCATGTGCGCTGAACTCCCAGTAGTAGTTTGATATTACACTTTTTTCCGAAGAAGTCCACCAGATTATTTATGCATAAGCTAAAAGTGGTCTAATTACACTTTTATAAAGCCAATGTGTCATAAAAGGACTAAGACCCCATTTCTTGAGTATATGTCTCCTACATATCGCCCAGCACCGATGTGCCCCCTTGATCCTATCCTCTATAAATATTTGTCTTCCTCGTGAAAGGACAGATTTCCGTGTTAACATTGAGGTTGAGCGAATCTCAAGGCCATATTCAGAGCCTCCTTAGCTCTTCTACATAAGTAATTTGGATATTTTCTCCTTAGAAGTATTACAACATCGTCTGAATAGCAGTCAGGTCTATGTCCTTTCGGCTAGGATCCTTAGGTGGTAACCCACGAAATACCATTTTCCTGATATGATTTTCCGAAATAACATTTTCCTGATAGTTATATCGTACATCTCGCATCTTATCCATCTGTTCCTTAGCATGTAGTTGATCCAGTTACGGAGCACCCTCTCAACATAAAACTGGTCTAAGGATTGGATAAGAGTATTAGTGTGTACGTTATTGAAGGTGCCTTCGATGTCAATGCATACCGCCATTGTATACAGTTTGCTAACGAAGGATTCATCTATGTAGTTGACAACTTCGTGGTTGTATCGATCGTCCCTTTACTTAACATGCTGCTTATATTTAAGGTCTTTGTCTGGTATACTGCTTTTAACCATAGTATCGACTGTCCGTTCGAAGAATTTGAGTAGGAAGGATGTAAGGCTTATCGGTCGATAGCACTTATATGTGCGTAGCTAGGTTTTCTGGTTTGGGTATAAATAATGACCTTGCATCCTGCCATTTAATTGGGAAATATGTAAATTTAAAGCATGCAGTGAAAATCTGTGACAGATGTACGGAAACCAAAAAAGTTGATAAACAGTTATTTTGAAATAAAATTTTTGGTGTTATAAAAATAATTTGTGACTCGTGTCCTTTTCGAAATGACCGCTTCAATTGGTGTCAGATAGCAAATATATGTAGAACATACTGAAGTGTTATTCAAAAAGTTACTTAATTTTGTATGGAAGGTGTAAGATAATTTTTTTTTGGATTTTCAACATATGTAGATAACACAGGTCGACAACATTTAAAAAAAGTCGAAACTTTGAGACCAAGTTACAATTTTCTAAAGCATTGAGCCGCGCTGAATCCGAATTCCTCCATCACATCTGGTATTCGCGATAACGTGTCCTGAGATTAATAATTTGTCGGCTTGTGAAATACACGATGACATCAGTATGTCATTCTAAGTGAGCAATATACATAAGTACTAAGAGTGCAATCTATAAGTAATCCAATAGATTACGATTGTATAGAGTCTGGCGATATTTTTTTTAATGTTGTTTTTATTTTTTTAAGGAAACAAAAATAAATTAATTTTATTTCTTTTCTTGTGAATTTTTTTTAATTATGTACATTTTTATTGAAGTTTAATTGAATTACATATAATATTTCCTATATTTGATGATCATTTTTAAATTAACTTGAATAATTTTTAAATAAATAAAAAACTAAAAAAAATATATTTTTTTTCAATAACACCTATTAGGCAATCTAGGACACTTTTATGTTAAATCTAAGTGGAAGAATAAGTGAAAGCATCACAACTGACTGCCACAAAAAAACGCTTACGTTATGGGTATTTTACCGCTGGGTCGCACTTGTTTAATAATGTATTTTTAAATCTTATTACTAAATGCTATATTTATCTCCTCTAAGCTGAGAGTCATAGGGGACAAATGAGCCTCCATACTTATGGCTAAAAAGGCTTAGTGTCCTATGAACTTTTTAGCTCCGATGTGGTGGCGACAAGCTAAAAGTCGTTGTTATGGTTTTTTAATGCAGTATTTGAGCCCACATTAGAACTAAGAATGCCGTATCATCTGAAAATCAGGAAATTGTTAAGTGGTCACTCATCAATCAGAGGTGTTAATTAGGTAAATAGGTCCTAAAACACTTACATGTCATGTAATCCCCGGACATCATCCTTAATAGACGATCTGAAAGATAAAACTTTTGCAAAGAATGTGTGCCAGGTGTTTTATTTTTATTAGTGAGTTAGTTAGTTTGTTTGTTTGTTTGTTAGTTAGTTAGTTAGTTAGTTAGTTAGTTAGTTAGTTAGTTAGTTAGTTAGTTAGTTAGTAGTTAGTTAGTTAGTTAGTTAGTTAGTTAGTTAGTTAGTTAGTTAGTTAGTTAGTTAGGTAGGTAGTTAGTTAGTTAGTTAGGTAGTTTGTTAGTTAGTTAGTTAGTTAGTTAGTTAGTTAGTTAGTTAGTAAGTTAGTTAGTTAGTTAGTTAGTTAGTTAGTTAGTTAGTTAGTTAGTTAGTTAGTTAGTAGTTAGTTAGTTAGTTAGTAGTTAGTTAGTAGTTAGTTAGTTAGTTAGTTAGTTAGTTAGTTAGTTAGTAGTTAGTTAGTTAGTTAGTTAGTTAGTTAGTTAGTAGTTAGTTAGTTAGTTAGTTAGTTAGTTAGTTAGTTAGTTAGTTAGTTAGTTAGTTAGTTAGTTAGTTAGTTAGTTAGTTAGTTAGTTAGTTAGTTAGTTAGTTAGTTAGTTAGTTAGTTAGTTAGTTAGTTAGTTAGTAAGTTAGTTAGTTAGTTAGTTAGTTAGTTAGTTAGTTAGTTAGTTAGTTAGTTAGTTAGTTAGTTAGTTAGTTAGTTAGTTAGTTAGTTAGTTAGTTAGTTAGTTAGTTAGTTAGTTAGTTAGTTAGTTAGTAGTTAGTTAGTTAGTTAGTTAGTTAGTTAGTTAGTTAGTTAGTAGTTAGTTAGTTAGTTAGTTAGTTAGTTAGTTAGTTAGTTAGTTAGTTAGTTAGTTAGTTAGTTAGTTAGTTAGTTAGTTAGTTAGCTAACTAGTTACTTAGTTAGTTTGAAAGGAGGACGTCAAGTATAAATAAAGTATACCGTGGCACAAGGGTACACTGGAATACATGTCCGGTACCAGTACATTAGAAAACATTGACGACAATTTCTGTTACACTTTATTTTATCAATATTGCAAAATAATTATATTTATTTAATAATATTATAGAATAGGGAAAAGCTATTTGCAGTTTTACGAGACAAATATAAATAACATCTAGTTTTTGTAAATTGTTTTTCTACCAAAAAGTCATTAACTTAATAAATAAACAAATTCTGAATGCCGGCTAAGGAAAACAACTTTTTGACATGAGTTAATATTTGTAAGTTGTGACGGGACATTGGAACATGCGAACGCCAACTTGCAAAATTCTAATTTGATGGTCATAGAAGCAAAATTAGCAATATCAATTTTCAAGAGCTAACATATTTAATACTCAATTCAAATACTAATAACCTAATTGTTAAACCTTCAATTACAATTGCAAGTAATTATAATTGCTTATTGTCCTACTACCATTACAAGTAATTGTAAAATTTCAATTACAAGTAATTGTTTATTGCTCAATTACACATTGACCATGTAATAAAATACTTTATGTAATCGTTACCCCCCAGGCCTGCTAGTAAGTTAGCCCAAGTTATATTCCTATCATTTTAACTCATCCGAACATCGCTTACAATGTCGGTAGGGTCTTATGGGCTAGGCCATCTTTGTTTAAATGTAAGTAGGAATTGTATAATATATATATTATAAACTTTGGATTGGTCGCATCTAAATTGTCATTGATCTCAGTTGGTAGATGTAGGGTAGAAGGGGGACCATACGCCACTTTTTTTTTTTGAGGCGGCCTCAAATTAAAACCACAATACATATTCTTAATTTTTTTCTTGGTTCGGATACTTAGATATGTTGGCTTTAGTTTTATCCCTTTCAATCTTTCCTAAGTCATCCTCATACACATATTTTTTTAACTTTTCCGCACTGACCAAAAACGGCGATACCGCCCCATCCATGGGGTAAATACGCCAAGGGGATGGGGCAGATTTGTCATTAGTAAAATAAGCCAAAAAATTAAAAAGTAAAAACTTATTTTGCTGTTTTATATTTTAATTCACTAAACATAGTATAATAAACTAGATATTTATTGTTTATTTCACATAACTAAACAAAAAAAAAAATTAAAACAAATTATTAATGATTTTTTCTATATTTTAACAAAATTTTGTTCTACATCACAAGCATTACATATATTTGGCAAATGTGCCCCACGGGCAGTTCTGGGGTTTAGTTTAAATTTTTTTCGGGTTTCAAATTATATAATCGAAAATATTATTATGTCTTATTATTCACTATTATTGAAGTTCTATCACTGAGCAATATATTTTTTCTATCACAAAAACTAAAAAAGTTAGCACAAAAAATTCACACAGTGAAATATTTTCACAGCCCTTTGAAAAACAATTAATCACGTCTGCCTCCCATCATATGTAAAGTTAATCTTTCAAACTTTCATGGATGATAGATAATCGATAAAAGAAAAGAAAAGTTGATAATGCGATAAAATCGATTACTTGGTTTTCAAGTTATTCGCTTTGACAGATGTGCCCCTATGGCGATTGATCCCCCTTCTACCCTACATATGTGAAAAACATAGAGCTAAGTACACATCCCAAATAAACTGTACTTGTCTATATTAGACAAGTACAATGTTTCTGTCATATAGCAGCATATAGACGAAAGGGATTGTCAAAGACCTAAGTCCCCTGTCAAAAACCTAACTGCTGAGAATGTATTAGTAGAAGCACAAAAATAAACACGATTGTTCAAAATGTACTAAATAATAAATGTATTTTTGATACGTTATCTTTTGTATGTTATTACTGGGATTTCATATACTAGCGAATGAAAATATTAGTTAATTAATTTTTTCAGAAGATATTTCATCTTAAAACATATTATAAACACGTCTTTTTATTATCTTTTTCTGCACTGATGGAAAAGGAAAAAAAGTATGTGAAATACTTTTTTCATTTTCAATACGAAAATTTACAACTTTTCTTTTTTCAGTTTTAATTAAAATGAAATGTCAAAGAATAAAAAATATTATTTTTTCGTTTGTAAAATATAAATTATTTTCAGGTTTTTAAATACATTAAAAGTGTGGCAAAAAATAATAAATATTAAGTTTAAGTGATAAGAAAAACTAATTAGTGCTAATATCGTCGCAATTTCTCGAAGAAAATTTGAAGTTTTGTGAGTACGTTTAGTTCTCTCAAGTCAGGGATGGAAAATGAGATTTTGTGTCAGTATCAGGGTACTTTTTTGGATCTCAAAGTACTAAAATATTTTTTTGCTAAATGATGGCAATTTCTTAACTACATTTACATTTAATTTTTTTTAAACAATCCATAACGGAAGTAGAAAGAGCATTATATGTTAATATGTTGAATCCTTGTCCGTCCCTCAATGTTCACCTTTTACATCTCAAATATTAGGCAGATATTGTACTATGTAAATATCTTAAATTTAAAGCTGTCATGATATAATTTATTATATTTTAATAAATCCGGCATTAATTAAAACCAGGCTACATTTCGCCCTATAAAAGGACGAATTTAGAATTTCAACTTAATGCTAATAATTGAGCTACAAGTATTAGTATGTTCATTGTCAATAAATCGCTTAAATATGTGTTATTGAATTAAAATCCGTCGTGGGACCTTAAATAGGATATTTACTCGTACATTCGATTCTAAATATGACATGAAACTATAATTTGTTTAAAAGTCCAAATATTTTTGACCTAAAACTTCTTATATTATCTTTGGTTAAATGCATAGTTTCAAAACATATGGTTTTATAGTAGATTGAATCCTTCGAGTTTCTATCATTTGGAAATCATTTGTTTTAAAGTCAAATATTATTTCAAAATTTTAATTTCTGGTAATTTTCTCATAAAATATTAACAATGAAATTTTAATAAGATTAATATTCATATAATGTCAATCAAGATAAAAATATGTACAACTTTATTAGTCGTTTATAATTTTAGTTGATGCACTTTTGAGAATTTTATATAACAATGTGCTAAAACACTCTTGGAATTTAAAATTTGAAATTTTAAATATACTTTAACCTGTTATTTTTTTATCGAAACGATATATTAAAGGTTTTCATACAAAAAATCTTTATCTATCTGTTAAACGATAATCGGATATTGTGATTGTGGCCCTGAGAGTATCAAATAAGACTCGGGAGTACAACGGTACTTTTGAACATCAAATAGTATCAAAAAAAGTACCATCGTACCAATTTTGCCATCCCTGTCTCAAGTGTGTTTTAATCTCTCAGAACTCGTCTGTGTGAAGAGAATAACAAATTTTGTTTGACAACCCCTTCAGTTTCGCCTATATAGTAGGGTTTCTGTCATATAGTAGGGAAATAAGAAAATACACAAGTAAGCTTATAGTGTAGGTGAGTCAACGCAACGTCAGCAGAAATTTCTTGCCCTATCTCGCGTGATAGGGAATCGCGATTTTGGGCAACATTGGTCTATATGCTACTATATGGTTTCTGTATTAAGTTATTTTAAGAAATATTTCCTTTAAATTTTATATTATTTAATCTAAAACTACAAAATTGGAGATAGCTACCTTTGCTTTAATACCTTGTGTTTAGTAGTTGTTGTAGTAAGCGTCTATAAATAATAAAAAATAACAACTACAATATCCAATAGAATAATGTTTATTTAACGGTATCTAACCGCATTGCATTAAACAACCAAAAATTCAAAATAAATATTTAACACACATTTGCAGAGTGTACCAGAGTTGTATGTTAAATGTCCTTGAGCCACAACGGATATATTCGACTTTTTTAATCTCCATTTAAAAGCGTAGTATGTACATACACCTATGTACACGTTTAAGCTGTTAGAAAAAGTGGACAGACAGTTAAAATGGAGTCTATTAACATTTAAATTCGATTGCACAATTCCGCATTTTATGCAAATATTATGTTGAAATTTGTTTATCAACCAGAAACTTGTCAACAAACTGATGCGAGTTTATAATGTGCATTTCTATGTATTTTTAGTCGTATTGGTATTTGAAATGGAGTTAATTTAGTCGATACTTAGAAATAATTTATTTAATTTGTAAGTCATAAATTTATTAAGTTCCTTTATCAGAACCAGTTACAATAATATATTTAAAATATCTACCGCATTATAAATAATCGAAAAATGTACAAAACTAAAATACATGAATAAATAAATTAAATATGTAAATATGTATGTACATTAGGGTCGCCCCAATTCTGACGTCAATATCCAGTGAGGATCAAAGGATACAAATTTGCTTTCTTGAGTTTTTTATGTGTTTTTTACATATTTCTTAAAAAGAAGATATACTCATGGAAAGGCGCTTTCTATGTCGTGTCAAACATTACTGTGCGATTACAAAAGTATAAAAAAATTAAAATTTTCGAAACATTTTTTATTTTTTAAGTTTCTACTTGGAATTATTTAATTGAATTTATTACATATTAAATATTATATAATATCACGGAAAAAGGAGTTTGTTGTCGCATTTTATATAATTTATATAATTCATCTTAACATATTAATAAGGTATTAAAAGTTCCCACAAATATCGTGTGCGTTGAGCGTAAAATCATAATTTTGAGCTTTTAGGGCATATTTTACTTTATAAGTGCATATTTTTTGTGGTTTAAATTTTAATATTTTTACAATTTTAATATTCTCAAAACTTTATTTATAAGATTTTTTTCAATTTTAAAGAAAATTTCGCTTGTACAGTTTGAAAAAGGCAAAAAATACATTGAAATCCAATGCTATAGTGTTTTATTCGAAAAGCATTAAATTCTAAATATTGACATAAAACCGATAACTTTGAATTTCATTAGATCAATGAATTTTTGTCGTTTAAAAAACTCGTAATGATAACACACCAACGAAATTAAGGTTTATAAAAACTTTTGAAACAAAATCGTCTGAATTTAATGTATTTTTAGCTAAAGAAGAAGACAATTGTAAATTTAATATGAAAATTAATGAAAACTGAAATTTAAAACAAAAAAAAAATATTTTGAAGTCTGCATAATTTATACTAATCAATAAATCAAACATTTTAATGTTTATTTTTATAAAAATTGTATTAATTTTTTTTGTATCATCTGTTTACACATTTGCATTTCTTGCTCAAGTTTAAACCACCTCAATTGGGCGCTTAAACTAGCAAATTTAATCCCTAATCGTTCATCTAAAGATAGGCCCTTAAAGTAATAACATAGTTTTATTATACTATTTCCCAAAATGTGTCAAATTTTTTAAAATATTTATAAGTGTTTTGTGGCACTAAATGATCTGAAGAATTTGCAATAACCATTACAATTTGTTTGTTTTATATCCTATTGGTGCGATAATTAAATATACATATATTCCTATTAATTGCTGTTATAATCCAAAAATATAAATTAAATAGTCAAATTGTGCAAAACCCATTTTCCACTTCAAAGCCACCAGTAAAAGTAGTCCTATCGTCCGAAATGTTTCCAGAATGCACTTTTATAACTTAAAGTTTAAGTCTAGAGGCAGAGGCCGTCAATATTCGTAACGTCAATAAAATTAAAGAATTTAACATTTGAGACACAAGTACACAGACTCGCGGACTAAAATATCAAAATGTGGAAAATTGGTGGTGTTTTTTATTGTCATTTTCGGAATCAGCAGACCAAATAATACTAGTATTAGTGAAAATAATTTAGAAATTGGATTCATGTAATTTTTTGGTTATCCGAACGTAAAACGATAAACTAGTTTTTCAAACTATGACATGAATTAAGTATCTAAAAGAAATCTTTTAGAATAAATATTTAATATTTCATTACATTTTTTGTTAATGTTAAAAAGTATTTAAAACTTTTATTTGTAGAGCACATTTTTTAAATTTTAAGAGTATAATTTTAGTCTTTTTAGATCATATTTTTGGTTTCCCTGGTTATCAACAATTGTTTTCATATTTAATTCATAATTATGACCTGTAACACAATCTGAAAGTATGAATAGGTAGACATTGCACTATGGGTATAGAGCGATTCTGAGATAAAACGTATAACAATGTATAATCATACCCAGAACACAATCGAAGTACGTCCAAAGTAATTACATTTATCACCACTTCAAATGTAGAACTAAGGGATTTTTAAGCTTCTATGGAAGTGATGCTAAAGGACTTTCAAAAAAGCAAAAATAATTCTATTTTTTCTTCAAAACTGAAGATAGTTATATTTTTTTGAAATGAGATTTTTCAGTTAAAAAGTCTGTCAAATAATCACTTTTGCAGATCTTTTTCAGTACTTCCACGGAGTATATTCTACTTCTATTTCGCATCTTTGGAAGTTTTTTTTTTTTGCTGGGTATATTAACAGCTTATGAATAACGTAAAAGTTATGACAAATTTGTTACCGGTACAATCTATATTGAAATTTAAAACTATTAGTACAGTGGAAAAATAATGCACTATAGCTCGAAAACAATTAATGATAGGTAAAAAATAGTGTTCAACTAAAATGTAGGAAATTTAATTGTGAATAGAAATGTTGTAACATCTGAGTCTTAGGAGAGTGAGATATTTGTAAAAAACTGATTTTTGTAAGCTTTGACACCCAATATCTAGCTTACCGTACATGGGATTAATTGTGGCTTTTAATTCCTTAATTAAGACCCTAAGAAGAATACCTGTGCCAACTTACATTAAACTATCTAAACTTTATTTCTCAAAAATCATTTTCTATGCCAATATTTGTAGTGAATTGAATTCCACTCTAATGTACATATTTTCTATTAATTATGTTTCCCAATCATGTGTGGTTTGCACTTGTCGCATAGATCTTCAAACTGCATACATATGTATGTTGTTTTCAATTGCAACGATTTTATATTCCACTTCATATATTATTATCTCAAAAAGGATTTGTTTGGAGATCTCCCGATTTTAAATATTGCTACTCTAATCTTTTTTTACACACACAGAAAGAAAATTTTTCTGTGTGAAATTATTTCATAAAGTAAACGATATTTATTGTGACTTTGTTTTTGATTGATTAAATAATCCCTATATTTACTTATTTTTAAAAAATCGTACCTAATTATGTAAGTACATCTATATCTATATATATAAAAATTAATGTGTGTTTGTTTGTATGTTTGAACTTTATAGACTACTAAACGGCTGAACCGAAAATTTCACAGCGTATTCCTGTATGTCTGGAAGAGGTTATAGGCTACTTTTCATTTTGGCGAGTAGCCACGCCCATATTAAGAAAATATTAAATCCGTATATTTGAGATAATATAACAGTTAGAGCCCTCAAATTTTGACGGATCCACTTCAGTGTTAATATGATAATTTAGGACAAAAAGTGGGCAGACTAGCATTAGGAGGCGTGGCATTCCCCATATAAATTAAATACAAAAATTCGTTTATCTTTGAAACAAACTATTACAATTAGTATCTTAAAATTTTGCACGAATAACTTTAACATCCATGTAAACATAAATTGGCGGACTACCAATAAGGGGAGCGGCACCTCCCATATTAATCATAGAACTAAATTCTTCAAATTTTGCGGGAAGAACTTTAATATTAATCTGAACATTATATATAAAAATTCGTATATCCGAGAATCATCTGAACATTTAGAGTATAACGGGCGGATTTTCAATGGGGGTCTTGACACAAATATATGAAATAAATACAATATTTCGTATATCATGGAAACTGTCAAATTATTAAACTTTTTCATAAATAGATAGAAGTTGGCGATATATAGAAATGGGCGAACTTGCAATAAATATATGAGAGATACCACGCATATTATTGCAAGTTCATATTGTAAATCTGGAAAACTATTGTAGTTAGAATCTTCAAAATCGTTAAGCTATACCCAGTGTTTGTTTATATATTTGTAGATACATATATATGTATGTATGTATATTTTTGAAGTCTA
Organism: Lucilia sericata; assembly: GCF_015586225.1. Taxonomy (NCBI): domain Eukaryota; kingdom Metazoa; phylum Arthropoda; class Insecta; order Diptera; family Calliphoridae; genus Lucilia; species Lucilia sericata. The sequence continues at coordinate 391,861 of NW_023994043.1, forward strand.
TAGACGCCTAAACCGATTTCCTTGAAATTTTCACAGTGTGTTCCTGTATGCCTGGAAGTAAAAATAGGCTATTTTTATTTTGAAATTAAAAGTACCTAGAACATCTCGGGAGCTGATGAAGCTAATATAGAAACTAGAATCATCAAATGTTGTACGAGAAAATTTGATATCCAAGTAAACATTTGGTTAATAAATTGTCGAATTAACAATAAAATTAAAAAAGAAATCTAAAATTTTGCACAGGCTCCATTGAAATCCATATGAATGGGCGGGCGTTGTATAAATCATAGGTTCCTTCACCAATTCAGCAACAGGTTCCACTAAAAACGGTTCATTTAGAAGCGGTCCTACTAAAATCGTTTTTTAGAAAAAAAAAAACAAAAAACTAATGCTCAGGATAATTTGAGAACAGGTTCCTACTTCATAAATTCTACAACAGTTTCCACTAGACCCGATCCTTCTGCAACCGGTTTCACTAGAATATATTGTTTTCATACATAAATGTAATACACAGGATACTTTTGTGAACTGGTTCCCGCTTTATCAAGTCTATAACAGAAATTAGTGTTAACAAAACATTTGACTTTTTGTCGATGAAATTAATTTCTGAGCCACCGTTGCCGATTAGAGAACTGGGCGTGGTTTTTCCCCTAAAAAATAAATATGAAAAATCGTAAAGGGTTTTTTCTTTTTTAAACCCTTCATCACCATCAGTGGTTATAGAGGGTATATATAAGTTTGTCATTCCGTGTGTAACACCAAGAAATATTCATCTGAGACCCTACAAAGTATATATATTCCGGGTCCTTATCAAATTCTGTGTCGACTTAGCTATGTCCGACTGTCCGTCCGTCTGTCTGTCTGTCTGTATAAAACACGCTAACGATAATACTAAGAAAAGGGAATGAACCAAAGGAATCAACCAAACAGAAATATTTGTTATTATCCTACGCAAATTGGTATTGAAAATCAGCAAAATCGCTTCACGATGTAAAAATTTATGAGTAAAAATATCCGACTACGTTTTTTCCCCAATTCTTAAGTAGTTTTCTCAGAAACTACCAAAGATATTTCGATGAATTTTTCCACACGTTATTTTTTTCTGCCAGGGATCAAGTGTAAGGCCCACTTCCGATTTTCGGAAGGAAGGAACCTCCGGCTATTCCGGGTTAGAAGCTGGGGAAGTGCTCAGTCAAGTCCAGGATTCCTTTACATAAAATTTTAATACACGCTTTTGTTGAGTTTTCTTTTGTCTTCCAGGCTTCTTTATTATTCACTTTACATTCATACAGATTTGCTTTGTTTTATAAGTATTTTGATACTTAATTACTTAACACGAACTTGTCTCGCTGGCCGGGTTGTGTACGTGTGACGCGTGTCGGTGTCCCTCTAATCGCATATATTTAATTTTCATTGAATTCTAAAGCTATATGGATAAAATTCGACTTGAATATGTTTTGTGTACATATAAATCATTCTACAAAGTTTTTCCCGGATCGGTCCATTATTGGTCATAGCTCCCATATGAGGCCTACTTCCGAAAATCATTTAAACGCATATATTTGTTTTAATAATAAAGCTATCGGGATAAAATACGATTGAATAGGTTTTGTGCGCATATAAATCATTCTACCAATTTTTTCCCGGATCGGTCCATATTTGGTAATAGCATATTTAATTATCAAATAAAGCTATCTTGATAAAATTCGACACAAATATGTTTTCTGTACATATAAATCACTCTACGAAATTTTTCCGGATAGGCCCGTAATTGGTCATCGATCCTATATAAAGTCCATAAAGTCCACTTCCGAAAATCACTCACAATAATTACTAAATCTATTGGAATAAAATTCGACTTAAATTTCTTTGTTTTTTGCATATAAATCATTATACGAAATTTTTTTCTGATCGATCTATAATTGGTCACAACTCCCATATAAGGATCATTCCCCAAAATTACTTAAATGCACATTGACAATTAAAGTTATCGAAATAAAATTCAATATAAATGTGTGTTTTGTATATATAAATCATTATACGGAATTTTTCCGGATCGGTCCATAAGTTGTCTTAGCTCCCATATAAGGTTTACTTCTGAAAATCACTTAATAACACTTAATTCGTTATAAAATGATTATATCCGGATAAAATTCGACATGAGTAAGTTCTGTGTATGGATCATTGTATTAAAATGTTTTCAAACTGGCCTATTAATATACATTTTTCTGGACCTAATCAAAATTAGTTCAATATATGCATAATTGTACCCTCACTACGGAAACAAAAGTTTTGTCAAATTATCTAAAAATTAAATAGTTAAATGGGTTTTAATAAAAAGTAGCTTGCTGGTGGAAGGTATTTAAGATTCGGCATAGCCGAGTCTAACTTGTTTTAAGTAATATTTTCAACTACTGTGTGTATGTATGTATGCGTATTTAACCGTTAATTTTTCAAATTGACATTTTCATTTGTCAACAAATTCGTTTTGACCATGTTTAACAATAACATAACAACAAAAACTGACGAAAGCAGTGATGGTGGCAGTATTTATGTAGTAGCTAAATGTTATTTGAGGGTGTTCGATTAGCTTTTAGTTTAGAGGCGATAATGATTGTGACGTTGATAATGATGTTGCTGAAACTGAAGTCGTTGGATGAGAATTCATTGTTAACAAGAATTTCGCTGTTGATTTAGAAAAAAAAATACTGTATTGTGATTAAGTTACAGCATTAAGAGTGAAGTGATAACATTATGAAAAAATGTTAGTTCTTAATTGATTTTAACCTTTTGTAATCGAAATAAACACGCCAAGTTGTGAAACTTTTTTTTATGAGTTTTAACATTTTTATATACAAAAGTAACTTTAGGCGAACACGTTGACCTTTGACATGTGCTATTGCGGCAATGTTGAACAAGTGTTTCGTAATAGTTTATACAAAAAGAGCCAACAATTAATGGTGTTAAAAGTTAAAAAAATGTTTGAGTTTAGGAAATAAATTGCTGTAAATTCTTTTTTGTACAATTTAATTTATTAGAATCGTTCATCAATATCGAATATAAGATTAAAAAAAATAACAAATTAACGATTTTTTATACAACAAAAATTTAAATTATTTTGTAAATGAATGAAATCGAAGAGTATTAAGTATCTTATAATATTTTAATGTTAATCAAATGGCACTACAGCTAAGCTTTGGTTGTTTAAGTATAACAAACAAATAATTATGATGCAGCAACCTACAAGATCATACCTGCAAATAATAGTGTAAACATTTTGATCGGATCGTTTCAGAAAATTTCCTTTAAAAAACAAATTATAAAAGATAGGTGTCATGTCGTTATCAAGTGTTAAATTAGAAAATGACTTAGGAACTAACAATGAAATACAACATTTAAATGCCTATTTTGTTTTTTAATTTGTATACCTAACTCATTATAATGATAAATTCATTCGTGTTTGTAATAGTCATGTTGGACTGTAAAAAATTTGACAAAGTCTGCTTGCATCTATCGTGTTGAATGTATAGAGTAAAAATTATTTTTAAATAATACAAGTGTATGATTTTTCACATAAAGTCACACGATCACATAGAATGGAGTAACTGTAAAGTAAGCAAAAGTTCTAAGAAAAATAAAAAACATTCCAAATGATCATGCACCCAACAATTTTCTTTTCAAACGTCAAATAGACCAAACAAGCATCCGACAATTTGTTTTATTACATACACCTATAGATTGGGGATGCCAATCGGGATTGACTTTTAGAAATCCCGGGATTCGGGACAACGTCTCTGAAGAATCCAAGTGCATTTACAAAGGGAAAATATCGATTTTTTTCAGTCTTTGCTCAAATTTGGCCATTTAGTAATAAATTTTGCACTTGTAAAGGAATCGTAATATGCACAATGTAAGCATTTCGGAAAAATATAAAGCAAAACAATTGTTTGAAAAATTTAACATTTATTGCAAATTCTCCAGGCCATTAACGTGCCGGCAGGAGAACACTACAGAACTGGTCTATATCCAGTAGAGACGGCTTTTGTCAAGGTATCAGTAATATTATTACCAGTTATATCCCCGTGTCCTCTTACCCAAATAAGAGTGATTATCTTCTCGCCATCTCATTAGCAGGTTGACTGCCGGTATAGATTCTGATATACCCATTAGATATCCGATAGTATTTATGCCTATTTATTGTCCTTTTTCTTGTTGATATTTCTGCTTGTAAGTTAGTAGAGTCATCCTGATCCTAACAAAATACTCAATAAATAATGTAATTCATTAAATCGAGGCCGAAATCACTGAACACCAAGAAATGAAACTGTGACTTTTTTTACAACAATAACGTTACGCACTTCTCACAGACGAGTTCCGTGTAACTCTAACACACATGTAAAAATGTCACTCTCTCTCAAAACTTCAAAACTTTGTCGCGAAAATTCGTGGCTTATAGCACTTTAAAGTATTTTTTTATCACTTAAACTTATATTTTATTATTTTTTTGCACAATTTATTTAATAGCCCGAAAATAATCTATTTTTACAAACGAAAAAAATATTTTTTTATTTTTTTTGACATCAAATTTTTGTTGTTGAAATTAAAACGGAAAAAAATGTTGTAAATTTTCGTATGGTACAGGAAAAAATATTTCAAATAAATTATTTATTTTTCCAATGTTGCAGATTAAAAAGTCAACATACATTCTTCTAAAATGTTTATAGATAAATTATGTTGCAAAATATTTAAAGAAATCTTTTAAAATAAAAATTTAAATTTAATAATTTTTTTCAATATTTTTAAATCCGACTTTTTCCAACTATGTTGACTAGAGAATTCTACTAATACATTCATAGAGTTAGGTACTGACTGACAGTAGACTTAGGTACTTTTTGACAGCGTTTCACTTCTTGATGTTCAGTGGCCGAAATGTTTAAAATTGAATTTATAAATTTTTTTTAGTTGTTATATATTGGCAGATATACGACATATGTCCGTCTGTAAGAGTGCCGGGAAAATGCCATCCGGCCCTGCAGCATTATAGGGAGCGAAGCTTTTGATTGCCCCTTTAACCATATCAGATGTAATTACAATTTCCGTGTTAGCCTCCCCTTCCTCCAATATCGGTTCATCTATGTTATCCGATATACCGGGTGGGAAATGAGAGTCCATTAGAAGTTTCATTGTCTCCTCCATATCCTCCAGCCTCCTGCCCGTATCATCGACCATAGATTCCGATTGGACATGAGTTTTTAATAGGAATTTTTTTATCTTCGATACTTCATTTACGCTGTCTACCTGTTCACAGAAAAGTTTCCAGGAGTCTCGTTTGACTTTACGAACAATTTTCTTATATTCACCAAGTTTACTACGATACTCATCCCAGTATACTGCGGTCTTTTTACGCCGTGCCCGGTTAAATAGTTTGCGAAGAGTCTTACCAAGGTTCCGGATCTCCTCGGTTACCCAAGGTTTCGCCTTGGCAGATCTTCGCTCTCGCAGAGGGCAGCTGTCCTCGAACGATTCAATCAAGGCACTTGTAAGCATTTCTACTTTGGCGTCTATGTCTTCTTTATTTCGACATTTAAAGTGTCCTGACATAAACGGTTCTTTAGTAAGGAACCGAACATTATCCAATTAGTTTTAGAATTATTCCGAAACTTTATCGGCTTTGGTGGCGGCCGTAGTATTTTGAATCTTATGTACCGATGGTCAGAAAAGGAGTGCTCGTCCGAAACACTCCAATCCTGAATTTCGTTTATAAGCTCTTCTGAAAATATAGTTCTATCTAATACTTCTTCTCTGATTCTATTGACGAAGGTAGCTTTATTACCTAAGTTCAATGTAATCAAGTCTTTAGTATTAAGAAAATCCATAAGGGCTTGGTGTTTGTACTACCCCAAGCTACATGGTGGGAGTTGGCATCACAACCTATTACAATTTTCTTATTTTTCTTTGTGCCTCTACGACCAGTTTCATCAGCTCCGACGTTGGTGGTAGTGTCGGAGAATAGAAAGGCAGGTAAACAGATGCAAGGTATATGTTGCCACGACCTTGCTTCAGCACTGTTGCATCCGATGTGGATAATCCTGTTGAGAGGAGAAAACTTAAGTTCTTGTGACATAAGATACATGTTCTCGGTCGAGACCCTGTATCAGCGTAGAAAAGTTGGTAATTTAGGTGATTTAATCCAGAAACCTTGTTGCGAATCGTCCAAGGTTCTTGCATTAAGCTATATGTATCTTACCTGTGTTAATTTTAGCCATCATAGCGTTGGTAGCCGTGTCGCTCCGATGGAGGTTTATTTGGATAACCTCAATTAAATTGTCATCCATTTAAACTGTCTTCCAGCGAGTTAGTGATCACATCCCCGCTCGTTGGATTTGACTCCTCCGTGTAACCTGAAGTGGCTATTGATGCAGTGGGTACTGCTGTGTCCGTTTCAGGCATAGCAAAAGCAGTCTTTTTAATCGACACTTTCCCAATTTTGGACAGCACTGCTGTTCTGTCTTCTGGCGAGTGAGTGATTTCCTCCTCGCTTTTTGGATTTGACTATTGAAAATTACCAGTACTTGCTAATGATGCTTTGGATACCGTATTAGGTGTTTTAGTGTCCTTATCGGGGCCGGCTTTGACTTCCCTTTCAATCGGCGCCTCTTCAATTTTGGAAAGGGCAGCTGCACCTTCTTTTGGCGAGTTAGTGGTAGCTTCCTCGCTTTTAGGATTTGACTCCTTAAAGTTATCAGTAGTTGCTACTGATGCTGTTTTCTTAGGTATTTTAGTATCCTTTTCGAGGCTTGTTGTAATAGCCCTTTCAATCCCAATTTTGAATATGACAGCTTTAGAGGCGAAGTAAGCCCTACCTTTATTCTTGGCAAGACTAACCATAGGTTTCTGGTCGATACCTATTACAAATAAAGTTCCCTCAGGTTCTTCTTTCCTTTAAAAGACATCCCATTTTTTCACGGCCTGCTCAGCATTTTGACCACCAAGAATTTCCAGTATACGTTCATTAGCCATTTTACAGCACCATCCTTTTATGTAGACAGTGGAATTTAAGAGCACCGGAAGCTCGCTCTTCTTTGTCAGTCTCAGCTTAGCGCCGTCCCAGGGAGGAGGGATACTTTCCACCAAGTTGGTGAGATGCCAACCTCATCAGCATCACGCCCATGTTGAACTCGCAGCTCACGCTCTCTATTGGTTGTTTGCCCTTTGAAGCGATTGCATGGTCCACTATCTTATTGTTCACCAGATCTTCTACCTTACTCTGTTGGTCTATTGGAATTTTGCCTGTCGGATAACCGGCATCGCAAATTGCATAGCAGAGATCGTCCCGGTGTCTTTTTCTGGCAATTTTGGCGTAAGATGTCTTGACTTGAAGTATGGTTTGCCTTCGACTGTGTATTAGAAGACGGGGAGCTCTTTTTCTTCTTAGGTTTATTCTCAGTTGTCAACTCTTCGGGAGACCTGATCCTCTTTGCCTCAGATCTTGTGAGAGAGTCCGATTTTTCCTTTGGAGTGTCGTTGGATTGACTAACTATGATTTCCTGGAGCATCTTTTTCAACTTCCTCCTCTGTGCTCCAGATAGTCATTTCTTAGTAATAGGTAGTTTAGCTATGCTATCAATCATCTGTTTCACCATTTGCTCTACTTCATCCTTTTTGGGATTTGCTATAATGATGTTGTTATTATCATCTGGGGATTCGGAACCCTCTCCTATATTTAAAGGCTGATGAAGCTTAGAGCTCTCTCCGCGTACATCCTTCTCTTTCACCCCTATGTTTTTGCCAATGGCATGCTGTACACTTGACGCATTGTCCGCTACGGAGGCCAAGGTACCCACCTCCGTAGTAGTATTTTGCTCACGATTGCAGGATGACGACACGTGACTCGCGAGTTGATCAACACTTGCCGCCGGTACTAGGTTATTTAGGCACTGCACCGTAACTTTCATCTTTTTATTTTTATTTTCCATGTTTTTTTTTCAGTTTTTTGTTCCGCAGGGAATATAATATTCCCAGGTGGTGGACAATCTTCCCTCCCTCAGCTTGAGTCAAACTAATACTGGGGGAGGACAGATTGTCCATCATCACTCCTATCCTCCACCCGGGGACGCGGTTGTAAAACTTAATTTAAATAACGAATTCATTATTTGAATGTTCTGTTAGTTACTTTGATTTTGACGTGTTTAATGTCGGAAAATGAGAAATATGCAGCATCACGCAAACTATAGTTTTCATCACATTACTGGAGCAGCAAAGCTAAATAATGAACAATAGAATTATACTAAAAGATAACAACATCTAGAATATATAGAAAATAAAAAAACATCATTAGAACAACTACAACATGAGACCACAAATGTTTTGTCAAGTGCATAGTGTTGCACACCACATAAATCGGATTTACTACTCCTCAAAACACTTACTTATTGTTCCAAATATACATACTTACAAACATAACTTAGTGTCAATGTACATATGTATATTCTACGTACAACATAAGCAAGCCAAGAATACTTTCTGATGATTTATATATGTATGTATGTACATACATATACATACATACATATCTATGTTCATACTTACAATAGGATGGACCTTATAACTTTTCGTTTCTTTTAAATTTCGTTGATTCGAAACTGCAGCTCTTGAATTATTTGCAGACAATTTTAAGATTTCTTTTTTTAAGTAAAATAATCCAAATGTCCGGAATTAAAAAATACAAGTGAGAGTGTTATATTCGGCTGTGCCGAACCACCATCTAACCGTATGCCGTAAAAGGAATGCTCTCCTATAAACATCAGCGATATTTGGAATATGGCTTAAGTCAATTATGGTTCGAGATCTTTTGAACTAACAAAATATTAATTTTTAAAATCAAAATATTTTTGTTAAATTTTTAAACCGTGAGCGTATGAGTAATTTTCTGAAGAGGACCTTTTATGCGTCCACTATTAGCCGATACTCATAAAATTGTGTACATAGATTTTGTTTTGTATAGAACTTCTTTATGTTAAATGGGTTACCGACACAATCCGCATGAAATTCGGTAGCAAGATTAACGTTCGTATAAAAGTTTCTTATGTCGAATTTCATAACTCGTATTTTTAAGTCAGCAATGATCGTTTAAGTAAAATCTGAAGGGGACCTTATATGGGGGGTAGGGTCAATTATGGACCGATACATATACTATTTGGTAGAGAGATTTTAGCTTGCATAAATCACTTGTATGGGAGCTATCCGAAAACGTGCACCGATATTACCCATTTTCAATACCAAACAAAACTTAGCAAAATGTCATCGTGATTTTAACAGACAGACGGACGGGTACAGCTAGATTGTCTTTGTAGGTCTATGGCCAATATTTCTATGTGTTAAAAACGGAATCTGGCTTTAATCGTTAACAAAATCTAGATATTGAGAAATAATTCGAGAATAAATTATTAGATTCATAGTTGACACAATAATTGGTTGTCAATACCTATTGGAAAAACATTGTGATACTCTCATTAATATTTACTAGACGACTGACATAACTCAAAATATTGTATTTTTGAACTGAATTTGTATCCTTTAGCATATTTTATAAATTTAAGGAGCATATTTTTGGCTTTGTCTGCATATTTAAATCACTTAGAACACTTTTTTTGAAGCATATTTTTGGTTTCCCTGGTAATGAGTAATATAGTTATTTAATATCCCAGTTGGAAAAATGATCGTAGACGACATTGTCTTCGACGATTCATGCAAGACATTTTAGAATTTGTCCCCTATCGCTGAAGTTGGCTAAACGACAATGTGTAAGAAATCTTCGTTAACGACAAGATTAGCGACAAAGACCTGTTCGTTGTCGTCTTTTAAATCCTATTAAAGACGAGATGAGCGACTGTGTCTTTAATATATTCTTCTATAAACGATGTCAAAGACATGAAGTAAGACAACGCCTTCAAAATAGTCCTGTATCAAACAGAAATAATGAAAAGATGGGCGACAAGATCTAGAATATTGTCATGTAACTTACTCTGTTGACGACTATATGATCGATAAATTCTTAAGCGTTGTCTTCTGGGCTTTTTTTATGAAGACACCATAGAAGACAATGTCTTTAAAATCGTCATCTATGTAAGCTATTGAGAGAATAAACTCGTATATACTTCTCTCTATTAATTATATTACTGACAGTTTAAGATAATATGTCTTCAACGATGTCTTTAAATAACTCTATTGACGACAGTATGAGCGACTAATCTTAAATATTTTCTTCTAACAAATACACACGATGATGATATGAGCGACAATGTCTTGGATGTTGTCTTATATTGGACTATACTGACGGCAAGATGAGCGACATTGTCTTGCAAGTTGTCCCCTATTTAATTCTATTTGATGAGAGTCAATGTTTCTATGCAGTGTGATTGCAAAAAAAATGTAAAATAACGGTAAAATAACTGCCATTTGAAAAAAGGGCAAAATAGAAAAGTAAAAACTCATTTGAGTGCGAACAGTTGCATAAGTAAGAGTGTTTTAAAGTGTTTAAAAGTGAAATTAAAAGTGTTATCAAAATATATTTAATTTAATAATAAATACGGAAATGTACTCAAAGCTTTATATGGTGAGTATTTTTAAGACATATTACTTTGCAATAAAAAAACATATCTATAACTTTTTAAAATTCATATTTTTTAAACAGAATCCGCAAAAAAAGAGGGATATACCTGAGGAATTTATAAAAGATTTAAGAGGTATCTTTCGTAGAATCAAGAATACTTACAATAAGGAAAAAGCTAGACAATACAATAAAGAAAATTCAAATTCAAATAATTCTCAATAACCCTTTTTATAACAATTAATATGTTTTTAAAAATGTATTCAAATGAAATAAATATTGTTTTTGAATTAAATGTGATATTTTAAAATATTTTTATTCAACTTAAAACATTTTCTTTTAAAAAATAAAGTGAACGACAAAGCTTAGGACATTGTCACTCTTGTAATCGTTGACGCCAAAGTGAATGATACTATCATCAATATAGTCGTTAATTACAAAGCTGAGGACATTTTCGCCCATATAATCGTTGACGACAAAGTGGACGACATTGTCGCTTATTTAGTCGTTAACGACAAAGCCCATATAATCGTTCACGACAAAGTGGATGATATTGTGGCTTATATAGTCGTTGATGATAAAATGGTGGAATTAATCTATATTTTTGGGTGAAGGACAAACTGAGCGACATTGTCTCTCATCTAGTCGTCCACGATTTTCGCGACACTTGTTCGAAAATGTCGTTGACGATTTGTTCCGGCTGTTCTACATTTATCTTCCAGGACTTTACATTGTCGTGTACCCATCGTTGAGGATGTCTTAAAGACAAGCCCAACTGGGATGTTTAAGGCCACCCTAATATACTATGTATGTATGTATTTCGGTGTGGATATTCTTACACAGTATGTATGAAGTTGATTACTTTGAAGAAAAAATGTATGTATGTCTCGCAAGTTGACACGGCACTTTGAATTGAAAGAGGAAAATACACACACAATAAAAAGCATCAAAAAATATAAAAACAATACATTGGAGACGAATATGGCATTTTGTGTTGCACACAACGAGCATCAATGCATCTGTTCCATCCATATTTCAGCTTAAAAAAAAAAACAAGAAATATTTAATAATATGTTAGAGTCTTTACGTGGTTTGTTTTTTTTACTGCACAGTGATTGTAAACTATTCTTACAAAAGAAAAGAATAGAGAAATAATTGTACAAAAGAAACAAAATCTTAAAAATTATTCATACAATATTTAAACTTTAATTATTTATGCATTTGTGTTGTGTACAGCTTAGTAATCCAGCGGTGAATATATTCAGTGAAGATGCCTTATAAAGGCCTTAAATTACAGGTGCAATGCTTTCAGCTATATTACTATTACGTTTCTTATTTAGGTTGTTATTGAAGGTACCAGGTTATGAGCCGTCTGAATACGTCTGTGTGTTTTCAAAATTTTAAATCGTCCCACCTGTTATGAAAAAGTACTTTTAAAAAGTATTTCACTTTTTCCGGAGCGTTAAAAAGACGATATTTAAATTTGTAATTATTTTATTAATTTGTAATTTAGATAATTTGTAATTTATTAACATAAAATCGGGCTTTACTGATATAAACAAGTGTAATTTTTTGGCCTACGATATTTACACGAAAATAGCAAGGATTGGGCCAGTGATTTATCCCTTTTCCAAATTTAGTGACATAATAAAATTTCATTTAAATTTGTAAGTGAATGGTTTTAGAAAATCGATTCGCAGCTGAAGTTTTTTGTTATTAGAACACTACTGTCTACACTTGAGGGCCTGCCAATGTTATCAACCCGTAATTTTTCCCGCTGGGGATATGTATGTATGTGTGCATCAAGAAAATAATACATCCAAAAATACAAACAACGTGAGCTGTGAATTTATTGTTCACATTGGCAGAGTCTCGTTTATTTTCTTTTGAAAGGTGTTAAAATGCTGATTTAAAGTTGACTGACAGACAAACACACAACATCAAAAGAGTTTTGAGAACTGTTTACTAAAGAAATTATGGAGAGTAAATGATATACTGTGAATTGTGTCAAGAAAATGAGGAATCTATATCAATATAAACCTGTTGAACCAGCAAAACAATGATGAGAATTATAGCACATCATTTAATATTACAATTGTGGAATATACATATGTACAATGTACAATGTATACATATGTACAATGTACATATGTATGTAGAAGTAAAGGCTGTAATCTCCATCCATTTATCAAATAACCTAATCTGTTACATTTTTTGAATGCTTGCGACAAAATCTACCAATTAAATAGGGGGATATCCCCTTATTTATCTTTAAAGGTTAATAAAAAAATTTTTCAATATAAAATTGTATTATTCTTGGACATTGCAAAACATTAAAAGTCAATATAATTTTTAAACAAAATTCTGTTTCGAAATTCATGAAGCCATATTCTATAACATTTTCAAACATTGATTTGAGTGACGCATACTTACAAATTGAAATCTCAGAAAATTCTAAGAAATTTATGGTTATTAATATACCATTCGGTTTATACAAACATAAACGAATGCCGTTCGGCATTTCTAGTGCTCCTGTAATCTTTCAAAGATTATTGCAGTAAATTGTAGAAGATCTTCCGGGATGTACCATTTACATACCTCGACGATATCATAATAACAGGTAGAACATAACAGATGTTCTGAACGAACTTAAATTCCTTGGTATTAAATGTAAAGCTGAAAAGTGTTATTTTACAAAATCGTCAGTTGGATATGTTGGTCACATGATTGATCGATCAGAAAAGAGATTAGAGGCCATTCGACAAATGCATAAAAGTCAAATATTAACAAGACATACAAGACATTGTGGATATAGTTCAGTTAGTCCATTACACTGACAAGTATCCAATTAATATGACCACTGATGCTTCAAAGCACGGAATTGGAGCCGGTTAGCCTCATAGATTTCCCGATGGATCTGAGAAACCAATTTTTTGCTTCAAAAGCTCTTAATTCCAGTCAAGTTGATTATTCTCAAATAGAGAAAGACTATAGTTTATGCGTTTTTGTGAAGTTAGCTCAATGGAACATTTAACAATCGCACCGTTTCATCCAGCAGCACGTTATATCCGAACTTTTATATATATACACTTTGACTCAAAGGTTTCGCGAATTCGATGTTTTAAATGTTTTTAAATTTAAAAGCTATGAGAAGTCAAAGTAAAATTTCTCAAAACATTGCTTGTGACAAACCAAAAATTCGACATTCTACAAAGTACTGTAGCCGCGTACCCTAATATTTTAATAAAATTTCTTCGACAATTTAGATCAACACAAAAAAGAAACAAGAATATGATAAATTGATGTGCCATCACCCATATGGTGGTAAAGTAGTGAGAACGATTTTTTTAATTTAACACATCGATAAAAATTTTGTGCGCGTAGTAATATTTTTAATTTTCTGCATTAATTAAATCGGTGGTACATGTTTCAATTCATTTTTAATATTTTGCGCCAGAAAGTATTAAATGTGAAATAAACCAACTAAAAGCATGTAAGTAACTCTAACCATGAGTTCCGATTAAAAATTTGATTCTTTACTCAAACATATACGAAAATATCGTAGTTTTTGACTCAATTTTCCCAGCTAGCATTTGGAAGATTGTTGGATGATTAATCAGTAAACTGACTCATTTTTGACTCCTTTTGATGACCTAAACATGATTAATAAGTTCAGCGCTTAAAAAATGATCCCGATATATGATTGAAAACTGATTATTTAAAAAACAATAACAAAATGTATAGCAATCATAAATTGATCATCCTGATGTTTAAAATATGATGGTTTTAAAAACTTATTTTGAGATCATATTTCGAGAAGTTGGAAGATCAAAAATTGTTTCTTATGTAATTGTTTTTGTTTGCAATGGAATAGCAACACTTACACTTAAAAATGACTCAAAAACAATTCAAAATTGAGTCGAAACTGATTAGAAAATGGGCCCAGAAAAGTCTCTTTTAGAAAAGTTGGCAAAAATTTGTGTGGCCTAAAATAAGTTGATATAATACAGAAAATGAGCGCATATATGATCATTTTAATCGTGCAGAAGAGTCATAAATGACTCGAATGTGATTAAAAATTTCAAAATATGCTAGCTGGGTTTATGTTCGAGGCACACACAAAGCTCTAATTAAAAATAATGAATGTGCCGGAAAATCATTACTACTTATCAAATTTTATCTTAAAATCGGAGGCACTTCAAATTACTTTCTTCTTACATGGTAATGAAAGTTTTTACTGGGTACTATATAAAATTCATGTTTTTACTTTAAAAAATGCTTAGCGTTTCATATAAAATTATGTTAATTTTTAGGAAATTTATACTTTGAAGTTTATTATCTTCAAAACCCTTTAAGATTTTTTTTAATTATTTTTTTTAACATTCTGAATACTAAGTTCGCAATTCCAAGGAATTTTTTTAGTTTTTTACTAAATCGTTGTGGTATAATACCTACCTACCTACCTAGAAAAATTTTAATTCAACAGATTAGATAAATGCCTTAGTTAGATATACCGAATCATATACATATACGCTTTATAGCATTTAGTTTTTTATATTTGTATGTATTTTTCACACATTATTTCAAAAAATCTTTTTTTACATATTTATATTACCACTATAATGGGAAGGGCATTAAATTATGCGTTTGTTTAAAAGTGAATTATTAATTTTTAGGGTCGGAAATTTATATTGCGGAAATTACATTATGTAAACGTAGACCCATCTCACGAAGATGAAGGGTATTAAATAAAATTTAACTTTATGCTTTAAAAAATTTCTTTAAGTGTATCTTTATTATACGTCATGTAATTATATGTATGTATATTGTTTTAATTAAACTTGTACTTCTAACGTTATCCATTGATGGACAACCAAAAATTATTTTTTTAACAATATACAAATATGTATGTTTCAGATACGGCTGAATGAATTCTAGTGAATAGCTGTAATTTTATTATAATAAAGTGTGTCAACAGTTTTTCAGAATTAAAATGACCTTTCAGTAGATGTCAATGACTATTATATAAAGTTTAAACTACAGTTAGGTTTTACATATACATTATGTCTAAAACTACAAAAAGTACTAAATTAATAATAAAAATCGTGTTCATTTTGCCAAAAAAAAAAAAAAAAAAAAAAATCTTCCGCACCAAAAGTCTGTGCGTATGTTTATTAAAATCAGTGTTTTTGGGGGCCCCATACGGACATGAATTGACCGTCTTAGAATTTCATAAGCACCCATCACATACATTCATTTTTACTTTAATTGGTCTACGAACAATAAATATTTTGATGTATTTCAATTGGAATGATAAAATCAATATACCCCCCATCTTTTTCGATAATGGGTATAAAAAAGTATAGAACAAATTTCAACTAGTTTGGTGCGCCAACTTTTTTGACAGCATCGAAAAAGCAATATTGTGTTTCTTATTTTTTTTTTGGTGGCCTTTCTGATTAGGGGATGTAAATTTGTATAATTGCAAAAAAATATAAAACAGGTCATAACCAGGAAAACCAAACTATTCCAATGCGTATGGACACATTCTTACTTAAAATTCACCAAACGTTTTGACATCGGTGCTCCAATGTCAATATTGCTTTGTTTTATAACTCAATAAGTCTGAGATTAACAGATCATGATTTGCATTTGTCAGTTTACAAAATGTGAACCAGAAATTCTTCAACGGTGTACATAAATTTAAATTGGTATTTTCCCGAAGAATGTGGTGTGTGAGGAGAACCGACAGTGGTTTTAATATAACATTTGAGCTATAAATATATTGAAATATGTAGATCAAATACTTAAACTTACATATATAAACGTAATGCCCACCATGAGCATCGGTTCATATTTTACCCTATTTTACATATAACACCACTTGCACAATAGTATTTTAAGTCATTATTTTAAGACGGGGATGACATTGGAGACAAGTACTTACCTCGCTCGCCTGCAAAAGATAGTTAAGTAAGTAGTTTTGTTTCTGAGACAAACAAATGTCTGCATCTATTATTAGTTTTCAGAAAGTAATGCAGACAGTATGTAGTAGTCATTGAAAAGTAAGTTGTTGAGTAAGTACAAGTCATTACCATATTTTTGCTGGGTATTTATTTCGAAAAAATAGCGCATTAAATTTGTTTTTAACTTAAAATATTCCCCTTAATTAAGAGTATATTTTAATTAATAAAATAATTTTTGAAAGGTTAAACAATAACTTGCACTTACATTTTGTTAAGATTAAAGTTGTTCCCACTTTTTCATTTATTATGACGAGAGAAAAGCCAATATTGCTAGGTTATTAACTTTCTACGACTAAGACAGTTTTAATCGCATACTATTTTATCTACTTTAAAACAATTATACACTTATCTATATATATATATATAAAAATTAATGCGTCTTTGTATGTATGTGTGTTTGTTTGGACTGCTAAACGACTGGACCGATTTTCCTGAAATTTTCACAGTGTCTTCCTGCATGTCTCGAAGGAACTAAAGGCTACTTTTTATTTTAAAATTTCATGTGGGCGAAGTGCCACGCCCACTTACATAATAAGTGTCATATGTTCATGTGACATCCACATGAACATATGAGAACAAAATGAGCGGACTAGCTAAAGTGGGCGTGGCCCCTCCCATATAAAGAAAACCTTAAATTAGTATATCTGAGAAAATATAACAGCTAGAGTCCTCTAATTTTTCGGAGCCACTTTAGTATCAACATGAATACTTAGGGCAAAAGGAATTAAATACAAAAAAAAATCGTTTATTTGGGAAACTATTAGATCTAAAATCCTCAAATTTTGCACGAAGAACTTTGAGCTAGCAATAGGGGGCGTAGCACCTCCCTTATGAATTAAATACAAAAATTCGTATATCTAGAAACTATTAAATCTTGAATATTAAAATTAAAAAATAATAAATTTAACATAAAAATGAACATTTGGGAGTAAAATGTGCGGACATTCAATTAGGGTTCTCGGAACTTCATATAATTTAAATACGAAAATTCGTATATCTGAGAAACTATTAGAGCTAATATCCAGACATCCATGTGAATATTCGAATCTAGAATCCTAAAAATTAGCACGAAGAACTTTTTCATTCATGTGAACATGGGAGGTGCCATACCCCTATTGTGGACTATCAATAGGGGCTATGGTACCTCCCATATGAATTAAAATAAAAGTTCGTATAACTCGGAAACTAATAGAGCTAGAATCTTCAAAAAGTGCGGTTTTTATTTATACTGTTTTTAGGGTAGCAAAGCACACTGGGTAAGCTTGTGAAATATATAATTAAATCATTAAATATGCAATAAAAATATTTCTTAAACATTCCCAAAAGATGACAGCAGATTACCAAATGTGGTAAAATTTATTTGTAAACACACCATCAAAACGCATCGAAATAATGTTCTTATACATATTCCCAGCAAAATTATGGTTCTTTAACAATAATATGTAAAAATATTTACTTAATAGCAACATTTATCATATAATATCAAAATATACAAAGTATACTCCTACCGCGACCAGGTCACCTTTTTGGGGACAAAAGCTGTTGTAACTGTGACTTAAAGTAACCAGAATTTTGCATAAAATATAAATTTTGAAGAGCAATACATATTAGCTTTGTTTTGAGATACTAAGCGTGTTTCTATTATATCCGTTCTGGAGTTATACATAGCTTCATATTTTAGCTATTTAACAAAAAATTTGGATTTTTTTTAAAAGTTTAAATTTCAGTTATCTCAATATCTGGAAAGTTGAAACATTATGTGGGGTTCAGACGAATAATATCCCAACATCGACTTTTTGTGGTTACTCTAATGTACATAGTATGTTCGTACATATTTTCGAAATTCCCGTACTCCAAATAGGTACTGTTCGTTATTAAAATTATTTTAACAAAAGAAAACAAATAAAAACGATTTTTACTAAAACTCAATACTGCGTGTTCCGTACAACAGAATTATAAAAAAAATAATAAATTATGTTAAGAAGAAGAAAGTGGTATAATTACTAGTTAAGTGACATAAATGTTTAAACTTAAAAATAATATGCAGTAAATTTACTATAAGCATGAATGTGTATTTTATGTACGATATGAAAGAAACACAAAACTATATAACAAGAGCATTTTTGGTTTTAAACCCACCGATATCATTGTCATTGAGATCGTCATCAACATTCAGTTGTTGTTTATTTGATTTTTTTTATCATAAACGATCAAAGCCGTCAATGTAAGTATGTTTGTATGAGAAAAAGAACAAGAAGTTAACACCCTGCCAGCAACTCAACTAACTTTAAATGCATTAAAAGCCGACTTTTTCATCAACTAGTTATGGTTGATTCTTGGATTATTCTTAATGGAGCCAACTGACTATTTTAACATGGCGATGTCCTATGCAGTAGTCAATTGTCCGACTCTGCATGACTTTTCAACTAGCTTAAAGTTAGTTACTAAAAAATTAGCTTAAAGGTAACTCTTTATTAACTAACTTAAAGTTTGTTTCAGAAAAGTCAAGTATAGTTTTCTTTTGTATTCCCTACTGTATTAATTAATAACATTTTATTTAATATATTTAAAATTTAACTACTAGTTATCTAAATTATATTTCGCTTTAATACAAGTTATGATATTAATTCGTTAAAATTAATAGACATCAGTTTTCTGCAGGGGAACTAATAATAACACCGGTATCCATAAAATTATGAATGATTTGTTCATTATTTCCATGATTCCCATTGACCCAAATCTAAAATAAATTTTAAAATGTTATGTGTAATGTTAACTGTTGATGTATTATATTTACAGTATTAATCAGCAGAATTTAGGGACCGAGTTTTGAAATATTTAACCTTTTATAATTAATTTTTCCAATTTACTGACTCTAATTTCACAACGTATACAAGAAAATGACAAAAATGTAAAACAAAATTCCAAATAATAAAGAAACATGAGAAAACATGTCGAAACAAAATGCTCTCCAGATAATTTTGGGGTACTCCCGCATTATATGATAGTTAGCTTGTAGCTAGTCTTTAAAAGTCGGTTGTTTACGTTAATAAATACCAAATTTTGGAACATTTCTGCATTACATTGTTGTTCGTTTATAGTCAGTCTACTAAAGTTAACAAATAAAATCATAATAATAGAGAAACAAGAGAAAACATGTTGAAATACAATTAATTCTCTCCAGATAATTTTGAGGCACTTCTGCATTACATTATAGTTAGCTTGTAGTTAGTATTCAAAAGTCGGTTCTTTACGTTGCCAAATACAAAATTTCGGGACAGCTCTGCATTACATTGTAGTTAGCTTATAGTCAGTCTGTAAAAGTAAACTAGAAGTGAATTTTTCTCGTAGTTGACTACAAAATTGCTGGCAGGGCAGCATTAGAAATTGCTATTGATGTTGTTACTGTTCAGATATGTATGTTTAGCTATTGTCGTTATTGTTAGTTATGTATATTGTTGTTGATATCACATTAAATTCTAGTTTTCACACTGGTTTACATTTTTTCTTTCTTTATATATTTTTTTGGGAATGTGACCCAGAAAAGTTACGATTTAAAAAAATAAATAAAAAGTAATAAAACACACATCTACAACAACATAACGATAAATAGAAATAGCAGGAAATAAAAAATAATGAACAAAAAGTATTTTAAAGTAAGAGTGAATTTACTAGTTAGTGTATTTGCGAATAAAAACGAGGGTGTGAAATTAAGACTTTTTAAATGAAAATCTGTTTACGACGATGCCCAGAAAAAATATTTGATATTCCCAGCAAAAATAAATAAATATGTATACCTATGTATACATATGTATATAAAATCAGAAAGATTGCAGTTCATATCTCCTTTTATGGTTTGAAAATATAAGGATAAACTTAAAATTTTTGCTATCAACTTTATTTTTCCATACGTTTTCTAAAACAAAATGTGTTTGATAAATACATATTTACAATTCAGACAACATGAAGCGAAACTAGTTTTTCAATAAATATGTCTTTATAAAATTTCGTAATATTCTTGAAAAAAAAGATAAATGTTTACACGGCAATGCCGAATCTTATATACACACCATCAAAATATTTATAGTAAATTTAAAGTGAATTTCTGTGGACTTAGATCATTTTGGATCGATAATATTGCAGGCCAACAAAAGTTGATAAAAGTCGAAACTCAGAGACCAAAATTTACATTTGTAAAGGATTAAATTCGAATCACATTGGGTTTTCGAGATATGTATTAGTAGTTTCCTAAAATTTAACACAACCTCGTTTCTGGTCATATTTGAGATGAAATAACAGCAGGAAGATATCTTTATTTATATATTATGTTATACCATCTGAAACTCCAATCTGTAGACTTTAAAAGTTGTATTTTCTTCATTCTTCGATCCATCCAGATTTATAACTCTGTCAATATGTACATATAAGTAACATATATCTGTGAGCGTCAAAAGAAAGTGTACACCAATTTCAGTTCTACAAAAGTCTTTGTTATAGTACAGTTATTAAAAAAAATTAAAATGTTTTATTGCAGTTTAGAAGGCTTATATAATACGAATATAACTGTGAACAAACAGCTACCCAAAGTGAAACACAGGCTTAGATTATAAATGTTTTCTAAAAATAATGCTGTTTTTACGCGTCATAAAAAAGTGTACAATGGAAGCATTGCTCTTTCGTTCTTTGAATGTATCGGGGAAATGCTTAAATTTCTTCGAAAGACGGTACTTAGGCAAGCAACCGAATGGAGTAATTATGTTATTTTGCAGCTTTATTTGGATTTTGGTAAAAATAAGTTCAAATATATAAAATTTAAATAATGTGTATTTAGACTCCCCCCGTACCGTGAAATATCGTTTCCAATTTAAATAAAAAAATCAATATTTACGCGAAATGTGACGAATTGTCAGAAATAATGAGTGACTTACTAACGCTAAAGAACTGCAAAAATCATGAGGACCGAAGCCCAATTCCCTGAAAATTGTTGTGGAATTATCGAAAAATATAACAGTTACACCAGGGAATATACTGGATATGAGTTCAATTCAAAGACCACTTTAATAAACACTCTACATACCAGAAAGCCTCTTAAGAAACCTTACTGTCATATCAAAAATTAATCAACAAAACTGGATAAATTTTACAAAAGTGGGTCAAAACTCTGATCATTACTTCGGGATATATATTTTATTAACACGAAAAGCAATAGAAAAAAATTTTGGACCATTTACGGTTTTAGCAAAATTTATACTGCAACACAAGTTTTTATGCAAATAAAATAGCTGTACATAGAGTATTCAAAAACCGCAAACCAGTTAACCGGTTTTTTTCTTGTTTGAAAACCGGCCGGTTTCGCATAGTTCATATTTTCGAATTATTCGACTGGCCGGTTTTTTGGTGTCGGTTAACCGGTTTTTTATGTATGAAATTTTCTTTAAATTTTAGGATAAAATAACAACTTTTAACATTTTGTGTTAATTCTCTAAACACTTTCGGTTTAATTTTTATTTTCCTAATTTACTATTTGCTAATATTTTGAAACTTTTGTATAGATAATCTTATATTTCCGTATTCTTAACATTTTTAGGGAATTTCTATAAATAGTGAGTACCAAACACTCTATTTACATTTACCGATGCAAAAAAAATATATATTTTTTGTGGACGTCCTTTTATCCTAATTTATTTTCTCAGATGAAAAGTAGAAATATCCATTAAAATTTTTAAAAATATGAACTTCCTCGTTCCATTTACAAATTTTTTATTCTTCATAAAGGAATGTGAATTTTAAGGTATTAAACTATTTCCATAAGATGTCTTCAATATTGTTAAAATTATAATTTCAAATATTTAAGCAAATGTATCTTTCTGTATACATTTAAAAAAGGCCTATATGTTATTTTCGGAAAATTTATATATCATTTTTGCAGAAAAAAAAAATATCATAAATAAAAAAACCGGTTAACCGGTTTTTACACTTAAAACCGTATTCGAAACCGGTTTTTTAGTAAATGCAATTTTTCGAATTATTCGAAAACCGGTTTTTGAATCAAAACGAATACTCTAGCTGTACACTTTCTTTTGACGCTCGCTGTATTTGTACCTAAACTTGTCATCATATCAATATTGTTATGAAAATCACTGTTTTATAGAATTTCATGGACTATAGATAGATAGATAGATAGATAGATAGATAGATAGATAGATAGATAGATAGATAGATAGATAGATAGATAGATAGATAGATAGATAGATAGATAGATAGATAGATAGATAGATAGATAGATAGATAGATAGATAGATAGATAGATAGATAGATAGATAGATAGATAGATAGATAGATAGATAGATAGATAGATAGATAGATAGATAGATAGATAGATAGATAGATAGATAGATAGATAGATAGATAGATAGATAGATAGATAGATAGATAGATAGATAGATAGATAGATAGATAGATAGATAGATAGATAGATAGATAGATAGATAGATAGATAGATAGATAGATAGATAGATAGATAGATAGATAGATAGATAGATAGATAGATAGATAGATAGATAGATAGATAGATAGATAGATAGATAGATAGATAGATAGATAGATAGATAGATAGATAGATAGATAGATAGATAGATAGATAGATAGATAGATAGATAGATAGATAGATAGATAGATGTATATTTTACGCACAAAGTTTACATTTATTTTATGATAAATACTATATATAGTTAATGCACTTCCCATTACAGTAGTATAGGGTATAATCAATATTTTCCACAGTTCTATTAACCTTAAACGCAGCACATAAATAAGAAATATGTAGTTGCTTTTTAATTAAATAAAAAATGTACTAAATATGTATGTACATTAGGGTAATAACTTTTATAAAATTTTTGAAAATTTCAAATTGGTCATAACCATTCCATATGGAATATATAAAGTTACATCGAAGAAGCTTATCACTTTTTCCCCAGCGTTAAAAAAGTTTCCGCGGCAAATGCTTTAAAATTTTCGATATTTACTCTAAATAAAATTTAAATTTTTTAAATGCAAAATCGGAATGTTTCGATTGTTAGATTGTTTGACCCACGACATTTACCCGTATAAATTTGATGTGAAGGGTTTTGCAAAATCGATTAGCCGCGGAAGGTTTTTGCACCAAAATGGCCTGCGAAAAAGGTTTTCGTTATAAGAACACTATTGGCTACCATGTAGTGATAGGGCCATTTTGGTTATAACTCTAATGTACATACATTTTAATTAATTTATGTCATTTAAAATTCATTAAATTTAAATTATTAAGTGCAATGTTACTGCATATAATTTGAAAGGTGTAGTTCGAATTGCATTTTCAACATTGACAAACGAATCGGCGTTGCCCACAAAAATACATACCTATGTACATATATATGTATGTACATTTAACAAAGTATTTATTTATTTCGAACTAGATTCGTTGGTTCCGTTCTGTGGCGAATGTATGTACATATTTATGTTTCTAATGAACTTAATGTAAGTATTAAGGTAAACTTTATTTTTAACATTTAATCTTAAATCTAACAAAAAAAAAAAAAAATAAAATGAAAAATTTCTTTAAAAATGCTAAGGTTGTCATATACATAGATACATGGATTTATTTCAAAATACCGACACACACACATAATTCACACCATGACTGCTAATGGCTACATGAAACATATACGTTTTTTCTCTTTATTTTTTGTAAATTTTTTCTAATTCGATTTTACTTTCAAAACTAGATAAACATGCGTGTCACGTTGTTGGTCGTTTTGTTATCGGCAGCCACTGTGTTTTGGTTTTTTCTTAAGATTTGTTAATGTTGGCGTATTTTTTGTTCATAATGTGAAAGTTCTTTTAATCGAGTTTTTTTAACGTAGTATTTTAACATAAATACATTTAACATCCAAACCATAGGTATGTAGGAATGTATCTTGTATTAATATTCTCACATATGCTGTTAAAAGATACACATTTTATTCTTCATATGTAAACATTTATTTTAATTCTCGAACAAAACAAAGTTTAATTTAACACATTTCTTCTTCTTTTATTCATTTAAAATCTTTAAACTTTACCTACATATCGTTTTTTACTCCAACAGTGTCTAAACTCGAAATGTGTATTTTATAGATGGTTTATCAATAAATTTGTAAAACATCGAATTTGTAGACTTTCAATATGTATTAAGTATATTCTGGGCCGTTGTGAAATTCTAGTACGACCTAATACCTCCAAATGTTCGGGAGAATCTTGGGACCTGAAATTTTTCACATTCTTCACACCAAGAAATATTCATCTGAGACCCAACAAAGTATATATATTCTTGGTTCTTATGAAATTCTGAGTCGATTTAGTTATGTCCGTCTGTCCGTCCGTCCGTCTGTCTGTGTAAAACACGCTCACCAGAATATTTACTATTGTCTTAGGCATTTTGGTATTAAAAAAGAGCAAAATCGGTTCACATCGGGAAAAGTTATGAATCAAAATTTAAAACAACTCAGACAAAAATACACATTTTTTACCCATTCTGATGCAATTTTCACGAAAACTATGCAATATAATTACATGAAAATCATCACACAACTTTTTTTACATGAGAACTTTATTCCTGTCGAAAATTGCCGGAATCAATCCACAATTTCTTATACCTCCCATACAAAAGTTTCAGGAAAATGAGATTATTGTTAATATTCTGACAGTTATTGTTGACAGTTGATATCTTCAAAAAATTCATATAGAGAAAAAATTTTCTGGATCGGTCCATAATTGGACATAGCTCCCATACAAGGTCCCCTCCCCTCATTACTAAATTAAGATATCCATATAAAATTTGGTACAAGTATTGATCTTATATACAGAAATGTTACTCTGAAATTTTTTCGATCGGTCCATAATTGGTCATAGCTCCCATACAAGGTCTCCTTCTTAAACGCACATAACTCATTACTTAATTAAGATATCAATTTAAATTTGGTACAAGTATTGCTCTTATATACAGAAATGTTACTGTGAAATTTTTTTCCTATCGGTCCTTAATTGGTCATAGCTCCCATATAAGGTCCTCTTACGAAAATCTCTTAGACCCACATTACTCATTACCTACCAATTAAAGCTATTGATACAAACTTTTGCACAAATATTAGTTAAGATTTTTCACGGTCGGTCGGTAATATGGAAGCGATCGGTCCCATAGAAGGTTCACACACACATTACTTATTACTAAATGACGATATAGATACAAAATTCGACTAAAATATATCTTCTATATACAGAAATGTTACCTCAAATTTTTTTACGATCGGTCCATAATTGGTCATATTCCCATACTAGGTCCACACAAATTATTAAATATCGCTAAAGCATGTCTTAGGGCGCTTTAAAAATATAAAAGAAAATGTCGTTTATAATGTTCAATAAATCTTGCAATTGTAACAGATTTAAGCTGTTTAAATCTTGGGGTTTTTCTATTTAAGACATGAGAAATCTTATTTCTACAAATATTTGATCAATTAAAAAAGTATTAATATAAAAGTAGCTGGTGGAGGGTATTTAAGATTCGGCTCAGCCGAATATAGCACTCTTACTTGTTATAAACACAAATTGGTTTTCTGTAAGATGGGTTATATGTGGGTAGGGTAAATTATGAACCAATCTTTATGAGTATGTAGTGAGTAATGAGAATCCAATTTATTGGAGCTTGCTGTATAATTGATAAAGTAGAAACCTGTTCACGAAATTATCATGAGTGTTATTTTATTAACAATAAAACAATTGATTCTAGTGGAACCGGTTCTAGTGGAACCTGTTTTAGAATTGATAAAGTAGGAACCTGCAGGTTACCAGAATTATCGTAGGTATTTGTTTTTTTTTATATAACAATCGATTCTAGTAATTTGTTGTAGAATTGATAAAAAAGGAATCTGTTCACAAAATTATCCATGCAATTATGTCTTTTTTAATTCTAGTGGAATCGATTTATTGCTTTCTACTCAATTCATTGTTTGTTTAGAATATTTACAAGTTTTGTTATACTCAAACACTGTGAGTACTATCAAGTGACTGTGCAACTAAGTACATTCAAATCGAGTGAGTAAACAATTTGTTTATGTTAAAACAATACAAAATAGATTGTTTGAATCGAATGAATCGATTTAATTTTTTCTTGAATAAATGGTGAAAATTTTAAAGGCTCATGTTCGAAAAAAATGTAAAGCTAATAAAACCAGTTCGCCTGGATTGAATTGGCTGAAATTTGGCAGTATTAAGTAAAGGCGATGACGATATTGGAAATCTATTAATTTGTCAAACTTACAAATTTTTTGCTAACTATGACTAATAACTAGTGGTAGTTCCAAACTATTTTAACTACAAATATTTTAAAAATACATATTAAAAATATTTGTTTTTACAGCCTAGTAAAATAATTTATTCTACACTAAATTATTAGCCTAAAAAATATTCCTGCACTATTTTTTTAACGGAGAAATGTTTCACTCAATTGAAAGTTTAAGTTAATAGGTCAGTCTAGAAATGGTTCAAGTCGACTAAAACTTCATTGTACGAATATGTATTATTAATGAATAAAACATTCATTATTTACAAAGATTTCAAGCTATTGCTCAAAAAAGTGGTAATCGAGATACGTATTCGACCTATTAATTTATTTCTCCAAGTAGAGTCCACCATTCCGCTAATAGAAAATAATCTTTCTACTGGAGCAGAAGAAGGCAAAGGCGTGTTAAATTTTAAAAACATTTGTCTTATTTCTAGATATTTGTTGAGGCTAAAAATACGGGAAATACTTTGAACAAGTTTTGGAATTCAGGTGTTTCAACCCTTACTTTTTAAAGCATGATATGTTGTTGGGGTAACTGCGTATGTAGGGTCCATCATAGTGTCAACGATATCAAAATCAGTATTTTCTATTTTAATTGATGTATCTGTTAAAAAATTAAATATTTATTGTTATACAAATTCTTTAATTTACATTAAAAAAAATAGTGCAAAGAAAATCAATGCAGCCTTTTGTTAGTGACTGTTCAAATTTTAAACTATGTATTTGAGTGTAGTGCTTTTTTCTACACAACCACTCAATTGCGTTACCCAGCAGTTCGACGGGACAGTCCCAAACTAACCACTTGACATACCACTTATGGTGGCCCCTAGCCACCCGTCTACCCAAGTGACAACCATTTTAACATGGGCTTGTCCTACGAGGAAGTCAATCGTCACTCCACAGTCTACAACAAGACTGTCAAGAGGTAGTCAATGGATGGTAATCTCCAAATGGGTTCTAGTAACTGGTTACTTTACTAGCTATTGACATGTCCTAGGAGAAAGTCAAGTGTCCCCAAGTACATAGTCCAATAGACAGGTACTGCAGTAGGGTTAAATAACCGGTACGTCAAAGTTGAACTCTAAAAATTGTGAAAAATAAAAAAAAAACTTTTTTTAATTACTTTTATTTCTAGTTTAAATAAGTATTAAAATAAATATTTTTAATATTGCTGCTCATTTGCATCTTCAGTAAAATCCGACTTTTTCGAAATTTATAGTTACACATAAATGACTCTGAAAGAATAGATTTTGTTATATCAAGGAAAGATTAATTTTTCCCTAATTTCTGCTACATTTTTTTGTTTTAATCTCATCTTTAATAAATTTACTTTTCCAAATTGTAAATATTTCTTATTTAAATTTCATAACTTTTACTATTTTTTAATTTACTTACAAAAAAATTTCTGTTTTAAAATTCACACAACAAAATTTTTCGCGAGAACTTTCTTAAATAACTTCTTAAACTCAGCTAAAATAAAATCAAATAACTTAAAAAGTGATGAAATAGTATAACTGTTCACTCTCTTGCTTACTTGGTGTACAGTAAACTGGCGACTGTCTTCCCATTAGATTACGAAGAGTACATTCGTGACGAATGACCAAAAACTTTCAAATAGGGTGCAACTAGATGGTTAAACTTTAGTGGAAAATGATAATAGTGTCTCCAATAGATGTGCAAAATATCTACAATCTGAAGTACAATGGAAAAAAACAATTTTTAAGTGTCCCCTCACTCATTTACCTAGGGTACGGTAAAGTGACGATTGTCTTCGCTCTCGTTTAGGAAGAGTACGTTGGTGACGAATAACCCATTATATAGGAATTAGGGTCAACCATATGGTTACACATTAGTGTAAATGACTGTCTTTTACGTATGCATAACTTTAGCAGAGATTACGGAAAAAATAATCTTTCCTTAATATAACAAATTATATTCTTTTAGAGTTATTTACGTGTATTAATCAATTCCTAAGTTTAAAAGTCCGATTTCACTGAAGATACAAATGAGAATCAATATTTATTTAATCTAGATATAAAAGTATTTATTTTTAAATTTTTTATTTTTATTTTTCATAAGTTTTTAGAGTTATACTTCAACGGACTGGTTATTTAACCCTACTGCAATACCTGTCCAATGGACAAGCTACTTGGGGGCACTTGACTTTCCCCTAGGACATGTCAATAGCTAATAATGTAACTAGTAAAAGAGCTAGTAATGTGACTGACTCCCAAGAACCCATTGGAGATTACCATCCTTTGACTACTTTTGACTACCTCTTGACAGTCTCATTGTAGACTGTAGAGTGACGATTGACTTCCTCGTAGGACAAGCCCATGTTAAAATGGTTGGTCACCTGAGTAGTCGCGTGGCTAGGCGCCACAATAAGTGGTATGTCAAGTGGTTAGTTCGGGACTGTCCCGCCGAACTGCTGGGATATTTTCAGATACATTTGAGTGACTGTGAAATCAATCTTAACTGATGAAACTCCTAGCATCCACCAGTATCATGTGCCGAGAAATAATAATCAAGAAAGTGACAACAAAAGAAATTTTTATGCATTTGTTTTTTTTAATATAAACAAACCAAATGTAAAGATTTTAAGAAAGAATTTTATTAAAAAATTTTAAAATTACGTACTTTATTCCTATATGTAAAATTCTGAATATTTTCGAGTAATTTTGTTGAAAACCAATTCCAGTTCTCTGTGTATTTTGAAAATAATCACAATATTTCTTTAACAAAAGATTTTTTGTTAAAATGTATATCATTATTTATAACGTATAATTGGAATTTTTTTCCCACAATATATAATCGTTTAATGCCCCTATTATGGTTTACAACTCAACTCAGTTGAGTTGAAATTGAAACAACTCAACTTTAGAACAACTCAACTTATATTTGGTATTATGAATTACAACCAATTTCAGTTGTAATTGTGTTGATGTTGCCAACCTAAAAAGTGCTTTTTTGTCATAAAATTAAGTGAAAAGTTTATGAATTTCTGTTTTTCGTAAATGACAAATGTATTGAACATCTTTTTATTGTAAATTCGCTTGAAATCAGTGATTAATGAAATTTAAAAAAAAAATGTTTAAAAAAAAACTTTACTTTGTTTTATATTAAAAATTTATTCTAAACATTTGAGTTGTAATTTGTTACAACTGCTTTTGATAAGTTGTAATTTTTTTCAAAAAAGTTGTAATAAATTTCAACTTTAAATTTTAAGTTGTTATCGATAATACCAAAGAGCAAAATTTCAACTAAAGAAGAGTTGAGTTGTAAACCATAATAGGGGCATAAAATTTTTCTGGGATTTTATTTATAAGTTTTTAAATGATAAAATTAAAATTTTTCGAGTTTATTTTAAAACAAATCAATCTAAAATTTACGAAAAACGCTGAGATCTGAGAATGAAATTGTTAAAAATCAACTTGTAGTTGACTTAAAGTAGCGTGGAGCCTACAATAAAAATCGTATATTTGTTAATGGTTTAATGAAGGTATTTTAAGCTATTTGACTTTTATGAATACGAATTTTGTGAATTTTGCTGAATTTGTTTAAAAAACTTAAAATAAGTTTTTATGAATAAAACCGTAAATGTTTACAATGCAGCAACACTGTCATTATAAAGTTTACAAGATCTTCAATGGTTTACAATAAGAAAATAAGTGTTACCATTTATTTTCAAAGTTCAGTAAGAGTTTGAACAGAACAAGCACGGCATGACATTTTCCATATAACTTGACAGAAAACCCTGTAACCGGTTTGTAATGAAATTTGTTTTAATTTAAGTTGACTAAAGATGACACATTATGGAAATAGATGACAGAAAGAGGACATGAATTGTAAAGATGACAGCCAGTTAAAATAGATGATTGTCCTCTATAGAAGGGGACGTATGGTCAGCTTACGATATACATACATAAATGTAGAACTCATAAAGAGTTAGAAGTATAGGAAAAGAGTTTGAAGTACATTTCTTTCCTCACTATTAAAAGTTTATTTGGGTTTCGTAACTTTAAAGTTTGTATATTTCCTCTCTTAATATCCAGATGTATTTCAAAAAATTCTAGTCTTAATATGCAGATGCATTTCGAACAATTTTACCCGTTAATTATACATCTTTCAATCCATACGGATTTTTTGGATTGATACAATATTGCGCACCAAATATATCTGTATCCAATTTAACCCGAAAAGTAGCCGAATATGCATTATCCACATTACTATTATTGGGAAACCCTTTATATAAACAAATACTAATATAACAAAATAAAAGTGTAAACATAATACGTTTAAAGCTCGACTATATTTTACGTAGTATTATTATAACATTTACCACAAAAACATTAAGTTAAAACAACAATTACAATAACAACAAAATATAAATAAATTATACATGCAGACGTGACTAATTATATTAATAGTTACAAACCTAGAACTACAACAACTATAGTAACAAAGAACAACAATAAAAAGTGAAATTAATATGAATCACATCAAAATATTTTATATTTATTTATACAAACAGATTCACTTTTTTATGTATGTGTAAAACCATTTAAATTAATAATTTGTTAATAAATTCATGAAGGAAACATATATACATATGTATGTTAGTACATAAGTATATAATGCTATGGGTTGTATATAATAAAAAAAGGAATATATGTACATATGTAAAGGTACACCATATTTCTTAATGAGTATAAAGGTCCTAGAACAATAATCTAAAAGAAATAAATGTGTAGACTCATTACGAATATCGACAATAGCGTTTCGGCTTATATTATTCAAAGTTGTGCCGGTTTTTATATTTACTTACATATACACACATATAATATGCATATAACAACATTTAACATAGTTATGAGCTCTATAACACTATTGGTGATTACAGTTTTATCGGAGGTACATATATGTGGGGTAAAATAATGAATCGATTTTTACTTTTTTCAATAGCTTTTGTCCTTGGGTCAAAGGGATAACAAAGTTTACATGGACGAAAAGACGGTCGGACATCGATAAATTGATTTAGATTCTAAGTCGATTGCTATACTTACATCTAGAACGAACCAATGCATAGATAAGCACAAACCCACCCAGGTAGCATTTGGAAGATTGTTGGATGATTAATCAGTAAACTGACTCATTTTTGATGATCTAAACGCGACTAATAAGTTGAGCGCTTAATAAATGATTCGAAAATGATCCCGATATATGATTGTAAACTGATTATTTGAAAAACAACACCAAAATGTATAGCAATCATAAAAGACTCAAAAATCACTATAATATGATTCGAAAATAATTCTAAAACGACCAGTAAGTCGGCTCATTAATGACTCAAAAAAAAAAAAAAAAAAAAAAATAAAAAATGAGTCAGAACTGATCAGATGTTGGACTCATAAAAGACCCCTTTAGAAGAGTTGCGGGTAGGGTACCATTTTCTCCCGACGAATGTATCATTTATGATCAGAAAATGAGCTCATATAAAATTATCATCATTTTAATCGTGCTGAAGAGTCATAAATGACTCGAATGTGATCAAAAATTTAAAAAAATGCTAGCTGGGCATAATACCATCTCCACTATAGAAATGATGATAAAATGATGATGTAAAGTTTGATCAGTTTACTAAACTAAACTTAAAAATAAGTAATAATTATTAAAATAGCTATTTAAATTAGCTTTGCAAAGGTAAGAGTTATAAAATACAATTTTGTTGCACATCACTTTCACTTGTTCTTAAATAAAAACATAATTAAATTACTGAGTGCATATGTAGTTAGTACGTAAATCATTATCATCGAATATCACATGTACATCGGTTTAATTCTGTTTTTGTTGGAAAGCTTTCAAATGAAAGTGATTTAAAAATGTATCTCAAACTTTCCTTAACATTCCACATACGCTCTTACAATGTTATGTACGTGACACGATCGTACTTGATTATACCATTTTAATTATTGTTAAAAATAAATTGAAGTACCACAGGAAAAATTTTAGAACTTGTTCTAAAAAACACTAGTTCTAGAACGAGTTGTTATGCTAAAGTAATTCTAAGGAGTTTTCCAAGAACCAGTTCCTTGGCATATTGGTAGTATAATAGTTAAATCGAACGCATACTAGTTCCAAAACAATTTTTTGGAACCCGTCGAATGATATCAAAATATAAGTAGTTTACAAATTAATTATTAATACCTTTTTATGCTTATGGAATGAAACAAATATTTTTGGAAAGGGCTATATCCGATAGTTAACTAAACATTTTTATTTTTTCCTATGTACGTCAAAGTTTTGAGATAAAGAGGTTTAATTTTTCATCATCATTTAGGGGTGCTGGTTAAACATTTTAAAATGAATATTAATTTTGGAGTGCTTGTGACTTTTTTGGGGAACCTTATAATCACCACTAAATTTTCATTTGATTTTTAACAAAAACCTCCACTTAAAATAATGTTTAAGATTAACTCATTCATTATTCAAGAAAAAGTAAAAATCAGAACTAAATTAAATTATATCTATATATATAAAAATGAATGTGTGTTTGTTTGTATGTTTATATGTTTGTTTGAACGTTATAGACTACTAAACGGCTGAACCGATTTTATTCAAATTTTCACAGCATATTCCTGTATGTCTGGAATAGGTAATAGGCTACTTTTTATTTTGAAATTCCAAGTGGGAGAGGAGCCACGCCTATATTAAGAAAATATTAAATCCGTATATTTTAGATAATATAACAGTTAGAGTCCTCAAATTTTGTCGGAGCAACTTTAGTGTCAATATAATTATTTAGGACAAAAAGTAGGCGGACTATCATTAGGGGTCGTGGCACCTCCCATATAAATTAAATACAAAAATACGTTTATCTTGGAAACTATTACAGTTTGAATCTTCAAATTTTGCACGAAAAACTTTAACATCCATCTAAACATTTTGGGTAATAAATTGGCGGACTACCCATGAGGGGAGCGGCACCTCCCATATTAATCTATATATATATATATATATATATATATATATATATATATATATATATATATATATATATAAAAAATGAATGTGTGTTTATTTGTGGGTTTGTTTGTTTATTTGTTTGTAGTCTATAAACTGCTGGACCGATTTTCTTGCAATTTTCAGTGTCTTTGTGTATGCCTGGCTACTTTTTATTTTGATATTTCAAGTAGGCAAAGTGCCACGCCCACAAACAAAGTAAATATTAAAAGTAGTCTATTTCAGAAACTGCTACAGCTAGAGTCCTCAAATTTTGTATAGACAATTTTGACATAAATATGGACAATTGTGGGCAAAATGGGCGAACTGGTTATAGTGGGCGTGGCACTTCCTATATACAGAAATTATTGAATTAGTATTTCTGAGATAATATATGTATAAGTTAGAGTCCTAAAATTTTATGAGAGCCACTTTAGTAATAATATGAATATTTTAGACAAAAATGGGCGAACTATTAGTAAGGGGGCGAGATATCCCCATGTGAATTAAGTACAAAAATTCGTATATCTGAAAAACTATTAGAGATATAATCTTCAAATCTAGCAAGATCAACTTAGACATCCGTGTGAACATTCGTGTAATAAATTGGAGGATAAGCATTAGGGGGCGTGACACCCCCATATGAATAAAATACAAAATTTCGTATATATGGGAAACTATTAGAGATAGAATCATCAAATTTTGACAACAGCTTGACACCTATGTGAACTATAACAGGTAGGAGACCTGAACTGTTGTACAAGTAGCTTTAGCATCAATATGAACATTTGGTTTAAGAATAAGTCGACTAGAAATACTGGGCGTGGCTCCTTCTATATAAATTAAATACTAAAAGTCGTATATCTGGGAATATATAACAACTAGAAAAAATTGTACATTGGAAAATGGTTTTTAGTGTAGCAAGGCACACTGGGTAAGCTAGTATTATTTATAAAATTTCAAATTTTATAGATAAAATTATTATAGATTAATTTAAAGTTGTTTCAACTTGGAGTTATTAACGAAGATGAACTACTACAAAATAAGGTAAATATCACGGGATTAGAATTGGCTCAGAATCTCTACGTGCCTTTATAGGCGTAGTTTACTATGGACCCTAATCAGACAATATTAATTTTGCCTACCAAGAAACGCAATGAAATGATTCCTGCTGATCTTTTTTGGGATCAGGGTTTTTTAAGTGCCTATTTTTGAAAAGTTTCTGTCTGAAAAACAAAGGGAGTAAAATGAAAAATGCTGCCAAATATTGTTATAAAGACTGTAATGTTAAAAAATAGGCTGTTGCGGAAATCGTTTAGTTGCAATAATAGGTAGTCGCGCAAATCTAGCCCGCATTGCATTTCGAAAACATTATTGACAATTAATTCCAGAATTATATACCTACGGATGGGAATATATTCCAAATAATTCATTTGTACATTCTCATTCACATTTTTCCGAGAAACTGTTGGAAGTATCACACAGTGGTATACAAACTTTTATTTTTGGAAACAATTCGGTATCTCAGTTTGGAGCTGAGGTGTTTCCGGGTTGATTGTAGGTGATTGAGAAATATTTATTTTTGGAATTATTTCCATTATTTGTTTAAGTAAAGTCAGTAAGACCTATAAAATTTTTTATATAAAATAACTAAAACTTTTTAAAGAATAATTTAAAAATTTGACGTCTAGATTTTTTTAATATTTTATCTGGACTTAGTAATAATTTTTAGACTTTCAAACAGAAATCGTTGAGGTTCCAAAACTGTTCTAAAGAAAATGTTTATGTTCTTTAAAGCTTTCCTTAACTATTACGAGAGTAAAAATTTGAGCTGAGGTGTTTCCGGGTTGATTGTAGGTGATTGAGAAATATTTATTTTTGGAATTATTTCCATTATTTGTTTAAGTAAAGTCAGTAAGACCTATAAAATTTTTTATATAAAATAACTAAAACTTTTTAAAGAATAATTTAAAAATTTGACGTCTAGATTTTTTTAATATTTTATCTGGACTTAGTAATAATTTTTAGACTTTCATACAGAAATCGTTGAGGTTCCAAAACTGTTCTAAAGAAAATGTTTATGTTCTTTAAAGCTTTCCTTAAATATTACGAGAGTAAAAATTTGAACAAAAATCATTGATTAAAGAACTAGTTCTCCACTAGAACTAGTCGACCCCATAACTCTTTCACAGAATCAATTCCGAAGGTGACAATTTCGACCAAAAATCATTCACCATTATCGGGTATGTTGTGCGCTCCCTTACCAGTGCTTTAATTGGGAAACCTCTAGAACACTAACCTACTGGAGGCCATATATTTTTACTATGTATTATTACATAGTCCGTCCGAACGGATAGCTATTGGTCTGAATTTTTTTAGTAATATTCTTTATAAATGTTTTTTTTTTTGGTATTAGAAATGGACTTATTTCTGATCTACAGAGAATACTTTCGGGAATCGACATACAAATGGACAAAAATTAAATTGTCCATCGTATACATAAGTACTATAAGTATACACTTAACAAAGAAAAACAATCTTTTATGCAAAGTACGAGCATTTTACGCACACACGCATCAAACCACATCGCACAACACACGTCACATCGCGTATACCTTTCAACAAATTGTCGCACGTAATTCAGAACTGTGAATACAAACGTGTTGAAAACAATTAAAACAAAAGTGCATTTGTCTACGCGACCCAATTACAAGAGAAATATGAGCCAAAAATTAAAAAGGGAAAATATTCAAAGTTGTCGTAGAAGTTACCATATTCACGCACGTACAACGCACTTTTTACGTTACACTTAATGATTTTATTACAATTATTCACTTTTTATTCTTACTAGCTTCATTCCAAAGGTAAAAAAACTATAAAAATGCGCAAAGAGTTGACAAGTTCACATGCTGCTGCAAGAACACAAAAGAAATTTCTAAAGAAAATTATAATAGTTTGGGAAAACTTTTCATAAGTATTTGTTAAGTATATCTAACATTTCTAGGTGAGAACAAAGAGTGTTATTTCATAAATCATCAGGTCATAAAGGCAAGCACATCCAAAGCAGCGAATTTTTTATGTTAAGTGATTAAACTACATATTTATTTAAATTTTGCTTATTTTCTTTTTTTCCACATTGGACAAAATGTAAAACAAAACACTTTTGTATAATTTAAAACACGCAAATAGAGCCACAACCTATACCGCCAAATATTGGTATTTTTAAAGTATTTTGCTTAACATAAGCTGCTAAAAACAGCATTGTTGGCTAATGTGGTATTGTTGTAGATTCGTTCATTTGAATGACCATAAACCACTTTTAATTACATACAAACTGTAAACAGGGCAAAACTACATAAATACAAAAAACAAGTGGAACACAAACATACTAAACACTAGTACTTGGTCACTGAGAAACCCAGCAAACACAGAGGTTGGACATAAATTAAACGAAGATTTGAAATTAAACTTTATCTTATTGACAAATGTAATTTTGCTTGATTTAAATTATTTTATGTATACTATTTATATAAAGGTACGTTCATTCCTAACAAATATTTGACGAAAAAGACGTATCCACTGTTTTTATACCCACCATCAAAAAAGGGGATATATTGATTTTGTCATTCCATTTGTAACATATCGAAATAAATTTGTAACACATAGACCCACAAAAGTATATATCTGTATATATGTCTGTTGAAAGCAGGATAGGGTCCGAACGGAATGAGCTAGAGGATTCAAATTTTCCACAAATATTATATATAGGTAAGGTTTGTTTGGTATTGAAAATGGGCAATATCGGCTTTAACGGGCAATAAGTTTCAAATGATACAAAATCTCCCTACCAAATTTTATGAGGATCGATTCATAATTGACCCAACCCCCCAAGGTCCCCTTCAGAAAATGACTTTAACGCTCATTACTGGCTTAAAAATACTAGTATAGCAATGCAATGCTTAAAAATACGAGTAATGAAATTCGACATACATAAACTTAAATGGAGCCCAAATCTCTCTATAAAATGTTATATGGATCGGTCCATAGTTGACCCTACCCCACATAAGGTCCCCTTCAAAAAATGACTTTAACGTTCATTATTGGCTCAAAATACTAGTATAGCAATGCAATTTGACATAAATAAGTCTCTTATGATCTTAAACCTCTCTACCAAATTTTATGTGGATCGGTCCATAATTGACCCTTCCCCCCATATAAGGCCCCATTCAAAAAATGATTATACCGCTCATTACTGGCTTAAAAATACGGATATAGCGATGCAATTCGACACACATAAGTTATCCAAAATCTCCATAGTTGACCCTGGCGTCATGAAATAACTCCCAACGAAATAAATCCCCAAAACAAAAATAAAATAACTCCCTAAAAATTTGTTCAGAAAGCAAAAACAACGAAATTTGGGGATTTAATTCTTTTTTTGGGGCATTATTTCACATTTAAAATGGGGAGTTATTTCATTATAAGAGGATAAAACCCTTGCGCCCGGCCAAAGGCCGGCTATCCTACATATATTTTATTTCGAGTGATAACAGTAATATAATGAAATAACTCCCCAAAAATATTTTTAGGGATTTATTTTATTTTTGAATTTTGAGGAATTATTTCATAATGAAATAACTCCCCATTTTAAATGTGAAATAATGCCCCAAAAACGAATTAAATCCCCAAGTTTCGTTGTTTTTGCTGGCGCTGCGAATTATGGCCCCAGGTAAAATGGCCCCAAAATATAAAACGAAATATGGCCCCAACAAAGACACAGGGAACAAAAACACGAATTTTTTGTTTTTTTTATATTTTTTTTTTTTGGCGTATTTCAACATTTTTACATTTGGGGTAATACTACATATACCGCGATATTTTATACATAAAATACAACAAATATTATTACATAAAATATTTTTTATTAAATCGCGCGATTTTATAAAAAATGTTTTATGTAATAATATTTGTTGTATTTTCATAAAATGTTTGATAATTTTGAACATTCTTGAAATATATTTAAAAAAATAGAGATGAAATTCGACATAAGAAAGTTTCTTACGAGCCAGAACTTCTCTACTGACTTTTATGAGATTCCGAATATGATTACTTTAACGATCATTGCTGACTTAAAAATAAGTGAACAATTATGAAATATTATATAAGAAGCATTTATAGGAATGCAAATGTTCCTACCGAATTTCATGCGGAAAGTGTCGGAAAGTGATATTCGATGTAAAGATGTTTTATATGAACCAAAATCGGTAAAAAAAAAATTATGAAAAATTTTATAAAAATCAATAATTAACCTTATCTCTCATATAAAGTCCTCTTCAGTTAATTTGATGAGTAATATCACCCTGATGTTTATAGGGAAGCATTCCTTTTACAGCATACGGTTTGATGGTGGGTATATGAGATTCGGCTCAGCCGAATATAACACTCTCACTTGTTTATAAATGTTTCTTTTTTTTTTTGAACTTTCATGATTTTTGTAATTGAAAAAAATTTCACAACAAATAATAAAAGCGTTCTAAAGTGATAACTTATCCAAATAAATATATATTTAAAGGAATTCAAAATATAATTTTTTTAGGGGTCACGCCATCTTCGTCAAATATTTGATAGGTGTGAAGGTAGCTCAGGAAAAAATTTTTATCTTGGCCTGGTTTGAAGAAGATGGAATGCTTTAAAAATAATAGTATTTAAGTCAAATTTTGAAGGGGGCTTTGTATAGGTGCTATGTTCAAATGAGACCCTATAATTATAAAATTCATGAGAGTCATCAAGGCTAGTATAGAACTTGGTTTTGCAGCTTTTTGCCGAGATACGATTAATGAAATGAATTTTGAGAAACGGTATTATAGAATCAATTGTACTTTTATTTAAGTTGGGAATATTGACACCTTATTTTTCTCCATACAAACGTCCTAAAATTTTGTTGAAACAACTTTAGTATGATTATGAATAGAGGCTTAGCACCTCCCATATAAATTAAATAAAAATACTCAAATTTTGCACCAACATCTTTAACATCCATGTGAATATTTGGGTAATAAATTGGCGGATTAGCAATATGGGCATATCATATGTATGAATCAAATACGAAAATTCGTATATCCGGAAAACCATTAGAGCTAGAATCCTCAAATTATGCGAACTATTAATAGTGGAAGTGGCACCATTCATACAAAGTAAAAAATGTGTATTTCTTAGGAACTAGAAAAGCAAGAGTTTTAAAATTTGAACATATGCTTTCACTATACATACATATATATTTGATATTACAATTTTTATCCAAAGAAGTCCACCATAATATTGAAACATGAGACATAACTGGCCCAATCACACTTTAATAAAGCTACTGTGACTTAGTAGCACTAAGACACTATTTAATGATTATAGTTTTGGTATAAATATTACCTTTGCCTCTTACCATTTAATTGGGGTATATGCGAATTTGACTTCTTTGACACATGTACAGAAACCAGTCCCACCATTATCTGCAAAAGTGCCAAAGCTTTATAGTGTGAAAAGCTCTTGATTGCCTCCTTAACGATGCCAGTTAAAATAATTATCTTCCTCTTCTCCAAATATTGGTTCATCTCTGGTATCCGATATACAAATGAGAGTCCATTAGGAGTCCATTGTCTCTTCCATATCTTCCAGCCTCCTGGCCATGTTATCGATCATAGATTCCGGTTGGACATGACATCTACCTGTTAAGAGAAAAGTTTCCAGCATTTCGAACGATTTTCTTATATTCACAAAGTTTACTGCGGTCTTATTACGTACCCAGTTCTCGCCTGTTAATCAGGTTTTCTACGGGAAGGCGTCCTCTCTCGCAGAAGACAACTGTCCTCGAATGATTCAACTAGCACACTTGTAAACGTTTCTGCTTTGGCGTCTATATCCTCTTTATTTCAACATTGAAATGTATCCCGATCTTAACGGTGCTTTAGTAAGATCACGTTCCTAGATTAAAGCAATATGTATGTAACCTATGTTTATTTTAGCCATTTAAAACTAAATATTAATGTTTAAAAATAAGGATAATAATATAGTTACATTTAAAAATCTTTCGAACAGCTTTTGTATCTTACCTTTTCCTATTTTGATGAAACTAGATAAACACATTCATTGAATAAATACGAAGTTTAAAGTTCTCCAAAATTTTCAAATTCATTACGGTTTAGATTTTATCAAGGTTCAAAGTTCACATTTTTAAAGATTTTTTCAACAAGCATTAAATTTGATATCGTATATTTTCTAAACTATTTATCCCTTTTTTTAATCGTTTTAGTACCCAATTAAAGCCTATGTCTTAAAAAATTACAGTTTTAACATAAGGATGATGACATCAAAAACGTCTTTAGTCAGGTATATCTTTAAACAAGTGATAGTATTATATTCGGCTGTGACGAATCTCATATATCCACCATCAAACCGTATGCCTTAAAAGGAATGCTCCCCTATAAACATCAGGGTGATATTACTCATCAAATTAACTGAAGAGGACCTTATATGAGAGATAGGGTATTGGTATATAATTGACCGTTTTTCATAAATTTTTTACACCAATTTTGGTTCATACAAAACATCTTTACATCGAATATCACTTCCCGACACTTTCCGCATAAAATTCGGTAGGAACATTTACGTTCCTATAAATGTTTCTTATATAAAATTAATTAGAGAGATTTTGGATCATATGAAACTTATATGTGTTAAATTGTATCACTATACTCGTATTTTTAAGCCAGTAGTTAGCGTTAAAGTAATTTTCAGAAGGGGACCTTATATGGGGGGTAGAGACGATTATGGACCGATCAATATAAAATTTGGTAGAGTAGTTTTTGATCATAAGAGACTTACTTATGTCAAATTTCATTGTTTTACTAGTATTTTTAAGGCAGTAATGAGCGTTAAACAAATTTTCTGGAGGAGGCCTTATATGGGGGGTAGGGTCAATTATGGACCGATCCTCATAAAATTTGGTAGGGAGATTTTGGATCATATGAAACTTATTTATGACGAATTTCATCGCTATATTTTGAAATAGATATGCCCATTAAAGCTGTTTTTCGGGGGTCAACTTGTATGGGGGCTATACGAAAACGTAGACCGATATCGCCCATTTTCAATACCAAACAAACCTTACCTATAGAGAATATCAATCCTCTATCTCGTTCCGTTCGGGCTCTATCATGCTTTCAACAGACAGACGGACGGACAGACATGGTTAGATCGTCTTAGAATTTAATAAGGACCCAGAATATATACACTTTTGTGGGTCTATGACCAATATTTCGATGTGTTACAAACGGAATGACAAAATCAATATACCCCCATCCTTTTTGATGGTGGGTATAAAAAACGACCTTTCATTTTCTTTATGCCTTCAGTAACATTTCTTTATATTAACAGCAAAAACACATAAACATCAAAATGGAACCATGAGGGCATGAGGGAGAGAAGATCTACAGTTAATTAAATAATTTATTTTGATTTTTTTTTCAATTTGCTTGGAAATTTTGTATCTGGCAATTTGTTTTAAATTCACAAATCACACCCTGTAAAACATTTTTAAAACTTGTGAGCATTGTTATCCATACAAAATTTTAAAATAGGTTTTTTGTTTCAAATGTTTAACCTTTTGTTTGTTGGGAATACACGCCGTTACAAATACATACACAAACATTTAGAAAAACGTGAAGAACTGTGATCAAAATAGTTGAAAAATACACATAAAGAATATCGTCCCTGTTTTGAATATTAGTACTATGTGGGTTTTAACAAACCAAGCAAAATCTTTACTTATCCGGTAAGTAGGCAAGAAATATTGGAGCAAAGTGTACTTCCTTTTTGGGTGAATAACTACTTATTTTTGTTTGACAATGACCAAAAAATAACTGGTTACAAATGTGCTTACCCGACTTTTCCGGATTTAAAACCGACCTTACAGTTATTTTCTGTGTTTATTAGTATATTCTATTACCCAAAGCCCCATTAACAAATTTTTTTATCGTGCTATTTGGAATAGTTTTTACATGAAGGTACAAATCAATATATCTTCAAAAATCTTCTAATATCGACTAGGCTTAAAACCATTAACCAATTCCTTATTAGACATACGTTCTATACATCTGGCAACAAATCCTACCCAAAAAAATTAAATAATTTTATTAATAAAGACCGCTCATTACCAAGTAATGTGTGAAATAAGTACATTACCTACAAAGATTTAAACAGCTTAAATCTATTACAATTCCATGATTTATTGTGTGTAAAAGATTTAAGGTTTTTAAAAAAAATATATATAATTTTGTTCTACACAAATTGATAATGAAACTAGTTAAATACGGTTAAAGTGCTTTTAGGGGCAGGACATAGTATGGGAGATATGACCAATTATAGACCGATCGTAAAAAATTCTTTAAGCAAAATTTCTGTTCATAAAAGCTATATTTCAGTCAAATTTTGTATCTATATCGTAATTTAGTAATAAGTAATGTGTGTTTAAGTGATTTTCTGAAGGGAACCTTGTATGGGACCGACCGCACCCATGTTATGAACCGATCGTGAAAAAATCTAAAAATAGAATTTTTGTATACAAAATTAATATTTTGGCCAAATTTTTTATCAATAGC
Organism: Lucilia sericata; assembly: GCF_015586225.1. Lineage (NCBI taxonomy): Eukaryota > Metazoa > Arthropoda > Insecta > Diptera > Calliphoridae > Lucilia > Lucilia sericata. The sequence continues at coordinate 435,508 of NW_023994043.1, forward strand.
TTTATTTGGTAATGAGTAATGTGCGTTTAAGAGATTTTTGTAAAAGGACCTTGTATGGGAGCTATGACCAATTATGTATATCAAGACAAAATTTCAAAATTCTGTATCTATATCACTATTTGGTAATGAATATTGTGCATTTAAGTGATTTTCTGGAGGGGACCTAGTATAAGAGCTATGACCAAATATGGACCGATCGTAAAACAATTTTATAGTTTAATTTATGTATATAAGAGCAATATTTTTGCTAAATGTATGGATATCAATATTTTGTAATGAGTTATGTGCGTTTAAGTGATTTTCGGGAGGGAACCTTGTATGGGAGCTATGACCAAATATGGACCGATCGTAAAACAATTTTATAGTTTAATTTATGTATATAAGAGCAATATTTTTGCTAAATGTATGGATATCAATATTTTGTAATGAGTTATGTGCGTTTAAGTGATTTTCGGGAGGGAACCTTGTATGGGAGCTATGACCAAAGTTGGACCGATCATGAAAAAATGCTCAAATAACATTTCAGTGTACAAAAGTAGTATTTATGCCAAATGTTTTATGGGTATCACTATTTGATAATGAGTTATGTGCCTTTAAGTGTTTTTCTGAAAGGGACCTTGGGAGCTATGATCAATTATGGACCGATAGGAAAACAAAATCACAGTAATATTTGTCTGTATATGAGCAATGCTTGTGCTAAACTTTATGTAAATATCTTAATTTAGTAATTAGTTATGTGCGTTTAAGTGATTTTCGGAAGGGGACCTTGTATGGGAGCTATAACCAATTATGGACCGATCGGAAATAAAATTCACAGTAATATTTTCGTGCATATGTGGATATCTTAATTTTGTAATGAGTTATGTGCGTTTAAGTGATTTTCGGGAGGGTACCTTGTATGGGAGCTATGACCAATTATGGACCGCTCGGAGAAAAATTTCACAGTAATATTTTCGTGCATATGAGCAATACTTGTACCAAATTTTATGTGGATATCTTAATTTTGTAATGAGTTATATGCGTTTAAGTGATTTTTGGGAGGGGACCTTGTATGGGAGCTATGACCAATTATGGACCGCTCGGAGAAAAATTTCACAGTAATATTTCTGTGCATATGAGTAATACTAGTACCAAATTTTATATGGATATCTTAATTTAGTAGTGAGTTATGCGCGTTTAAGTGATTTTCGGGAGGGGACCTTGTATGGGAGCTATAACCAATTATGGATCGATGGAACAAAAATTTCACAATAATATTTCTGTATGTGAGAGCAATACTTGTTCCAAATTTTATATGGATGTCTTAATTTAGTAATGAATTATTTGCGTTTAAGTTATTTTTGGGAGGGGACCTTGTATGGGAGCTATGTCCAATTATGGACCGATCCAGAAAATTTTTTCTCTGAATGAATTCTATTCACATAAGATTTTAATTTGTAAAATTTTGTAAAGATTTCGACATTGTTAACAAAAAACCCATTTTCCGGGAATATGTACTTTTGTATGGGAGGTATATGAAATTGTTGACCGATTCTGGCAATTTTCAGCAGGACTCAAGCCCTTGTGTAGAAACGAATGTATGGTCATTTTCATGGAATTATCTTGCACAGTTTACGAGAAAATTACATCAGAATGTGTAAAAAATGCTTATTTCTTTCGAGGTTGTTTCAAATTTTGATTCATAACTTTTCCCGGTGTGAACCGATTTTGCTTATTTTCAATACCAAACTGCCTAGGACAATAATAAATATTTTGCGTGAATTTCGTTAATGTTTGTTGCTTCGTGTTAACGTGAGAATGTTTTATACAGACAGACGGACGGACGGACAGACGGTCATAGTTAAATCGACTCAGAATTTCATAAGGTCCAAGAATATATATACTTTGTTGGGTCTCAGATGAATATTTCTTGGTGTTACACACGGAATGACAAAGTTATATATACCCTCTATCACCACTGATGGTGGTGGAGGGTATAAAAACTCCACATAGGACTTTTTGGAAAACAATTTTTATATTTAGATATTCTTCCCATTTTATATACAGATTTTAAGATTTCATACGAAATTTAGGTTTAGGGACTTTAAGAAGGAGTATATTTGTTAGCATTACATCCATAACATCAGCGATATTTACCTTTGCAAACGTATTCTATCTAAATCAGCGGACAAATTGACCAAAATGAAGAATTTAAGACGGTAATATAAAAACAGGTATACAGCGTCATCTAAACAATCTAAATAAAGACCTAAAAGTCTCGGTCCTAATGAGATAGTGGAAGTCAAAGGTCATAAGTATAAAATCTTTGCATATATCTCTATGATTGTTCGTCGTACAACTTTTGATGTTATTACAACTCTTGTAAAGAATACAATTTCCAATTGGATCATTCGTTGTTTTTGAATTATTTTCTTTAGCAGTGCTTCTTAAAAACATCAATTAGATTAACACTAATAAAGATATTGTAATTACTATTCTTGTATAAATTATCAGAAAATACTTATTTAATTCTTATTAAATCATTTATCTTAAAATTTCGACTTATTTGCACAGCATCTGTCTAGGCAAAATTTCAAATATGTTTAGAAGTTGCAATTAAACTTTCAATTTGAAATTTTATTTGGTGGACTTAATCTACCAAATATGTAGACGAAATTTCATATATTTGTACCGAAAGAAGTAAGTTTCTTTCGTAGCAAGTGTATGAAATTTCGTTTTCGGTACCGATTACGGTGTATGGGAAAACATGCCTTAAGTCCCCAATATGTTTTAATAATGACTATTTCAATTATTTACATATGATATGCAGAAAAAGCATTATTAGCGAAGCCGAAGTTCGATACACCCCAGAGGTGAAAGCGCCTGCGCCATGCCGAAGGCTGGCTGTACAGAAAATCTTATAATGAAGAATAAACAATAAATATCTTTAATTATGTTATTTTATGTATAAAACTATACATAATTTTAAATATTTAGTTCATTGGAGACTCCGTTCGTAGCGCCTATGCATTTATAAAATTCATTAAAATTTACGAAATATTTTTTTCCGTAAAAAAACTCGCTGAATTGATGCTGGAGGAATGAAAGAATATAAATCTGTTATTTTAAAACAGTAATAGTGATTTTAATAGAATCCGAAACGATACGAATTTTGTAATTGTGGTCCTAATTTAACAATTGTGCTCTACATGTGAAAACTATAACTTGAGGTCTAAAAAAAAAATAGTCTTTAAGACTAAAATATAACGATATGGTTGCATTGTCAAATAAAATGTATTTTGAAACATAACCCCTTCCATGACTTGGCAGATATTTTGAAAAATCGCATCACAATTTAGGGAAAACATTAGGAGTTTAATTGTGATACCCTTAAAATGATTCATCTCTAATTTGGTAATCTTGTTAATTATGTGATCCCCTGTACTTCTAACAAGTTTATTAGATTTGTTATTGATAGATCTTTGACACAGTTCAGATCATGCTTGGATTCTTCTTCTTCTAAAAAATGTCTGAAGAAATTGCTATGGGGTAGTCCATGTGATCTGGCATCCGTTCAATTACACAGTCCTTATCATCTTGATCTATTACGTTGGAATCTTCATTGTCTTACAAGTGGCCAAACAGATCGGAAAATATATTTCCGAACTAAATAAAATCCATTTACATTTCATAAACACCAGTATAGAGATTGCAGGACCGAAGAACAGTGTTTGCATCCCAGCCTAATCTTGTTGATATACTGATTCGGAAGATCCTATCAAAGTATATATAACATGTCTGCTGTTGCAAAATCGCTACAGACATATTATCAGATATTAAAAGGGCTTAAAACTGGTAGTTACCCACGCTTTACACAGAAGCATTGAAAAAAGTATTGAAAAAATGTCCTTTTTTATATCTTTAGCACTTTAAAAAAGTATTGAAATATGTCCTTTTTTATAAACAAATTTAATAGTTTTTATAAGTGTACTCTTCTATGTGAAAAAATATCATTTAGCATGTCTTCGTCCCATTCTTCAGCTATGTATTTTTATTTTCTTATTTGGCGCCTATTTAATTTTATATTTTAATTTGTTTTTGTTTCGTCGCTCACAAAATAATAGATGAAAAGTATAAAAACACTAAACTAATTCCAGATTTAAACAAACAGATATTGGTTACAATACTCTCACATGTGCCGTTTACACAACCCACAGTGGGGTAAAATGAAAATTTTCTGGAAATAAATCCGGCATTTCTAAATGGCTAGTCTGATCGGGATATAATTTTGACATGGGCGTAGCCAAGGAGTATTCAAAGTTTTGAAAATAATCCCAACAAATGCTCCAGTGACGGAGCTATGGGGTAGCTTCGACGTGTACAATTTTTAAACGACTTCCATTTTTTGTTTCTCAACCGATTTCAAAGATTATAATATTTTTGGAAAGCGCTAAGTTAGGTGTTAAAAAGTATGCAGGCTAACACATTGGTGAGATGTTAACCTCATCAACATTACGCCCATGCTGAACTCGCAGCTCACGCTCTCTATTGGTTGCTTGCCCTTTGAAGCGGGTCCACTATCTTATTGTTCACCGGATCTTCTACCTTACTCAGTTGGTCTATTGAAATTTTGCCTGTCGGATTACCGGCATCGTAAACTGTATAGCAGAGATCGTCCTGGTGTCTTCTTCTCGCAATTTTGGCGTAAGATGGCGGCTCATTTCCTTTTCCACTGTCTAGCCTCTCTTTCCTCGCTTTTCGGGGCTTCTTTTGAGATACCCGTACCTTCGAGGTTGATTTCGCCGATGTGATCGCCTTCGGAATATCAATCTTGGCGTTGTCACCCTTACTCTCAGGATTCTGACTTGAGGTTCCTTTGAGTGAAGTATGGCTTGGCTTCGACTGTGTATTAGAAGACGGGGAGCTCTTCTTAGGTTTATTCTCAGTTATAAACTCTTCGGGAGACCTGATCCTCTTTGCCGCAGATCTTGTAAGAGAGTCCGATTTTTCCTTTGGAGTGTCGTTGGATTGACTTACTATGATTTCCTGAAGCACCTCTTTCAACTTCCTCCTCTGTGCTCCAGATAGTCATTACTTAGTAATAGGTAGTTTAGCTATGTTATAACTCATCTGTTTCACCATTTGCTCTACTTCATTCTTTTTGGCATTTGCTAAATCAAGTACGAAATTGGATTATTTCTAAATTCCATACTAAAATCTAATATGGATTCGAGGTTATTTCAAGAAAAAAATCTTAAATTGAGTACGTCCAAAAAAAGGCTTAAATCGTGCTAAAATCAACTCTTTCATACTTGTCTGATTCGTGCTTGATTCAAGCCAAAACGTACTTATCGTACTATTAAACCGATCTGAAAATGAGATTTATAAATTATATTAATTGTGACAAATTTGGATAGTTGATATAAGCAGAGTTTAAATATTAGTAGATGCTTTTATATTTTTATTTTTGACTTTGCAATAAATATGCATTTACCTCATATTTAAAAATATGCATATTTAAAAAATGGTTCTGTTCAAAATATTTCTAGTATTTTTGCTAAAAATATTTACCCATACAAACTATTGCATATTACAGCTTACAGACAAATATAAAATGTTTTCACATACAATATATTACGCAGCAACTCGCTAACATATTTATAATACCCACATATATTTCATATGGCTTGCCTATAATATTAAAATATTTTCCTACACAAATTATTCGAAGTCAACAATATTGAAGCCATGCAAGCAGTAATATACGAACATGAAATGTACGCAAGCAGAGCATATATGTGCCGACGAAAACACGAAACAAAACGATAGTCGCGACTATCAGGTTACAATATTTTTACTATCAAACTTAAATATTATTTACTATAGGAAATGACTTATGGTCTAAAATTTAACATTTCATGTTGAACTTGAAAAATTATAAAATGTGAAAAATGTATGCAAGATATAACCAAACTTTATTTAGAAAATAATTGAAAACGTTTATATCTACATATGTATGTTTTATGTATATTATGGGAAAAATGTATGCATGAAATAACCAAATTTTAATTAAAAAATTTTTGAATTGAATTATTGAATGTACAGTCACACAGAAAATATTACGTACCCCTCATAAATGTACCGTACCGCTCATAATTGGAATAAAATAAAAAAAGTATTTATTTAAAAGTTTATATTATCAAACAAAAACATTTATTTCATTTATCATCATTATTAGAATACCTTTAAATTATAAAAAACACAAAAAACGCATTTTCGCAACACAGATAATTATACGTACGATAAAAAAAAAATAATTTATGTATATTAATATTTGAATTATATACATTATGTGTTTAGTACTTGGTTGGGCCTCCCTTTGCCTCAACCACCGCCTTCAACCGATTATTCATAGAAAACACAAGTTTTTTTGTAGTTTCACTATTTATTTGGCTCCATTCGTATTTTAGGCCCTCCTTCAGTTCTTCTTTGTTCCTGAATGATTTTTTCCTTATGCGACGTTCTAATTCATCCCACAGATGTTCTATTGGGTTGAGGTCTGGCGATTGGGGAGGCGAATGGAGCTGTTTCGGTACGTTGTAAAGCAGCCACTCCTTCACAAGATGCGAAGTGTGCTTAGGGTCGTTGTCTTGTTGGAAATACCAGGTACCACTGAGACCCAAATTGGTTGCCGATTCCTTCAAACTACTTTTAAGAATGTCGAGGTATACAAAACGATCCATAGTTGTTTCCACAAATTGTAGTTTTCCCACTCCACTCGCCGACATACAGCCCCAAACCATTACCGAACCACCGCCATGTTTAACGGTGGGAATAAGGTTTTTCGGCTGCAACTCTGTATTTTTTTTACGCCAAATTTTTTGTTTGCCATCGCATCCCAATAAATTATATTTACTTTCGTCACTAAATAACACATTTGCCCAGAAATCTGTGGGTTTGTCCATATATTTTAGTGCGAAATCCAACCGCTTTTTTCTATTTATTTCATTGATAAACGGTTTTTTTCTGGGCACGCGGCTACGGAATCCATTTTTTCTCAAAACGCTTCGAACTGTTTCAGAATGCACATTGATATTATGATCATTCTCCAAAGTATTTCTTATTTCTACGGCTGTAATTTTAGGATTTTTATCCACAACATTTTTAATATACCGGGCAACTCTTGGAGAAATTTTGGGTGGACGGCCAGTTTTAGCTTTGCTTGCTAATGAATTCGTCTCAGAAAAATGTTTTAATATTGTTTGCACAGTTGACTTAGCACGCCCGATAGTTTTAGCGATTGAGTTCAACGAATTTCCTTCTTTTCTGAGTTTAACTATTAGTTCCCGCACTTCAATGCTAACGTCTTTAGTTTTTCGGCCCATTTTTGCAATCTATAATTTTAACTCTTTTTAAATTACTTAAAATTTCGCCAATCTACGTACAAATGAAGCCTGAAGCATTTTAATGTAATTACAAAAAAAAAAATACCGTTAATTTACAGCGCCACAAAGCATCGTACGTACAATTTTCTGTGTTGCCATATGTGTTTTTTGCGCTTAGACGCTTAAAACGCATAGTAAATATGATTTTTTTTATTTGATTAAGTAAATGGTAAATGGTAATACCTGCAAATTAATTGAAAAAAAAATAATTTAAAATCGCTAATTACTTCATATACAGCATTTTATGGGGGGGTACGTATAATTATCTGTGTGACTGTATGTATTTATTAAATTTATGTTTAATTTTTATGTGGAGTATTAAAATGTATGTATTTGTATTGATTGTAATATAATTAGAAAAAAATTATATAAATACTTAGAGGATCATATGAATGTATATCAAATATGTATATATGTATGTAAAAAATTGTTTTTACAGGCTATATTTAAACATATTGTTTGTAACAGGATGATATGAATATAAAGAAGAAACACTAACAATAAGTTTGTAAACAGGTTTCGATTCTGGCAATTTTCAGCAGGGATCAAGATCTTGTGCAGAAACGAATGTATGGTGATTTTCATGGAATTATCTTGCATAGTTTTCGAGAAAATTACATCAGAATGTGTAAAAAATGCTTATTTTTTTCCGAGGTTGTTTTAAATTTTGATTCATAACTTTTCCCGCTGTGAACCGATTTTGCCCATTTGCAATACCAAACAACTTAGGAAAATGAAGAACATTTTGGGTGAATTTGGTTAAGCTCTATTGCTTCGTTTTATCGTGAGCGTGTTTTACACAGACAGACGGACAGACGGACATAGCTAAATCGACTCAGAATTTGATAAGGACCCAGAATATATATACCTTGTATATATACCCTCTATCACCACTGATGGTGGTGGAGGGTATAAAAACACATTCGTCATAAAAATGACCTGTAACAGCACCTTTTTTTCCTACTTTTCACGCACATTCCATAACGGTGGATTACGATAGGTCATTTTTATACCCACCATCAAAAAAGATGGGGGGTATATTGATTTTGTCATTCCGTTTGTAACACATCGAAATATTGGTCATAGACCCACAAAAGTATATATATTCTGGGTCCTCATTAAATTCTAAGTCGATCTAGCCATGTATGTCCGTCTGTCCGTCCGTCTGTCTGTCTGTTGAAAGCACGATAGAGTCTCAATGGAAAGAGCTAGAGGGTTGAAATTTCACATAAATATTTCTTACAGATAGGGTTTGTTTGGTATTGAAAATGGGCAATATCGGTCCACATTTTCTGATAGCCCCCATACAAGTGGCCCCTCGAAAAGCAGCTTTAACAGCCATAACTTGTTTAAAAATACGAATATAGCGATAAAATTCGACATAAGTAAGTTTCTTATGATCCAAAATCATTATGCAAAATTTTATGAGGATCGGTGCATAATTGACCCTACCCCCCATATAAGGTCCCCTTCAGAAAATGACTTTAACGCTCATTACTGGCTTAAAAATACTAGTATATAGATGAAATTCGACATAAGTAAGTTTCATACGAGTCAAAATCTATCTAAAAAATTTTATGAGGATCGGTCCATGATTGACCCTACCCCCCATATAAGGTCCCCTTTAGAAAATGACTGCAACACTCATTAATGGCTTAAAAAAATACGAATGTAGCGATGAAATTCGACACAAATAAATTTAATACGAACCAAATTCTGTCAACCAAATTATATTAGGATCGACCCATAATTGACCCTACCCCCTATATAAGGTCCCCTTCAGAAAATTACTTTAACGCTTATAACTGACCTAAAAAATACGAGTATATAGATGAAATTCGACATAAGTAAGTTTCATTCTAGTCAAACGAGGTTTGATGGTGGGTATATAAGATTCGACATAGCCGAATATAACACTCTTACTTGTTTGCTTTACCTTTGAATTGGTGGAGGGAAGAAGATATGTACGTGTGATGCAAAAATACATTCGTCATAAAAATGACCTGTAGTAGAACTTCTCTTTCCTACTTTATCATTTTACGCACATTCCTTAACGATGGTTTACGCAAGATCCTTTTTTTTGCTTTACTTGAATTTGTGGTGGAGAGAACAGGAAAGAAATATCATTATTATTTAGTCTCTCTCATGCAAATTCAAAAGGTTGGCAATGGCATATGCAAATTTATTAACACCTATATATTTTTTTCTTCGCGCCTGTTCATTCATTATTGTAAGATAATTGAGAGTATGTAATAATAATTTATAGAAATGTGACATACGTATATGTACCTGCATATGAAAAACATACATGTATATGTATGTAATACACTCATACATTTTTGTTGTTTTAACCTTCCACAATGTAAAATTACAAAAACAACTTTTTATGTTTTTATGTCTCCTCTTAATTTTTTGCCATCCTGTTACAAATTTCTAAAATACCTATAATTTCCTTCATTATTGATCATTTCATAGACACTACTAATGCATTACTACCTGTTTACAAACTTATTGTTAGTGTTTCTTCTTTATATTCATATCATCCTGTTACAAACAATATGTTTAAATATAGCCTGTAAAAACAATTTTTTACATACATATATACATATTTGAATATATTTTTACATTCATATGATCCTCTAAGTATTTATATAATTTTTTTCTAATTATATTACAATCAATACAAATACATACATTTTAATACTCCACATAAAAATTAAACATAAATTTAATAAATACATACATTCAATAATTCAATTCAAAAATTTTTTATGCATACATTTTTCCCATAATATACATAAAACATACATATGTAGATATAAACGTTTTCAATTATTTTCAAAATAAAGTTTGGTTATATCTTGCATACATTTTTCACATTTTATAATTTTTCAAGTTCAACATGAAATGTTAAATTTTAGACCATAAGTCATTTCCTATAGTAAATAATATTTAAGTTTGATAGTAAAAATATTGTAACCTGATAGTCGCGACTATCGTTTTGTTTCGTGTTTTCGTCGGCACATATATGCTCTGCTTGCGTACATTTCATGTTCGTATATTACTGCTTGCATGGCTTCAATATTGTTGACTTCGAATAATTTGTGTAGGAAAATATTTTAATATTATAGGCAAGCCATATGAAATATATGTGGGTATTATAAATATGTTAGCGAGTTGCTGCGTAATATATTGTATGTGAAAACATTTTATATTTGTCTGTAAGCTGTAATATGCAATAGTTTGTATGGGTAAATATTTTTAGCAAAAATACTAGAAATATTTCGAATGGGAGCAATTAAATATATTATATTCATAAAATATATTTAGGTAGGTAGGTAGGTAGGTTTATAGGAGGATGTATACTACATCAAATCCGAAGAAATACACCTAGGCCACTATCGGGCCTGTTGTGCGCTCCAATTCAAGAAAAAAAAAAAAAAAAAAAAAAAAAAAAAAAAAAAAATTGTTCACTGAATGTATTATTTTTCCATGTTCAGAAACTCAGTTTCCTGGACGTAATTCCTAAGAATCTTCCAATCGGTGTTGGTTAAGAATGTTATTTCTGGAATAACATCACTTCCAAGATACTTGGATCTAACTTCGACGAATGCCTGACAATGGCAAAGAAAGTGCTCCAGAGTTTCACTGTCCTCTCCACATGCTCTACATTCGTCTGAATTCGCACGTCCAATTTTGTATAGATGTGCTCGTAATCCTGTGTGTCCACTGAGAATACGTACCATCATACTAACCTCAGACTTGCTCATTTTGAGAAGATTTCTCGTCTTGCTCTCATCAGGGTCACCCCATAGAATCTTTGTGGTTCTACCCACCGTTTCATTATTCCAAGAGGCCTTATGGGATTCTCTCATCCATATTTTTAATTCAGCTTTTGTTGCGTCGAATGGTTTTGCGTTTGTCAGGTTAACTACATCGAGCTCCCTTCCCTTTAAAGCTATTACATTCGCCCTTTCGTTGCCGGCTACTCCCGAGTGGCCTGGTACCCATATGATGTGAACCTTACCTCTGGGAGAGTATTCAGTTAAAGCTTTCTTACAATCCAATACGGTCTTAGATTTAATTCTATCACCTGATATCGCACAAATTGCCTTCTGGCTGTCGGTAAATATATTAAGCCCTGTGGGCGCCATATTTATTCTAATCCAATTTACACATTCCGTTATTGCTCGTACTTCTGCCTGGAAGCTTGTGTTATGATTAGGTAAACGGTGGTATATTTCTGTTTCTGGGTCTTCAATATAGAACCCCAGACCCACTTTGTCCCCTAATTTAGAGCCATCCGTGTAGCAACGGATTCCTACTGGTATTTGCTCTAATGTTCCGCTTGACCAAGACATTCTATCTGGGATTAGCGTTTCAAAGTTTCCGACATATTCAGTGTCTGGTATGCGATCAGGCACGTCCGATGAATGTGTATAACCTTCCAATGTGTCCAGTATACATTGATGACGTGTCCTATAACCGTTTTTGGCCAGTTCGCCTAAAGTAAAGAGCCGTTCGGCTGTAAGCGCCGCCTCATATCTTATATATGTTTCAATGGGTGGAATATCTAGCAACGTTTCCAGAGCCTTGGTTGAAGTAGTACACATGGCACCACTTATACCCAAGCAGCATGTACGCTGAACTCCCTGTAGTAGTTTGATATTACACTTTTTGTCCAAAGCAGTCCACCAGATTATTGAAGCATAAGCTAGAATTGGTCTAATTACACTTTTATAAAGCCAATTTGTCATAGTAGGACTAAGACCCCATTTCATGCCTATGGTTCTCCTACATATCGCCCAGCACCGATGTGCCTTGTTGATCCTATCCTCTATGTGGTGTCTCCATTTTAATTTCCGGTCAAGTATTACACCTAAGTACTTAACTTTGTCTGTCACCGGTATCTTCTTGCCCAAGAAGCAAGGTTCAGTATATGTAGAAATTTTTGTCTTTCTTGTGAAAAGACAGATTTCCGTCTTCGCCGGGTTAACATTGAGGCCTCTCGGTTGAGCCCAGCTCAAGGCCGTATTCAGAGCCTCCTCAGCTCTTCTACACAAGTAATTTGGATCCTTTCCCTTTAAAAGTATTACGACATCGTCTGCATAGCAGACAGGTCTAAGTCCTTTCTCGGTTAGGGTCCTTAGGAGGCTATTAATCGTGGTGACCCAGAGTAAAGGTGACAAAATGCCACCCTGTGGTATACCGCGAAATACCTTTTTCCTGATAGTTATATCGTACATCTCGCAGCTTATCCATCTGTTCCTTAGCATGTAGTTGATCCAGTTACGGAGCACCCGGTCAACATAAAACTGGTCTAGGGATTGGATAAGGGTATCAGTGTGCACGTTATTGAAAGCGCCTTCGATGTCAATGCATACTGCCAGTGTATACAGTTTGCTATCGAAAGATTCACTTATGTAGTGGACAACTTCATTTAAAGCGGTCTCCACCGATCGTCCCTTTACATAAGCATGCTGCTTATATTTAAGGTCATTGTATGGTATGCTGCTTTTAACCATGCTATCGACTATCCGTTCCAAGGTTTTAAGTAGGAAGGACGTAAGACTTATCGGTCGATAGGACTTAGGTGTCGCATAGCTAGGTTTCCCTGGTTTGGGTATAAATATTACCCTTGCATCCTGCCATTTAACTGGGGTATATGCCAATTTTAAGCATGCAGTGAATATCTGTGACAGATGTACGGAAACCAGTCCCGCCTCCATCTGCAAAAGTGCCGGGAAAATTCCATCCGGCCCTGCAGCTTTATAGGGAGCAAAGCTCTTGATTGCCCCTTTAACCATGTCAGTTGTAATAACTATTTCCGTGTTACCCTCCCCTTCCTCCAATATCGGTTCATCTATGTTATTCGATATACCGGGTGGGAAATGAGAATCCATTAGGAGTTTCATTGTCTCCTCCATATCCTCAAGCCTCCTGCCCGTGTCATCGATCATAGATTCCGGTTGGACATGAGTTTTGGATAGGAATTTTTTTATCTTCGATACCTCATTTACGCTATCTACCTGTTCACAGAAAAGTTTCCAGGAGTCTCGTTTGGCTCTTCGAACGATTTTCTTATATTCACCAAGTTTATTACGATACTCATCCCAGTATACTGCGGTCTTTTTACGCCGTGCCCGGTTAAATAGTTTGCGAAGAGTCTTCCCAAGGTTCCGGATCTCCCCAGTTACCCAGGGTTTTTCCTGGGCAGATCTCCGCTCTCGCAGAGGGCAGCTGTCCTCGAACGATTCAACCAGGGCACTTGTGAACGTTTCCACTTTGGCATCTATATCCTCTTTATTTCGACATTGAAAAGTGTCCTGACCTAAACGGTTCTTTAGTAAGGCCCCGAACATTGTCCAATTAGTTTTAGACTTATTCCGAAACTTTATCGGCTTTGGTGGTGGCCTTAGTATTTTGAATCTTATGTACCGATGATCAGAAAAGGAGTGCTCGTCCGAAACTCTCCAATCCTGAATTTCGTTTATAAGCTCTTCTGAACATATAGTTATATCTAATACTTCTTCTCTGATTCTATTGACGAAGGTAGCTTTATTACCTAAGTTCAATGTTATCAAGTCTTTAGTATTAAAGAAATCCATGAGGGCTTGTCCCCTGCGATTGGTGTTTGTACTACCCCAAGCTACATGATGCGAGTTGGCATCACAACCTATTACAATTTTCTTATTTTTCCTTTGTGCCTCTTCAACCAGTTTCATCAGATCCGACGTTGGTGGTAGGGTCGGAGAATCGAAAGGCAGGTAAATAGATGCAAGGTATATGTTGCCTCGACCTTGCTTCAGCACCGTTGCATCCGATGTTGATAATCCTGTTGAGAGGAGAAAACATAAGTTCTTGTGACATAAGATACATGTTCTCGGGCGAGATCCTGTATCAGCGTAGAAAAGTTGGAAATTTACGTGATTTAATCCAGAAACCTTGTTGCGAATCGTCCAAGGTTCCTGGATTAAAGCTATATGTATTTTACCTGTGTTGATTTTAGCCATCAGAGCGTTGGTAGCTGTCTCGCTCCGATGGAGGTTTATTTGGATAACCTCAATCATGGTCATCCATTAAACTGTCTTCCAGCGAGTTGGTGGTCACCTCCTCGCTCTTTGGATTTGACTCCTCCGGATAGCCTGAAGTGGCTATTAATGCAGTGAGTACTGTTGATGGCACTGCGGTGTCCTTATCAGGCATAGGAATAGCAGTATTTTTAATAGACACATTCCCAATTCTGGAGAGCATTGCTGTTCTGTCTTCTGGCGGGTGAGTGATTTCCTCCTCGCTTTTAGGATTTGACTCCTCAACATTGCTAGTACTTGCTAATGATGCTTTGGGTACTGTCTTAGGTGTTTTAGTGTCCTTGTCGGGGCCGGTTTTGACAGCCCTTTCAATCGGCGCCTTCCCAATTTTGGAAAGGGCAACTACACTTTCTTCTGGCGAGTTAATGGTAAATTCCTCGATTTTAGGATTTGACTCCTCAACGTTATCAGTAGTGGATACTGTGGTCTTAGGTTTTTTAGTGTCCTTTTCGAGGCTTGTTGTAACAGCCCTTCCAATCGGCACCTTCCCAATTTTGAATATGACAGATTTAGAGGCGAAGTAAGCCCTACCTTTATTCTTGGCAAGACTAGCCATGGATTTCTGGTCGATACCTATTACAAATAAAGTTCCCTCAGGTTCTTCTTTCCTGTAAAAGACATCCCATTTTTCCACGGCCAGCTCAGCATTTTGACCTCCAAGAATTTCCAGTATACGTTCATTAGCCAGTTTACTGCCCCATCCTTTTATGTAGACAGTGGACTTTAGGAGCACCGGAAGCTCGCTCTTCTTTGCCAGTCCCAGCCTAGCGCCGTCCCAGGGAGGAGGGATACTTTCCACCAAGTTCTTTAGGGTGCTAACACATTGGTGAGATGCCAACCTCATCAACATCACGCCCATGCTGAACTCGCAGCTCTCGCTCTCTATTGGTTGTTTGCCCTTTGAAGCTATTGCATGGTCCACTATCTTATTGTTGACCAGGTCTTCTATTTTACTCTGTTGGTCTATTGGAATTTTGCCTGTCGGATTACCGGCATCGTAAACTGCATAGCAGAGATCGTCCCGGTGCCTACTTCTGGCAACTTTGGCGTAAGATGGCGACTCTTTACCTTTTCCTCCGTCTAGCTTCTCCTTCCTCGTTTTTCGGGGCTTCTTTTGAGATTCCCTTACCTTCGAGGTTGATTTCGCCGACGTGTTCGTCTTCGGAATATCTGGCTTGGCGTTGTCACCCTTACTCGCAGGATTCTCACTTGAGATTCCTTTGAGTGAAGTATGGCTTGGCTTCGACTGTGTATTAGAAGACGGGGAGCTCTTTTTCTTCTTAGGCTTATTCTCAGTTGTCAACTCCTCGGGTGACCTGATCCTTTTTGCCTCAGATCTTGTGAGAGAGTCCGATTCCTTTGGAGTGTCGTGGGATTGACTAACTATGATTTCCTGAAGCATCTTTTTCAACTTCCTCCTCTGTGCTCCAGAAAGTCTTTTCTTAGTAATAGGTAGTTTAGCTATGCTATCACTCACCTCTTTCACCATTTGCTCTACTTCATCCTTTTTGGGATTTGCTATAATGGTATTATTATTATTATCATCTGAGGATTCAGAGTCGGAACCCTCACCTATATTTAAAGGCTGAGGTAGCTTAGAGCTCTCTCCGAGTACATCCTTCTCTTTCACCCCTATATTTTTGCCAGCGGCATGCTGTACACTTGACGCATTGTCCGCCACGGAGGCCAAGGTACCCACCTCCGTAGTAGTATTCTGCTCACGATTGCAGGATGACGACGACACGTGACTCGCGAGTAGATCAACACTTGCCGCCGGTACTGGGTTATTTAGGCCCTGCACCGTAACTTTTATCTTTTTATTTTTATTTTCCATATTTGTTTTTCCAGTTTTTTGGTCCGCGGGGAATATAATATTCCCAGGTGGTGGACAATCTGCCCTCCCTCAGCTTAAGTGAAATTAAAGCTGGGAGAGGACAGATGGTCCATCACCACCCCCTATCCGCCACCCGGGGACGCGCTCGGTAGGAAAAATCTGGAAAACTCCCCCGAGAAAGTTATATATTTATATTTTAATATTACATACGTATGCATAGGAGAAAATATGCATTTTGGTTACTAATATATTAGTAATTTTAATCACTGGATATAAGTACATATTTAAATTCAAACCATTTGGGTATTTTCATTTCTGAGTACTATTTCAAAGTGTTTATCCAATCCACCCCTCTATCTATCTTCTTGTATTATTGTAGTTTAGTTTCATTTATATCAAGTATAATATTTTTTCAATCAAATTGGAAAAAATTAAATTTTTAAAATTTATATATTTTTGCAAGATATTAATGTCCCTATATTAATTTTTTATTACAGTGGACGTCCAATAGTACGTACACTCTTTATTACGAATATCCAATAATACGAATGGCAAAATTGTTGCATTGTCTACTCTATAGTACGAATAAAGTCACAATTTTTCTGTTCGATAGTACGAAAAACGCATTTTTTATGGGAATTTTGGTTTTATTTACGTATGAATGAAGTTTTTATTATGTTTTTATTTTATTATTTCGGTATCATTCACCTTAAGCTCAGTAATTTTGAAGTTTTTTTGTATTTATTACAAGTGTTTTGTATTTTTAAAAATCCTATACACACAATTTACTGCATGTATATTTACAAATCAACAATTATTTAGTACTATTAATTTATTTTATTCGAATTTTGATGACCCAAGAGAAAAAATTAAATTGGATGATAACGCCAATGAGGAAAGTATTTTATTAGTTCCCGACATTAACTCTGCTGAGAACAATATTGAAGCCTCAAAAGCGCTGTTATTGAAAAAGCCCTAAGAATCATTTTACAATGTAATAAACATCGATGTTAAATGATTGATGTTTTAATAAGTAAAATGATATTTATATACATATGTATGAACTGTTAATTTTGAAAGTAGTGTGACTCCACATTCCAAACAATGGGTTTAAGGATAACTATTCTAATTTTTAAGAGAAAATTATAAATTAGAAAATTGTGGTATATTCCATTCAAGTTTCTAATAAAAGTTTTATGTAATCTGAACATTTTAATACATTTTAGAACACATATATAAATTGCAAATTGTCTTTGGCACACATCTTTTTAAAAACATTAAAATTTAAAACCTTCTACATATATCTCATTTCAACCATTGGACTCACGAGACTATCAAAATTAACAATTCATATACGTAAATATGTCCCTTTTATGCCTGTTTATGTACAAGAAATTTATTTAAAATAATACACATTTATTATATTTTGTTCCGTTATGTAATTTTTCATGAAAAATAAAACAAAAATAAATAAAATCCATTATTTTATGTGTATTATTTGAATTTAAACATACACAGAAAAAACTGAAAAACGATTTCAATTACCAAAACCTCGTTTTCAATTATTTTATTTTTTGAAGTTCAACCTATAACAAAAATTGTATATTCAATTACTACTTATAATTGATTTAGTACACAAAATTTTTATTTTTTTCTATTTTTGTTGTTGTTAAATACGTATTTGATTATACATTTTTATGAATCAAATACAAAATGAATTGAACCCTTTTAAAATTTTTGATTAATCGTTTAATTGAAAATTTTTTAAAATTAATTTTTTCTGTGTACAAAATGTGTTGTTCAATAATACGAATTTTTCGGTATTACGAAAGGGCCTGACACTATATAATTCGTACTAGTGGACGTCCACTGTATGTATTTTTTTAAGTATGACACAAACAAATATTGAAAAATCTCACAACTTTCCGTGTTCTGACACATTTTTAGTTTTATCAGCAACATTTTCTTTACCAACCAACATTGTACAATTGTAACAAACAGGGCCATAAAACAGCATGACATCACCTTTAGATATGAGTCCATGTTTAGGGCATACAAAAACAACTATACTGCACAGATGTCATGTGTTTATGTATGTATGAAATATCATAAATACATATGTTCATACATAGATACATTGTACATATGAGAACCCTTCAAACATTTGGAAATAAAAAGTATCATCTTGTGATTGAAACTACATATTTTAAAAATTATAGATATTATGTCGTCAGATATTAAAGCAAGTTAGTAGTTAGTTATGTATTTATAAGTGTACGCCGAATCTTATATTCCCACAGGCGAATACTTATATCGAAAGAACGATTTTCTTTTATATCGATTCTAAAAATTATTAGAAAACCTATCCGTTTCGAAATTGTCTATATTAAAAATTGATAAACTAATCGGGTTCGGGTTTATGTAATGAAAGAAAATTAATTTATTATTTTCTTAATCCATACTGGGGATGCTAAATGTTGTCCCTAAACCCCGGGGTTGCCAAAATAAATCTTGAAAAATACGATCTTAGATTTTTTTGACTTAGTTATACAAATCTGAGTTGTGCCAAATTTTGTACATATTTAAAGCTTTTATTTTGAATTTTGTTTTCATTCCGATTGTAACACATCAAAATATTGGTCGTTGTATATATTCAGGATCATCATTAGATTCATGCTTTTCAGAGTTTGTAATAAAAAAAATATCCCATTAAATTTAAAAATAAACGGTTTATTCATGATCTAAATTTATATATGCAGGCTGGAAATCGGCTCAGTCATAATATTTGTTCACATCGAACAGTATGCGGTTTTAAAAGTTACTTACGAATAATTTCGGAACGGTGTTTAGTTAAAAAATATCAGTTGCGAAATTAAGAAATTTTAAAAATTTTATTTAAAAACTGGCTTTATATAATTTAAATATATCCCATTTCTGCCTAACTAGATATACAATTTATTATTACCGAATGAAAATTTAAATTTGTATTTTGTATTTGTATTTAAGTTATATTATCATCTAAAACGTAAAAGAGGGTAACAACTAAAAAATTTAAAATCGACTTTTTAATTGAAAATGGGCCACTGCATCAAAATATGTACATGTTGTCGCAAAAACACCGACTTTATTAACATGAAATTCAAAGGGGCGTTACAACAAATTAATAATTTCCACAAGTCAGAAAGTCCAAAAAAGCTAGATAATAGACAATGTAGAGGCACATTTACATGTTTATTGATGTTGAGTTATAATATATCCCAGCAGTTCGACAAAGAGTCAATGCATCCGAAAAATACACAGATTTCCACTAACGTCTAACCACCTGTTTGGCTCTAATTCGTCTTTCATCACGGATGTACTTATTGTAAACGAGGGTGAAGATAATCGTTACTTTAGTGTCCCCTTTTTAAGCGTGTGAGTGGACGCTTAAAAACAAACTTAAGTTTTTTGTCGTCTCTTTGTAATTTATGGGGTGATGATTCATTCATTTGTATTTCAGGTGACGATATATTATAAAGTATCACAAAAAAAACATCACTCCTATGTCAATTCCAATGTCATGTCTTTTTCGCAAACGATTGTTAAGAAAAAAATATTCACAATTTTTTTCTTAACAATCGTTTGCTTAAAATTAATTTCGATTTTTATAAATATTTTTATTTTTTATTTTTTATAACGAATTTGTTTGATTTTCACACAGAAAGTAAATAGTATATTATTTTAATAAGAAAAATCCCGAAATTTTTTCAATAAAGAATTTACGAATTTGAGTATTTGATTTTACGAATTTCGTGATAGGTGCTATATAAGTAAAAAAATACTTGTCTTTATGATTTTTTTGTTTGATTTAGAATTTCATTTTTTTCTGTGTATTATATCCCAGCAAAAATAAAACGAAGTACTTCCATAAGAATAATATTTATCACCACTTCGAAAGTAGCACTAAGTGAAATTTTTTACCTTCAGAGGAAGTAATGTTTAAAGACTTCCGAAGCGAAAATAATTCTATTTTTTCAATGCTGAAGATATGTATATTTTTTGTTCTTACATTTTTATGAGATAATAATTGTTATTTTTGGGCTTTTGTCAAATTAGTTGTATTCTATAATACTACAATTTCACGTCCGAATAACTTCCAAGAAAAGAACATACAAATTACTTCTTCAGAATGACTACAGAAGTAGTGAATTTGGAATCAAATAAAAAGGACATCCCTCCTATGACAAGCCTGTCTTAAAATCATCACTTCTTCAGGCCTTTTTTAGTACTTCCATGGAGTAAATTCTACTTCTTTTTCACTTCTTTGGAAGTTCTTTTTTTATGGGATATTGACTGCATTTAGGACTTAACTGAAATGAGTTTCATCTGAATATATTTCATACCAGGCATGTAAAATTCACTACTATAGTACTTTTTTGATACCTTTCACATATAACACTGAGTATTTGCCAAATATTATTGCACCCTACTAAAAGTAATAATATATGTATTATATAACGTCTTTCTATCTTTAAATTAAATGTCCTAATGAAACCACTGATCATTCTTATCGCATATATGTAGCTTGCACATCCTTCTGAAAGCTCTCAATTTTAAATAATCTCTCAATAATTAAATAAATTTTGAAATAAATCTAATCCACACAATGAATATAGAACTGCGCGTAACATGAATTTATTATTATTAAAAGCAAACGTTTGACAATATATAGAAAAAATCATTAGGATTAGTCACTTCACCTTTATTACATGTTATCAAAAGTCTCCTATGCCCATCCAAATTAAATTAATTAGAATTTAATTTCTTTATTTTTTGCTAAAAATTAAAAAAAAAAAAAATACTTTTTTATTTGGGGTTCAGTAAACATTTCCGTGGCTGTTTCATACAATTTTAATAACTGCGCCTTAAAATATGCTATGAAATAAAAAATTATTTTTAAAATGTTAATTTTGAATGAAAAATATTAGCAAATATGTATAACTTTCGAGGAGGTTTTGTACCTTACTCTTTCCGATTTTGATGAAGCACATTCTTTCTATAAATACGAAGTTTACAGTTTTCTAAATTTTTCAAATTCATTACGGCTTAAATTTTACCAAGGTTCAAAGTTCATATTTTTTAAGATTTTTTCAATAAGCATTAAATTTAACATCGTATATTTTGTAAACTATTTTAATCGTGTTAGTCCCTAATTAAAGCCTATGTCTTGTCGCTTGACAAATATTATAGTTTTAACATAAGGATAATGGCATCAAAAGGAAAAAGAAAGGTACCTTCCATTTTCTTTATTCTCTCACAAAAGATTGCTTATAGTTTACTCAACAATTTATAAAAAATGGTACAATGAGAGGATCTCAAGTGAACCGAAATAATCCAAATCATTTGCATATAAATTTAAAAAATTTTAATTTTTTGTTAATGAAAAAATTATTTTTTCCCAAGAAGAATTTCAGAACTAGTTCTAGAACGAACCAGTTCGTCGGAACATTGTTGTGGTTCAAAAATACTTCTAAAGAGTTTTTAAGGAACTAGTTCTTTGACATTAGAAATGATGTGGATTATTTTACTGAAAGTTTATTTACTTGAAATCCCCTTATTGTCCCATTCTTAATTTCTTATACATATCGTCAGTATATTATTGGTTTGACCCACCGACCATTTTTAAAAAAATTGAGTTAGGAGTGGATTGTGTATAATTTGGACATCCTCTTTCCGATTCCAAAACCCATTTCACGATAATTGATATGACTTCCGAGATATCGGGTGTTAACTTTGGTCTATATCCACATTTTTAAAACTAAATAAATATTGTTTTGCTCCATACGCCACTGTTTGGCGCATAGACCGCAATTTTCATACGAAAATAGAAAACAAATTAATTACTATTGTTTTGCTTCACTGCCATAATAAACAGGTAAGAGTGTAATATTTAGCATGTCTTGTAAATATAAGGTGAATTTAAAGTCAATGTGAACATTGGAATAAGTTCTTTAATGAGGGCTTAGTTTAATTATGGACGATGTTCTTCAGAATTTTAAATCAAACCAGTTTGTTGAGTATTTCTATCATAATACTTAACATTTGGATTCATTGATAATAAATTGCTGTTGAAAGAGTGTTTATATGAGGATAGGGTCAAATATGGACTGATCTCCTTAAAATGTTGGTTCTTGTAAAATTTATTTTTGCAGTATTTCATTGTTTTACCGGTATTTTTAGAACAGTAATAGGTGTTAAAGTACCTTATATGTAGGGTGGGGTCAATTATAGATCGATTCTTATGAAATTTGATAGTTAGATTTTGTTTACAATAAAACTTATTTATGGTGAATTTCATAGCAATACCGATATTTTCAAGCCAGAAAAATAATAAAAATTGGAAGGGAGATTTTGAATAATATAAAACATATTTTTGGCGAGTTTTATAAATTTGGTGGTATTTTTTGAGTCAGTAGTGGTCGTTGAAGTCATATTCTAAAGATTACATTATTACGGGGTGTTTGGTGTAGGCTCAATAATGGACCGATCCCAATTAAATTGTATGAAGAGATTTCTATTTATGTAAAACATATTTTTGCTGAATTTCATTGCTAGGACTGTATGATCGTTAAAGAGATTTTAGTTACTATAAATATAAAACTTTTTTATTACGATTTTCATCATTATAATGGCATTTTTAAGCCTGTAGTTAAAGTCATTTTGGATGGGGGCTATATATTGGAGGTAAGGTCAATTATGTGCCGATCCTCATAAAATTTGGTAGAAAATTTGTGTTTCCTATAAAACTAGTTTTTGTTAAATTTCATCGCTATACTGTCATTTTTAAGTCTGGTTTGTCTACTTAAAATATATTCTGGGCAGTCACTTATGTTTGTTTATGAGGCTACGGCTGAAATTATTGTCCGATACTGTCCATTTTCAACACAAAGCAACCTACATCAATAAAAAATATTTGTGGAAAATTTTAGCCCTCTAGCTGTTTTCGTTCGGATCTTATTTGATAACGGGTATAAAAAATACTAATTTTGTATGGATATAGACCCTAAAAAGGAAAAACAAAAATAAAAAATTGATATAGACCATAAAACAGGAATTATTGTTGTCATTAAAATCTTAATAACTGTTTTTCAATTTTACATAACGGTGTATAAATCTATAATTTTGTTCAAAATACATATATGTCGAAATAAACTGAGAAAATTTAAAAAAATCTATCACCTAAATTACTTGTGTAGAAGAGCTGAGGAGGCTCTGAATACGGTCTTGAGCTGGGCTCAACCGAGAGGCCTCAATGTTAACCCGGCGAAGACGGAAATCTGTCTTTTCACAAGAAAGACAAAAATTTCTACATATACTGAACCTTGCTTCATGGGCAAGAAGATACCAGTGACAGACAAAGTTAAGTACTTAGGTGTAATACTTGACCGGAAATTAAAATGGAGACACTACATAGAGGATAGGATCAACAAGGCACATCGGTGCTGGGCGATATGTAGGAGAACTATAGGCATGAAATGGGGTCTTAGTCCTACTATGACAAATTGGCTTTATAAAAGTGTAATTAGACCAATTCTAGCTTATGCTTCAATAATCTGGTGGACTGCTTTGGACAAAAAGTGTAATATCAAACTACTACAGGGAGTTCAGCGTACATGCTGCTTGGGTATGAGTGGTGCCATGTGTACTACTTCAAACAGGGCTCTGGAAACGTTGCTAGATATTCCACCCATTGAAACATATATAAGATATGAGGCGGTGCTTACAGCCGAACGGTTCTTTACTTTAGGGGAACTGGCCAAAGGGAAGGGAGCTCGATGTAGTTAACCTGACAAACGCAAAACCATTCGACGCAACAAAAGCTGAATTAAAAATATGGATGAGAGAATCCCATAAGCCCTCTTGGAATAATGAAACGGTTGGTAGAACCACAAAGATTCTATGGGGTGACCCTGATGAGAGCAAGACGAGAAATCTCCTCAAAATGAGCAAGTCTGAAGTTAGTATGATGGTACGTATTCTGAGTGGACACACAGGATTACGTGCACATCTATACAAAATTGGACGTGCGGATTCAGACGAATGTAGAGCATGTGGAGAGGACAGTGAAACTCTGGAGCACTTTCTTTGCCACTGTCAGGCATTCGTCGAAGATAGATCCAAGTATCTTGGAAGTGATGTTATTCCGGAAATAACATTCTTTACCAACACTGATTGGAAGATTCTAAGGAATTACGTCCAGGAAACTGAGTTTCTGAACATGGAAAAATAATACATTCATGAATTGGAGCGCACAACAGGCCCGATAGTGGCCTAGGTGTATTTCTTCGGATTTGATGTAGTATACATCCTCCTATCAACCTAACCTATCACCTAAATTTTGAGAAAATTTTATGTAAATCTTCTAAGTCGTTTTTCTCAACAACAAGTGTTTGGCGTATGGGTCAAACCAATAATATACTGACGATATATTGTTGAGTAAACTATAAACAATCTTATGTGAAGGAATAAAGAAATTGGAAGATACCGTTTTTAGGATATATTTAACTAAAGTCATTTTTAATATTATTATCCTTATTTCTAAACAATAATATTTTAATTAAATAATTGTTAAACTGCAAGACGTAGGCTTTAATCAGGGACTAAAATAATTAAAATTATCAAATATACGATGTCAAATTTGCAATAAGTCCATACAAAGTAAAGATATAATTGCATGTTTCTGTTTCTAATAATTATTTCAATGTGAAATGTTTGCTGTACATATCCGAACATATATTTATACTGTGAAATCTCCTAGTAATTGAACTAAATATCGTGTCAATTGATAGGACTACTTTGGAAACAAACATTGTGGATAATGAATTAATGTAAAGTAGTAAGATGTATTCAATAATTAAAAATTCGTAGTCCATTGTTTCGAGATACAACTGCATGAATTTATGTACATATATACATATGATTTTATGTGAAATACTGCTTGTTTATGTGTTTATACACTTTTTTATGTAACATGTATACGATTTTAATAGAATGAATTTATCCCTGGTGTTGCATTTTGTTTGCGGCTTGTCAACGAAGCATAAACTGTGGGTTGCTCTCAGGCGTAATCATATTTCATTATGATTCGTAGTCTCCTTCAAATGCTTACATACAACCAAATATCACAAGTTCACATACACACATACATATAGTCATATGTTCACATTAAACTCATTTAATACAAGACTGACATAACTCAAAATCCAAGTTTTTCATATTTTTAATAAGTATACATTTAGTTTAAATTAAAATTAGAAATATGTTAATCTATGTTTATAAGGATTTATGTTTAAAATCAGATTATTCTTTTCTCGAAACAACTTTTTTGTATTGTGCCAGTCTTGTAGTAAATGAGCGATATATAGTGGGATTGCTCCGATTAGACACCAAAAATCGCTTCTTACCTCCTTTTTTATTGTATAGAAAATGTTGTTATTTTACTTAAAAAATAATTAATTGCAGAGTCAGTTGTCCCTCTATAAACGTCATCTTAAACTGCTGAAATATTTAAAAAGGGAAAAGAGCAAAGTACACCTATCCCTCGTTTTGAACGATACTTTTTACACGATTTTCCTTTAACACGATTTTTTATTCTTGGTGTTAAACGAGGGATGAAAATTACACGATTAAATTAGGAATTTTAGAAATCATCTTCTTAAATTTGTGGCAAATGATGTAATTGCATATAAATTGTATATGTATTAAAAATTATTTTTTAAATCCGTTTCATTCCTTCGTATTTTCCACTAAAAACTATTGATTTAAATGTTGGCAGTTTTGCAAGTTTAGATGAACTAATATGATTAAATTTTAATTTGTTTATATATTTGCATCAAAACAAATAAACTGGTAACAAAAATTATTCTATATACCCCCTTTGTCCTTTTTACCTTTCGCAAGATTTTTCATAAAAAAATTTTCGATGATATATACGTCCCTATAAAAATCGTGCAAAACGTGGGATAGGTGTATTATTTGACCGACAAAAATTCTTTTATACAGTTATACATGTGTAATATGTATGCTTGTATATAAAATTGATATAAATAAAACGTTAAATTTTAGAAAAAAATCTAGAAAAAACAACGAAAAAATTGTGAAATAAAAACGATTTCATATTTCATTAAACGTTGCGGTGGTTATGATGGTTGTATTTAAAAATTCAATTATTTGTTGGTGTAAAATGTTGGCACAATTGTCACATAATTCTTTTGTATCTCTTCCACTGCTGTTCACAAAGTATTTATCAGCACCAGCATTTTGCACTTTTATTTATTGGTTTATATTCAAATACATGCATAGTTATTATATTCTGTATATTGGACAATACTTAAAGCGACTAATGTATTTCATAATTTTTTTCCGATTATTATCGAGTTGACTGTGCTGATTAACTATCGTTGGTTAACCGATTAATTATATTCTACACAACTATAGTGGGGATAGCATATTTGATTTGTGTCTTTGTTTGTAACGCACAGAAATATTGATCCTATACCCACCATAAAATTTACCAATCCTTGTAAACGTTGTTATCAAAGTTGCAATTTTTCCTCGCAAAAATCGCACTACTAAGTCGAAGCACAAGGCATCATTTGATTCCAGCCCTTTTCAGAAAATTACGTGAATGTCCACTGTTGTCTTGCGATGAAATTCAGCATAAATAAATTTCATGTGAACATAAAACCATTTAACAAATTTATGCCGATTGGTCTAAATTAATTTGCCCCTAGCCCCATACAAAGCATTTTACAGAAAATGTGTTTTTCATAAATAAATGTCTTAAATATATCGGAACTACTACAAATGTCTTACCACCATTATTGTTGAATAAAATTGTGGACATTTAAGTCAAATTTTGAAGGGGGCTTTGTATAGGGGCTATGGTCAAATGAGACCCTATAATTATAATTATTATAACAGAACTTGGTTTTACAGCTTTTTGTCGAGATACAAGTATATTAAACATAATTATGAACTCAAAAGCCCTATTCGTCGCGTTCAGTTTTATGGGGGCTAGGTGAAATAATGGACCGATCTTAACCATTTTCAATAGGCTTCGCAGATCATGTACCAAATTCCATTGAATTATCTTCAAAATTGAGACCTGTAGTTTGATTACAAAGTTTATATGGACGGACGGACGGACATAGCTAAATCGACACAGAAAATTATTCTTAGCCGATTGGTATACTTCAAGGTAGGTATAGGACCAATATTATTGTGTGTTACAAACATCAGCATACAAAACATCTTTACATCGAATATCACTTCCCGACACTTTCCGCATGAAATTCGGTAGGAAGATTTACGTTCCTATAAATGTTTCTTATATAAAATTTCATAATTGTTCACGTATTTTTAAGTCAGCAAAGATCGTTAAAGTAATTTTGGACCGATCCTCAATACATTTGGTAGAGAGGTTTTAACTCGTATAAAAAATATGTGTGTCGAATTTCATCGCTTTTCTGTATTCTGTATTTTTAAGCCAGTAATGATCGTTTAAGTAATTTTTTGAAGGGCACCTTATATGGGGAGTAGGGTCAATTATGGATTATTATTATTATTTTGTAATTTGAGTAATTTCATCACTATACTCGTATTTTTAAGCCAGTATTGAGCGTTAAAGCCATATTCTGAAGGGGACCTTATATGAGGGGTAGGGTCAATTATGGACAGATCAACATAAAATTAGGTAATGAGATTTTGGATCATATGAAACTTATGTGTGTTAAATTTTATCACTATACTCGTATTTTTAAGCCAGTAATGAGCGTTAAACAAATTTTCTGAAGGGGGCCTTATATGGGGGGTAGGGTCAATTATGAACCGATCCTCATAAAATTTGGTAGAGAGATTTTGGATTATATGGAACTTATTTATTTCGCTATACTCGTACAGATATGCTTATTAAAGCTGTTTTTCGGGGGTCCACTTGTTTTGGGGCTATCCGAAAACGTGAACCGATATTGCCCATTTTCAATACCAAACAAACCTTACTTATATAGAGATTTGTGGAAAATTTCAGTCCTCTATCTCGTTCCGTTCGGACTCTATCGTGCTTTCAACAGACAGACAGACATGACTAGATTGTCTTAGAATTTAATAAGGACCCAGAATATTATACTTTTGTGGGTCTATGACCAATAGTTCGATGTGTTACAAACGGAATAACAAAATTAATATACCCCCATCTTTTTTGATGGTGGGTAGAACAAGTGAGAGTGTTATATTCGGCTGTGCCGAATCTCATATACCCACCATCAAAACGTATGCCATAAAAGGAATGCTCCCCTATAAACAACAGCGTGATATTTAGAATATAACTTAAGTCAATTATATTAAACATTTATTTTTAAAAACAAAATATTTTTGGGCAGTAGGGACAATTATGGACCGATTGTCGTAAAATTTGATAGAAAGGTATCGGTTCGTTTAATACTAATTTGTTTCGAATTTCATCACTCTACTCGTTTTTTTTTTTAATTCATTCATGTGTGTAATTTTCTGAAGAGGACCTTAGAGTAATTTTCTGAAGAGGACCTTATATGCGGGTAGCATCAATTATGAACCAAACACATACAATTTTGTACAAAACATGTTTATGTAGAATTTCATCGTCAATCTCGAATTTTTAAATAAGGAATACTCGCATTTTAATAAGCAAACCCCTTTCTTGAAGGGAGCCTTATATAGAGGCTATGATCAGTTATAAATTAATCCTCATTGAATTCGGAATGAAGACCAATGTACATAAAATTTGGTAGAGAAGTTTTGGCTTGTAAGAAACTTATTTATGTCAGTAATGAACGTTATAGTCATCTTCTGAAGGGGACCTTATATGGGGGGTTGGGTCATTTATAGACCGATCTACATAAAATTAGGTAGATAGATTTTGGCTCCTAAAAAACTTACATATTTCAAATTTCATAGCTATGCTCGTATTTTTAAGTCAGTATAGTCACTTTCAGAAGGGTACCTTATATGGGAGGGCAGTTTCAATTATGGAGCTATCCTCATAAAATTTGGTGGGTAGATTTTGACTTTATGTTGAGATTTATTTATGTTGAATTTCAATGCTATACTCGTACTTCTTAAACAGATATGCCAATTAAAGCTGTTTTCCGGGGGTCACCTTGTATGGTGGCTATCCGAAAACGTGGGCCCATATTGCCCATTTTCAATTTCAACAGACAGACGGCCGGACATGGCTAGATCGTCTTAGAATTTAATAAGGATCCAGAATATATATAATTTTATGGGTTTACAACCAATATTTCAAAGTGTTACAAACGTAATGACAAAATCTATAAACCCCCTATCTCTTTTGATGATGGGTATAATAATGCACTCTAGCTTGAAAACAACTTGTGTTATGCAAAAATAGTCCTTATCTATTATTACAGCTTCAAAACGCATACGACACATAATAAGTGAGATATTCTTAAAAAATAGATTGTTGTAACCTTTAACTCTAATATATCGCTTAACGCACACGATATTTATGGTGACTTTTAACCCTTTCACGCACAAAACTAAACCGCTGGAGTTTTTATGAAAATGTGTTCGCTATTTTGACGTATATTGATCATTTTTGATGAAAACTTAAGAAAGTGTTTTCGAAAGATATCCTTTTTGTCCTGAAGTGGCATCAAATTCTAAAATATAAATTAGTTTTCTTTAGAAATAACTATTTATTGTAACTGTGAACTCAAAATTACGCTCAACATCGAGAAAAATTCAAATAAATCTTGGGACACCGGTGTCCCGTATACGTCAAAGAGTTAATGCCTTATTAATAATGGTAAGGAGAAGCTGAGCCAAGTTTCATTTAGCTATCTAAAATTCCGCAGGTTTTCACAAATCAATTTCTTATTTTCGTAAAATTAGAATAAGGTTTGATTAAAAAAAATATGTACGAAATATTCTTAAATATTACATTTTTTTCGAAAAATTAGTCATGTGAGTGTGTTCTGGCTTTTACAACATTTCAAATTTACTTGGTGTTGATGTTTCCGTTTCTCTTAAAAAAAGAGGTTACATTTTTATAAAAATTTTATATTCTAACAAATTAATATCTACAGTTTTAGGTTTTAAAACCACTATCACCCACCGTTTGTAACACATCGAAATATTAGACGTAGACCCATGAAACTATATATATTCTGAGTCCATATCTGTTCGTTTGTCTGTTGTAGACACGATGGGACCCAAATGAGAAAAGCTAGAAAACTGAAATTTTGCACAAATTTTCTGCATTGATATGCACTGTATGGTATCGGACATGGGCTATATTGGTTTATAATGCATCCATTGGGATAAAATTTTCCACCAAAAAATCATTTGGAAAAGCATTGTGTAAATAAATTCCATCTTCATAGAAAGTCCAGAAAATTACTTTAAGGAGCGTTACTATCTTAAAAGTACGACTTAGTACAGATATTATACATATATTTTATAGAAACTGAAGGTTCTCCGTCAAATTTAATGTTCCTTGGTCCCTTTTAGAAATAATTTAACTGGCTTAAAAATATAAGTATAACGGTTAAATTCAACATCCAATCTCCCATTTGAATTTTATAAGATTTGGTCCATAATTGATCCCCCCATATAAGCTCTCTTTTAGAAAACAAATTTAACGCTTACAACTGGTTTACAAATCATATGGGCAATTCCATACGATTGTATGTGATGTTCGTACGCCTTCAGAGTGGTATAGATTTTGTAAAAATATGAGTACTTGGAAAACAATTTTTCCATTCTGTTCCATTTAGAGAATACTATATTTCCAAAAGGAATCATCCCATTTGGAAGCTTATTTTCCAAAATATGGATTAAAATATGGCGATATCATACGTGACAATTAACGGAAGTGTGTTTAAAGTATATGTAAATATTTACGAAAATCTGCGAATTCTGTAGGTGCATCTTTTTTGTTTTAATGTCTTACACTATGGGACATATTTTTCATTCGTAATCTATAATTTTTAAATAAAAACAAATAATATAATTTTATAATGAACATTTTTCATTTCTGTAGTTTTTTGACTACCCTGTAGGATCCTGAAGGATCTATTCATAAATTTCTAAGTCGATATTCTATAGGCATATGATGTGATGGTTTATATACCTATAAGATTCTGTATAGCCGAATATAACACTTTTACTTGTTATAACTTTTTTTACTCAAAATCGATTTTTCCTTTTGCTTTCACCTAACTATTCTTATGTGAAAAAAAATCAATTTTTTCCGGAAGTGAAAATGGGAACACCAAGAAAATGTGAAATTGGTCGTTTTCATGTGTATTCGGAAGCTACTTAGAACATATATAATGGATTTCGATCTCTTACTGTTGAACTATTTAAATTTTGTTTTATTTATTTTAGTCAAACATTGAACATGTTAAACATTTCTTGAAAATTTCGTTAGGAGTTTACCTCTATTTACCTCTATAAATTATAAAATCTTAACAATCGATATTAAATCTTAGTAATACAATAATTTTCTATGTCCCTATCTCAAACCTTCACACAATTTGTTTGTAAAGTTAGCATTAGACTACCGGTTAAGGAGATACACCAATCTTGATAATGATTTTGAAACAATTTTTGTTTGAATTTAGTAAAGTCGTTGCATTTATACATATAAATCAAGTAGTTAGTAAGAGTAATTTGACATGTAAGTTTACAGAATTTTTTGGTACATTATGCATTTTGGTAATGAAATTTAAGTACATACATATATATGTATGTACATACATTGTACATATGTATGTATGTTAGTATAAAAATCTATGTTTATATGTAATTGAATAAATTTAAAACTTATTCCTTAACTTTATGGGTATGTAAATTTCGCCATATGCAAGGATGTATGATTGGGATAACTACATACATACATATATTAGTATATGTATGCTCTTTTTAGTAGTTAATTTTATCTACATATTCTAAAGAATTTTTATACGATCACGAGGGTAGATTGATAAATTGCTAAAAACCTAAAGTAATTTATATTCCTATAAAGTATACATCGACAGAGAGTAAAAATAAGTTCTTTGATTGATTTGTTGGTTACAAAAAGATTACAAGAGAGCTCATTGCGTTTCCCTGCTATAAAGTATAAAGCTAGTAAATATGAATATATTCATATAACCAAAAAGTCTTGACTATGAAAATTGACCCTTCAAAATACTTTAATGTGATGTTTTTCTTGAGGTGGAAAACGACGCGTTTCTGTGCAATGCATGTACGATTAACTTAGCACCTATTAGAAGGATTCAAATATTTAAACTGTCCATGCAGTTTAAATTTTATATTTTGGAAACCGTTACAACTACAATGCCGTTTCTTAAATGACTAAAATTACCGTTACCGCTAAAACACTCTTAACGTTATTTTATAATTATTTTAAAATTATTTCTTTAAAGTAACATTTATCATTTCGATAAGCCAGTGTAATCATAAATACCGTTACCGAAATAATGAAAATTTGCGTTATTGTTAAAGTGGAAGTACACAACACGCGTTGTGTAAACAAAATCTTAAAATTTTGATTTTTAAAACTGTAATAGTCTTAAAAAACATTAAAAGAAAGATCAAAATGACGCGTGGTGTGTAACTTGTAAAGCGCGAAAAGTTTGAAAAGCGTAAAATGCGTTGCCGTCTTAATGCGTGTTGTGTACTTCCACCTTTATGTCTTCGCAGTTTCGAAACGGTTCTAAATTACAACCTTACAAATTGCGCAAAAGATTTTCAATTTTTCAGTTCAAATTAAATTAACAAATGTTCTGTTTAGGTTACTTAAGCAAATTTATTATGAAACAAGTTAGAGTGCTATATTCGGCTATGCCGAATCTTAAATACCCTCCACCAGCAAGCTACTTTTTATTGAAACCCATTTAACTATCTAATTTTTAGATAACTTGGCAAAATTTTTGTTTCCGTATTGCGGGTACTAACATTTATGCATATGTCAAACTAATTTTAATTATGTCGAGATATATGTATATTAATAGGCCAGTTTGAAAACATTTTAATATATTGCTTTATCTGTACACAGAACATACTCATTTTGAATTTTATCCGGATGTAATCATTTAATTACGAATTAAGTGATTTTCAGAAGAATACCTTATATGGGAGCTAAGACAATCTATGGACCGATCCGGAAAAAATTCCGTAGAATGATTTATATATACAAAATACACATTTATGTCGAATTTTATCCCGATAATTTTGATCGTCAATGTACATTTGAGTAATTTTCGGAAAGGGTCCTTATATGGGAGTTGTGACCAATTATCGACCGATAAGGATTGTATTTGTGTAAGGTTTGGTAGAATGATTTATATGCTTACAAAACATATTCAAGTCGTACTTTATCCCGATAGCTTTATTATTCATAGAAATATATGCGTTTAACTGATTTTCGCAAGTGAACCCTCTATGGGAGCCTATCCGGAAAAAAATTCGTTGAGTGATTCATATAAAGACAAAACATATTTGTGTCGAATTTTATCAATATAACTTTATTTGACAATTAAATATATGCGCTTAAGTGATTTTCGGAAGTGGGACTTATATGGGAGCTATGGTCAATAATGGACCGATCCGGGAAAAAAGTGGTAGAATGATTTATATGTACATAGAATATATTCAAGTCGAATTTTATTCTTATAGTTTTAGAATTTAATGAAATATCTGCGTTTAAGTGATTTTCGGAAGTGGACTTTATATGGGAGCTATGACCAATTATGAGACTATCCGGAAAAAATTTCGTAGAGTGACTTATATAAAGAAAAAACATATTTGTGTCCAATTTTATCAAGATTGCTTTATTTGACAATAAAATATGTGCTTTTAAGTGATTTTCGGAAGTGGGCCTTATATGGGAGCTATGACCAATAATGTACCGATCCGTAAAAAAATTGGTAAAATTATTTGAATATACACAAAACATATTGTCGAATTTTATCCCAATAGCTTTAGAATTCAATGAAATATATGCGTTTAAGGGATTTTTGGAAGTGGACCTTATATGGGAGCTATGACCAATTATGGGCTTATCCGAAAAAAATTTAGTAGAGTAATTCATATTTAGACAAAATATATTTATGTCGAATTTTATCACGATAGCTTTATTTGACAATGAAATATGTGTTTTTAAGATATTTTCGGAAGTGGGCCTTATATGGTACCTATGACCAATAATGGACCGATCGGTAAAAAAATTGGTAAAATTATTTGAATATACACAAAACATATTGTCGAATTTTATCCCAATAGCTTTAGAATTCAATGAAATATATGCGTTTAAGGGATTTTCGGAAGTGGACTTTATATGGGAGCTATGACCAATTATGGGCCTATCCGGAAAAAAATTCGTAGAATTATTCATATTTAGTCTAAACATATTTGTGCCGAATTTTATCAAAATAGCTTTATTTGACAATGAAATATGAGCTTTTAAATGATTTTCGGAAGTGGGCCTTATATGGGAGCTATGACCAATTATGGACCGATTCGGAAAAAATTTCGTAGAGTGATTTATACATACACAAAATGTATTCATGTTAAATTTTATCTTGATAGCTTTATTTATCAGTGAAATATGCGCTTTTGAGTGATTTGCGAAAGAGGGCCTTATATGGGAGCTATGACCAATTATGGACCGATACTAATCTACGTTGGTAGTATGATTTTTGTTGATATTTTATTAATATGTGCAAAATTTTGAGTTGATACCAATATATTTGAGGAAGTTATTAACGATAAATCCATTTCCGGAAATATGTACCTTCGTATGGGGGCTACGGGAAATTTTTGATCGATTGTTTTGATTTTCAACATAATTGATCCCTGGGTAAAAGAAAATAATTTGTGACAAAATTCATCGAATTATCTTTTGTAGTTTCTGAGAAAACGACTTAAGAATTACGAAAAAAAACGTAATTTTTTTCGAGGTAGTCTGAAACTTTTACTCATAACTTTTAACGTTGTGAACCGATTTTGCTGATTTTCAATACCAAACTGCTTAGGATAATAGCAAATATTTTTTCGTGAATTTGGTTTATTTCTTTTGCTTAGTTTTAACGTGAGCGTGTTTTAGGCAGACAGACAGACAGACGGACAGACAGACGGACATAGCTAAATCGACTCAGAATTTCATAAGGATCAAGAATATATATACTTTGTTTGTCTCAGATGAATATTTCTAGGTGTTACACACGGAATGACAAACTTATATATACCCTCTATCACCACTGATGGTGGTGGAGGGTATAAAAATAATATACACAAAAAAAAAATTATCGTCTCAAATGACCTATTAGGGAGACTCTTCAGGGCTTTTACGTTTTCATTCGATATGGATGTTCCTAATGCGTTTTGTAACCATACTGAAACATGCGTGGGAATGGATAAATTTGTATAAAGTAATTCTTTTTTGCTTACTTATGTCCACATCCTATGTCCGCAAGCAAAATAATAAATTATATTGTTTTATCATGTGCTCCCATAAAATTTTTATAGTTTTTTTTGTTGTTCTTTTTTTTAATAACGAAAAAATATTTTTTTCAAACATTTCTTGATCCTTTCGCTATGGTTTAAGTATTTAAGCACACATACATACGAAATAAGTACATACCCAGCTAGCATTTGGAAGATTGTTGGATGATTAATCAGTAAACTGAGTCATTTTTGACTCCTTTTGATGACCTAAAAGTGATTAATAAGTTGAGCGCTTAAAAAATTACTCGAAAATGATCCCGATATATGATTGAAAACTGAATATTTGAAAAACAATAAAAAAATGTATAGCAATCATAACTTGATCATCCTGGTGTTTAAAATATGATGGTTTTAAAAACTTATTTTGTGGTCATATTTCAATATGAAAACAATTCAAAAATGACTGAAAACTGATTAGAAATGGGGCTCTCAAAAGACTCTTTTGGAAGAGTTAGCAAAGCATTTTGTGTGGCCTAAAATGAGTTGATATAATTCACATTTCGTTTATAAAATTAAATGTATAAATATTTGAATTTGTGTGATATTTATAAAGTCGATTTTCTGTCAAGGAAATTCAAATTATATTATGCTTTAATTATAATAATTTTCTGTGTTTAATGATCTTCTACGGAAGATAGTTGGGCGACTAATCACTAAACTAAGTCTAAATAATTCCAATTAATGTTTAAAATCTGGTTTATTTGAAAAACAAAAACAATCATAAATAGGTCATCCAGGTGTTTGAAATATGATTGTTTATAAATTTAGTTTGTAGTTATATTTCGCGCATTCGGAAGATCAAAAACTGTTTTCTGTTGTATTGTATTTGTCTGTAACAAACATAAAAATTACTCAGAAAAGTCTCAAAAATTACTATAATATGATTCGGAAATAACTCCAAAACGACCAGTTATTTGGCTCATTAATGACTCGAAAAAGATCAAAAAATGAGTCATAATTGATCAGAAGTTGGGCTCATAAATGACTCATTTAGAAGAGTCGCGTGTAGGGTACCATTTTCTCCCGACGAATGTATCATTTATGATCAGAAAATCAGCGCATATATGATCATTCTAATCGTGCAGAAGAGTCATAAATGACTCGAATGTGATCAAAATTTTCAAAAAATGCTAGCTGGGTATATATGTCTCATTTACTACAAGACTGTCATAATCCAAAAACTTTTTGTAATTTAATTTTCATTTATCCAGTAACTATTCGTTAAAACATAACTTATAGTTTTTACGTTTTGAAATTTGACCAAAGTGTATAAAAGTCTTTAGTATGAAGAATGTTTAATAGCCCTCCGTCCGAAAAACCCGAATTTTGGATTACACCAGTTTTGTAGTAAATGAGCTAAATGTATTCACATGCTTTTTGACATGTTATCTAGGATAACAAACTAAAAAGTTTTTGAAATTAATTATGAAATAATTATAAATTTTGAATATTTATAAGAATCTTGTCGGCGTATAAAAAATATTGTTTATCTAGAAATAAACAATTTATAAATTAATTTAAGGCGGTATTGTAAAATTTAGCGAACATTACTTTTAGTAGAGAATTTTATTATTTTAAATGTTAAAATTTGAATCTTACCAACTCTGTGTGGCCTCCGTTTAGTGATTAGTATTCCAGTCTGGTACACTGGATGGTCGATGGTTTGATTCCCATCCGAGGCACTGGTAAATAAGCTCACAACATTATGGATAGAGGCCTTGGTTTATTAATTTGGATTTAGACCGACCCAATCTGTATGGACAGAAAAATCGTGCTTTTGTTACCCCTCTCCAAATTTTCCTTGTTTTGTTTTGTAATGATTCCTAAAATATTTTAATCCTAGCTCGTGACCTGGACCAAATTCAAAAAATACTTTTTTAAGTTATTAAAATTTATTATTATTTTTTGAAACAATATGCTTAATATAGGATATCATTAGAAGGGTTTTTAAAGTAGCATGTAATGGTGTATAATACATAAAAAACGATATCCTGATAATTGTTACATATTAAAAAATTTTGAGGTTTATAAATTTATTTAATTTTGCAAATTTTATATACCGCGCAGTGGTTTAGAAACTTTTATTTTTGGAAATAATTCGGTATCTCAGAAACTATTGGATATATCGCAGTGAAATTTCACATGTTTGGAGCTGAGGGATTTTCAAGTTGATTGACAGTTGTATGTGGTCGAGGACGGAATGGGGGCCAGTGGTTAGCCCCTCAAAGTTGATAAGTTAAAAAAATCTCTAAAAATCCATTTATAATCGGAATGAGTTGAAATTTAAAATATAACTACTCCTTGAGAAAATCTACAAAAAATACCATGTGTGGGTTATTTCTTTTGAGAGGTATTTAGGTTTAAATTTAAGAGATATATAGGTTTAAGAGATATTCAGATTTAAATTTTTTTAATTCTTAAATTGTCCTGATTTATTTTCGGTTTTTTTAAAATATATTTTGATTTGAATAAAAATTATCAAAACGCAAAGCACCGATCCTTACAACAGGTCCATATTTATATAGAAAGTATTTTTACTATCACACGGTAAATAACGAAACAGTCAAATAACTCATTTTTTTGAAACACATTTTTTTCGCTTAGGAATTTCGGTATTTGTGTATAGAAAATTAGATAACTGCTAAGGGTATTTTTTAGAAAGACTTTGATCTATATATGTATAAATATCCATAATTTTGTTCCAATATCTTTATCCGTTAAAATTTTATATTTGAGATTTTAAAAATTTTCTATATAATAATTTTTGAACTTTTTCGTAAATGCTGTTATAATGAAAGATCCGATATATTATATATCTATTAAATTTTAATCCATAAGTTATTAAGTTTTCGATGATACTAAATATTTGTATATAAACTATAAACTTGATATCCTTTTGATATTTTTAATATGTACTTTTTTAATGATTTGCAAGCAATTTTCGCTTGGTGATTAAAATTTTACTTCATTAGATCTAAAATAAACTGGTGATAAGTTTCAACCCCAAATTCGTGGAAGAATTTTATTAATTATAACAGAATTGGTTAAAATTTCAAATTATTTCCGTTTGAATCAAAATTTTTACATATAAGAAATAGTTTTAATTTTTTTTTAATTTGCGTATTCTACAGAATTTTATATTTAAAACTAGCTATACCCAGTGTGCTTTGCTACCCTAAAAGGAATATGTATAAATAAATACCAGATTTATTATATGTTACATATGAAAGATGTCAAGCAAATTATCGCCAGTTTCTATCTATCGCCAATTTCTATCTATCTATAAAAAATTTGAATAATATAAGAGTTTCCAAGATGCACGAAATTTTGTATTTAATTCATATATGTTGTGGCAAGCCACCCATTGAAAGTCCGCCCCACAGTGGTATAGGAAAAAAAAAAGAGGGAAATAATTCGGTAACTTCTAAACGGTTAATCCGATTTTAATGAAATTTGGTGTGCACAAAGAGGAGGTGTTGTCGAGTTTAGGTTTTGAATTTGGACCTTATAGGCCAACCAGGGGCCCGGCGGGGGGTCATCAAATTAGGACACCTCGGCTATGTTAAATTTTTAAAACGATCCTATTTCTTCATTTGAGTTCCGATTTAAAAAAAATTTCGTATATAGAATCTCCTCATCGAGCACTATAAAAAATGTTGTCATAGCAGTAAATTATCTCTTATAGTTTAGGAGATATTCGCATTTGAAAATTAAAATTTTAAAATTTTTACCGTCCTTACTTTAGTTTTTTTTGATAATAGCAGGTCCAAATATTCCCGATTTTCGCCATTTTTTTTTATTCGCTTAACAACAAGTTTATATATCAAGCAGTGAAAGAATTATGTAAAAATCATGACTGAGTCCAAAGTTATAGGCATTTTAATTTAAAAAATTAAAAAAAGGCGATTTTTTGTCATTTTTTTGGGAAAAAAGTATCTTTTTCTTTTTAAGTTATCTAAAAAGTTTCTAAGAAGATGTATATAGAATTTATACTTTTTGGAAAGCTGACTTTACATAAAGTACGATAAATGAAACAAAACCTAAAAATTTTTGATACCGAGGGGACCAGGTCCATCCAAAAAAACCCTATTTTTTATGGAAAATTAAATTTTGAGCAAAAATTCTCAAATCGCATAGTCGATATCAAATTATAGTGACCTGTTTTATATGACCCAATATGTTCTTAATCATTTTGTAACGGGTTTCGATAACCCCGCCCCTGGTATGGATATAATAGGCAAAAAACTAAAAAATCCCATTTTTGGGATTTTTTAAAACTTTTTTGGGAATTCCGGGATTTCTAATAAGAAAATTCGAAATTTTGATTTAATTTTGGATTTTAAGTAAAAAAATCTACCTAACTGTAAAATTTCATCAAAAAATATTCATAAATAAAATTTTTATTGCAATTAGAAAAATTTGTATCTTCGCAAAAACTGAATAAAAAACATTTTTTAATTTTTTTTAAAAAAAGTATTCCGCGAATTTTTTAATTTTCAAAAATTATATACAGTTTTGAAAAATAGACAAAATTACCTTTCCATTGATATATAACATGCCTACCTAATGTTTTTTAAGTAACAAATTAATTAGGGAAAACTCAACATCTTTTAGAAAATTTGCCTAGCACTATTATTTTCATCCATAAGGTTAACTCTTAAATTTGTTACATATATGGATGAAAATAATAGTGCTAGGTAAATTTTCTAAAAGATGTTGAGTTTTCCCTAATTAATAAAGTCAGCTTTCCAAAAAGTATAAATTCTATATACATCTTCTTAGAAACTTTTTAGATAATTTAAAAAGAAAAAGATACTTTTTTCCCAAAAAAATGACAAAAAATCGCCTTTTTTTAATTTTTTAAATTTAAATGCCTATAACTTTGGACTCAGTCATGATTTTTACATAATTCTTTCACTGCTTGGTATATAAACTTGTTGTTAAGCAAATAAAAAAAAATGGCGAAAATCGGAAATATTTGGACCTGCTATTATCAAAAAAACTAAAGTAAGGACGGTAAAAATTTTAAAATTTTTTATAGTGCTCGATGAGGAGATTCTATATACGAAATTTTTTTTAAATCGGAACTCAAATGAAGAAATAGGATCGTTTTAAAAAT
The DNA here is from genome assembly GCF_015586225.1 of Lucilia sericata. Classification (NCBI taxonomy): domain Eukaryota; kingdom Metazoa; phylum Arthropoda; class Insecta; order Diptera; family Calliphoridae; genus Lucilia; species Lucilia sericata. Next base: position 476,527 of record NW_023994043.1, read on the forward strand.
TTAACATAGCCGAGGTGTCCTAATTTGAGGACCCCCCGCCGGGCCCCTGGTTGGCCTATAAGGTCCAAATTCAAAACCTAAACTCGACAACACCTCCTCTTTGTGCATACCAAATTTCATTAAAATCGGATTAACCGTTTAGAAGTTACCGAATTATTTCCCTCTTTTTTTTTCCTATACCACTGTGCGCCCGTTATGCTCTAAATGTTCACATGAATTTCAAAGTTCTCCATGTAAAATTTGAAGATTCTAGCTCTAATAGTTTCACAGATATACAAATTTTTCTATTTGATTTATGTGGGGGCTTCATGACCCCCCAGATGAAAGTCCGTTTTTTTTTCACCCAAAATGTTCAGATGAATATTTAAGTTCTTCGTGCGAAATTTGAAGAATTTAGTTCCATTAGTTTTCCAGATAAACGAATTTTTGGCTTTAATTAATATAGGAGGTGCCGCTCCCCTCATGGGTAGTCCGCCAATTTATTACCCAAAATGTTTAGATGGAGGTTAAAGTTTTTCGTGCAAAATTTGAAGATTCTAACTGTAATAGTTTCCAAGATAAACGTATTTTTGTATTTAATTTATATGGGAGGTGCCACGCCCTCTAATGATAGTCCGCCTACTTTTTGTCCTAAATAATTATATTGACACTAAAGTTCCTCCGACAAAATTTGAGGACTCTAACGTTCAAAAATACAAACATACAAACAAACGCACATTCAGTTTTATATATATAGATAAGAATATACAATTTTTTGTAATTACTTCACGTGAGAGGCACCAAAATTGGGGACTCTAGCTGTTATAGTTTTCTAGATATACATATTTTAATAATTAGATTTTAGTATTTACTTCATATGGGAGGTGCCACGCCCGCTTTTGCTGAACTCCCTATTTTTGTCCAAAATATTTGTATTTAAACAAAAGTTACTTGTATAAAATTTGGGTACTCTATACGTGGGACCTCGCTCATTAGAAATTTCAACATAAAAAGCAGTTATAACTCCTTCCAGACATACAGGAAGATATTGTGAAAATTTCAAGAAAATCAGTTTAGCCGTTTAAACTGATTAAATAAAAAAACCCACTTAACGATTTTGAAAATTCTAACTACAATAGTTTTCCAGATTAACAATATGTTACATATGAGAGATGCCATGCAAATTATTGCAAGTTCACCAATTTCTATATATCTATGAAAAATTTGTATTTAATTCATATATGTGGTGCCAAGCGCCCCATTGAAAGGCCGCCCGTTATTCTCTAAATGTTCACATGAATGTCAAAGTTCTTCATGTAAAATTTGAAGATTCTAGATCTAATAGTTTCTCAGATATACGAATTTAATACATGTGGGGCTTCATGCTCCCCGGATGAAAGTCCGCCCTTTTTCCTCCAAAATATTCAGATGAATATTAAAATAATTTGTGCAAAATTTGAAGAATCTAGTTCTATTAATTTCCCAGTTAAACGAAATTTTGTATTTAATTCATATGGGAGGTACCAAGTACCCCATTGGAAGTCCGCCCGTTATACTCTAAATGTTCAGATGAACGTCAAAGTTCTTCAAGTAAAATTTAAAGATTCTATCTCTAATAGTTTCTCAGATATACGAATTTTTCTTACATGGATGTTAAAGTTCTTCGTGCTAAATTTTAAGAATTTAGTTCTATTCTAACTGTTATATTATCTCAAATATACGGATTTTATATTTTCTTAATGTGGGCGTGGCTCATCGCCCACTTGAAATTTCGAAATAAAAAGAAGCCTATTACCTATTCCAGACATGCAGGAATACGCTGTGAAAATTTTTAAGAAAATCGGTTCAGCCGTTTAGTAGTCTATAACGTTCAAACATACAAACAAACACACATTCATTTTTATATATATAGATAAGATATACATAAAACACTCAAATCAAATCAGAAATAACCTAGTTATACGCATCTTTATTTCAACCTTCGTTTTTTTTGTAAGTCCTGTTTTAAATTGTGACTTTTCAGGCATGCTTTTTCTAAATTTTCTTTTAAATACCCTTCGTAAAATCTTGAATGTTTACATTGTGACTTTTAAGGCATGCCTGTTAATGAGTGTTATTTATAAATCTTAACGTATTGTTTTAAATATTTTATAAACTAATTAATATCTTTATTTTTTAATATTTGTTAAATTAAATATTGTATTTATTTTTTAAGTAGCTATTTTATTAATTTATAAAAAACAATACTAAAATACTTTAAATTACATATTTTGTGATATGATCGCATACGATCTTTATGCTGTGCGAGCAGAATAAAAATTAAGCAACTACCAAAATTACGAACGTGTGACAAAAGCAATGTCGAAAAAACCCTTCAAACTACGTTTCGTGCCTGTTTTGCAACACTCCTTTCTTCTTTCCCCCCTTGCTAACAAGCTCGTAAGTCATGACGGGTGTCCCTGCCTCAAAAGGCATAGTTTGAAACAAGTCTAACAATTTCGTATGTTTTTCCAACTTGAGTTAAATACGACTAAAACCAATGTTTTTGTTTCAAATATTGTCTGAGAAATCGCAAATAACTTGGTTATTTCTGATTCGATTTAAGTGTTTCATATCTTATTTTAAAGATAAAATTCAGAAAAAATTTGATTTTTTTTTAGTTTTTAAAAACTATTTCTTATATGTAAAAATTTTTGTTAAAACGGATAAAAGTTGTAAATTTTAACCAATTCAGTGATGATTACTCAAATTCTTCCACGAATTTAGATCCAATGGAATAAAATTAGACTCACCAAAGACAATTTTTCTTTTCTGGGATAGGACTAGTAAGCGAAAATTCCTTGCAAATCATAAAAATAGCATTAACATGTAAGAGGCATAGCCGAATATAATATACCAACCATCAAACAGTATAGCGTAAAATTAATGTTTTCCTATAAACATAAGGGTGATAGTACTCATCAAATTTACTGAAGAGCACCTTATTTGGGAAGTGAATTATTGACCGTTTTTTATAATTTTTTTTAGACCGATTTTGGTTTATATAAAACATGTTTAAATCGAATATCAGTTCCCGACACGTTCCGCATGAAATTCATTTACGTTTTGGCTCGTAAGGGTCAATTATGTACCGATCCACATAAAATTTGGTTTTGGCTCGTCAGGGGCTTACCTATCTCAAATTTCATGTATGAGGGGTAGGGTCAATTATGGGCTGATGCTCATAAAATTTGTTAGGGAGATTTTGGCTCATATGAAACTTATTTATGTCGAATTTCATTCATATACTCGTACTTTTAAAACTGATATGCCCGTTAAAGCAGTTTTTCGGGGGTCCACTTGTATGGGGGCTATCTGAAAACGTGACCGATATTGCCTATTTTCAATACAAAAAAAAAATAATCAATTTTTTGTGGAACAATTTTTCGTTTGTGATAGTATCCAGATTTTTATACACTCACCACCATTGCCTAAAACACGCTCACGTTACAACTATGCGAAATTAATCTACCAAATGCACCATTGTTGTCCTAAGTTCGTATTAGAAAAACATAACTTTAATTAAAGTGAGGAATAAAGTGAACTTTAAATGTTTTCATTGTTACAACATAATTTTTTATTATACAAAAATCGTTGCAAACTTTTAGCCGTTAATAATATTTTTCATATGAAAAATTACATTGAATTTATTTTTCTTTCATATTTTTACAAAAATTCCTAAAGCTTACGTTAAAAGTTAAACGTAGGGTAATCTTCCCGTTAGCCTATCGGACATTTTTAGTTTATAGTTGACTTGTAATAGCGAAAAATATATTATCAGTACGATAATTTCCTAACTTTAGTTATTGGCAATTTAAAATAATGGGCCTAAATATTTTTTTTTCAAAATGGGCCTTTTTTTGCTTAAAAGAAATTTTATACAATTTCCTTAAAGGGTTTTATAGTCCCATAATGGGATGCTCCAATATAAGGTTCAGTTCCGAAAATCACTTAAATTCACAATCTTATTGAGAAATGAATATATCGAAATAATATTTAACAAATTTGTTCTGTGTATATATAAATTTCTTTGCCTAACTTTTACCTGATAACTCCCACAAAATGTCCATATACTTCTCATATAAGGTCCACTTCTAAAAATTATTTAAACGCACATATTTCGTTGTCAAAAAGAGACATATAAAATTCCCTATAAAATTCGACATGAGTATATTTTGTATGTATGTATATACAAATTTTACTGCAAAATTTTTACATATCACTTAATAGCACATATTTCATTAATATGTAATGCGGATAAAATCCGATATTTTGTTCGACTTGGCCGTTTATTGGCCATAGCTCACATAAAAGGTCATACCCAGGAAAAAAGGACATCCAAAGAAGCGAAAAAGAAGTAGAATTTACTCCATGGATGTACTGAAAAAGACCTGCAGAAGTTATGATTTTAACACAGGCTTGTCATAGGAGGGATGTCCTTTTTATTCGATTCCAAATTCACTACTTCTGAAGTCATTCTCAAGAAAAAATTTTTATGTTCTTTTTCAGGAAGTTATTTGGATGCGAAATTGTATTATAGAATACAACTAATTTGACTTAAATAATATTAACATTAATAAGGGAAATAGACACATTTACTACAAAAGCCCAAAAATAAAATTGTTTAACTCAAAAAATGTAACAGCAACAAAAATATATCTTCAGCATTGAAAAATGCATTATTTATCGATTCTTCGGAAGTCATTAAACATAACTTCCACAGAAAGTAAAAAAAATCACTTAGTGCTACTTTAGAAATGGTGATAAATGTTCTTCTTTTAGAATTACTTCGTTTTATTTTTGCTGGGTAGTTCGAAAATTATTTAAATAAATATAATTCATACCTATATCTGGGTAATATTCGTCAGAAATATGTTTTTCTGCGATTTTTTTCGGATCAGTGCATAATTGGTTATATCTCCCATAAAAGGTTTTGATAAGATCCATAACAAAACATTTCATTAAAAATGACCATGAAATACAATTCGCCGTCGATATATTTACGGATATCTTACAAGATGATGTCAAAGTGTCTACACCCCCAGTCACCTTGGGATACTATTCGAAATGTCCTAGGAACATTGAGACTCTAATTAATGAAAAGAGAACACTCAGATATCAATGGCAACAATCGCTGGAGTACCCCAGGGGAGTATTCTAGGTCCGTTCCTATATATGTATTTTATATTGCAGATATGCTAACGAGCGCACTGACTCACACATCTACATTTGCGGATGATATCGCTTTTGTAAGCATACATGTTAACCCTTCAATAGCTTCCGAACAACTCCAGTTTCACATCGGCGAATTGGAAAAGAGGCTGGACAAATGGCAAATAAAGGTCAATGCAACAAAATCTACCCACATTACATTTACTTTAAGATGGGAAAATTGTCCTCCCGTACAGATAAACAATATAAAAATTCCTGAACAAAGCCATGTGAGATATCTTGGTATCTACCTTGATCGCCGCTTAATATGGACTCACCACATTGAAGCCAAGATTACACAAATAAAATTAATGTCAGCTCAAATGTACTGGCTAATTGGACCACGGTCAGCTCTAGACTTAGAGTACAAAGTGTACAAACAGTACAAACAGTTACAGCCTCCTCATCTAATGTTGAAAAATTATAAAGAAAGTAGTCAGCACTGTTAAGGTCAATAACAGGTGCCCCGTGGTACATTCGCAATAGTAATATGTATTCATAGGGATCTCAATGTCCCCATAATACGCGAGGAGATCAAATTCTCTTGTTTAACCTACTTGTCGAAACTAATGGATCACCCAAATCCCCTTGCCAGTTGCTGTCATTTGAGGGTCATAGACGACTGAGAAGAACGCAAACATTGGATTTTGCCAGATAATCAAATTATCGAGAACTTTGTAAAATATTTGAAAATGCGCTAACAATCAACTTAGAAAAAAATCAATTATATAAAATTTAGGACTTTCTTAATCCAATTTTCACCAGTTATTTTTATTTTTACCAGATCTTATATTATTGACAATTTATTCTAGAATTACACACTTACGGATTTTTATTTACATACTAGCTATGCCCAGTGTGCTTCGCTACCCTCATCGTAATGGAATAAAATAAATATCATTATTGTAAATGTATATATATCTGCAATATCAAAAATTCCCCTTTTAGAGAACTCTTTAAGTTTGATTTTATGATTCTAGTCTCAATATTACAGAAAATTAAAAAAAAAACAGTTGAAGAACGAAAAAGTACCAGACAGTGCCTTTTTATATATTTTCATTAAATCAGGATGACGCATGTTTAATTTTCAACCAGAAACCAAAAAAATCGCATACAGATTTTTATACAATCAGGAAGCTGCATGTCCAATTTTATGTTTTTAGGTTCAATATTATAGAAAAGTATTAGTAAAAGAACAAAAAAGTACCAAAGTATCCTTTTTCAATTTTCGTTCAATTAGGATACTGCGTGTTTAATTTTATGTTTATATATTCAATATTTTAGAAAGCTCTAAAAGTACCAGTACCAGTGAAGTACGAAAAAGTACCAAAAGACATATTTTATTTAATTTCATGTTCCTAAGTTCAACATTATAGAAAACTCAAAAAGTACCGATTAAAGAACGAAAATGTACCAGAAAATATTCCAGTTTAAATTTTCATTCACTCAAGTCCCTGATTTTATAGATTCTAATTAACTCCACATGCTTAATTTTTAATTTACTCCGGGCTCTTCATGCTTAATTTCACGTTTCTAGGTTCCATATTATACAAAAATCCAAAAAGTACCTTTTGAAGAACGAAAAAGTACCAAAAAGTCCCCTTTTATAGGTTCTCACTTAATCTAGGCTCTACATACTTAATTTCATGTTTCTAGGTTCAATATTATAGGAAATTCAAAAAGTCCCTTTGAAGAATGAAAAAGTACCAAAAAGTCCCCTTTTATAGATTCTCATTTACTCCGGGCTCTACATGCTTAATTTCATATTTCTAGGTTAAATTTTATAGAAAACTCAAAAAGTACCTTTTGTAGAACGAAAAGGTACCAAAAGTCCCCTTTTATAGGTTCTCACTTAATCCATCCTCTACATCAGTCACGAGCAAAACTGAAATTCTAATGCACGCGTGCATAGGCCAAGAAATTCTGCTGACGCTTTGTTGACACACCTACACTATAAGCTTGTGTGTATTAGTGTGTCTGTGTTTTACTAAAATGACCACTTGTTTGTTGCTTTGTTACGATCTCAGAGATCAAAATCAAATCAGTTGCTGTTCAGCTTTTGTAGAAGCAAGATCACGTTGCGGATTTTTTTATGCTTATGATTTTTTCTCTTTTATTACACCTAGCAAAATGTTTGATATAAATTGGGAAAATGATTTCTTTTTTATAGAAAACATGGACGGTGAGGCACAATGCGTCGTATGTTATAAAATTATATGTAGAAAAGCTTTATTTTTTTGAAAAGGCATTATGAAACTTGCCATGGACCCTTAAATGACCTTAGGGGACATGACAGAAAAGTAAAGTTGTTGCAATTAAAAGGTTAACCGATCAACACATTGGTGACTTATTGCGTATTAAGGAATATAAAGGAAACATTGATTTGGATAGATTAGTTGAACTTTAAATTAAGTTCAGTTAATATCTCGGTAATATCCCTTAAAAGTTCGAAATCGAATAGAAAGTCGTGATTTTCTTAATGATATTTCAGTAGTTTTATTTAATACTACTTTTTAAAAATACTACTACTTTTCTTAAATGAAAAACTCTTTCCCTTTATTCCATTTTTGTTTAAAATGCCCAAAAGTTCATGAGTTTTTCTCGTCGTAAAAAATATTTGCAATAGAAAACAAATTTCAAAACTTTTCTCAGTGTACCACCATTTTGTTATAACGTGCAGTCATCTCTCTGCTGCTTAACGCACACAAATATACACATGGTGGTATGTGTTTGCCCATGACTGCTCTACATACTTAATTTCATGTTTCTAGGTTCAATATTATAGGAAATTCAAAAAATACCTTTTGAAGAACGAAAAAGTAACAAAAATGCCCCTTTTATAGATTCTCATTTACTCCGGGCTCTACATGCTTAATTTCATTTTTCTAGGTTAAATTTTATAGAAAACTCAAAAAGTACCTTTTGTAGAACGAAAAAGTACCAAAAAGTCCCCTTTTAAAGATTCTCATTTACTCCGGGCTCTACATGCTTAATTTCATCTTTCTAGGTTAAATTTAATAGAAAACTCAAAAAGTACCAGTCGAAGTACGAAAAAGTACCAAAAAGTCCCCTTTTATAGATCCCCATTTACTCCGGGCTCTACATGCTTAATTTCATGCTTCTAGGTTTAATTTTAAAGAAAACTCAAAAAAATACCTGTGTAGAACGAAAAAGTACCGAAAAGTCCCTTTATTATTAATTTCATGTTTCGATTTCAATATCAAAGAAAACTCAAAAAGTACCAGATGAAGAATGAAAAAGTACCAAAAAATATCACTTGGTACCGGGGTTCCAAATAACACCTCATTAGCATATTTAGTGTTTCTAAATCTAAAAATTTTATCTAAATTGGATCATTGTGTTGAATAAAATCAAATTTCCCGTTTTACCCCTATTGGTATTTTTTTTGTACCCATAAGCTTCTTACGAACCAAAATCGCTCTACGAATTTTTTTTAAGATCGGCCCATTAATGACCCTATCCCCCATATAAGGTCCCCTTCTGAAAATGACTTTAACGCTCATTACTGGCTAAAAAATACGAATATAGCATTAAAATTTTACACAATTAAGTTCCTCGTGAGCCAAAATCTTTTTAATAACTTTTATGTGGATAGGTCCATAATTGGCCCTACTCAGGAAATAGCTTAAACGCTCATTACTGTCTTAAAAATACAAGTAAAGCGATGAATTGCTACACAAGTAAGTTTCTTACGAGCCAAAACCTCTGTACCAATTTTTTTGGATCGGCCCATAAATGACCCATGAATGTGACGAAAATTGACGCACATAAGTTTAATGCGTGCCAAAATCTCTCCACCAAATTTAGGGAGGATCGGTCCATAATTTACCCTACCGCCCATATAAGGTCCCCTTCAGAAAATTACTTAAACGATCATTACTGGCTTAAAAATATGAGTTATGAAATACGGTTATGAAATTCGCTCCGAATTTCATGCGAATGTGTCGGTAATTCACAAAAGGCTCCCTTCAGGAAAGAGTTTTGGTTAATAAAATACTAGTGTTCCTTATTTAAAATACGAGTATAGCGCTGAAATTTTTCTATACAAAATTTTATGAGTATCGTTTCATAATTGACGCTCACGTTTTAAGAATTGAAGTAAAATATTTGTTTTTTAAAAATTAATATTTTGTTAGTTCAAAAGAGCTCGGTCCATAATTGACTTCAGCCATATTCCAAATATCACCCTGATGTTTATAGGGGAGCATTGCTTTTACGGCATACGGTTTGATGGTGGGTATATGAGATTTTTACCCGTTTATTCCCTAAAGGGGCCGAAATTGAAAAAAGTACCAGACACCTGTCCGCTTATTTTTTAAATGAACGACGATAAGCTTTAAACTATTTTTGTATCTTTTCTAGTTTAGAAGATATGAGGTTACCGAATTTACCCATTTTTACCCTTCTTTGGTGGGAGACCAACCCCCTGTCCGAATTTCAGCTCTTTAGCTTTAACCATTTAGGCTGTGCGATGATGAATCAGTCAGTGAATCAGTCAGTCAGTCAGTAACGTAAGAATATTATATATATAGATGAAGGGCTTATTGCAGTAACTCGATAAGCCACAAAAAATAGGATGTTTTAAATTTGTACATTAAACGCGCTTAATAATCATATAACGTCGATAACTATCGGATGCCAATAGATGGACATCATAAATAAAGTATAAACCACTGTTTTAGTAAAAACTTGTGGCTTATCAAGTTATTGCCTAACAATAAATAATTGAATATATTTTATTTTCAAAAACCAAGTTCTAGTACATTTTCAAAGTGGCTTAACATGTTCTTGAAATTTATATTTTGTTATATTTTAGTTACTTTTTCATATGAGAATAAATTTGGCTAAATATAGCTAAATTATTCTGCAGTAAAAGGCAGGTCCCGTAGTATGATTCGGTATAGGAAAAAAGTATTTTAAATAGAATGACAAAACACATTGGTTACGGTTTTGGACTGAATATTCAGATAAAAATTTGAGATAATCTTGCATTTATTCAGCATAGTGGATATTCTGCTTCGAGATCATCATTTTGAACACTGAACCAATTTCGATGCCAAATTTCAAGTCCATTGTTCAAAAAAGGTTTCGATATGCACTTTATATAACAGGCGTAATGATTTTTCTATAAGCTGATGATTCACAGTGGGGCAGAATGGAAATTTTTTGGAAATAAATCTGGCATTTCTAAACGGCTGATTCGATCGGGATAAAATTTGGCGTGAGCGTAGCCAAGGAGTATTCGAGTTTAAGTTTTGAAGATGAACCCTGCAGATGCCTCAGTAGGGTACCTACGACATGTAAAATTTTTAAATTCGTGCCATTTTTTTGTTTTTCACCCAAATACAGATTTTTATATTTTGTGAAAGCGCTCGACGAGATCTTGTTAAATTTGTCATTTAAAATAAGAAAATGCAAAAAAAATTGAAAAGGTCAAAGGGCATCCCGCAATTCCCAAAAATAGGAATGAAAATCCCAAAAATGGGATTTTTTACTTTTTTGCCCATAGGGTTAACATTTCTTTCAGGGCTGGGAAAATACTTTTGGAGTAAATAGAAAACATATTGAGGTTTCCAAAAGTGCTTTCAGTTTTCTGATCCCAGCTTTGGGATTTTAGAACATGTCGCCCAAAGTTGAAGTTTTGATAAAAAATAGGTCACATTCGGAAGGACGCAGTGGCAACAAAAAAAAATTTTTATTTCATTAATAAAAGAGTTAAGACACATTTTTGGCAAAAAAACGCCAAAAATCTAAAATTTTTTGAATTTTTAAATTAAAAAACGTATATTTTTGGATCAGTAAATGATATTGATCTGAAATTTTTTGTATATTATTGGAAATTTTGTTGTCTAACTAACAAGAAACAATTGAGTCCATTTGGTCCAAAATTACGCCCGGTATTCAAAAAAAGGCGAACCAAGGTATGGTAAATTTTGTATCACTAAATTTTTAAATGCCTATAACTCGGATATTATAAGAGATAAGTAGTATGTCCAAGTATGTTTTTTCAAGATCTCGCTTTCACAAAATATAAAAATCTTTGTATTTGGGTGAAAAACAAAAAAATGACACGAGTTTAAAAATTGTTCATGTCGTAGGTACCCTACTTTGAGCAGAGGCATCTGCAGGGTTCATCTTCAAAACTTAAACTCGAATACTCCTTGGCTACGCTCACGCCAAATTTTATCCCGATCGGATCAGCCGTTTAGAAATGCCAGATTTATTTCCAAAAAATTTCCATTCTGCCCCACTGTGTGATTGTACATGTTTTATAAAGATTATTGGATATGCTGCAATGTCTTTGGTAATTCCTACATATTTTGAACTTTATATAAGATTTTTTTGTGTAATGAAAGCAAAATTTATTTATGTTTTGCAATCGAACATTTTCCAATCAGCAAGAACTTGGTAAGCAACATAATTATATACATATGAAATTATTTTTATAAAAGGTCCTTTTTAGCATTTGATTCAGCTTAACTAATATTGACGCCAGGACAAATATTCTGAGAAATGGTATCCTCGAATAAATCACATTTTAATTTTCGGTGGAAAGATTAGCAATTTCCATTTTGGCGATACCCTAATATCATATCTACTTATAATCAATCAATTCAAATGTTCTAATATTTGTCGTTTGCAGTCCCTGTCAAATCCGTTCCTAACAACAAATTCATTTAAATTTAAAGTTTTCCTTCCTCTTAAGTTCTTGTGAATGCATTGTAAATGTGTTGCTAACATGCACATAACAAGCACGGGAAGGATATTTGGTTTTGTCGTCAATTGTTTTAGTCTTGGAAAACTGTCAGAATAAACAAACTTATGCGCTTGCTAAAGGTGTAAAAAATACAATTTGCATAATTGATAAAGTTTTTCCACTTTACAGTGTTGGTGATGATTTTTCACACTAAAACACATCACTTTTAATTTTACCTTTAACCGCGGATTTTCATTTTCTCTTCACCAGAACACCGCAGGGAAACTTTTCTGTGTTTTTTAATTTTACTTTTAGTTGAAATTTCTTTTACTGGTTGTTCTTATGTTTTAAATTATAAATACATAGACCAATATGTGAAATAAAAAATATTCATATGTACATACATACATATGGTGTTAGGTAAAGTTAGGCCCTATGATTACAAGTTTTTTAGTGGCGTTCAAATAATGGTTTTTTTCGCAACTTGGAGGGACTAAAATGGGGAATAACTGATAAATTTAGTACTTTTTGTTCTAAAACAATTCGATATTTTTCTCCAATAAAATGATTAAATTTGTTTGCTTTGGCTTTCTCAAGTTTTATTCCCGAATTCAGAAAGAAGAAGAGAAAACAATTTTAAACATTTTGTATGAAAACTACTCAGTTTTTGTTAATGTTTTTCATATAAAATTTTAAATATTGTTTTACATTTTTTTTCTGAATACGGGCCTTAATAATACATACATTTATATATATTTATTTGGGAATGAGTGCCAACAGAAAAAAACCAATGTAAAACAACATGGACAATTTTTGATATCGAGTAATTGCAAATTTTCGAAAAAATTAAAAAAATAAAATTAAACATTAATTCAATATTAAAAAATGTTAATTTGATCTCAAAAATAGATGATTTAATATTTTATAATGGTAAAATTTAATTTTTCAATGTTAATTTCATAAAATACATTTTTATAGTAAAAACAAAAGATCAACAGTGCAATTAGTCAATTACTGCCACATATCCGATCACATGGAAGAGGTCCAATAAAGTCTTATCAATAATATGTCTATAGGTTAGGTTACGTGGGCTGCTCGCAAGTTAGCGAGTTGTGGCCCATTATGGTACCCTTAGAATTACCATTCTCTTATGCTGAAAGTTCTTACATAAAGGAAGAATGGTTTCCCTCCCTAATTTCGTTCCTGTGGTCTCTATAAGAACCAGTCGGTATTTCTAATAAAAAAGCTCTACCAAGATATAAGAGTAGTCTGTGCCGATTCTTCCACTTTTTCATCCAAACAACTTTTATAAAAGCTATAACATGGGTAACCCATACGTTCCTAATCGAATTCTTACTAAAAGACAAACGAGTCATAGTCCTATCCTTTGTCAGAGAGTGCCAGAGCAGTCTGGTTATTCTACAAGTGGTGATATTTTCGTCCCACTTAAAGTCCATTCATCTATTAATATCGATAAGGTCACCAGGAGAGTGTGAATATCCTTTTCCGCAAGAGTTAAGTCTAGGGACGACCCTTTGGTTGCGCGTTCATCAGATATTTCATTTCCCCGGATGCCATTATGTCGTGGGACACATATCAACTCGATGTAATGTTGCCTTAGTGATTGGATATAATTGAGAGGACCTGAATGATGAAATTCATAGAGCCAGTGAAGGTACAAATGCCTTCATCATTCGACTCTCAGCATTGTGTTTCCACGGGAGCTTAGAGTCTAAAATTACGGCATCGCTTAAAGTATTCAGAAAATTACCATCCAATCGTCTAAATTCTGGCATTTTGTACCTCCTGGTAAAAAGATCCAGTTGGGTTTTGGCAGCGTTGACACCCAGACCGTTTTCCGTGGACCATCATAGCAGAGAGCTGATTCAATGAGTTCACTTATTGAGTAAAGAAACTTTCTTTGAATAAGAAGCACAACGTCGCTAGCACACGCGACTGCTTTGAAGACTATCCTAGTGAGTCTGAAAAGAATTTTATTTACTACAAGATTCCACAGGAGTGGATAGATGACACCACCTTGTGGTGTACCACTTGTCTTAGCTTTCCTTGCCTTGCCAATACCCATATTGGAGCTAATGGCCCTACTCTTAAGCAATTTTTTATCCGCTGATCAACACCTAAGTTACGCAATGTATCGACTATTGCGTATATGTTCGTTATTAAACGCTCTAAGCCCAAGAAAGTTGCCATAACATGCTTTTTTTGTCAAGTGTCCTCTCTATAGTTCCGACGTCATGCAAGGCTGTCTCCATCGACCTCCCTTTAAGGTATGCGTGTTGTGCCCTACAGAAATTATCACGGGGGAGGATATTCCTAACATGGATATCGACCAATCTTTCCAGTGTTTTCAATAAAAACGATTGGAAGTAAACACTCATCTCTGTCATTTATATCTGAGCTCCACCACAGAGCTGATGGGCCTAGGCTTCACATCTTATCGTCGTTTGGATTCAACACTTCGCTTCACCGCGGGCAAGATCAACCGGAGTTAGTTAAGCTCGTACTTACTAACGCCTTGCAGTAGTCGGGAGAAATCTGAACCAATTTGGATCCAGAGATCCTTACCTTCTCCCTTATCACTCGTGTGTCTTCGTTCAGTCATCTGTGAAAAGTTCCTTGCTATGACGCTATATGAGTGTTAGCGCGGCTTTGTCCTCCAGAATACACAGTTGTACGTAAAGTGGTACGATTTCGATCTTTGCGTTGGGTCAGAGTTCGTTAACTCCTCGGATGCAATTTTTGAGAAAGCCTAGGGTCTTCTCGTTAACACACCCAATGATCTTGACACTCGCAAGATATTCTCCTCCATAATATGTATCGTACACCCAGTTCAATAGTGACACAACTCAAAATTTTATTTTTTCGGGTTTATATACTTGTTTATCTCTAAAAAAAATATAAGTGTATTTTGTTGTTGTAAACTGCCGTATTTATATATACATACATTCCAAAAGTTTTAATTTTATTTATGTCTCTCCTTTAAAATTTGCCTTTTGCATTTCAGGTGACAATATGTAGATAGTAAAAGTCTGATGCTGTTGAATAAATCCACGATAAATGACGGTTGAAAGAAATAAGAGATTTGTGGTAGTGGAACATTTCTTTTGGAATTCTCGCTGAAACTTGGAAACATAGGTAGTTGGTAATACATTTTGTGAATGAATTATCTTTAACACACAATTATGTTCTGAAATGTCGCATCTCAGTGTTCATCTTTTCTGAATAAACGATTTTTTATATAAAAAATCTAGATTAATATTATGATAATAGTGTTGATATTAAAACATTCCTTAAAAAAAAGAAACAGAAACTCCATTATGAAACAATGCTAACTTTGGTCAAGAAATAAAGATTATTTAACTTAGGAAATATGCAATACATAAATAAAAAAGGACTAAGCAATATTTTGAAACTTTATAGTCAGACTTAAATAAAGAAAAGGCAATAATGTTTATCCCAACAGACTCATCAACCCAATACATCATCAGGATGTGCATAGATGTATGAATATTTGTATATCTAGTATAATTACTAATAGTACCATGTTGTTTATTTGTTATTTGCTGGGTTTCATTATTTTTTGTTTATTTTTAAGCAAAACTTTATACGATGACCTAAAATAATTTATGAAAATACGCTAGGCAACGTTTAGCAAACAATAAACCAGGAAATGTTGTGGAAAAGTATTATACAAATACAAAAGATTGAAAAGAAACGATCAAAAAATGCTGTGAAAAAAAGAACACATTAAAGTAAACTGTTTACGTTTTTAATATTATTTCATTTATTTCAAGGAGTCATAAGTTAAGGCAAACGTCAGCAGTTTATAGTAAACATTCTACGTCCATGTTCTCATATTATTTATTCTCTTCGCCCTTGTCTCCCTCCGCAACTAAGATAAACAAAGTTAAACAGAAGTAAACTGTTGAATTTGGCATTATAAACTTAGAAATCCCTTTTTTTAACTTTAACTTTATATCCTCATAGCCCTAACTGCTATTGGCTCCGAACCAGAAAAATTACTTACTGACTTTCCGGATAACGACTTTTACCAGTGGTTTTCTTAAAAGCTGTCACGTTAGTTTTAAAACGTATAAAATATTTCTAAATCTTTAATATTCAACTGATGTATAGGACAAAATTGACTCCGAGAAAAGAGTACGTGAAATAATAAATACGTAAAATTAAAAAAAAAAAATCTTCAATGGACTTTCATAAAAAAGATCTTAGAGTTTATCTTCACAACATTTCAAAAGCCATTAAATAGTGTAAAGAGGACTTGAGTATTGAAGGGAACCTGAATCCGGAAGAATAAAATATCTAGCAGATATTAATAACACAAAATAAGTCGAACAACAGCTTTGGTTCTTTTGTGCTGGATTGATGCCGTATAAAATTCTTGCTTCGGTAGAACATATGTATACTAAAGTTCAGAAAGGTCCAGATCAGTTCGTTAAATAACGCAACTTGAATGAAGTGGAAATAGGTACTCTGGCATTTTTAATAGTAAAAATGCACTTTTTGTCACAAATTAATCAAAAAACCAAACAGATCTACCCATGAAATGTCGCAGAAAATAAAAAATGAATAAAAAGGCGCGACTATCTTGAGGCGATTTTTGAACACACATATACATAAAAACAAACAGCCAGAAATTCTGGACGGACGGACAGCATTTTCACATAAACATTCATAGAGCACAAATAAACTGTAAAAAAAATAAAAAAAAACAAGAATATGGAAAAGAATGATGATGAAAATGAATATGCTTACAAAATATACAGGATTTCAGTGCCACTCAAAGAAGAGGCATAAAGAAAACGCACTTGAGGGCAAAGAAGCACTCGTCCATATTTATGTATAGAAAATAGCAAAAAAAAAAAAAAAAAAAATAAAAAAAACAACGAAAAAATATATTTAATACAGAATAAACGACAGGACTTTTTGTACGCGAGACTAATAAAGTCTACATGGAATTTATTCATGCTAAAAAATATATGTGTGTATGTATGTTTATAAAAAGCTCCACCAATTCCCTAACAAAAAGGAGGACAAAAATGTGAAGAACAAGTGAAAAATTACAGCTCTACTCAAAATGTATGCAATCAGATATTTTAAACTTTTCTTTTGCCAACAAATTTTCCATTCTAACCATTTCTGTTTTCTGAACAAAATACATTATGTAGGTGTGTCTGCTTTTGTGAGAGTGTTGGAACAAAGTTCTATGCTAATTAGATATTAGAAAAGTCGACAGTCAGTCAGTGCTTTTAGAAAACTCTGAAGAAGGCAGTCAGTTTACGAATTTTTCTTTTACTTTTGATACTCGTACAAATAAAAATAATGACCCACAAAAAGATGAATGTATTGCTCGTAGTAGTCCTGTTGTAAATGAAATATGTATAATCGTAGTTGCTACGAGTAAGTAGACGGACGTACTTTAGTCTCTGCTCTTGCGTTTTATATTCGCAAATGCAAGTTACAGTGTGAAGTTTTAAGTAAAAGCGAGTAATATAAATTCATACTAAATGTATTTCACATTATTTATGTTTTTATTTTACATTTGAGTTCAACGTTAAGTTTTAATGATTTTAACTCTTAATGAGCCGTGATAAATATAAAATATGTACAATTTTAATGGAACCAACAGTCGAAGTAGGAACATAACTTTAAAAGAAGAGAAATAATATTTAAACTGAATTATGTATGTAGTGTGGTCATGAAAATGATTTTTCGGTAGAACTTTCGAAAAATATACAATTTCTTAGTTTCAAAAGTAAAGTTACTAGTGTCAGTCAACTGCAAAAAAGTATTAGTTGTAACGGATCCGGATGGGTTCTGTCAAAGCGATACAACTAAACATTTTTAATATTTTTACTCTAAAA
The DNA here is from genome assembly GCF_015586225.1 of Lucilia sericata. Taxonomy (NCBI): domain Eukaryota; kingdom Metazoa; phylum Arthropoda; class Insecta; order Diptera; family Calliphoridae; genus Lucilia; species Lucilia sericata. Next base: position 494,377 of record NW_023994043.1, read on the forward strand.
CAGCAACGTTGGATATTAGTTATAATACAAATTACACCATTCATTCTGCAACTTAAAATAATAAAGACAGTTCTTTATTGTAAATAAATTAATTATATATGTACTAAATATATAGAGTACTTTATTTACCTCCTTAATTTGTTAAACACTTCACATTATGCGTAATAATATTTTCATACTAATTTTAAACAAGTGAGAGTGTTATATTCGGCTGTGCCGAATCTCCAATACACACCATCAAACCATATGCCGTAAAAGGAATGCTCCCCTATAAACATCAGGGTGATATTACTCATCAAATTAACTGAAGAGGACCTTATATGATAGATTGTTCACAATTCTTTTAGACGGATTTTGGTTCATATAAAACATCTTTACATCAAATATCACTTCCCGACACTTAACGCATTCGGTATCAAATTTCATAATTGTTCACGTACTTTTAAGTCAGCAATTGTCGTTAAAGTAATTTTCTTATCGACCGATCCTCAATAAATTTGGTAGAGGGATTTTAACACGTATAAAACATATGTGTGTCGAATTTCATCGCTTTTCTGGTAGTTTTAAGCCAGTAATAAGCTTTAAAGTAATTTTCTAAAGGGGAGCTTATATGGGGTCTATTCTATGCAGATTCTAATAAAATGTGGTTCTGGCTCGTAAGAAACTTGCTTATGTCGAGTTTCATCTCTATACTCGTACCTTTAAGCTAGTGATGGGCGTTAAATTAATTATCTGAAGGGGACCTTATAGTGGGGTAAGGTCAATTATGGACCGATCCACATAAAATTTGGTTAAGAGATTTTAGTTCGCAAGGAACTTACTTGTGTCGAATTACATCGCTATATAGTATTTTTAAGCCAGTAATGAGCGTTATAGTCATTTTCAGAAAGGCACCTTATATAGGGGGTAGGGTCAATTATGGGCAGATCCGTATAAAATTTGGTAGAGAGTATTTTTAAGCCAGTAATGAGCGTTAGTCATTTTTTGAAAGGAACCTTAAATGGGGATAGGGTCAATTATGGACCGATCCACATAAAACATGATAGAGAGATTTTGGATCCATTGAAAGTTATGTATGTCTATTTCATCACTTTACTCGTATTTTTAAGCCAGTAGTGAGAGTTAAAGTCATTTTCTGAAGGGGACCTTGTATGGGGGGTAGGGTCAATTATATACCGATCCATATAAAATTTGGTAGTGAGATTTTGGCACGCATGAAACTAATGTGTGTCAAATTTCATCGCTATATTCGCATTTTTAAGCCAGTAATAAACGTTATAGTCAATGTTGCCAATTTAGCTATTTTCTCGTCAAATCTAGCGATTTTTAATCCCATTTTGCGGGGAAAAATATGATTTAGCTATTAGCGGGAAATCTGTCGATTTTTCTTTAGATTTTAAGGCATTTTTTATTCATTTATATTTTATACGAATGACGATTTACATATATGTATATAAAAATATGCATTCAATGTAAATTATTTGAGTTTTAGCTGTGTGTATTATACTTATTTTGAATGTTCTGAAGAACATAATTAGGAGCAAATATTTGTGCGTACAGGTAAAGTTATATGAATCGATATTGCAGATAAACTTCCCACAAAAGGAGTGTATAATAATCTTGGGTGCCCCGGAAGGCTAGTTGGTAGTGTGCTAGCCTGTCAGTCTGAGGGTTGTGGGTTCGATTCCCAGCAGAGATCCTGGTCTGCTACACTACAACGGTCGTATGGTTATCGTCACCCTGCTCGGTAAATTAGGTAAGAATATAATTTGTAATTGTATTGTAATGGAAAAATAAATAATACTCTTATGCTGAAAATAAAGGATCGATCCATAAAGGCCAGCATTTCGAAAATCAAGTCATCTTTACAACATTTCTAAAGCAATCTGTATAGGGTAGCATTACGAAATTAACCTCAACTTGACATTTTTCCTAACACAAAGTGAAAATATTTAACATAAAAAAAGATTCTCTTATGTGTTTGTTATAAGATGTGTTTGTATCACTATCCCATTCCTACGTATGTATATAGATTTTAGCGATAAATCACTGACTTTTTAGAATAATATAAAAAATCTGAAAAATTTAGCTAGTTTTTTTAGCTATTTGTTTTCAGAATTATATAATAAATATTATTTTGACGATTTATCGCTAAATTTTTCAAAATGTCTTGAATTTAGCTATTTTCTAGCTATTTTTCAGTCGACTTTAGCGATATTTTTGGGAAAAAAGTTGGCAACAGTGGTTATAGTCACTATATGAAGGAGATCTTATATGGGGTCAATTATGGATCAATCCTCATAAAATAAACAGACTGACTGACGGACACACATGCCTAGATCGTCTCAGAATTTAATAAGGACCCAGAACATATATACTTTTGTGGGTCTATGACCAATATTTCAAGTGTTACAAACAGAATGACAAAAACAATATTTTTTGATGGTGGGTATAAAAATAAAATTGATGTGTGGCGAAGGGATTTCCAAAATATACTCCAAAATATACTCTAATAAAAACTAATGCTCCTATTGATATAGAATTAAACTTTGATTTAGATCAATTAAAATTGGCATAATTTGAGAAGAGGAGAAGAGGACTTGCTAGTTCTGTTGAAATTCTTCCTAACACCTACAATGTCATTGATAATTGTATTCCGCTACCTCTTTTTAACAGAAGCTTCTGGTCTCTTATCTCCACTGAGAGCGACTATCTTCTCTTGGCTTTAATGTTGGAGCTTTTGTGTTTACACAGATGGTTCCGAAATATTAACAAGTCTGGTGGTGGCCATGTCTCTTTTAATCTCAATGATGATATTACACAATCGCACATGGATATAAATATTTACATATGTATGTATATTATCCTAATGTCCATTCATCTAGAAAAGGCATGTTTCCGCACACACCGTAACACAGTGGGGCAGAATGGAAATTTTTTGGAAATAAATCTGGCATTTCTAAACGGCTGATCCGATCGGGATAAAATTTGGCGTAAGCGTAGCCAAGGAGTATTCGAGTTTAAGTTTTGAAGATAAACCCTGCAGATGCCCCAGGGACGGCGCTGTGGTGGCTCAAAGTAGGGTACCTACGACATGTAAAATTTTTAAACTCGTGCCATTTTTTGTCTTTCACCCAAATACAAAGATTTTTTTTGTGAAAGCGCTCGACGAGATCTTGAAAAAACATGCTTGGACATACTACTTATCTCTTATAATATCCGAGTTATAGGCATTTAAAAATTTAGTGACACAAAATTTACCATACCTTGGTCCGCCTTTTTTTGAATACCGGGCGTAATTTTGGACCAAATGGACTCAATTTTTTCTTTTCAAAATTTCCAATAATATACAAAAAATTTCAGATCAATATCATTTACAGATCCAAAAATATACGTTTTTTAATTTAAAAATTCAAAAAATTTTAGATTCTTGCCGTTTTTTTGCCAAAAATGTGTCTTAACTCTTTTATTAATAAAATAAAATTTTCTTTAAGAACATATAACAATTTTATAGTTTTCTAAAAGGTATCTTTACGCAGAACGCTTTGGCGTAAAAAACTTGTCCTATTTTTTGAAAGTGTCGCCACTGCGTCCTTCCGAATATGACCTATTTTTTATCAAAACTTCAACTTTGGGCGACATGTTCTAAAATCCCAAAGCTGGGATCAGAAAACTGAAAGCAGTTTTGGAAACCTCAATATGTTTTCTATTTACTCCAAAAGTATTTTCCCAGCCCTGAAAGAAATGTGGACCCTATGGGCAAAAAAGTAAAAAATCCCATTTTTGGGATTTTCATTACTATTTTTGGGAATTGCGGGATGCCCTTTGACCTTTTCAATTTTTTTTTGCATTTTCTTATTTGAAACGACAAATTTAACAAGCGTTGAAAATTTCATTGAGTTTTGTTCATAAATAAAGATTTTGTCATATATTACATATTTGTTTAATTTCTAAAACTATGATTTATATCAAAATTTTAATAGGGTCGCAGATAGCTACAACAATTTAGTCCATATTTATCCCTTAATATCATTTTTTAGTTAGATATGTAAATTCTCGACCCTTTACAAAAAATTTCAAGCCAATATCTCAATTACATTCAAAAATATGTTAATTTAAACCTGTGTCCTTTAATTTCATCTTTTTCATATTTTAGTATTAAGTATGACAGAACATACATTTGGTGTTGAATAAAATATTTGGACAATTTTTAAAAATTATTTAGTTAATTATTTTATTAAAGACTATAACATTGTATATATAATAAAAAAATTATAATTTTATTATGAACCACGCACAACAACACCTAAATCACCCCACACAAACCACCTTTCCCGCCCACCGAAACATAAAACATAATTTAATACAATATCATCAGTTAGTATAATAGCTATTTTTATTTGAACTGTTTATCTTAAACATAATACAATTAATTCTTACAACCTACTTATATAGTTAATTCCTAACACTACTTATTTTCTATAAAATAATCTGTCATATCGGTATACATATCCAGAAGGTAATATAAGTCCTTTAAATCTTCCTTGTTTTGAGATGATAGAGTTTCATAACAAATTCATCTTTTTCGCATAGTTGAAAGAAAGGATCAGAAGATAGAAGTAAACTATTAAAAATATCTTCATTCTGTGATTGCCTGGAGCATTTTCTTGAGCTGAATAGTTGAACATGCTTAAAATCTCGATTCCTCGCTTCCTGGGCTTCTTCTGTTAACTCTCCAAGTGGAAGAATATTCGATTCAATTATTATTTGACCATCACACAATACTTTGTGTACTGTTGGTGTTAGTTCCCTCCATGGATACAGAGATACAAGTAATTTAGAAATTTTAGATGTATATTCCCCAAATCGATTTCCATTAATTTTATGTTTACTATTCAGTGCCATTAAAATAGTGTTAACTCTTCGAAGCAACTCCTTGTCGATTCCAGTTATTTTTGAAGTAATTTCAAAATCACGAAAAAACCTTCTCGCCGTATTACCGTCATTTGTACTACCGCAACTTGGAAGTGGTTTGTCGATGTTTAATCCCATCTGAACTTTAAATTCTTCTCGGATTCTGCTTTTTTCCGCAGCTCTCAGTTCCTTCAATTCTTCATTATTTTTTGTTGACTTAGTAAGATTCTCTGGCACACTTCTATATTTGAGATCGTATGCTATGTGTAAAAAGTAATCCAAAAATCGTATTCTGGCATGAAGTGGTGAAATTCCGAAAGACAGGACTTCTTCATTAATACTTCTGCTTTTGTTTATATTTGAGAATTGCGACTTTTTCTCATTACATATTGAGCATCTCCAGAAGGAAGAAGTTTCTGTTATGGCATTGCTGACCTTTCCATCAATCATTGTTAAGCTAAGCTGATATGATACGTTAATAGAGAATTCCTTTATTTTTATGCAAATGGGCTCCAGTGCATTTATTTCATCTTTTAAATATTCCACTAAATCTTTTGTTGTTTTCTTTGACTCCTTTATATATTCAAATCCAATGGGTCTACAAAAATTTTTTGAACCCGGAGTTGTATTGATCCATATATCTTCAAATGAATTTCCGATGCTTGACTATGATGGATTAAGGGAATATGAACGAATTCGTAATGGCACTAATGATGACATAAATACAGTTTTGTAGTCTGCTAATGTCCGACTTCCACAAGCTTGTTTGTATTCTGGAAGTGCTGATAAACCGTCACATCCCCAATTACACATTAAGACAACATCACAGTTATGAATTTTCCTTAGTAGGTCTTCTGAAAAGTCTGACACAATTCTTGATGCTGTGTTTTCGAGCAAAGATGATATATCAATACAAGCTTCCACATCATTAACAGCAATAGGTGATGGTAGGATAGTTTGTTTTTTTCCTGGATCGCCTTGTATGATGGTAATATATTTTGTTCTTTTTCATGCAGAGCTTTCCTTAATATTTGGTACTTATTTCGACTGAGACCCAGTTCCAACATAAGCGCTATTGCTTCCTCTTCAGTAAAATTTGATTGTGATGTTGGAGTTGGTATACTTTCCACAATTCGCTTAAGTCGTTTTGGTGATGCATTAGGAAGAATAGTTGCAATATGTACGACATCCATAGGTTGGTTTTCCTTTTTCAGCATTTCGTTAAATGTATCAGCAATTTCCTCATTTGAGATTGAAAAAAGTTTTTGTGTGACCCTCTTTTTTTTGACCTTGAACATAAGTCTTCGTATGACTTGCAAGGCGCTCCTGTTGATGTGTTGTAAGTTGAGATTTCCGTAGTAGTTTCCATCCAACTACAAAATTTTAATCGAAATTTCTTTTGATTTCCATCCACAGACTTACTTTTTACATCAAAAAGTTTTAAAAAGTTTTCAATTTTTGATATGCCTGTTTTGTCTACTTTTCTACTATATGTAGTTTTTATATAATTTGAAATGTCTTCAATTCTTTCTGGCCCTTTTGAAGATACACTCCATAAAACGGAACACAACTCTTCATACTTTAATGTAATCTTCATTGTAGATTTATTAAATATAGTACTTAAAATCTAAGAAGTTTACTTATATACCAATTCTTGTCATTTCCGATACAGGTATTCCAAAGTAAAAAATTACGAATTGTCTACCTATTAACATTTAGGACTATATTACTATAACCTGTAATTCAGTCATTGATATTTCTTATTAGTGAATGAATCGAAATTAACATTACCTGTATATTTTTACCTACATGATCATAAACGAAACAGAGCGAAATGATCTGTCGAAAAAATTTAGGTAAAAAATAGTTATAAATTTTTTAAAATTTAAGCATAATAGGACCTTTTAATTATAAGGATAAGCAAACAAATAGAAAATAGGTAAATATAAGATTTAAATATGTTCTGTCATACTTAATACTAAAATATGAAAAAGATGAAATTAAAGGACACAGGTTTAAATGAACATATTTTTGAATGTAATTGAGATATTGGCTTGAATTTTTAGTAAAGGGTCGAGAATTTCCATATCTAACTAAAAAATGATATCAAGGGATAAATATGGACTAAATTGTTGTAGCTATCTGCGACCCTATTAAAATTTTGATATAAATCATAGTTTTAGAAATTAAACAAATATGTAATATATGACAAAATCTTTATTTATCAACAAAACTCAACGCTTGTTAAATTTGTCATTTTAAATAAGAAAATGCAAAAAAAAAAAATTGAAAAGGTCAAAGGGCATCCCGCAATTCCCAAAAATTGTAATGAAAATCCCAAAAATGGGATTTTTTACTTTTTTGCCCATAGGGTCCACATTTCTTTCAGGGCTGGGAAAATACTTTTGGAGTAAATAGAAAACACATTGAGGTTTCCAAAACTGCTTTCAGTTTTCTGATCCCAGCTTTGGGATTTTAGAACATGTCGCCCAAAGTTGAAGTTTTGATAAAAAATAGGTCATATTCGGAAGGACGCAGTGGCAACATTTTCAAAAATAGGACAAGTTTTTTACGCCAAAGCGTTCTGCGTAAAGATACCTTTTAGAAAACTATAAAATTGTTATATGTTCTTAAAGAAAATTTTATTTTATTAATAAAAGAGTTAAGACACATTTTTGGCAAAAAACGGCAAAAATCTTAAATTTTTTGAATTAATAAATTAAAAAACGTATATTTTTGGATCTGTAAATGATATTGATCTGAAATTTTTTGTATATTATTGGAAATTTTGTTGTCTAACTAACAAGAAATTGAGTCCATTTGGTCCAAAATTACGCCCGGTATTCAAAAAAAGGCGGACCAAGGTATAGTAAATTTTCTATCACTAAATTTTTAAATGCCTATAACTCGGATATTATAAGAGATAAGTAGTATGTCCAAGCATGTTTTTTCAAGATCTCGTCGAGTGCTTTCACAAAAATTGGCACGAGTTTAAAAATTTTACATGTCGTAGGTACCCTACTTTGAGCCGCCACAGCGCCGTCCCTGGGGCATCTGTAGGGTTCATCTTAAACTCGAATACTCCTTGGCTACGCTTGCGCCAAATTTTATACCGATCGGATCAGCCGTTTAGAAATGCCAGATTTATTTCCAAAAAATTTCCATTCTGAAATTTCGGCACCGATTACGGTATGTGCGGAAATGGTCCTAAAGAAGGAATATTTTTTGTTGGTAAGGTTTGTTCGGTATTGGAAATCTCGCGATATGACCAAAACGAGGAGATTTGGAAAACCAAATATTTGCTGATAATATTTTACCTTTTCGTCCAAATATTAATAATATATGTTACGAAATTATATGGTTAAAAGTTTTGAGTTGCCATATTAATATATGTATACAGATAAAGACGCAGATCGGGATCTCATTTTTTTCCCCTGGACCTCTTCGATCTCTAAATCTCATTGTTTTACGTATGTGACTATTTCCATTATTTTATATGTATATATATGTATGTATGTAGAATGTACATTGTTATATTACAAATAAATAATCTCTCTAGTAGTTTGTTCGTAGTTTTAATGAATAAGAAGAAAATACTACATTTAATGTTATTTTTCTTAATATGGGTGTCTCTTCAAGAAATACAAATTGATACGAATACATTGAAACAGACAAGAACAAGGCACATTCTGTTGGTGGTTGCCCATTTATTTAATGCTTCAAATTAAAACGAACTGCTAAAAGTTTTATCAACATTTGTAACTGTTTGACCTCGTGTACATGTTTGCCATTATTTAAACTTGATGTAAGTTGAAAATTTGTTTGACCGGAAGTTTACAGAAAAATCATCCATCTCTTTAAATATACAGCATACAGAAATACATATATATGTATGTACATAATCACATTCTACATACGTACGTAGAAAAACGTTGTTGAAAAGAGATGAATGTAAGGTCTCCTGATATTGCATTGAAATGTTTTGTGGTATATAAAAATAATAAAAGTACATAGTTTAGTGCAAAATAGTTTAGGTTTTTTAATTTCGAAATCAATATCTGCCAATTTTTGGTCAGATGCTCATAAGAAAAATATAGAAGCAGTTACTGCGATATTTATTTTTGTCATTTCTAAAAAAATAAGAAAAATCTACATTTCTGTTTCGTATTTTTCTTATTGTTTATAAAGATGTAAAGCCTGTTTGTATTAAAGAGTTTGCTGTCATTCCAATCCGAAGATTTTAGATTAGATCAACTTTACGACCTTTACTTTATTACCCTCATACATATAAACCATCTGAAATGATAAACAATAATTACCCAGCAATTTATGACTTACACTTAACAACATAATTTTTAATGGTGACTACTTACGGTTTGCATTACTTAGAAGTACTCTAGTAATGACGTTCTTTTAATCTGATATAGTAGTACTTTGTTATTTTCTTTGCACATTTTATTTAATTGCGTGTTAAGAATTGTGTTTTACAAAAAAGAAAACATAATTAAATTTCTAGGTGAAAAGCATTATTTGACGAGCAATAAAATAGCTAAGCAGTGGTGCAGTGAGTAGAACATTTGACTAACAAACCGAAGTCCCTGGTTCGTATTCTAGCTGGCTCTTTTATTAAATAACCAAACAACTTACTCAACAACTTCTTTGTAAGAGAAATTGCAAGTACTTCCCTATTTGTAAGCAAGCGTGGAAGTACTTGCCTCCAATGTCATCATCGTGTTAAAATAATGAGTTAAAATGCTAATGAAGAAGTAGTGAAAAGAGTTTTTTAACTCATTACTTTTCAATGTAAGTTTTTTCTGGGTATTTTTAAAGTTTTGCTAAGTTTTTCTGGGTTATATTACGATGGCGGTGCATCAAGAACTCATATTGCCAGGTTATCACACATGTTTTCGGAGAATTTAAAATCATTCTTAGACTTACTAGAATGGATTTTGACAAATTTTCTAAAAATGCATTGAAAGCTCTTCTGATGTCATGGAAAGTCTTACTTTAACCCAGCTAACTATACTTTCATTTTAGGGGAAACATTATTTATTCTCCATACAAACGGGGCCACCCTAATGTACATTTTAGTTAACGTTGTTGTAATGATACAACAAAGAAATAAATTAAACTTATTGAATATCAATTGATGCCATGGATTACAACTGGACAGTGGATCATCAGCTACAACAAATTTAAACATTTATCGCATTGGATTTAATTATATTTCATGCGCTACATTTTTTATGAATGATAGCGGTGATGATTAAATGACGTTTATTTTTTTCTTTTTGAGGTATTTAATGGCATTACTTTAACGACTAATAAAACACTTTTTTATTTATTTATTTTACGTTTCCTCTCCCATACACTTTGCCTCAGCCGTTTGTATGAGGTCACAAAAACTATACTTTTGGCAAATAAAATTCACTCACTATTATGTCTCATTGACCCAAATAAAAATAATGAAAAATTGAAATGAAAATCAAAAAAAGTGCTGGCAGTTGGCTGGCAATCGTAAACTTATTTAATTTTAACGCTTTTGCTGGATGAAATTTCGAATCTATTCAATGGAACACGCCTTAATAGTTAAAAAATAAAATAAATAATAAAAAACAAAAATAAAAGCTAACAAGAAAACAGTGAATATATTTAACATTATAACACAATTTTCTATTTCCGCCTCAGAGGTTTGGAATTTCCGATAAAACTGAACTACCAATACCCCAGTTGCTAGTGTTGTTACCAGCGGATGATGTTCTCCTGTACATACGTTGCTTCGACGACGATGATGATGATGATGGTTTCGTTGTTTGTTGCGATAACACAAAACCAACCTAAAATGAAAGCAGTAAAAAAAAAAAAAAAAAAAAAAAAAAATGCATGCAACATCAGCAAGTATTTAGTTTTTTTGTAGATTCAATATATATGTATGTATGGATATGTAGATATGTATATTTATAATACTTAGTTTTTGATTGCGCTACTTAAATCCCAATTGTAAAAAAGGAAATATCATAAAATTGTTTCTCACTCATCAACCCACACATTCTTACGGATAAGTGACATTAACAGTGGAGTTAACAATTTCGAACCCGTTATAAAATAGAAAAATAAAAACATAAGGTTCGATGTTAAATACCGATCAATATAAAATAAGCACACCCGAATTTTAATAAAAAAAAATGAGTTAAAAAGCTAAAAATGCCGCTTTTAACTACTTATTCATTAGCATTTTAAATGATAACATTGGAGGCATGTACTTATCACGCTAGCTTACAACTCAGTACTGAAATACCTACTTACAAATAGGGAGTTAAAAAGTTGTCTATTTTAAAAACAAACAAAAAAAATCGCTCCCACAGAAAACGAACCTGTGCTTCTTGTTTATTATGCGCCAAATAATGGATTTAATACAGAAAACCTTTTTTCTTTCTGTGTGTGTAAAAAACATTCGCTAGGGTGCGATCAAAATAAAGTACTTAGGTATCTGATTACATCTAAGTCATTATAAGAATACTTAAAAATAATACAGATGGTATGTAGTAGTCATTGGAAAGTAAGTGGTTATATAAGTACAAGTCATTACCGAGTTTTTGGTGGAATATCCTAGGAATATCTTCAGAAAAGCCGAACTACGGAAAGAATATTTTCTAGTAACATTTACACATAAATACATATATATACAGTTGTTTTCGCTTAAATTATTTTTTGAAATTTTCCAGTTTTTAGTGCAATTATCAGATAATTCATTTACCCGATACTCTGTAAATTGATTCATTGACGCAATTAAAGGAAACTTGTTTAATTGCGCTCATCAATCAATTCAACAGTGAAATAATATTGTCATAGCAATTTAATAAAAGCAATATAGTCGGTTATTGATACCCTGCACCAGCTACAACTTTGTAGTTGTATATGGGAGTTTAGGTCAATTATGGGCACATTCTCACTTAATGTAGTAAAACAATTTCTCATAACAATGAATTATATTATTATGGGTCAATTATGGACCGAATTCTACAGAGTTTGACTGTCAAATTTCGACAGATACATTTCTGCTTCTCATAAAATTTATAAGATGCATAAAATTTTATCATCGCGATACTAGTATTAATACCATAATAATGAACATAAAATACATTTTACAAGAGTGACCTTGTACGTAAGGTAAGGGATAAATGGTCTGATTTTCACAATTTAATTTAATAAGTTACCAGTTCGGACTCAATCAAGATTATGGAATTTTCGAGACCGATTTCGAAAAGAATGCAGAAAATTATTTTGAACATATTGTACTAAGATCAAGATTTTGAACAGCAGGTAGGGTATTTAAAAAAAATGTTTTTTTTCTCGTATTTAGAACATTAAAATGCATCGTTTGAAAGGCATTCCTCCAAAATAGTGGTCCACGGGTCACCCTATCGTTATTGCGAACAAATTGCTGCAGTTGGAATACTTTAGTTTGTCACTTAACCCTTTCAAGCACCAAACTAAACCGTTAGACTTTTTGTGAATATGATTTCACCACACACTTTATTTTGACGTATATTGATCATTTTAGCGGCATCAAATTCTAAGAATTTTCTTTGGAAATAACTATTTACTGTAGCTGTGAACTCAAAATTATTCTCTAAATTGATAAAGATTTTTAAAAAATCTTGGGACACCGGTGTCCCGTATTCGTGAAAGACTTAAGATATCAAAAATCACGAGTCAGAAAATTCCCGTTAATTTTGAAAACCAATTCTCAAAAATTTCAATATAAATAATTTCCCTCAATCATGTGAGCAGAAATCAGTATTTCATTAATAAAATAATCTGATATTCTTAAGAGTTGTTATCTACTTGGCGGAATCATCAACATATTTTCATGTTACAAAAAAATATTTGACCATTATTTCTAAAGATTTATAAAAACAAAGTTTCTAAATTGTGTTTATCTCAGCAAAAACATGGTAATGACTGGCACTTACACAAAAACGTACTTTTTTATGAATACTATATACCGCCTGCATTACTTAGAAGGAGCATAGTAATTACTTACAAATAACTACTTATATATGTACGTAAGAACTTACTTTTTAGCCTTGATATTTTGTTTTCGAAATTTTATTTTTATAAAAACGAAAAATAATTTGTCAAAACTTATAGTAGACACAGTGGACGTATCATCGTAGGCTATTTTTATTATAAAAATTTTATACCCTACACCACTTTAGTGGGTAGGGTTTGTAACATACAAAAATATTCGTCCAATACCAGCCTTAAAGTATACCTATCGGCTTGAGTCGGTTTAGCTATGTCCGTCCGTCCGTCTGGCTGGCTGTCCATGTAAACCTTGTGCGCAAGGTACAGGTCGCAATTTTCAAGATAATGGCACACACGTCAAGGACGAAGCCTATTGAAAATGGTTGAAATCGGTCCATTATTTCACCTAGCCCCCATACAACAGAACACCCGAAAAGGGCTTCTGAGCTCATAATTACACAGAGAAAACAGATTCGTTGTGATAACCGAATTTGTTTCCAATCGAATTCAGTCGGTTCTAACAACTACCCCAAAATTCGATTGTAATTATTGTATAATTCGGTTAGTATTACTGAATATATGGTGTACACAACAATTTTTAATTATTATTCGGTAATCTGGATTGAAATTATTGGTATTAGCAACTGAAATATTATTTATAGAAAAACAATTTGTGGATTATGTGTATTTGAAAATATATTTATTTTGTGTAAAGTATTTACAATAAAATATAAATATGTAAAAACTTACAAAACGTATAAATATAAAATAACTTCTCCCCTTTTGCTTTGAGATTTTCATGGTAATAAACAGGGATTTTGCTCTTGATTCTGCTCAACATTTTCAAAGGAACACTATCTTTCTACGCCTTTCCGCTGCTGTAAAATTATTAAAAATTATAGAAAAATAACACAAAATAGATTATAAGATATAAAATACACCAAACATTACCTTTTTTATCCAAATTTCTGCATTAATTTATCCTCAAATGTAATTAGGTTTTTTTTATATTATAAATTCGTTTTATTTTATTTATTTTTGTATACGTCAACTATAATTACCAATTAATCGGTTGTGAACATCGAATTTGGTTCCTTTAACCGTAATTAAATTTTAAATAATTACTTCAATTGATAATTGGTTGCAGTGCTCAATATTTTTTACTTTCTACTGTTTTTCGGTTGTAGCGACTAATATTTGATGTTCTTACGTTTTAATCCTAAATAAAAGTCGGCTGCATTTACTGAATTGCCAAATGAATTTAATAACCGATACAATTCAGTTTAAATTATTGATTTAGAAATTGTTAAAACCACAATTCCATTAGTATTATTGTTTTTTAATACTGAATATAGAAAATCAGTTAAGTATACAGTTTTTCAATAACAGCGATACAATTTTAATTAGTTTAACTAAATATTTATCATGGTAACCGATTTCCCATCGATCTGTTTTCTGTGTGTATGTTAAATATACCTGTATATCGAAGCGGCACAACTAAGTTTTATACAAGCCTTGATGACCTTGCCAAATTTTATAAAGATCGGGCCTCATTTTACCCTGGCTCCCATACAAAGTCTCCTTCCGAAAATTACTTGAATGTCATATTCTTGAAATATTTAAATGTGCGAAAATGTAAATATACATATTAATGGTAAAAATTCTCCTATATTGAAATAATTTACAATCACAACATCATTACACAAGCGGTGTTCTGAAACACAATCTAGAAATATTAATATAAATTTATGTCTGCACTTGATGGCGATGATTTTTACTTTTATTTTTTGGAAAGTTACATAATGATGTCACTGACACTAAAGAATAATTTTTGCAATTTTCTAGTTCAACTTTATATGAATTCCTTTTAATACTTATACAAAACATACGTACGTACTAGAAGATGACTTTACCAAAAAGTAATATTTACTATTTACTTACATACATTTTTTATTGTTTCGTTTATTTGCTCATGGATTTAGCGCAAAGAAAATTTGCTTCGTTACTTATGTTGACTCCCAAATTCCCAGTTCAATTTCGACTTTTGTTTGTGGGATAAAGTTGCAAGTCAAAAGTAAACTACATACAATACGAGTAATCCTCGATTGATATTGTTATCGATTCATAAACTAAACTATTTCATATAATATAAAATACTTTATTTTTATAGTAGTGATATACAGTGTTTGCAAAAAAAGTAAAAATAGAAAATGTTTCAATGGAAAGAAAATCTATTTTCTGCTGGTAAAATTTTATGATCAATATCTTTATTTTCATATTTACTAATAATTTGTAAGTCGACATTTAGTTGTATTTTTTGCTACCAAGATAACCTACCAACTAGCCTACCGGGGCACTCAAACATTTATTTTTAGTCGTTGTAAAATTTTTCGCTAATAATTCGTCCTTTTCTTCAGAAAATGTGCATTCGAACTTTAAAAAAGGATTCAAAAAGGTATTTTTTTTAAATAAGACCAGAAAAAGCCTAACTTGTCAAACATTAACATCTGTGTTGAATAAAGTGAAAAATTATAGTCGGGCGTTCCCAACTATAAATCAATAATTTTCGAAATTCCTAAAATGGCACTAGATTCAAAAATACCAATTCTAAGAATTTGTTCAAATATTTGTATTTATACAAAAACAAATCTACCCGTAAATGAACCATACGGTGCTCCTAGAAATATTGATTTTTTTGAATGTTTCTTATTTTGTTCATAATGTATCAAAAAAACAAAGTTTTTGAATTTTTACCACATGCTCTATTTTTATTTGTTCCTATTTATTTGTGTGTAAGTTTTAATAAAATGTTACAAATAAAAACTCCAGAACTGGCCTAGAAATTGCTCTGAAGGGGTGCTTTGTGAGATCGACCGATATCACCGTGCAACAGTCATTTTCACACATGAAAAAATGTATATGTACAAGAAATTGTGGACCATTAGTATTAACCCTGTATAGTCAGTTTTTCATAATCAGCTCTTATGCCCCTGTAAAAGGACCTGAAACATTAAAGGACATACGATTTCAAAAAATGTAAATAAAAAAACACTTTAGGATTTTGAAGATTCTAACTATAATAGTTTTCCAGATATACATTTTTTACATATTGGGATGCTACGCCAATTATTGCCAATTTTTCTAAATGTTAATTTAGATTTTAGTGTAACCTATGAAAAATTTTAATAATATAATAGTTTCGCAGATATACGAACTTTTGTTTTTAATTCATATGGGAGATCCCTAGGTCCTATTGAAAGTCCGCCCATTTTTCTCCAAATGTTCACATGAATGCCAATGATTTTCATGTAAAATTTTTGTATTTAATTCAATAGTTTCTCAGACATTTGATTCTATTTAGTTCAAATGGGAGGTTCCAACCCCTCTAATAAAATTCCGCACATTTTCCTCAAAATGTTCAAATAAATGTTAAATTTCTTCGTGCAAAATTTGAAAATTTTAGGTCTATTAGTTTCCTAAACAAACGACAACGCCAAATTATTACCCAAATGTTCACATGGATGTCAAAGTTGTTATTGCAAAATTTAAGGTTTTTAGCTGTAATAGTTTCTCAGATATACGAATTTATCTATTTAATTCTTATGGGGCGTTCCAAGCCCCCCTGATGAAAGTCCGCCATTTTTTCCCAAAATATTTATAGGAATATTAAAGTTCTTCTTGCTAAATTTTAAGAAACTAGTTCTATTAGTTTCCCAGATAAACGAATTTTTTTATATATTATTCATATGGGAGGAAATGTTTACATGGAAAATTTTAAGATTCTAACTCTAATAGTTTCCCAGAAAAGCGATTGTCCCCATACTTGGAAGGGCTAGTATAGTTCTTAGTATTAGTTTTATTGAATAATAACAAATATTTGACTATTCTAAATAAAATCTAAAATGATAATATTTTTTTTCAATTTCCATTGATATTGATATTTACAAATTCTTATAGGTACATAAGGTGATAAATCGGTTAAGACATGTCCAAATTTATTGGTACCATCACTAAAATATTTAGAATTTGTTATTTTAATCTACAGACGCAATAAAAATATAAAATTTTATAGCAATATTAGAAAAATTAATAATAAAAAAGCAAAATATTTTTTTTTACCTTAAAATTTACAAGATATATACATTTTATTAAAAATCTCATAAATTTTTTTACGTTATATTTAATTATTAAATATGCTCCTATTTTTACAGGCCTCACAATATATTAGGGTGCCTCAAAATGGAATTTGCTGATGTTCCCAACGAAAATAAAAATTTAGTTCATTCTAAGATACCATTTCTCAAAATTTTTGTTCTGATATCTATATTTGGCGAGCTGGATCAAAGAATGAAAGGTGCTTTTTATTGTTTTTATGATTTTTTCACATTGAAACTATGCGCAGTGAAACTATTTTAGAGAAATAACGTTTAATACATTTTTTCATTAGGATATAAAGATATTGTTCTGATTAATTTATGTATTTAAATGTGTCAATTGACATAATGAAGAATGATTTCTTTTCCCCAGTTTACGAGTGCTGTACATAAGTGTTACTTTAAGTCCCAGATGTTAATGAAAAATGTTTTAATAAATCTATGTACATTAGGGTATAACTTTTTTGCGGGGCAAAATACCACAGCACTACCTTATAGCCAATACTGTCCTGATAAAAAATTCTATTTTTTAAGTCAATTTTGTTCGTTATTTTTCTAAAATTATTTTTATTATTTAAAAAACAATATTATCTTAAAGATAATGTAATAAAAATGCGAAAATGTTGGCAAAAATATTAATTTTTCTCATTTGGAAAAAATAATATTTATACAAAACTTCGTCGCCTTTGGTGCGGGAACATTTTTTACGATCGCAAAAAAATAATATAATATTCCTTAACATCTGGCTCTACAAAGTCTTGCTGTGGTATTTTTGATATTCGCAAAAAATTCAAAAAGTTATTACCCTAAAGTACATATGTATGTATATAGGAACTAAACCAAAACCCCCTTTTATTTTTAAAATTCACAGTAAGTAGTGCCCATATTGCTATGTAAAAGTAGTAGTACTTATGTATGTATGTACATTAGGGTACCCCAATTTCTAATATAAACCAAATTTTTTAAAGTTTTTATTTTTTTTGTTTTAAAATTAAATATTTATATATAGGCATTTTTTACTGAAAAGTATACTTTTGTTACATCACCACTCGCCTATGCCTATATGTATCTTAGAACTTTTTAATTTTCACGTAAATAAACTATTTTACAGTTTTTAAATTAAAAATCCATAAAAATAATTTGTTGATCATATTTGTTTTGACCATATCTCCGATTCTTACGGAACGATTTTACTGGTTTAAAACAGCTAAATTTTAAAATCATGTCTAATTGAATTATCTAAGATTTAGATTCCAAGGATATATGGAGCCTTCAAAAAACTGATTTTAAAATATAAAATACAAAAATACATGCAAAAAATGTCAATAGTTATATCCAATGTGACCATTTTGGCATTTTTGCAGCTAGATTTAGCATTTTTTATTTTGATTTAGCTGTAAAATTTTAATTTAGCATTTGGCATTTTATTTAGCATTTTTATAAAATATTTTTAGCATTTTTAGCTTTTTTTTTTGCAATTTTAGTATATAAACAAAAAAAGACTAATTTTTGCAAAAAAGATTTATATTGGAAATAGGTTTAACCGGAAAAAATCAGAATTAAATGTCTACCCAAACACAAGCAACAAGAAATATGAGAAATGTAATAAATTACACTGTAATTCAAAATAATGCAAAAAGATTCATGAAGATAAATAACTTAAAATTACGCCAATACAAGTGAATACTTTAAAATGTTGTATTCTAAAATATTTTTCTGGAACCCAATGCTTTTTTAAATTAGAGGTGATAGAAATAATTCAAGAGATTTCATATATTTTTACAAATACGTTCAGTACGCTATTTTACAACTAATACTTTTTGTTTGCTCATGGAATGAAACATATGTATAATTTTGGAAAAGGCTATTAATTTAAGGCGTCATTAATTAACAAATTTTATTTCCTATATGAAATAAAGAGGTTTTAATTTTTATCATCCTTCAGGAGTTCTTGTTAATTTATTGAAAATAAGTATTGAAAAAAAATCAATAATATATAATTAAGACTTTCTCATCCTACTTTCTGTTCTTTTTATTTTTACCAAATTTTTAGTAATTTTGTGGTCACGTTTTTTTTAATTAAAAAAAATACATAAATTTCGAAAATATTATTGACAATTTATTCCAGAATTACAAACTTACGGATTTGAATATATCTCTCAATTCATTTCATACATTCTCATATATATTTTCCCGAAAAAATCTTCGAAGTATGAGTTATAAACCCGACATCTATTCACCGAGATTTAAAATTATTTCACCGGAATTGAAAGGAAGACAAATAAAATTGTTTATATAAAAAAAGTAAAACTAGAAATATTATACTTTTCCTTCCGAAAACACATATAGGTTTTATACCATGAGCAACTAGTGTAATTAATAGAGTTTTAATGTAATTTTTGCATTCAGAAATATTTTAGAGTTAGAGACATTACATATTGCTAAATTACAAAAATTTTGAAATAATTTTTAGCATTTTTGTTTATCTTAATACCACGGAACTTAATTTTTTACCCTACTCCACTATACTACGTTTGAGTATATTAATCGGTTAAGAATCATTTTCTGAATCGAATAAGCCTGTAAGTCTGACCGTCTGGTAGAGGTTGAAATTTTCAAAACAATAAGCACGTATGCTATTTGATCCAATGACAAAACCTTTTAAAAACGGTTAAAGTCCGTCCTTTATTTTACCTAGCCCCCATACATATACAAATGTATAAAGCCTTTCTCAGAAAATTAGTTTAAATATGTCAAAACCAAGGTTCAATTCAACTTAAATGCTTTATTACGATAAATAAATCAAATTTTATACTCATATGGTCAACCACGGCAGAATATACTTTCTTACTTGTTATAAATTACAATGAATTTCAGTTACAAATTAATATGAAATGTTCATAAAAACACTTAAAAAATTTTAGCATTTTTTTGGCATTTTAAAATCAATTTAGCATTTTTTCTAGCATTATTTTGGATGGGATTTAGCCGCAACATTTTTTGAGACCTGGTCACACTGGTTATATCCCTAATGTATACGTATATATTTATTTAGAAATATTCCATTAATGACACAATTTAGTCATCCTTTACACGTGGGATTTGACATTCTGACAAGTAAGAGAATCACATCAATACGCAAACAGTTTGTAAATTATTTCAGTATTAATTCATATTCGGCTTGTTCTCGCCTTCCTTCTCTGATCCACAAACTCAACTTACATACATATGTTACACGTTACTTCCTAACTACTACTACTACTACAGCAAGTAACTCCGGATATATTGTCATCACTTCCTTTGCGTCTCTTTAATTAAATGTTGTTTGAAATTAAATCCCCAAATAGTTGATGCTATTTGTTGTTGTTATAACATCTTTGGTAGGTTGGTATGTGTATTGACTACATTCCTAGATAAGAACTCCTTCAGTCGTATAGATTGTAATAAAATTTAAAGGAGAACCGGAGGATTGTAATTTGGCAATTGTCCCTCCCAAATAAATGAGTGAAGGAATAAATTTGGTATGAATGTTGGCATTAATGGTAACAACCTGTACTTGACAATTTTATCTCAAAATTTAAGACTTTCAAAGATTTTTTGAAATCAAATTTTCAGTAACGAGATTATAAACACAATGAATATGTATGTATGTATATAGCAGTTATGTATCTACGAACTTAAAAATTGTATGTTTGAGTTTGAATAAATTCAAAATCAATGTACTATTTGAGTACATATTTACAAGTTCAAAGAAAGCAAATTTTAAACATTTACAGACAGTTAAGGCCAACTGAAAGTCATACTATTGGATATTTTTATGTAAATAAGTCTTAACTAATGCGTCCTCGGTGTGATGTTTGTAGGGCATCATGCAAGTATAAAAGATTCATTGTTGTTGTTTTGTTTTGCATCTGCTAGTTTTGCTACTGTTATCCTCTTCCTTATAAAGTTATGGCTGGATGCACGCACCACATCCTTTTAAATTCCATAGAATACATTTTGCTTACGTTTTACAACTCATTTGCAGACTTTATGCTTGGTTACGTGAAAGGGATTTTGTGGTTTTGAATTTGATTTAGTTCGATTTTTAAGGTAAAAACGAAAAAGTAATGTGTATATTCTTTAAATGGATGTAGTTTAAAGTCTTCTAATATTTTGTAATGAAACAGTATTGAAATTTAAAAATGAATAAGATTTTTTATTTAATTTAATTTGTTTTTCTTTTTTTTGTACACAGACAACTTAATAAAATAATTGGCATAAGGATTAACCTTTCATTGATATACATACACATATAAAAAAAAAGTTAGAAATTTAGAACACTTGATCGAACTATAGACTACAACAAGGTGACCCTAAGCCAAATTTTCCACTACAAATTTTCTCTAATTATCTGCATTCAGCATCTTGCTGAGCTGGTGGTCCTAATGTCAAGTTTTAATGTGATTTTTAATAATACTTATAATATATAGATGAATAATTGAAAAAATAGTTCGTATTTTGGGGAGGTATTAATACAAATAAGATGAACACATACATATCGCCACCTAAAACGCAAACGGCCCTATCGAACATTTTTAAAATTTTACAGGAGAAGCAAAAAACTATTGAGATTGAAAAGTTTGTTTCTATCAACGCGATTTATTTGTAGTAAATAAACAAATTGTTTAATAGTGAAACCTATCAGTTGTTATGATAGTTGACAATGGCGTATAAAAAAATGGATAAATTGGACTTTTTACCTTTAATATTTAAATGTGGTTGTAGATAGGGCCTTTTGTTTTTTGTCAATAAAATAGCTAATTTTGGTCGGAGGAGTCGAATTTTTTGTGTGGACATTTGTTTTGATGCAATACATTATAATCAACAATAAAATCGATTTTAAATTTTTGGTTAGTTAGGGCCGTTTGCGTTTCAGGTGACGATATGTACTTTAGGGTATAATTTTTTTATGCGTGAAAATTCCACACCACTGCCTTATTGCCAATACTGTCTTAATCATAAAATCCTATTTTTTAAGTCAATTTGGTGCAAAAACTTTCCGCACCGAAAGAAATTTTTAAAATTATTTGAATAAATATTATATAAATCTATAATATTATCTAAAATAAGTAATATTATCGCGATTTACTAGAAACTGCGTAACAGGGTCGTAAAGAACAATTTTCTCTTTAAAATACTAACAAATTTGCAAAATATTTATTCATCGCGTTTGGTGCGGTAACATTTTCCACGATCGCGAAAAATAATATCATATTCGGTAACACCTCTTCACGCTATCATATTTGCAATAATTGCAAAAATGTATAACCCTAATGGACATGCGGTTCTTCCTTTTGCTCATGTTTACATAAATAACAAAGTTTATTTTTAAAATAGTAATTCAAATAAAATAGTTCAATTAAATCAATTCACATTGAATGACATCGACAAATAACTGTGACAACTTAATTGCACTAAATCACTTCTGCAACCGGCTTTGAGGGTGGCGTCAGACCAAACAATAATAACTACGACAACACTATAAAATATAACTGGCAATCAGTGTTGCCATAAAAATACTATATGGAAAAATTATTTCTTCCGAATTGTTTGGATTTATTGAAAACAACCCAATAATTATTCAAATACTCGATTTTGCAAGGTTTAATTTGTTTATCTTTACTTAAGATGGGACTGAACTACATAGAGCAATAGCCTAATGGCAAATCGTCAGCAATGACTATTAAAATCGAAATTTAATTACAAAACTTAAGCTTTAAATCATAAATAATTTTTATAAATTCAATGAAAACCTCATAGTTTTGCAAAATCTTATTGGCAACACTGGTAAAGATTACGGTGACCGTTACCATCGTGTTGATGACTGGTCGTAACCACCAATCAAAAATAAAAATACAAACAACAAAAATACAAAAAAAAAAAAAAAAAACAAACAAAACAAAAAATAATGAGAGGAAATGAAAATATAGAAAAATTACGGCAATAAATTGTTCGTTATGTTCATGTAATTTGTGTTACCACACGTTCAAGTCAATTTTACTAATAAATGTTTCCAACAGTTTATTATTTCATGAAAACATGTTTGTATGTGTTAGTATCAGGTGTAGTTTGTATGTACATATAAATAAGTAAAAGTAGGATGTATTTATGAAAACATTATAAAATTTTTATATGTATTTAATTTTAAGCCATTTCAGCTACTGCAACTCAAACATTAAAATATAAAATATTCCCCATTTTTTGTCCAAAATTAAAAATTATTAAAATGTCATTCCCTTAAGTTTTAATGTATAGAAAAACAAATAATAAAGTATTGTCGGGCATGGCCGATTCTATGGTACCCTACATCACTTATGAGTAAATATATCTAAAATTTATTTTTTAATAAAGCATGTATATTAAGTTTTGCCGTAATTTTCCTATACCTACTTCAGCAATTTACCGATGAAAACCCGATTTTCAGGGATTAATACATAAAAGTTAGTTCTACCAAATTTTACCGTAATATTTACGAGTGTTTAAAAGAAAGCTAAGCCATTTTTGAGGGAGAATTTGTATGGAATGTTCATTACGAATATCAGCGGAATGGTTTACTGTATTTTGCCAAAATTACAAATTCTTTAAAGTTTTTAATTTTTAATGAATTAAACATTTTTGTTTGGTACTAGTTTTAAAAAACATAAGTACTCCTCGGTCAAAAGAGAAAACTTCTGATCCAATATCAACTGACAACAGTAGGTGTTATATCACCATATGATTCAAATATTAAAATTCGTTCCTATATTTAGGAAACAACCAATTTTGTACGAGTAAATCTAGTATACATTTTTTTCGAACAATAATGGGCGTATCAGCATTATTGGGCCTAAAAATTAAATACAAGAATTCGAATATCCTTTTTAAAAATTTGTGGCGCGATTAATGGTCAAACATGCTTCGTTGTTGGCATATTGTGTAACCATACAGTCGACGCAAATTTATCAACCAAATTCTCAATAACGGTCTCAGAAAAGCTATAAACGAAATTTAGTTTTCGCCGATTCCCATAATTTTCGTAGCGTATTTTTAAGATTATTGAGATTTTAGAGATAAATTTACTTAATTTTAACAACTTCCAAATATTCTGCAACTGATACTACTAATATACCAACAAGTAAAATGTCAAAACTTCATATTATTCCAATATGCGCCTGTTGGAAAAAGAAATTCTTGTTGAAGAAAATACTATATATACAACATAACCTGTTATATACATACATACATAAGAATATAGTATGTAAGCAGTAAGTAAACAAGATTGAAAATTATTACCACAAAAATCCTCAGGGACTAAAGTAAACTATAAAGTAAATGAAAGCATGAAAAATGAGTTCAATGTTTCATGAAGTTTGTTTAAATGTATTTTCTTTTGTGCCGTTGTAAAAGTAAGTGTTTGACTTTTAAATGTTTGAAAACTGGCAAAAGTACAACTTTGATGAGAAGCAATTTAAGTATGAAACCAAAGTCAGACAATATAATCACTAATAATTGCATTTTATCGATTTTTTCTTATACATTTTTACAATTCATCGTTTAAAGTTTATTTTAGATACACTTTTTTTTATATACTGAAAGTAATCCATGCTTAATATATACCACGAAATTCTATCGTAATATGTACGAATTCTTTTAATCTAACGCAAAAGAATTTTAAAATAAAATTTTTTAAAATATTTTTTTCTAAATTACATAAACATTTTTCTTAATTTTAAAAATATATTTAAAAGTATAGTTAATGCAGTATCGATTCATAAAGGGAAAATGAATCATTAAAAGATGTTTAGGTTTAAGGGTATTATTAAAAAATTGTATATATGTATGTATTCTAGGTGATGAAGTTTAAATTAACAAAAAAAAAAAAACAAAACAAGTTGGAGTGCTATATTCGGCTGAGCCGAACCCTCCACCAATAACCTGATTTTATGTTGACAGTTAATTGACCAAAATGGTGTGAAAATAAGTTTTTCAATATGATTTTTCAAATTATGTACCCTTTTAAATAAGATAAATTTTATTGTAAGAAAACCATAATGTAACGTTTTCTAAAACATTTATATTGCCGCCATAAAGTATGCTGTTAAAATATTACATAATTTGTGAGGTGGTATCAGTGTTGCCATAACGGCTTTTAAAATGCAATTCTAGCAGTGTTGTCAAAAAAATTTTGGCTCATACCCATTTTTAAATTAAAACAAGTAAGAAGTTATAGTCGGGCGAGGCCGACTATATAATACCCTACACCTATTGCAAAAATAAAATGTGATTTAGTTTTCATAATAAAGCATTGTAGTTGAATTGTACCTTGCCTCAGATATACTTAAGCCATTTACTGTTGAATAAAATTATGGACGTTTAAGTCATATTTTGAAGGGGGCTTTGTATAGGTGCTATGTTCAAATGAGACCCTATAATTATAAAATTCATGAGAGTCATCAAGGCTAGTATAGCATCTGGTTTTGCAGCTTTTTGTTGATATACGAGTTTATTAAACATAATTATGAATTTAAAAGCCTTATTCGTCGGGTTGGGGGCTAGGTGAAATAATGGACCGATGTTAACCATTTTCAATAGGCTTTGTCTCCGGTACCATAGAAGATCATGTGCCAAATTTCATTGAATTATCTTCAAAATTGCGACCTGTAGTTTGATTACAAAGTTTACAAGCCCTATTCCGGGGTTCAGTTGTATGGGGGCTAGGTGACATAATGGAGCGATCGTCACCATTTTCAATGGACTTCGTCCCAGGGACAATAGAAGATGATGTACAAAATTTCATTGAATTATCTTCAGAATAGCGACCTGTAGTTTGATTAAAAAGTTTACATGGACGGACAGACGGACGGACATAGATAAATCGACTCAGAAAATGATTCTAAGCCGATTGGTATACTTTAAGGTGGGTATAGGACCAATATTATTGTGCGTTACAAACATCAGCACAAACCCAATATACCCTCCCCACTAAAGTGGTGTAGGGTATAATCACCATAGTTTTCATGAAAAACTTGAATCCGTCGGTCACAAATATTCTCCATTGATAGGCACTGTTTGTTATTGAGAATTTTCAATATTGTTCTTCGAACGGTTAAAACATTGTTGAATATTACACTTATCGCTATATTTTTGAAATTGGGATATGACACACTTTATTAAAGGTTTTGGATTAGTAATAACACATACATATTTCTGTAATTAGTTTCTTAAAAATCCAACTCCTTCAACTACATATCTGCTATCAAAACACCGATTTTAGTTCTGTCAAATTAAGTTAAGATATATTAGCTTAATTTGACATGACATAAACACACTAATATTTTATAAGAACTCCACCAAATAAATGTTCCAGATACATTTTGGGACTTTTGGAACTTACGAGGTTTTCGTTATACATATAGCGTTCTTAAATTTTTAATCAGAAAATTTAAAATACAATTATTGCACAATTGTTCTCAGCAAAAACCATACTTTAATCATACGCAAAGAAATTCATTTCCCGGTGTTTCAATAAATTTGGAGGTAAAAATACACTTAGACCACTATTGGCCAGCTGTTGTGTGCTCCTTTTCATGGAAGAAAAATTTTTGTTGGCAAAAAAACATTGTGTTAACTGAATGTATTATCTTTCAATGTTCAGAAACTCAGTTTCCTTTTCTAATAATTTCCAATCAGAGTTCCGGAATAGTATCACTCCCAAGATATTTGGATCTAACTAAAAAAACCTTTGTTAGATGGGAAATTATTAACCTTCAAATTAACATTATTAGCATCACATAACTCCTAGGCGGATTACAACAAATAACAATTTTTAATATTTTTTTAAAGGCATAGATAAAATCAAATTTTGATTTTTAAATTGAATTTTTCTTTGCTCGTAAGCATTTTTAGTGCATCCAAATTCTGTCAAATTAAGAACATATGTATATGTATCTTAAAATTTCCAGTAGATATGTAAAGGAATGAGTTGAAATTTTAACAAAATAAGTATGCCAATATTATTACAGATCGAAAAACTTTCAAAAAAGGTATGAAATCACAATTTCAAAAATATTGCGTGAAGCGTACGAACTAGGGTGATCGATTATTCGACATTTTCCAAAAACCGGTTTTCGAATAGTTCGAATAGTTGACAAATTCAGAAAAAACCGGTTAACCGGTTTTTCATATCATCATCATCATCATCATCATCATCATCATATATATAAATACGCAAAGCCAAAACGATTGGGAACATTTTCCGGCTCTATTACTTGACCGATTTTCTTGATCCTTTTTTTGATGAATGTAGATTCGCGAGCCTCACTGCAGAATCTATATATGATCAAAATCGGTTCAGTATTTTCGGAAATATAAGCGTTTAAAGTTTCTACCAATACACAATCACACAAACATGTGCTTGAATTAAAAAATAGAAAACAAAATAAGAAAGCAAAACAACAACACTGCTTTTTTTTTTCAATGTAGAAATAAAGAGAGGAGAGTGTAAAAACATGTTACTTCTCTGTTGATGGTTTATTTTTGTATTTTGCAAATTGCAATGATATTTTTTGTTGTTGTTTTTAATAAGATTTTTGTAAACTAATAAGTATACAGACGGGCTTAGGCAAAGCGAAAATATGATTTTATTGTTTTTTATTTTTTAAAAGTGTAAAGTGATAAATTTTTAATGTAATAGTGATATGTTATTATATTAATGAAGTAAGATACAAGAGGATGATGGGAAAACATTGGTGGGACAACAATTCTACATAAATGTTAGTTTTTATTGATTTTTAAGATTTTAATGATGGACAAAAACAAAGCCTGTTAAAATATATGTAAGTAGGATAGTTTAGTTGGTCATGTCGGTACATGAATGAATCAGTATATCGCAAATACGTAGGTTTAGCACAGTGAGGATTTGATGATATTCTTCTTTTTTGGGTTATTCTTACCAATTAGGAAAAAGGCGGTTATAGAAATATGTATTATATGTTTTATAAAAATAGAAAAATGAAACGGGTCAAATACAAGTCATGTGTTCTGGGTTGATGGCTGCCCCTACTTAAGGTGATATTAGAGTAAAATACATGTCGTCTAATACCACCTTTAGCAATTTATCGTTTATTATTCTTTTACTTGCAATTAAACTTACATATGTTAATTAAGGATGGAATTTATAGTTTATTAACGTTTTCTTTCAAACATTTCTTATGAAGTACTTAAATAATTATGAAAAATTAAATAATAACTAAATCATGGACAAACTCTTGAAGTAAAGAGGCGTTAAAGTCTTATTCTCCAGATATAAGAATTTATCCCTGTTGCAAAATCTCTCTTGCCTATGCACTTCTATGAGAAAGCTAATAGAATGCCTATAGAGATAATATATACTATATATATCCCTGTTCCAAATGCCCATTCCGATCTAAAATGGAGTTATTTTAGTAAAGATATTTATTAAAACTTAAAAAAAAAAATAAAACATCCCACTTTAAAAATTGAAAGTGGTTTCATTCCACTTTATTCAAAAAACAAAAAGACGGAAATAATTCCACTTTTGATCGGAATGAAATCATTTTACAGTCCTGATGGCAATAATTGAAAAATTGAATTTTGAATAAAATGTTGTTAGATCATATTTTGCAATGTACTTTTTCAAGTCTACCTTCTGCGGAAATACATAGTTACAAAAGATGAAAACACAGAAGATATGTTGAATTTTGGTTATTAAAATCTATGTCCAGTTTTGAAAAAAAGGTAATAGGTTTGGATTCTGTGCGCTCTTGAGAATTTTAAACTATTTTTGTTTTTGTTATCTGTCAGCTAAAGAAAACTAAAAACAAATTTGGATAGTTTCATAACTTTTCGAATTCAATAGAGCTGTAACACTATTGAAAATATTATTAGGGGTTTGTACTTTTCTAATTCCTCTTAACAAGAGTAAAGTAAATAATTACAATTTCACTTCCAAATAACTATAAAAAATATATTATAAAAATTAATTCTTGAGAATGACTTCAGGAGTAATGAATTTGAAATTAAATAAAAGAGATATTCCATCTATAAATAATATGTGTTATAATCATCCCTTCTGTAGGTCTTTTTTTTTTTTTTTGCTGGGATATAGAGATATAGGTTGAATATTATTACAGGTTACAAAGGAATAGTACTGGGCAGGTTCGACATTGTTTACGACAAGGGGCATGGATGATTGCTGGAGGAATTGGCAGATTGTTAAACATAGGGAAATATCATAAGGAATGAATATATCATATTGTAAGTTTTGCATAGATTTTATGAACATTTATGTTGGGGAAAATAAATCGAAAGGAGAAATGTTCGTTGTTTTTGCTTTTAAAAAGTTCAAACATTTTTGAAAAATATGTTGCATTAATAATTTTAGAACTTAGATTTTAAACTTCCTTCAGAATTTTAACCAAATTTGATCACATTTTCTAAAAGAATACGTTGATCAAAGCAAGTTATACGCTTTGATAATAGCAATTGAAATAAATTTTTTCAGACATTTGGACTATAAAAGTAGGGTTTTATTTTGCAGTATAAGTATGCAATCTTTACTTCAATGGTCCCGGTCGAATTTCGGCCGCGGGGCGAACTCTAGTAAATAAAAAAAAAATATATTTTGATTTGAAAAACTTAATGTTTATGTTTAAATTTGATTAATAAAACATCGCCCGAAATGATTTTTAACTGTTTAGAAGATTATAACTTTAGATCTAGTCGTCTGATTTACATTATTTCTTTAATATAAAAAAATTAGGAAAAAAGTGGGACACTTCTGTTAAGCATAAGGTACTATGTAATCCTAGCTTATTTTAAAAGCCCTGTTTAGGAAATTTGCATAGGCATTCCAACACTTCCATAAAATTTCAGCCGTAAGTTAATTATGGTAATTGGAATATAATCTTAAGATTGATAAAATTTTATCAAACAGTTATCAATTTTACAAATATTTTTTTTTAATTAATTAGGAAAATCAAAAAAGTTTAACCAAAGGAGCTGTAGAAAAATATACTCTAGTTCCTCGACTCGGATATTTTTAAAATTTAGACGGGCTGTATTATTATTTACTTCAAAATTTCATTTAAATAATCTTTGAATACAAAGCAAATAAAAGTATTCGAAACCGGTTTTTAAAAAGTAAAAAAACCGGGATATTCGATATTCGAAAAATCAACATTAAGAAAAAACCGACACTGGTAAAGCAGAAAAAACCGGTTGAAAAATCGTGTCGATCACCCTAGTACGAACCAATCTAAATTTTTCACAACTAAAACCCCGAAATATCAATATAAATACAAGAAAATTTAAGAAATATGTAAAATAAAAGTAGGAAAATTTACCTCAATGCAAAGCCCCAGTGGATAGCTATCCGGACAGATGGGCGAACATGGATTAATCGACTCTATACCAATTTAATGGGGATATATGACCAATATTTTGTGCGTTACAAACATAAGTAGAAACTCAATAAACCCTATGCAATAAAGTGTTGTACGGTATAATTAGTTTTTAGTCATTAGATACGTGTTAAAATCCAACATATGTAAATGATGACTCAGAATCACTTTCTGAGTCGATGAAGACCTGTCTGTCCGCCCGTCTGTTCAGCTGGTTGTCCATGTAAACCTTGTATAATTCACCTAGCCCTCCTACAACCGAACATTACGATTTGGGCTTTTTAGTCGATAATTACGACAAATATAGGTACTAATGCTAAATAAAAGTTGGTACAAGGCTTCGTCTTGTACGTACATAATATATTATTCGTAATAGTCATATTAGTATAAGTCATTACCATGTTTTTGCCTCATATCTCTCTTATTAAGCGTCGTACATCTTTTGATGCTATTACAATTTCTATAGAGATTTAAATTTCCTATATTTTAGTAGAAGACTATTAGTGAATTATTATACCCTACACCACTTTAGTGGGGAGGGTATATTGGGTTTGTGCTGATGTTTGTAACGCACAATAATATTGGTCCTATACCCACCTTAAAGTATACCAATCGGCTTAGAATCATTTTCTGAGTCGATTTATCTATGTCCGTCCGTCTGTCCGTCCATGTAAACCTTGTAATCAAACTGCAGGTCGCTATTCTGAAGATAATTCAATGAAATTTTGTACATCATCTTCTATTGTCCCTGGGACGAAGCCCATTGAAAATGGTGAAGATCGGTCCATTATTTCACCTAGCCCCCATACAACTGAACCCCGGAATAGGGCTTGTAAACTTTGTAATCAAACTACAGTTCGCAATTTTGAAGATAATTCAATGAAATTTGGCACATGATCTTCTATGGTACCGGAGACAAAGCCTATTGAAAATGGTTAATATCGGTCCATTATTTCACCTAGCCCCCATACAACTGAACCCCGGAATAGGGCTTGTAAACCTTGTAATCAAACTACTGGTCGCAATTTTGAAGATAATTCAATGAAATTTGACACATGGTCTTCTATGGTACCGGAGACAAAGCCTGTTGAAAATGGTTAACATCGGTCCATTATTTCACCTAGCCAACATACAACTGAACCCCTGAATAGGGCTTGTAAGCCTTGTAATCAAACTACAGGTCGCAATTTTGAAGATAATTCAATGAAATTTGGCACATGGTCTTCTATGGTACTGGAGACAAAGCCTATTGTTAACATCGGTCCATTATTTCACCTAGCCCCCAACTCGACGAATAGGGCTTTTAAATTCATAATTATGTTTAATAAACAAAAAGCTGCAAAACCAAGTGTTATACTAGCCTTGATGACTCTCATGAATTTTATAATTATAGGGTCTCATTTGACCATAGCACCTATACAAAGCCCTCTTCAAAATTTGACTTAAACGTCCATAATTTTATTCATCAATAAATGGCTTAAGTATATCTGAGGCAAGGTACAATTCAACTACAATGCTTTATAGTCGGGCCTCGCCCATGAAAAATATTTTATGATAAAAAATACGTTTGATGATCTATGCATTTTATCTTATAAAACATTGAAGTATAAGCTTTTAAAGGGCACTATTGTTCTTTTCATAGTGGTATGGATAATTTTAATGAAAAAGAAGATTTATTTTGTAAAAATAAAAAAAAAAAAATTAGGGTGGTTAGGTACTTGAAGTAGAAAAAAAAAAAAAAATAAGAAACACTCAGAAAATTAAATGATAAAAATGTAGTTATAAAGCTTAAAAAGCTTGGATATTGTTAGGCATGGTAGACCATTTTCTGATGTTGAGGTCAATAAAAAATTAAAATAAAAGTTTCCAAAAACTTAATTTTACGAAAATCTTCCATCTTGATAGTGTTTTTTTGGCGCACTGAACAATTGGGGGATCTTTAAAAGCCGTTATTGTAGAAAAAAACTGTACTTTTTCCACTCTCTTTAGATGAAAGTACAGCTATTAACGATCTTTGTTAAATCGTTATTTATATAAAATGCGAAGACAAGAATAACAAAGTTTCTGAAGCAGTATTTTCTCTCTTCATGGGAACGTGACTGGAAAATTATTGTTTGATGTGTTAAATCAAAATTTCTATCCACGCCTTTGATTGCATTAATGCATTAAATGCATAATGCATTAAACAAAAATAATTATAAACAATATACATGGGGGCATCACCCACAACAAATTTATGCATTTTTATAAATAATACTCTGTATGCTCTTTGCCACTTATTGCGAAAGTCTTGCTCATTTCGTGCGACCTTCTTAGTCTTCTTCAATGCTATTTTCATCAGCGCCCAATATCTCTCAATTGGGCGGAGCTCCGTGTAATTTGGTGGATTTGCCCCTTTGGGAACAAAATGAATATCGCTTGTATTATACCACTCAATTGTGTCTTCTGCATAATGACTTGTTGCTAAATCTGACCAAAATAGCATAGATCCACTATGTCGTTGTATAAACCTCTTTAACGATCCTTCGAGACACTTTTCGATATAAATTTTCGAGTTTATTGAACCTTGTATGACCACCTCCTTGCTCCGTAAACCACAGCTACAAATTGCTTGCCAAATCATAACTTCTTTGGGAATTTTTCAACCTTTTTTTGGGTAAATTGTGAGTTAGCCCCTCCTCTTTTACGGGCAGTATATGTTTCATCATCCATAACTACACAATCAAATTTTTAATATACTGTTCATACAATTTTCTGGCACGCCTTTTCGCTAACGTAAGTTTTTCGGATGATCGATCTTGTGGACATACGATTTTGATGTTCCCATTTTTTGGCCATATCTCGAACCGAGGTGTTAGGTTTTTGTTGAAATTTTGAAACTATCTTCGCAGCGAGTGTTTTATTGGTAAGTCCTCTTTTTCTTTCCGAACCTGGTTTTCTTTGTGTTGTCAACCCTTCATTGTATCGACGTACCACCCTCTTAACAGTACTTAATGAAGCATTTGTCTCCCGCGCCACAACAGAATAACTTGCCATAGGATTTTCTATTATTTTGTACGCATCTGAGCATATGCAGTTAAAATAAGATCTGGCAACTTTTGCGATACAACAATCTGACAACAGTGTGGCCTAGACTGACCGGATATATGGGGAGAAAAAAATGTCAGAATCTTGTTCGTCTTAACCGCACAAAATTAGTCCCTTTCCAGATATTGAGATAGCCGAAATTTGAGCTCGATTAATAAACGTGAACACGTGCCGCTCGTCGCTCAAAGTTTGAATAAATCCAAATTTTTGGCAAAAAAGCTAACATATGAAGCTATAACTCCAGAAGGAAAAATAATAGAAACACATTTAGTACCTCAAAATAAAGCTAGTATTGTACTTCAACATTTATATTATATACATAATTCTTGTTACTTTAAGTCAAACAGAGTTACAACAGATTTTGTCTACAAAAACGTGACCTGGTCGCGATAGGAGCATACTTCGTATATTTTGATATTATGTGATTAATGTTGCTGTTAGGTAAATATTTTACATATTATTGTTAATGAATCATAATATATATGGATTTAGTATTTCAAAAAGATGTAAAACACAAAACTTGGTTGTAAAAGTTATGAAAAATTCCCCAGGCCATTAACATGTCTCAGAGCACTTGATTAGGAAATGTGGAAAAAATTTAACTTATTTTGAAAAATATTCTAATAAAACTATTTTATTACATAAAATATATCTATATTTACTCGAATATAAGTTTTTATCCTTAAAAGATATCGTGGACCTGTTCTCAGCTATGATAAAAAAAAAAAATATTTTTTACACGGCAGTTTCAAAGCTCCATTTTCAGTTTTTTAAAATCTTTGTTAAACAAATTTTAAAATTTTTGAAATATCACCGGGGCATTTATGGTCAATATTTTACAAAATATGTCCTAATTCTTTACTGTTATACATTTTAAACAAAATATTTACAGAATATTATATCTCAGATAATATAAAATATGTCCCTGAAGTTATATATAAATCGGGAAATCCTAAGGCGTAAATTTTGGAGGTCAAAGGTCAAAGTATTAATCAAATTGAAATACAAGTAACTAAAATAAATGTCAAAATAATAGCTTTAAAAGTAAATATTTTATAAATAATAACGGAACGTAATTGTCGAAGATCGATCTGTCGCCATGGCCCGCATTGTAAACGCTTGATCGACTTCGACTAAAATTGACACTTCCGTGTAAGAGCGCCCTGTTCAGAAGTCACTTATCATCGAAACAGCAAACAACAAACATCATCAAAACCAAACACCAAATAAAACAAAACACAATTACTTTGTGAAAACAAAATGTAAATAAAAACATAAAAAACTCAGTACTAGTGAACCAAATACAAAACAATTTTCTGCTTTTCATGGGAAAAAAAGGTTTGAGTGTTATATTCGGCTATGCCGAATCTTATATACCCACCATCAAAACTCGTTTGAATCGAATGAAACTTATGTCGAATTTCATTTATATACTCGTATTTTTAGGCCAGTTATAAGCGTAAAAGTAATTTTCTGAAGGGGACCTTATATAGGGAGGTAGGTTCAATTATGGGTCGATCCTTATAAAATTTGGTAGACAGAATTTGGTTCGTATTAAATTTATTTGTGTCGAATTTCATCGCTACACTCGTATTTTTAAGCCATTAATGAGCGTTACAGTCATTTTCTGAAGGGGACCTTATATGGGGGGTAGGGTCAATCATGGACCGATCAACATACAATTTTTTAGATAGATTTTGACTCATATGAAACTTACTTATGTCGAATTTCATCTATATACTAGTATTTTTAAGCCAGTAATGAGCGTTAAAGTCATTTTCTGAAGGGGACCTTATATGGGGGGTAGGGTCAATTATGGACCGATCCTCATAAAATTTTGCATAGTGATTTTGGATCACAAGAAACTTACTTATGTCGAATTTCATCGCTATATTCGTAGTTTTAAACAAGTTATGGCTGTTAAAGCTGCTTTTCGAGGGGCCACTTGTATGGGGGCTATCCGAAAACGTGGACCGATATTGCCCATTTTCAATACCAAACAAACCTTACCTATAAGAAATATTTATGTGGAATTTCAACCTCTAGCTCTTTCCATTCGGACTCTATCGTGCTTTCAACAGACAGACAGACATACGGACGGACAGACATGGCTAGATCGTCTTAGAATTTAATGAGGACCCAGAATATATATACTTTTGTGGGTCTATGACCCACAAAATGTTACAAACGGAATGACAAAATCAATATACCCCCCATCTTTTTTGATGGTGGGTATAAAAACAACATAGTGTCCACTGAATGTATTATCATTCAATGTTCTGAAACTCAGTTTCCTAGCCTAGAATTTCCTAGTGTTCGTTAGAAATGTTCCGCTTGACCAAGACAATCTATGGGCTCAGTGTCAAAGTTTCCGACATATTCTGTGTCTGGCACGTCCGATGATTGTTTATAGCCTTCCAATGTGTCCAGTTTACATTGACGACGTGTCCTATAGCTGCTTTTGGTCAGTTCACATAAAGTTATGTGTTATGAAGCAACGTTTCCAGTGCCTTGCTTGACGTTGTGCTTATGGCAGCACTTGTACCCAAACAGCTAATTGATATTACGCTTTTTGTCCAAAGAAGTCAACCAGATTATTGAAGCATAAGCTAGAATTAGTCTAATTACACTTTTATAAAACCAATGTGTATAGTAGGACTAAGACCCTTAAAATATAAACGGCAAAAAGTAGTAAACGTTTGGTTTCTATTTTAACATATCTTTATATTCAGATTTGTTTTACAAAATATTAACATGCTCGTGTGAAGGGGGCTTTAGTGCCGGTCTACACAGGAAAACTTTAGTCGAGAAATTTGTATACCTTCTACCACCATCAGTGGTGATAGAGGGTATATATAAGTTTGTCGTTCCGTGTGTAACACCAAGAAATATTCATCTAAGGCCCAACAAAGTATATATACTATGGGTCCCTATGAAATTCTGAGTGGATTTAGCTATGTAGGTCTGTCTGTCTTTGTAAAACACGTTCACGTTACAACTAAGCAAAGAAAATCAACCAAATTCATCCAGAATATTTATTATTATTCTAAGCTGTTTGGTATTGAAAATCAGCAAAATCTGTTCACAACCTAAAAAGTTATGAGTAAAAAAATTAGGTTTTTTTTCCTAATTCTTAAGATGTTTTCTCAGAAACTGTCAAAGATATTTCGATGAATCTGCCCCATAGAAAGGTATATATTCCCGGAAATTAGTTTATCAGTAATAACTCCTTCAAATATATTGGTATTAACACAAAATTTTGTACATGCAAATATAATATGAACAGAAATCATACTGTCAACGTAGATCTCAGTCGGTCCATAATAAGAAATTCCGAAAATCACCTAAACGCACATATTTCATTGATAAATAAAGCTATTTTGATAAAATTCGAGTTCAATATGTTTTGTGTACATACAAATCATTCTACCTTATGTTCTATGTATAGATAAATCATTCTATTAAAATGTTTTCAAACTGGCCGATTAATACACATTTTTCTGGACCTAATCGAAATTAGTTCGACATATGTTTAAACGTTAGTACGCTTAATGCGGAAACAAAAATTTTGCCAAGTTATAAAAAAATTCTCGGGAGAGTTTTCCCGTTTTTTCTACCGAGCGCGTCCCCGGGTGCCGGATAGGGGGTGGTGATGGACCATCTGTCCTCCCCCAGTTTTAGTTTGACTGAAGATGAGGGAGGGCAGATTGTCCACCACCTGGGAATATTATATTCGCTGCGGACCAAAAAACTGGAAAAAAACAACCTGGAAAATAAAAATAAAATGACCAACGGTGAAGGGCCTAAATAACCCAGTACCGGCGGCAAGTGTTAAGGAAGCTACAACTAAATCGCCAAAAGAAGGTGCAACTGCCCTTTCCAAAATTGGGAAGGCGCCGATTGAAAGGGATGTCAAAACCGGCCCCGATAAGGACACTAAACACATAAGACGGTACCCAAAGCATCATTAGCAAGTACTGATAATTTTGAGGAGTCAAATCCTAAAAGTGAGGAGGAAATCACTCACTCGCCAGAAGACAGAACAGCAGTGCTGTCCAAAATTGGAAAAGTGTGGATTAAAAAGACTGCTCTTGCTATGCCTGATAAAGACACCGCAGTGTCATCAATGGAACCCACTGCATCAATAGCCACTTCAGGTTACCCGGAGGAGTCAAATCCAATGAGCGGGGATGTGATCACTAACTCGCTGGAAGACAGTTTAAATGGATGACAATGCACAGTGGGGCAGAATGGAAATTTTTTGGAAATAAATCTGGCATTTCTAAACGGCTGATCCGATCGGCATAAAATTTGGCGTGAGCGTAGCCAAGGAGTATTCGAGTTTAAGTTTTGAAGATGAACCCTGCTGATGCCCCAGGGACGGCGCTGTGGCGGCTCAAAGTAGGTTACCTACGACATGTAAAATTTTTTAACTCGTGCTATTTTTTTGTTTTTCACCCAAATATATTTTCTGAAAGCGCTCGACGAGATCTTGAAAAAACATGCTTGGACATACTACTTATCTCTTATAATATCTGAGTTATAGGCATTTAAAAATTTAGTGATACAAAATTTACCATACCTTGGTCCGCCTGTTTTTGAATACCGGGCGTAATTTTGGACCAAATGGACCAAATTTCTTGTTAGTTAGACAACAAAATTTCCAATAATATACAAAAAATTTCAGATCAATATCATTTACAGATCCAAATACAGATAATTTAAAAATTCAAAAAATTTTAGATTTTTGCCGTTTTTTTGCCAAAAATGTGTCTTAACTCTTTTATTAATAAAATTTTCTTTAAGAACATATAACAATTTTATAGTTTTCTAAAAGGTATCTTCACGCAGAACGCTTTGGCGTAAAAAACTTGTCCTATTTTTTGAAAATGTTGCCACTGCGTCCTTCCGAATGTGACCTATTTTTTATCAAAACTTCAACTTTGGGCGACATGTTCTAAAATCCCAAAGCTGGGATCAGAAAACTGAAAGCACTTTTGGAAACCTCAATATGTTTTCTATTTACTCCAAAAGTATTTTCCCAGCCCTGAAAGAAATGTGGACCCTATGGGCAAAAAAGTAAAAAATCCCATTTTTGTGATTTTCATTCCTATTTTTGGGAATTGCGGGATGCCCTTTGACCTTTTCAATTTTTTTTTGCATTTTCTTATTTTAAATGACAAATTTAACAAGAGTTGAAAATTTCATTGAGTTTTGTTCATAAATAAAGATTTTGTCATATATTACATATTTGTTTAATTTCTAAAACTATGATTTATATCAAAATTTTAATAGGGTCGCAGATAGCTACAACAATTTAGTCCATATTTATCCCTTAATATCATTTTTTTGTTAGATATGGAAATTCTCGACTCTTTACAAAAAATATCAAGCCAATATCTCAATTACATTCAAAAATATGTTCATTTAAACCTGTGTCCTTTAATTTCATCTTTTTCATATTTTAGTATTAAGTATGACAGAACATACATTTGGTGTTGAATAAAATATTTGGACAATTTTTAAAAATTATTTAGTTAATTATTTTATTAAAGACTATAACATTGTATATACAATAAAAAAATTATAATTTTATTATGAGCCACGCACAGCACCTAAATCACCCCACACAAACCACCTTTCCCGCCCACCGAAACATAAAGCACAATTTAATACAATATCATCAGTTAGTATAATAGCTATTTTTATTTGAACTGTTTATCTTAAACATAATACAATTAATTCTTACAACCTACTTATATAGTTAATTCCTAACACTACTTATTTTCTATAAAATAATCTGTCATATCGGTATACATATCCAGAAGGTAATATAAGTCCTTTAAATCTTCCTTGTTTTGAGATGATAGAGTTTCATAACAAATTCATCTTTTTCGCATAGTTGAAAGAACAGGATCAGAAGATAGAAGTAAACTATTAAAAATATCTTCATTCTGTGATTGCCTGGAGCATTTTCTTGAGCTGAATAGTTGAACATGCTTTAAATCTCGATTCCTCGCTTCCTGGGCTTCTTCTGTTAACTCTCCAAGTGGAAGAATATTCGATTCAATTATTATTTGACCATGACACAATACTTTGTGTACTGTTGGTGTTAGTTCCCTCCATGGATACAGAGATACAAGTAATTTAGAAATTTCAGATGTATATTCCTCAAATCGATTCCCATTAATTTTATGTTTACTATTCAGTGCCATTAAAATAGTGTTAACTCTTCGAAGCAACTCCTTGTCGATTCCAGTTATTTTTGAAGTAATTTCAAAATCACGAAAAAACCTTTTCGCCGTATTACCGTCATTTGTACTACCGCAACTTGGAAGTGGTTTGTCGATGTTTAATCCCATCTGAACTTTAAATTCTTCTTGGATTCTGTTTTTTTCCGCAGCTCTCAGTTCTTTCAATTCTTCATTATTTTTTTTTGATTTAGTAAGATTCTCTGGCACACTTCTATATTTGAGGTCGTATGCTATGTGTAAAAAGTAATCCAAAAATCGTATTCTGGCATGAAGTTGTGAAATTCCGAAAGACAGGACTTCTTCATTAATATTTCTGCTTTTGTTTATATTTGAGAATTGCGACTTTTTATACCCTACACCACTATAGTGGGGAGGGTATTATACGTTTGTGCTGATGTTTGTAACACACAAAAATATTGGTCCTATACCCACCTTTAAGTATACCGATCGACTCAGAATCACATTTTGAGTCGATTAAGACATGTCCGTCCGTCTGTCCGGCTGGCTGGCTGTCCATGTAAACCTTGTGCGCAAGGTACAGGCCGCAATTTTCAAGATAATTTGATGAAATTTGGACCAAGCATGTTTTTTGGCACAAGGACGAAGCCTATTGAAAATGGTTGAAATTGGTCCATTATTTCACCTAGCCCCCATACAACCGTACCTCCCGATTTGGGCTTTTTATGCCATAATTACGTCAAATATACTAATATCTCTCTAAAAATTGGCACAAATAAGTTTTATATAAGTATAAATGACACTGCAGATTTTCGTAATGATCGCCCCTTATTTGACCCTAGCCCCCATACAAACCCCCCTTCAAAAAATGTCTTAAACGTCTAAAATTGACTTGTAACCATTTGTATCGCAATGAAACTCAACATAATTAACTATTATTTAAAAATATATCCTTTTCCAAAATTTAATGAGGATCGGCTCATGTTTGACCTATACTCCTATATAAAGCCTCATTTAGAAAATTTGGTTTTTATCAATAAATTGCTTAAATACTTTGGAATTAAGGTAAAATTCAACATATAAGTTTCTTTGTGAAAAATAAAAATTTTTAAAATATACTCATGGTGTAGGGTGTTATATGGTCGGCCATGCCCGACTATACTTTCCTACTTGTTCTCATTACATATTGAGCATCTCCAGAAGGAAGAAGTTTCTGTTATGGCATTGCTGACCTTTCCATCAATCATTGTTAAGCTTAGCTGATATGATACGTTAATAGAGAATTCCTTTATTTTTATGCAAATGGGCTCCAGTGCATTTATTTCATCTTTTAAATATTCCACTAAATCTTTTGTTGTTTTCTTTGACTCCTTTATATATTCAAATCCAATGGGTCTACAAAAATTTTTTGAACCCGGAGTTGTATTGATCCATATATCTTCAAATGAATTTCCGATGCTTGACGATGATGGATTAAGGGAATATGAACGAATTCGTAATGGCACTAATGATGACATAAATACACTTTTGTAGTCTGCTAATGTCCGACTTCCACAACCTTGTTTGTATTCTGGAAGTGCTGATAAACCGTCACATCCCCACTTACACATTAAGACAACATCACAGTTATGAATTTTCCTTAGTTGGTCTTCTGAAAAGTCTGACACAATTCTTGATGCTGTGTTTTCAAGCAAAGATGATATATCAATACAAGCTTCCACATCATTAACAGCAATAGGTGATGGTAGGATAGTTTGTTTTTTCTCCTGGATCGCCTTGTATGATGGTAATATATTGTGTCCTTTTTCATGCAGAGCTTTCCTTAATATTTGGTACTTATTTCGACTG
Source organism: Lucilia sericata (assembly GCF_015586225.1). Taxonomy (NCBI): domain Eukaryota; kingdom Metazoa; phylum Arthropoda; class Insecta; order Diptera; family Calliphoridae; genus Lucilia; species Lucilia sericata. The sequence goes on from NW_023994043.1 coordinate 536,065, forward strand.
AGACCCAGTTCCAACATAAGCGCTATTGCTTCCTCTTCAGTAAAATTTGATTGTGATGTTGGAGTTGGTATACTTTCCACAATTCGCTTAAGTCGTTTTGGTGATGCATTAGGAAGAATAGTTGCAATATGTATGAAATCCATAGGTTTAGGTAAAAAATAGTTATAAATTTTTTAAAATTTAAGCATAATAGGACCTTTCAATTATAAGGATAAGCAAACAAATAGAAAATAGGTAAATATAAGATTTAAATATGTTCTGTCATACTTAATACTAAAATATGAAAAAGATGAAATTAAAGGACACAGGTTTAAATGAACATATTTTTGAATGTAATTGAGATATTGGCTTGAAATTTTTTGTAAAGGGTCGAGAATTTCCATATCTAACTAAAAAATGATATCAAGGGATAAATATGGACTAAATTGTTGTAGCTATCTGCGACCCTATTAAAATTTTGATATAAATCATAGTTTTAGAAATTAAACAAATATGTAATATATGACAAAATCTTTATTTATGAACAAAACTCAATGAAATTTTCAACGCTTGTTAAATTTGTCATTTCAAATAAGAAAATGCAAAAAAAAAATTGAAAAGGTCATAGGGCATCCCGCAATTCCCAAAAATAGGAATGAAAATCCCAAAAATGGGATTTTTTACTTTTTTGCCCATAGGGTCCACATTTCTTACAGGGCTGGGAAAATACTTTTGGAGTAAATAGAAAACACATTGAGGTTTCCAAAACTGCTTTCTGTTTTCTGATCCCAGCTTTGGGATTTTAGAACATGTCGCCCAAAGTTGAAGTTTTGATAAAAAATAGGTCATATTCGGAAGGATGCACTGGCAACATTTTCAAAAATAGGACAAGTTTTTTACGCCAAAGCGTTCTGCGTAAAGATACCTTTTAGAAAACTATAAAATTGTTATATGTTCTTAAAGAAAATTTTATTTTATTAATAAAAGAGTTAAGACACATTTTTGGCAAAAAAAAAAAACGGCAAAAATCTTAAATTTTTTGAATCTTTAAATTAAAAAACGTATATTTTTGGATCTGTAAATGATATTGATCTGAAATTTTTTGTATATTATTGGAAATTTTGTTGTCTAACTAACAAGAAAAAATTGAGTCCATTTGGTCCAAAATTACGCCCGGTATTCAAAAAAAGGCGGACCAAGGTATGGTAAATTTTGTATCACTAAATTTTTAAATGCCTATAACTCGGATATTATAAGAGATAAGTAGTATGTCCAAGCAAGATCTCGTCGAGCGCTTTCAGAAAATATAAAAATCTTTGTATTTGGGTGAAAAACAAAAAAATGGCACGAGTTTAAAAATTTTACATGTCGTAGGTACCCTACTTTGAGCCGCCACAGCGCCGTCCCTGGGGCATATGCAGGGTTCATCTTCAAAACTTAAACTCGAATACTCCTTGGCTACGCTCACGCCAAATTTTATGCCGATCGGATCAGCCGTTTAGAAATGCCAGATTTATTTCCAAAAAATTTACATTCTGCCCCACTGTGACAATGATTGAGGTTATCCAAATAAACCTCCATCGGAGCGAGACGGCAACCAACGCTCTGATGGCTAAAATTAACACAGGTAAGATACATATAGCTTTAAATCAGGAACTTTGGACGATTCGCAACAAGGTTTCTGGATTAAATCACGAAAATTTCCAACTTTTCTACGCTGATACAGGGTCTCGACGGTCAGACTTACATGGCTTAATCGATTTAGAAAATGATTCTTAACCGATTAGTATACTCAAACGTAGTATAGTGGTATTAAGTTCCGTGGCATTAAAATAAAACAACAGAAATGTTAAAAACTATTTCAAAATTTTTGTAAATTTAGCAATTATATAATATCTCTAACTTTAAAATATTTCTGAATGCAAAAATTACATTAAAACTCTATTAATTACACTAGTTGCTCATGATATAAAACTATATGAGTTTTTGGAAGGAAAAGTTTAATTTTTCAAGTTTTAGTTTTTTATATAAACAATTTTATTTGTCTTCCTCAAAACACTTTAAAAATGGTTTTCATGTCACAAATATATGAAAAATTCTGTTGAAAACATCTGTGAATAGATGTCAGGTTTATAACTCATACTTCCAAGATTTTTTCGGAAAAAATATAAATGAGAATGTATGAAATGAATTGAGGGATATATTCAAATCCGTAAGTTTGTAATTCTGGAATAAACTGTCAATAATATTTTCGAGATTTATGTATTTTTTTAATTAAAAATAAAACGTAACAACAAAATTACTAAAAATTTGGTAAAAATAAAAAGAATTAACAAGAACTCCTGAAGGATGATAAAAATTAAAACCTCTTTATTTCATATAGGAAAAAAATAAAATTTGTTAATTAACCATACCATGAGTAAACAAAAATTATTAGTTTGTAAAATAGCGTTATTTACATACATATGTATTTCAAAATACTAAACGTATTTGTTAAAATATATATAAAATCTCTCGAATTTAAAAAAAGCATTGGGTTCCAGAAAAATATTTTTGAATACAACATTTTAAAGTATTCACTTGTATTGGCGTAATTTTTAAATTATTTATCTTCATGAATCTTTTTGCTTTATTTTCAATCACAGTGTAAATTATTACGTTTCTTGTTGCTTGTGTTTGGGTAGACATTTAATTCTGATTCTGATTTTTCCCTTTTTCAAACATAATTTTTTTTTTTTTTGCAAAAATTTGTCTATGTTTTATATACTAAAATTGGAAAAAACGCTAAAAATTCTAAAAATATTTTGTAAAAATGCTAAATAAAATGCCAAATGCTAAATCAAAATTTTACAGCTAAATCAAAATAAAAAATGCTAAATCTAGCTGCAACAAGTAAGAGTATATTCGGCTGTGCCGAATCTTAAATACTCTTCACCACAGTGTATTTAAAAAATATCAATTCTATAAAATTTTAATTTACTTCATTTTCCCGTTTATATCATTATTATAGCAATAGCAAAACGAATAACAACAACGCTAAACGAAATAAACACACAAAAAAACAAAATACAAGCACATGTTAAAATAGTTAGTCACCTGGACAGTTGGTGGCTAGGTGTAACCCTATGTGGTAGGTTAAATAGGGAGTTCGGGACTGTCTGACCGAACTGCTGGGCAAGGCAGTAAAACCAACAGACACAGCCATCCAAACATACGAAACGAATACACCAAAAAACAATATACACAAGGCAATGAAACATACGAAACGAAATACTCATAATAAAGCAAAAACAAAATACACAACGCAATGAAACCAACAGACATCCAAACATACGAAACTGAATGCACCAAGAAACAAAAACAATATAACAAGGCAATGAAACACACAGCCATCCAAACATATGAAACGAAATACTCAATAAATAAGCAGTGCTGTTGTTGTTGCTTATATCAAAGCATGAAAAAAATTGTCTTTTTTATGAAATTTTCAGAGGTTGTCTCGGATTGCTGATTTTAAATAGCGATCTTCTCGAAAGCATGTCTAACAGACTTATTGAAGATTCGGATCTCGCCGACATCTGGGGTCCTCTAAAAACTGATTTCAACAAACACACAGACAGACGGACATAGCTTAATCAACTCCGCTTCCTATAAGGATCCAGAATATATATACTTTATGGGGTCGGAAAATTATATTATAGAAATTACAAACGGAATGACAAACTTATATATACCCTTTTCACCAAGATGAAGGGTATAAAAATGGTGACACTGGTCTACACATAGAAACTTTTGTTTCAGCAACTATGTGTTAATTGCATTGGTTTGTTTGGTACGAACGAGAAGAATAACAAAACAAGTTTCCGAGTGCGAGAAATTCCGTACCGCGAGAAAGGTTAATGATATACCTTCTCTCACACACAAAATCAAAAGTTTCCTAAAAAAGTTTCCTTATGTAGACTAGCACTTAGATTTAAGAGGAAGTATTTTATACACCTCTTTTGAACAAACTATTTCAAAATCAAACAAAAGCTGATTTTAGACTTTTTTAAATGTTAAAGTTGACATCTTTCTATACTTTATGGATCTGTTAAGCTGGAGGTCCACACCACGCGTTCTACGCTTCTTCGCATTCTACGCGGCTGTCAAAAAAGTTGAATCAATGTTGTTGTGTGCTAGAAATTACAAGCACAAAAGCGTAGGATGCCTTGACGCGTATAATGCTTAAAGTAGATCTACTTTCTACTTTTGTAAGCGTCATAAGCGGCGTACGAATATGTCAGCTGATTTTGACAATTTATATTCTATTTTTAATGTGTATTTATCAATTTTAATAATTAAAACGAGTTAAATTGTGAAAATATAAACAAAAAACTTAAAAAAACGCGAAGTTCTTTGTAAATAAAGCACAAATTTGACGCTTAAGAAGCGTAGCATGTAACTTGATGCGTAGGATGCAAAGAATGTATGAAAAGCACGAAATGCTTTGCCGCGAAGACGCGTAGTGTGGACCTCCAGCTTTATTGTATCTTAAAAATCAACATTTAGAAGAATTCGGCATTAATAAATCTTAAATCCCGATTAAAAAATATAATAGATCACACTGCTTGATATATGCAAACATTTACAAACGTACATGTGTATCAATTGGTGTTGAAGCAAAAGAAAAGTCGCTTATTATGAGTCTAAAGGGTTCTAATAAATAAACACTTGCTAATCAAACAAAACATTTAAAGTCACCTTCGCAAAGACAATTTCAAAACTAATTCGTACATATTCTACACAACATGTAAAACATTATGGGAACAACAGCAATAACAAATATTTAAGGCCATCTGCTTTGAAAACCATTAGGAGCCAATCATAATTCATAAATCTGTATTGCTAAGCAAAAAAAAGTAAATTCTATATATGTACTGCAATATATGTATGCATATACACATAAAAAATCAAACAATGTTTTTAGTTTAAATTTATTTTGTTACATTTATTTATTTTTTTCAAATGTCATTTTTTGCGGGTTTTTAAATTTTTAAAATTTATTAAATCATAATTTATTTAACATTTGTATTATTTTTTGCTCAATATTATTTTTACTCTATTTTTTAATTAATTAATTTTCCTTTTGTATTTTTTTTAATATTTTATTGATTTAAATTATTTATAACTATTCTTTTATCGGTATCAGTAAAGTTTTACTTTACTATTATAGTTTAATGTTATAATTATAATGATTATATTAATATTATATTGTAATAAATTTTCTAGATTAATATTTACAATAATTAATTACAGATGAAGGGTTCAAAGGACGAAAGAGAACATGAACATGTGGTTTTGTATTGATATTGTTGTTAATGTTGCTGTAGATGTTGCTGTTGGAGCTTAGGAGTATTTTTTTTTGCTGTAAGAGATGTAGCGCCTTATTCTCACCAACCTTTATAATTTGTTTTTATTGACATTAATGTCATTTGGGGAATTCATGGAATGTATTTTATTCTAATTAATTATGTTTTGTTTTTATATTATTTTTTTGGGTTTGTTTGTTATAATCATATACAGTTATTAAACAAAAATAAGTACTAATTATTTGTAATACATAATTTTATATTTTATCGAAATTATTATTATTCTTTTGAATTAACCATCTCAGAAACGTACAAATAGTTTTTTTTAATTACGTATAATGTGGATTCTTGTGGAATTCTAAGACAGTAAAACTAGAATCGTCAGTCTGTCTATTGTTAGTACGATAGGTCTAGGAAGGGGGAACTATGTAATTGTTACAATTATAATAAAAATAGGTGGAATTTTTGGATCAGAAAATTATAGTCCAGGTTAGACAATAGAAGCGAAAGAAACGGTATCTGCTGCTTTGTTTAAAAATATACAGTTAATTGTTAATGCTGGTATGAGTCATTTTAAATTCTTCAATTCTAATTGTCTAAACGAAATTTTATATGGTTGTTTAGTTAAGAATTATTAACGAATTTTATATTATAGGGGCTTTCAAAAATTTTGGAACTGGTTTTGTACTTTACCCTTTTAGGTGAAGGAATAAAGAAAATGGAAGGTATCGTTTTAAAGATACTTAAGGACGAAAATGTTATGAAACTACAAGACATAGACTTTAATAATAATTTAATGAATAAAATTGGATAGATAGTTTAGAAAATATACGATGTCAAATTTAATGCTTGTTAAAAAAAAATTAAAAAATATGAATTTAGACATTTTGGAGAACTTTACGTGAAGAATTTGTGTGCTGAATTTCAGAATGGAATTTCGAAATCGGAGAGTGTCATGTTCAAAATCCTACTTTTTTATGTTCGAAATTTTATGAAATTACCCTATACATTCATATTTGCAATTTTCCATTCTGTATGGCACACATATATGTATATTTTTAAATTGCAGTTTAATTATCTTTTTCATATTGAATTTTAATAAAAATAGAAATTTTCATATATTAGACAACTGAACAATTTAAAACGAATTTAATTGTCACACGTATTTATGTTGCACATAAATTTAAAGTGAATTTGCGAAACTATAATATGAATTGTACTCTTATACTAGTTATATATGTACATAAACACAGTACATACATAAGCACAATGTACCTACATACATATTTAATGAATAATAAATAATTATATAAATCATCAGATTATATAAACAATTATTTATGTTAATTCGGCGAGAAATAAATCCATGACATACATGTGTTACCTGCCAATATGGTTTCACTTTTTCTGCTTAATTTTTTGTATATTTAAAACAATAAATATTATTATTAAAAATAAAAATAAACGCTATTACTTTATTGAAACTATTGTTTGTCAGATATTAAGCAGGCATTGATTGCATTTAATATTTAATAACAACAACTGATAAACATTTCTACTGAAAGTAATTTAATTTTTTAATGTTACGTTATTTTAAATGTTTACGTAATTTAAATTATTTGTGAAAATTACTTTTGTGCGGACATAATTCTATGGATATGCAAAATTTAATTTAATCCATTACCACACTTTATGTTATTATAATGACACCTATTAAATGGGAGATCTTAGTAAAAGGGTTTTTTCTATATATGTATATAAAAGAGTAGTGTTACTGACTGACTGATTCACCATCGCACAGCAAAACGGCTGAACCTAGAATCATGAAATTTTGTTTTTGGTTATTTTGGTTGGTACATTTAGGGGTAAAAACCTGTATCTACTCTTAAAATGAGCAGATGGGTGTCGGGTACTTTTTTGAAATTCGTACTTTTAAGGTACCTTCTTTGGCCCTTTATAACTTTTTAACTAATAAACTTAATAAAATGTTTGTACATATTTTGGATATATCTTCCAAAATTATGAGACACCTGTTTCGTACTTTCTTAAAATTCAGTCCCTTTTGGGTGTAAAAGAGAGAAAACTGCATTTTTGGTACTTTTTTAGCACATTAAGAAAACTTTTTCGACTTAGACTGTGTGCCAAACGGCAGCAAAAATTCTATGGTAAAATAAAATTTTCTTATGGTGGAAAATATTTTCACTTTTGCTGTGCCAAACGAAATCTTTTTTGATTACATTAAATTTTGACAATTGTCACTAATTTCACAAGAAAAGCTGCATTTATTTAAATAAAAGAAACACTTTTATTGATTTTTTTATTTTTAAAATAAATTTCTACAATCACAAATGTATTACAAACTAAAATTATAAAATATTTTATTTTTTGTATTTTCAAATTTTTCTTTTCAATTGTCAAAAATTTATGTAGCCCGATGAGCTAGTAAAATTTTATTCACCTCATATCTATCAAAAATTTACATTTTCAAGTAAATTGTTACCGACTGGCACACACTCTTATTGACGTATACCTATTGAATTACGTACTAAGAGCGTGTGCCAAATGATAGCAAAGTTCTATGGTGGATTGTAATTTTCCTATGGTGGGAACATTTTAACATTTTGCTGTGCCAAACGATATCTTTTTTGATTACATTAAATTTTTACAAATGCCACTAATTTCACAAGAAAATCTGCATTTATTTTAATAAATGAAACACTTTTATTGATTTTTTTATTATTAAAATAAATTTCTACAATCACAAATGTATTATAAACTAAAATTATAAAATATTTTATTTTTTGTATTTTCAAATTTTTCTTTTCATTTGTCAAAAATTTATATAGCCCTATGAGCTAGTAAAATTTTATTCACCTCATATCTATCAAAAATTTACATTTTCAAGTAAATTGTTACCGATTGGCACACACTCTAACTCTGTAATATGTATAGAAAATAAGCTATTGCTAACTTAATTTGGAATTCGGTCTATATGGGACCAAATTCGGGTAAATTGTTTGGTACTTTTTGAAAGCACAATTTTTCTGAAAAAAATTAATGTAAATTTGAATCGTTTGAGTTTTATCTGTGATATATAGATTAAAACACGGAATATTTTGTAAACTTAATTCTAGAAAAAGTCTATTCCTAGAATAAAAGGGGGAAAGTGGTACTCTTTTTATTAGTACTTTCCACAAAGGTTATTCCACTTTTGGTATTTTTTCTTTCTCCAAATTATACTCTTTGCATGTTCTATGGAGAATTTTTTAGTACTTTATATTTCTCAAATGGTACATTTTAAATTTTCTAAAATAGTCTACCTAGAAACATAAATTTGAACATATGTACATTAGGGATATAACTATTGACATATTTTGCAAATATGCAAGTTGGCATAGCTAAGTCGAATAGAGCATTAAAAGATATGAAAAACCACGGTATTAGTTTTTCGCGATTGTTAAAAAAGCTCACGCTCCAAATGTCTGTGCGTCTGTTTATTCAAATCAATTTTTTAAGGCCCCATATGTCCTTGGAATCCAAATCTTAGATTATTTTATTAGATATTTCTCTTTGTAAAACCAGTAAATAGATTTATAAGTATCAAAGATATGATCAAAACAGATACGATCAACAAATTTCAACTCGTTTGGTGCGGGAGTGTTGTGTTTCTTATTATTTTTTATGGAGTTTTTGATTAGGGGATGTAAAATTTTATATTTGCAAAAACATCAAAAAGTCATTACCCAAATGTTTGTATATACACATTTCCACCGAAAAGTCTGCTTTTGTCACATCATATCCGTGTAAATACCAAAAAAATGAAAACTTAAACAAAAACTTTGATTTATATTAGAAATTGGTGTTGGTCCGTGATGTTTTTGCTTCCAAATGACATAAAAAATAATTTTCACTAATATACAACATTGGCTATCACGTGGTGGTATGCCAAAAATTTCGCCAAATTAGTTATAACCCTAATATACATGGCCCTGACTGAATAATATTCTGTAAGTGGAGACTCTTTGGTACTTATCCATTCTTCAAATGGTACCTTTTGGTACCATGTTCCAAATGCACTCACACCGTAAAAATAGACATTTAATTAAATAGGTTGTAGTTTTACTTCAAAACGGCGCATATTTGATAGTACATACTTTAGTAAATATATATTTCCTAAAATAGGTAAAATTACCCAGGAAAACCTTACATTGAAAAGTAATGATTAAAATGCTAATAAAACCTCTTTTCACTACTTCTTCATTAGCATTTTAAGTCATTATTTTAACTAGGTGATGTCATTGGAGGCAAGTACTTCCACGTTCGCTTACAAATAGGGAGTTTAAGAAGAACTTGCAATTTCTCGTACAAAGAAGTCGTTTAGTAAGTTGTTTTATTTTTTAATAATAAAAAGAGCCAGCTAGAATACGAACCAGGGACTTCGGTTTGTTACTCAAATGTTCTACTCACTGCTTAGCTATTTTATTGCGCGCCAAATAATGATTTTCACATACAAATCTAATTTTGTTTTCATTTTTTGTAAAACACAATTCTTAACATGAAATTAAATAATATGTGCAAACAAAATGACAAGGCTGAAAATAAAGTACTTCCATATCTGGTTATAAGAAAGTCATTATTAGAGTACTTCTAAGTAATGCAGACGGTAAGTAGTAGTCATTGAAAAGTACATAAGTGGTTATGGAAGTACAACCCATTACCGAGTTTTTGCTGGGTATATATATAAAATACAAAAAAGAAGTAAACAACAAGCATTAGGATAACTACAATTAGCATAGGAAATGGAGTTGGATTGGCCATACTATCAAAGAGATTCCCGATAGTATCATAAGGAGCCGGGGCCATTTTAATGAATTGTTCTTACTCAAAAACTACGATATATATCCTGCATTACTTTGAAGGAGTCTAGTAATGACTTACACATAACTACATATGTAAGTACTTACTTTTTAGCCTTGAAATTTTGTTTTCGGATGTTGTTCTTTCCAAAAACTTTTTTTTTGACAAAACGAATATTTTACCTTGAAGGCAATTTTCTTTTTCTCAAAAAACAAAACTACTTACTTATTTGCTGGAAATTCCAAATTAAATATTTTTGATTACACTGTAGGCTATGCACTGTATTATTGATTTTTATGGACTTGTGTATTGACAAGTATATTGATAAGTCTTTTAACTCCTCGAGTCCAAATGTACATGCCCATTGGCTAGACTAATATGTATAGTATATAGTAAATGTACTACTTGAACTGTGCTATTTTCATATGTATGTCAAAGAGTATTAAAGAAATTACAATAGTACTGAATTTTCCAGTCCTGCATTTTCAACAAAACATTTTTAATTATTACATGTGTATTATTTTGAAAGGAAATACAAATTTTTCTAAGAACTAAAATGTGTATATTTATGTATTGGAAATCTTCACATAGGATATTTTAAGAGAGGTAACAGCCTTGTCTCGGCAAGAAAAACTTTTTTTATTTTTACAGTGAGGAACATAGCTAGAATTGTAAAATCATAAATTTATCAAATTTCTTTTTAATCAAATAATAATTAATTTTCCATATGAATATGTATTCAGTTATTTTGCAATATTTTATTCAATATATATTTTTTGTATGATATAATACATTACAACAGGTTGAAATATTGTACAGATACCGTTTTGAAATTACGTCATTTGTTGCTTTTAAATTCATTCAGGTATTTTCTATAGATTCTAAAGAATTTCATGTGATTTTATGTGTTTCATGTATGAATTTTGTATTGATGTATACAATAATTTTTGTTTTAAATTAATTAGTTTTTATTTTTGTTCTGTAAATGCTTACAAATACTAATGTTGTCTCACAAGGTTTATCTGCAATGTTCTTTTGCTGTTTTGTCTTTTTTATTGGAATTTTTGCAATTAAAATATAAAATCTATAAACAATAATAAATATTTTGAATATTTTCTCTTTTTACGTACAATAAGTTTAGTTTTTAACCTAAATTTACAATAAAATGAATAATGGACAAAAACTTAACAAACATGCTGTACAAAATATATTTTCAATAGAAAATTTTACATAATAGAATTTTCTGTCATTTGTTCGGTTTGTATTTTAAATTTTCTTATAATTTGTATTATTAGTTTTCTTTTCTTTGCTTTTTTAATATGTATATAAAATTTCATTTGGTAAATACAAGCACACAGACACACCCTTTCACACATACCACCCAGAACTAAAAACAACAACCTTCACACATATAAACAATTCTAAAATAAATTGTTTTATTCAGGTATTTAAGACTGTACAAGAGGGAATAAAACAAAAGGACATTCCAAACATGCATACACATGTCGAGAGAAAAACAGGTGTGAATTTTTTATTTTTTTTATTCAAAGATAAATTTATAGTTGATATAGTCAAACAAAATACATGTAAAGGCAATTTAAAAAATCTTGGTCAATTATTTAAATTTTACTTTAAAGGACATTTTACTTTTTTTTTCACTTCTGGTCCATAACATACGATATATGTAGTCTTCTTTAAATTTCAATGAGCAGCAGGATAATTTCTCTAGTTTTTATATGTAAGAATCAACTCATTCAAAATGTAAATTTTACTTAAATTTTCTTGGAGCACTTTATGGTTATTTGGCAACCAGTTTGTGAATTATTGCTTCTAAACTATTTTTAACTTTAAATAATGCACACACCTATTTTTCTGTCCATATGTCTTCATATGCATATATGTACATATGTATGTATGTTAATAAAACAATATAATGAACAATTAAAATTTAATGAAAATCAAATTATTTTAATTGTTTGTGGGCGTGTGTGATCGCGTTATTTCGTTATTTGTATGTTTGTATTCTATTGAATTATATTTATTATGTTTTTAATTTATTTAATTATGCTACAGATATTTATTCATTAGAATTATAGTGATTTTTTGACACTTATCATTAAGTAATTTATAGTATTAATTATTAATTTTGTTATTACTATTAGTAAACAATAATAATAATAATATTACTAGTTATAATTATATGTATGTTTTCATGTATTTATGTTGTATAGTACATTTATAATAATTATTAAAAAAAATCATGCATTTTGTTTTGTTGCTTCTTTTATATTGTTGCCATTCTTATTAAAGACTAATTAATTACAGTAGTTTTGCTAAATAATACACATTCACTTACAATAAATTTACATAATACACCTACAAACATACATTTATACATATGAATGTATGTATGTACGTATAAGATGTAAATAGATTTACTATTAATTTTATTATTAAATCTCTTAACATGTTTGTAAATTGGAAACTTAAATAGGATTTAATTTAGTTCTATAACACTTTTTTTCATTTGCTAAATAAGTATTTATACGTTAAAGAAGTCTTAAGTTAGAAATATCCGCCTGAAAGAAAATTGCAAAAATAAATAGATATAAATGCACATGTATATAAAATTGCTTATTAGGCGTGAATAAAACTAAATAAATATTGTTGTTGAATTTTTAATTAATATTTTTCTCAAGACATTCACAGTATTCTCGCCACGTGCATGGATTTGAAATAATACGACACTGCCAGTAATTAGTTTAAAATTATATTCGACCTTATTTGATTAGAGGATATCTGCATTGAGGCATGGAGAAAATACAATTCTTTGAACCAAAAATGATTCTTTTTTCCTTTTCTTAACTCGAGATTACATATCGGTTAAATCAATGTCTACTTATTCTGCCTTTATTTTCATTTGCAGAATAAGTAGATCGACAAATTTTTAAGCCAGAGACCAAAGTATACTTTTCTAAAGGATTAAGCTACACTAAATTCGAATCTGAATCAGAATATCCCTATCATATCTTATTTGATTTCAGATTTGAGGCCCCTTTTGGCAGGTAATAACAACGCCAAGACTTCTTTATTTATAAAATGTTGTATGCCATCTGAAAGTCCCTTCTGTCAGTTTTGAAATGAATGACAATCATCTGACATGACTTTTTTCTTTTTCGAGATATCTTTACCTTAAGCTTGATACAACAATAAATTAACAAAAACTTTTTTCCGTACATTTTGCATTTATTTTAAATATTTATACATACATTCCAATTTCCCTCATTTTTTCTGTAATTACCGAGATATCATTCGTTGAAGTTGATGGACGGACAGACATCGTTAAGTCGAATCTAAAATCATTTTCAGTCGTTTGGAACATCTTCAGGTAGGTGTGGATCCAGTATTATTGCTCGTTATAAACAATATTTTCAAAGCATAATATCCTCCTCACTATAGTAGTGTATGGTATTAATACAATGAATATAATGAAAACCTTGAGTTTTCAAGCATTAGTTGAAGATATCTCGAAGAAGAAAGAAACTATGTCAGATGTTAAGCTTTTATTTAAAATGTATAAATAAAAATGTCTTGGAGCTGTTATAAAGTCTCAAAAGAGAGAGAGATTTCGACTTTTTTGGAATTTTGTAGGCCGGTGTTATTGATATATAATTAAAGAAATTGATATAGAATTAATTCAAGTGAAATTATTTTATGAACTTCAGTTATTATTTGGACTAATGTAGTAAAAGCGGACATGTTATTATTATAGGAGAAGTGGTTTTTTAATATTTTAAATTTTCCTTGAATAAATTAAATTTTCCAAGACTGTTCCTTCTCTGATCACAGGTATATTGAAAATGAAGTTCGTGAAACAGAGGCTTTGCCTATCTGAAATAGGGAAAAAGAAATGGTAAGGTGACATGCTCTACTATCTTAGCTTCTACATCAAGCACCGGCTATTCACAATAGGTCTGTTATACAGAGACTTACACAACATTAAATGCCATCTTTAGAGTTGCTGGGGAAAGAATAAAACCTATTGGCTTTCTTCGGATATCGCGCTAACTCAAAGAATGAGTTGCAGACAATTCAATGAGGCCAAGCGGCTAGTTAGGAGTAATACTAAAGGAAATTTTACGAAATGTCACAATCAAAAATCATAAACAATTGTAATACCAAACAGTTCTAGTTACAAGAGAACAGTTTACAAAAGAGTTTCAAAATAGGATTTAAATGTATGTATTTCTAAATTTGTTCTTCTATTAGTACTAATCCTTTGACTGGCAGTGTTAGCAAATAAAATATTTAATTAGGTGCAAATATACTCACCGTATTACTAATGTATTTACTAATGCACAGGGTGCCACAACATACATAAATATGGCAGCAATACGGTCAGCAGATGAAGTTTTTCTTCTAGATATTGCCGCCATATTATCACCTAAAATAAATTAAAAATAAATAAAAAAATTTTAACAACTATTCATGACGCTTTTAAAAATAATGTTCAGTTAACACTTAATTGATTTGGGTTACTAAATTAAAATATGTATATGTTTGTATGTGTGCATATTTTAATTCAAGGTAGTTAAGTATAAGACACTTATTATTAAAAAATAAATTTCTATTTATTAAGTACTTTTGCAAAATATATAAACCATAATAATTTATTAGCTCCTTTTTATATGATTTCATATGAAACAAAGTTTTCCTCGCTTCTTAAACTTTTATTAATAAAATAGTAAATTAATTTAATAAATGTGTGTTATTTTGTGTATTGGAAATTAAAAAAAAATCTCGTCTCTTTAATATTGTTATATTTACCACATAAATACACATAAGTAATACATAAAACAAATAATTAATTAATTCTATTAAATGACATTTATGGGTCTTAATAAACACATTTTCTTATTTCATTTTATATGATATTTCAAAAAAATACATACCTTTCGATACAAATACGTATATACTCGCTGGTTCTGTGTTACTTGCTGAACATGTATAGTTTCCTGAATCGGAAATTTGTGGTTCTCGTATTATTAAACGACTTTGCGTTCGTGGACCCGGTGTTGTTTCTATTGAAATGTCTCGTCTCGAATCGTAATAATTGATTAAACGATCATTCTTTTGCCAATACACATACTGTGGTGGCGTAGGACTCTGTAAAAAGAAAATATTATTAATTTTATTAAATTTAAAAATTTTTAAGCGAAAACATTACTGTTTTTCCTTTTAATACCAGTTTTTTTTTTTTAATTCCTTCCCTATAAGTTTTATATTAACACTTAAAACCTCATTATTTCAACATGTTTAAAGTGCAGAAATATGTACATAAATATCCTGATATGAATATGTATAATTAATACACCTCTTATCTTTTCTTTTCCCTTTTTATATTATGTCAGTATGTGAGTCATATTTTTGTTTATTATCTGATTGTGTGTGTTAAAGAAAAAAGTCGAGATGAAATTATAGAGTTGTTAATTGTGGCGAAAAACTGAAATTTTCAATTTATTTGACAAAATTTATTATGAAGATTTCGTAAAAGATCGTATCAGGTTTATTTTAACACATACGAAATCTATTCAGCTTCTTTATTCGATTTACGAAGTTAAAAGTTGGAATTAATCTTCAATTTATACATACATAGAGTAATCAATTACTGTTCTTTAGAAATATATCGAACGTATACTTAATGAAAAGGCTGTTGTGTTAAGTATACGTATAGATGTTCATATTGAATTAATTATTTTTATTTATTAAATAAAATTGTTTTACAATGTAACTATCTACACATTTATTTTCGTATGTATGTAGTAAATAAAACAAAAAATAAAATAAACCCAGAAAAAGGAGTGTTATGAAAAGTGAGCGGGGTAAAATAAATACTTATTTTCTACAAAAAAAGAGGACAATCAATTTGCATAAAATTTCCTTTGTTAATTTTATTCATTTATTTATATTTTTTGTTCCACCAGTACTTGATTCACAATAGGTACTTGAAAAAATTGCTCACAATTAAAAAGAAAAAATAATAAACAAAAGAAAGAAAAACAATAAAACATTGCTGGGAAGGTAAAATGATTGTTTTTTAATTATTCAACATTTTTTCATATTCAGTTGTATGTATGTATAAATGATGAAAGGTTATAAATAGTTTGCCACAGATAAACTCCCAATGAAAATACAATCTTAATTGATGTATGTATGTAAGATAAATCATATCTTGTTTTATGTTCTCAAAGTTGATACATAATTAATATTGAAAATCCAGAACAGAACTATAGTAACGGTGGAAATTGTCGAATCGAATTTTAAAAATTATTCAAATGAATTTGAAATAAAATACCATTTACAGCTATTTAAGATTCATATAAATATTTATATAGTCGCCAATGTAGAAACGGTCACAACTGGCTAAATTGTTGAAGGACATCAGTCAAAAAGTAATATATTTGGCAACAGTGTTATAACAATTCCACTTCATACGAAGATGAGGCTCTGAGAGTTGCACTACTTACTACGTCGTAAATCTTCTCCACTGAATGAAAGATATATTTTTGGTATAAGATATAAGTAATCACATGTTGAGATTATTTTCTCAATATGTTCGATTTAATACGAAGTTATTGACGATTTTATGTTTTTTTTGTGCTGTCATCGTTAAAAATTATTTTTTTCCAGAAATATGAGGAATCACAAATCTCGCTTATTTTCTCAACGAAAGTTATTAAAATAGTTTTCTTCTGAAAAATGTATTGGTCTCTTTACTTTAAAAAGACGAGCTTGGTCATCTTAGAATTCTATAAAAGTCAAAAAATTTATGCGATTTATCAGGCATTCTCTGAATTTTTAAAGAATCAAAATGGATAAATGAAAATAAAAATGTCTAATGGCTAAATCGCAGAATCATTGCTCGATGACACGGGCAGGGCATTGAAGAATATGAAAAGACAACTACTACTAACGGGTAGTGGGAGAAACCGATATGTCGAGAAAGAGAGGATATCACTAAGACAGTTCTAGGTTCTAGGTTCAATCAAGAGCTGAGTTAGGCAACACAAAAGTCTTATCGTCCCATTCGTCTAACATTTTTTCTGCAGATTGAAATTTTTAAATGAATCTTATTTTACCAAATAAACATTATTTTTAGGATGTGACTTAGGAGTTTTTAAAAATCACAAACTGAGTTTTTAATAAACATGTTTACTAACCACCACTAGTTTTTTAATTGGGTATTACGAAGTACATATAAAAATAAAATCTACAAAATATCTTACCTTTTCAATAATGCAAACTAGGTTGATGGTAGAACCCATGTCAACATGTAATTCACCGGAACCTAGTATAAATGCCTCTGGTACAACCACTTGAAGATTAACAAAATGTGAAATAATGCCTGTGGGAGTGGAGACCTGGGAAAGGAAAAACAATAAATAATTTTTAAAATTATGCAACAAATAAAATAAAGAAATTTTAGAAATTTTTATTTTTATCACTTTAAATAAAATACTTATTAAATCGAATGCGCATTCTCCTTTATGCTAACATTTCTAGGTATTTGTAATCTCAATAATATTAATTTGAAAGTATGTACTTTAAGAGAATTTTCAAATTTATGAAAAACAAAAATAATTGACTGCAAATATTCTAATACTTTTATAAGAATGTTTCTACTTGACCACCAACAAAAGTCCTATGCAATTTTTTATTTTTTTCCATTTTCTAAATACCTATTGAAAGTGTTGACCTTTTGGTAGAAAAATACCTGAAAGTTCTCATTCTTATTTAGTAAGTAAATAATAGAAAACTACTTAGTTAAAATTTTTTCTCGTAGTTAAGAAGGGGACGTAAAAGAAAATAGAAGAAAACCCTGATGATAATATCACCAAGAATGTTGTTTTGTCATTCAATTTGTTTAAAAGAAATTGCAAGTACACAACAAAATGCATTTGGAGCTGAATATAAGTAACTATATATAACGAAATACGTATTTGCTTAGCAAACCTATTCTGGTCAACCAAAAAATACATATATTTAGTACATACATATGTGTATGTTTAAGTAAATAGATTTTTAGTTACATATATGTATATATAAAAACCTAGATATTAAAAAAGTGCAAATTTTAAAAAGTTAAGTATTTAGAAGAAATAATTCGAGAAATATGGATCAAATTAACTATTTACTTTTTATAAAATTTTATCAAGAATCATATTAATGAAGAAGCTAGGGCTGAATTAAAATGACAAAATATTCTAAATTAATCTAAATTTAATCTAATTTGTTTACACTGAAAAATATAACATTTGTGTTTTACATCTGTTTATGTGCCACCTTAATGTATAGAATATATGTATGTATGTACTTAGCAGAGAAGTAGTAGCCTGTACAGTGTACACGTATCTACTTAAGAATCTTTTAATGTTTTATTTTATTATTGTGTCCAGTGTCCGTCTTATCTTTGTCTGTTTATTTTTCATAGTTGACTGACAGACAGTTTGTTTATTTACTGTGTCAGTTTTAAATATTTTATTCACTTACATAAAAAAATTGCATAAATATAAGAAAGTGCATGCCATGAGTATATTCACTCATGTCAGAGTAGTTATTTTTAATTTGTCTGGATGACTGGTAGTAAATTACTTTCCTATCTCTTAGAAAACATACATAAAAATATATCACTCACGTACTACAAGATTGACATATCCAAAAATTTGGGTTTTTGGACTAAGTACATACTACAAATTTATGGTCTTTGGACGTTATATGTAAGTCTTTCAAATAGTATTATCTATTTTCAAAAATGACCATTACTTTCCTCTATTTCCTTAAACGTTATACACAAAGTACTAAAATGTCATAAAACATGTAAAGGGTTTTTCTCGAAACAATATCTATAAATATTATAACGCAGGGAAAATTAGTAGACAAATTTTGCAATCTGGGTAATTATAAATAGCTAAATTGATGTTGACAGAGTTCTTCGTTTTAGGGTTTCAATTTAGGAGCTAAGTCAAAAACGTATCACGAACCAACACCAACACCCTTTTTACCCATCACATCCCCTAAACATTCGAGTTTGTAAAAAACCTTTAGTGATGAATCTATACAAAGCCAAAGAAACCTAGTACTAAAAATTCATGATTTTTGCCTTAACTTACATATGTATGAAAGGAGAAGCATTTATCTGAAATTCCAGAGAAAAATTTAAAACGTTTAATAACCAAGGTACATTTTAAAAAGGTGCTGTTCTAAACAGATATAAAACCTGTAATATCTATGGAAATGGCATACCTTCATTGCACTCTATTCAAAAATTAGTGATCTCTATGATCTATTTTGCTGAGATATTATAAGACGTATGTATCAGTAATTTCTACTTCCGTTAGTAAAATGAACTTTGTATAAAGTTCTATAGTTTTTGTGCTTAGAATTTTTTAGAAAATTGTTCCTCCGATTTTCTCCCAAACTGGGTGCAAATTTTATAATCGAAATAAATAAATCATGAATATAGTTCTATATATGTACAATGTACATTGTTCATACATATGTTAAGCTTAAGTAAAATTTATACACATGTAATGTATGAATACAATGTACATACATACATATGTATATTATGCAAGTATTTACGTATACATTTACATAAAACTCTAGAAGTGTACTACATAAAAATAAACTGATTTCCCTAGAGTTAAAAAACTGAAAATAATTTGTACAATATGCACAGGAAAAATACAAGGAAAAGTGAAAAGTGAAAAGAAACACAGAAACCTGAATACATTTTAACTCACCTGACATTCATACATGCCGTGATCTCGTCGTTGCACAAACTTTATCTGCAATGTCCACATATTTGAGCCAGGTGTATGCAATATGGCAAAACGTTCATCATTTGTATAAAGTTGAGCACCTGACGACAGTATGTGCCAATCTCGGCGACGTATCCAAGATATTTGATTCTGAACAGTTGTTGCGTATGTTTACGTGAACATGAGAAAATATGAAATAAAAAAACACAAAAACGAAAAAAAGGAAAAATATATAAATATGTATATTAATACATGAATACGGAAAACTACGTTTTGAAATATATTACATAAAACATGTATATGCGTACAAACAACCAACAAGAAAACATCATGCAAAAATATAAAAATATAGAGATAAACTGAAACAAATAAAATCAAATGGTACATTTTCAAATCCAACAGATTACTAAATAAAACAGATAAAAATAAGACAAACTATAAGACAAGTTAAATTCTTAAAGCAAATGTATCTGACAGGAATTGTATTCCTTTGGATTGTTATGTACATTCATATGTATATTTCTTTTATTTATCCTGAATACTTGTATAACTTAATTAGCAATTAACAAAGTTTAACTGCAAAAAGGATGTTTATGTACATATTTAAATTTTATACTTATTATGTATATTTTCTAATTCACATCCATCTATGTCTTTAATAAAATCATTTCTTGTCGTAATTATTTACCTTATTGAATATTTTTATTTTGCATAAATTTATTTATAAATTATAAATTTGTGCAAATAAAAGGCTCTGTGCCTTTAAACATTTACCTACTAATGTATATCATTAAACTGTACACAGAAAGAAATTTAATAAATTTCAACAAATTGTATACGCTACGTTGCCTTCATCGCGACCTGTTTTTTGACTTTTGAATAACATTTAGATTATTCTAATGTCAATACCAAGGCATCTGTCAGTACAGAATAACCTGGATTAAAAATAGTGATGCTTTTATAATATTATTTATATCGATTGTTGCAACGATATTACAATTTTTAACAGTACATGTTTTCAAAACTAACTTTCATGGATTTATTTCCAAATTTGCGAAATAGTTACAAGATTTTTATCTCAAAACATACTGAGACGTTTAAAACCATTCAAAAAGTTACTTAAAATTGATTGCATCTCATATATGTATGTAAGTCTTAGCGTAGTTTGTTTTTTAAACACGAAGGCGCCCTATTTTAACATTTTTAGTTAATGTGCTGCCTTTGCCTTTTAAATGCTTCTAAATTACAAGCGTTTATCAACATATCGTTTTCTATAATGAAATAAATAAATTTAGGTACTTGGATTTTATTTTTATCCAGTGAAATAAATGTGTACTAACATTACTAACTACTAAAGTGTTTAGTTGTGTACAAACATGTTAATGTAAAATATACTAAACCAGCCCCTAAAAATAGGCTTTTGATTAGAATTATATAACTTTTCCCCACAAACATACATATTTATTTATGTTTGTATATTTCTGCACACTCTGTTAAAAGGGATGATATTAATTTACACGCATTATATTCTCATTAAATATGGTCTTTAATTAAAATAAACACTTACTTACGCATGTGTGCGTATAACTAAGTATATGTGTGTCTGTAGGTGTGTTTTAGTAACAACAAAATTTCTTTGTTATTAACCTACACAATTATAGTAGAAATCTTTCTTAAGTAGAAATTTTGAATCTTTCTTAAGTAGAAATTTACAATAATTATTAAAATCTTTACATAAACTATGACTAACGTTGTTACTTCCACTGCAGTTTCAACACAAGTTCTCGATTTGATTATCTGGCAAGATCCAGGGTTTCCATTCTCCTCAGTCGTCTATGACCCTCAAATAGCAGCAAGTCCCTGGCAAGGGGATTTGGGTGATCCATTAGTTTCGACAGGTAGGTTAAACTGGAGAGTTTGATCTCCTCACGTATTATGGGGACATTGAGATCCCTGTGAATATTACTATTGCGAATGTACCACGGGGCACCTGTTATTGTCCTTAACAGTGCTGACTGCTTTCTTTGCAATTTTTCAACATTAGATGAGGATGCTGTTCCCCATAGCTGAATGCCGTATAGCCATATCGGTTTTATGACAGTCTTGCACAAAAGTACTTTGTACTCTGAGTCTAGATCAGACCGTGGGCCAATTAGCCAGTGCAATTGAGCTGACTTTAATTTTATTTGTGTAACCTTAGCTTCAATATGGTGGATCCATGTTAAACGGCGATCAAGATAGATACCAAGGTATCTCACTTGGCCTGTTCTGGAATTTTGACGTTGTTTATCTGTATTGGAGGACAGTTTTCTCGAATACAGTAAATGTAACGTGAGTACATTTTGTTGAATTGACTTTTATTTTCCATTTGTCCAGCCATTTTTCCAATTCGCCAATGTGAGTCTGGAGTTGTGTTGAAGCTATTGAAGGGTTTTCATGTATACTTACAACTGCGGTATGGTCCGCAAATGTAGATGTGTGAGTCAGTGTGCTCGTTGGCATATCTGCAGTATATAAAATATATAGAATACTTCTCTGGGGTACTCCAGCAGATATTTTACGACGTGAAGAGATCACATCTTTAGATCTGATTTGAAAAGTTCTTTCATATATGTAATTTTTAAGCAGTTTGTGAACATTCGCAGGCAGTGATGTAATAATTCTGTGTATTAGTCCATCGTGCCAGACTTTATCAAAAGCTTGAGAAATATCTATGAATAATGCTGAGCAATATTGCTTGCTCTCGAAGGCCTTCCGAATAAGAGTGGTTATTCGATGTACCTGTTCGATAGTGCTGTGTTTTCTTTTGAAACCGAACTGATGATCAGGAATAATGCAATTATCGTTAAGGTGTACTATAAGGCTTTCGAGCAATGACTTTTCGAAAAGTTTTGAGAATATAGACAAGAGGCTAATGGGGCGGTATGAAGTCACTTGAGTGACATCTTTTCCCGGTTTTGATATCATAACTATCTCGGATATTTTTCATGAGATAGGAAAATATCCAATACGTAGCATCGAGTTAAAAATGAACAAAAAAATTCTCAGTGCTGAATTGGGCAGGTTACTTATCATGGTGGTAGTAATTTTATCTATACCAGGTGATTTTCCTGCTTTAAGACCTTTGATTGTCGTCTTAATGGTAGAGAGCCTGAATTTTTTTGGGTGTGGAACCTCGTTATCTATAATGTTGGTACTAATAGATGAATTTGTGCCATTTTGAGTAAACACATTATCCAAGTGATTGGCGAATCCTTCAATTTTTTCTGGGGTATTTCTTGCCCATTCACAATTCTGGGGGCGTATGGGTGACTCATTTGCAATAGGTCATTGCATATTTTTGACAGCCTTCCAGAGACTATATTCTGTTTTCTTAGTTGGGTCTAAGTTTTTGAGGTAATTTCTCTTTTGAGGTTATTTTTTAAAGCGATGTGAAGTCTTCTTTGGCATTGATTAAGTTTAACCTTTATATTCGGAGATCGCTATTGTTGCCATTGACGTCTGAGTATTGTCTTTCAAATTTTTATGGTCTCCCAAGGTGACAGGGGGTGTAGACACTATGACAGCGTCTTGTAAAATATCGATAAATATATCGACAGCGGATTGTATTTCGTGGTCATTTTTCAATGAGATGTTTTGTGGCAAGTGTGAGCTAATATACATTTTAAATCGTCATTTGATATGAAAAAAGGCGTTGACTTTTAAACAAAAAAGGTAAATTTTAATGAAATTTTTATGACAAAAAAAAATATGTGTAATGCATTCTTTTCTCATAAATGTGTTCTGCTTTAATTAATTATTAAATGTGGTCTTTTTAAATCAAACAAAAAACGTCCAATTTCCCTTGTAAAATAGTTGTTTTATAATTTTTTTAAAAGTAATTAGTGTAATTATAGGATCAAGGTTAATATTTGCATAAAATGCTTAAATAGTATACAATTGTATATATTTTTCAAATCTGCACCGTGCGATGGGTGTTAAGGGTTTGTGCTGATGTTTGTAACATTTAGAAATATACGTAGGCCCTCCACCCACCTTAAAGTATATCATTCGCCTTTATAAACGAAAAAATTTCGTAGATGATCTTCTATTGTACTACCAAGTACGAAGCCTATTGAAAATAATGAATATAGAATTTCGAATTAAGTATATTTATAATTTCGATTCTGATTATGTTTGATGCATTACAAAAATCAACACAAACACAAAATAACCTGGAAGGTGTGTTGTTGATTAGTTCTACGATATTCAAAAATAACTAGTTTTATATGACATGCTCTGTATATAAATTGGGTAGAACCGAGCTCTACTTATAATGAATTTGTATGTTATATTCTATCAGATATTTCAGAATAATTGTTTCGACTTTTTTGGAATTTTTTGCAAATATCATAATTTTTCAACTTACATATTTAATAATAGCACATTTTTGTTTTAATATTTAAAAAAAATAAATTTTTAATATTTTCTCGTTCGTTTAAATTTACTATTTCATTTCATATAATTTTTATGTATCATGTTAAAATTATGGATTTTTTTTAAAAAGACTTCCCGTTATTCTATTATTTAAATAGAGAATTGAACAATTGAATTTAATTCAAACTTTTTTTTACAAATATTCATCAAAATTCGCAATATTTTATTTTATTGCATTTCATAAATGCTACTAAACATTACTAAAATTATTTATGCAACAGTTAAAACTATGAATATTTTAGAGGTTGTTTGTTTTTTTTCCTCCGTCCGAAAACACTAAATCATGCATTTCCTAAAATAACAATAGAATTTTATACGATTTGAAAACATAAATAAACAAATAAAATAAATCAAATTTTGCAATCACTCAAATAATGAAAGAAAGAACAAAAAAAGAGGGAAAACGAAAAAATAAATAAATAAACACATTTGCAAACATAAAAAAACAAACAAACCCAATTTACACCCACTCTATCCACGCCGGAAACTTTGCACACCAGGAACGCAGTGCCACCCAACTGGACGGTCGTATTGTGCGCCATCATCTGAAACGAAACAAGATAAATACGAAAACAAAAAGTAAAAAGAATTTGTTTTTGTTTAAGGCATAATTTTATAAATATTTTCTTTCAACAATAATATTGATAAAAAAAGTGAAGGACATCAATATTTTTTTTATGAATTGAAATTAAACAATTTTATTCTCATACGTTCTCTGAAAATATTTTGATTTAAAAGAACAGTTAATCCTTTAATTCCTTTCGCAATGATCAATCATTCCCGAAAAAAAAACGGGAAATTCTTAAATTAAGGTATTTTTAACATCTTTTGGAAAACTTGCAATTTATATCACCCTATTAAAGCTGAATGGGTAGAAAAATACCCATAAATAGACCAATATTGGAATATTGTAGGAGACATATGTACATCAAAAGTCAGCTTTCTGCTATAGATAAAGTAAGAATCGATATACATAAAATTATTTGTTTCGGCAATATAAAACAATGTCCATAAATGGCTCCAAAAATGGGGGGAGTGGAAGTCCCCTATGCCATCCTAGTCATGAATGTCTTCTATTAGTAAACAAATAACTAAGTGATTAGGCTCACTTTTCCAAGCTACAAGTACATACGATTTTGTGAATTGGCTTTAAAAATACCCTTTTCGGCATATGTGGGTTCTAAGAGATAATATCATTATCATATCAACATAGTTTTTTAGAAAACCATAATAAAAACAGTATAAGAATACATGACTATATAAAATATTTAGATGGTGACAGGTTGACTCAACCTAACTCACATGTTTTCGACCATGAAATAATGATGCCAAATCTGTAATTATTCTTAGTCTAGAAATTTTAAAGGATCGCATTTGTGGCGTATAAACATTTTAAACCCTTTGAAATTTCTTTGTTCTGTTCCTTTCATTTTTGAAAATAAATATTTTAATCTTTAATACTTACTTCACTATCTTCAAACATTGGACTGTCGCTTGAGTCAATGTTGTTGCTATCCAATTTTGAATCGGGATTTATACCTCCTCGCATCCATAGTTTTTTCCAATCGCTATCGGTAAGTATTGACTTTTGATCTGCAATGAATGAAAAAACCAAAAAGAAAACGATATAAAAAAGTGTCAAAATGTTCATTTATGTTGTTTTCTTAATGATTGTTGGTTGCACTTAAATATGATGATGAAGTTGTATAAATCTACTTTAGAGATAATGAGGAGCTAAATGGAATGACTATAACAAGGAAGCACAACAGCAAAGAGGAAAATCTAAAATTGAAAGTAATCAAGTATAAATTTAACAATCCATCTACTAAGAATTGTTGTAGTATTCAATGATTTCATTTTGCTTATTCTTCTTTTTAAGCTTTTACGAGTATTAAACCTTTATTTTTTTTGTTCTTATCGGTGACAATCAATAAAAATCACGTTTAAGTGCTGGGATAAAATAGATTTCATTTTAATTTTCGTCGACAAGCACGTCAACATCAAATGATTGTGTTCCTTGGAAATGTGATGGATTTATTAAATTGTGACAATCAAAAATTATTGAGTTCTTATATGCACATACATACATACATACATACATATGTATGTATGTTTGTATCTATTAGGGTGTTTCATTCAAAAAGAATTTGTCGAATGTATCTGAAGGACAATGTGAGGATAGTTATCACCTCCTTTATATAAAATTGCTCAAAGGGTTCGAAAACAAGTAAGAGTTCTATATTCGACTGTGCCGAATCTTATATACCCTTCACCATGATGTGTTCAAAAACAGCCAGTACGAATTATATTACAAAAAATCAAAAAATACCAATTGTAAAACGGTAAGGTACCAAAAAGTCCCCTTTTATGGGTTCTCACTTAAATCGGGCTGTACATGCATAATTTAATATTTCTAGGTTCAGTATTATAGATAATTCAACGGCTTTTTGGATTTCATATGACGATATGTACATATGTATGTAACAGTTTGTCTAAATATGTTAATTTATGAAAAAACTATTGAAAAATTAACAAACTTAACTCACATAGAAAAAGGAAAACCACATAAAAAAAAATTTCTTTAAATAAAATGAGAATACATGCATAAGTATGTCATCAGTAAATTAGATTAAACGATAGTCTTAAAGTTCATTTCATTTAAATTAAATTATGTATAAATTTAATGTAAATTTTCATATGTAATTCAACTCATGCCAGCTCCAATTGTTATGCTATTGGCCAAATGTGTTTTGCAATAAATAAGAATTGTGCGACGCTAATGTTGAACTCCTGTGAGTATACTTTTGTATTTTTTAATGCAAATATTAGTGCGTAAATGACTTCTAGCCATGACCTAAAACTGTTTCTTAGTTTTAAAAAAAATGTGCTAAATTTGTTCCCAAAGCTATAGGTTGAAAGAACTATTTGTTTTTGTTGTCGTTTGGCTCTCGTGTCCTACATCAAGAATATGTAGATAATGAAATAGGGGTTGTGAGATTATTATGGCGCCTTTTTATAAACATTAAAATATTCATCAGGACATTAATTAAGTAGACATAAATTATAAAATCATTATACTTCTAGTACTAGAACAGTGATGTATACTTACGAGGCCTTTCGGCACAATCGAGAGCCCTCAATGTTCACACTGCGAAGACGTTAATCTGTCTTTTCACAAGAAAGGCAAATATTTCTACGTTTACTGAACCTTGCATCTTGGGCAAGAAGATATCGGTGACAGACAATGTTAAGTACTTAGGTTAATCCTCGATCGGAAATTAAAATGGAGATACCACATAGAGGATAGGATCAACAAGGCACATCGGTGCTGGGCGATTTGTAGGAGAACTATAGGCATGAAATTGGGTCTTAGTCCTACTATGACAAATTGGCTTTATAAGAGCGTAATTAGACCAATTCCAGCTTATTCTTTAATATTCTGGTGGACTGCATTGAACAAAAAGTGTAATATCAAAATACTGCACTGAGTTCAGCGTACATGCTGCGTGGGTATAAGTGGTTCCATGTGTATTACTTCAACCAAAGCTCTGGAATCGTTGCTAGAATTGTATATTTACCGACAGCCAGAAAGAAATTAGGGAGATATCAGGTGATAGAATTAAATCTAAGACCGTATCGGATTGTACGAAAGCTTTAACTGAATAGTCTCCCAAATATGGGTGAGAGAATCCCATAAGGAATAATGAAACGGGAATAATGAAACGGTGGGTAGAACCACAAAGATCCTATGCAGTGTGACCATTTTGGCATTTTTGCAGCTAGATTTAGCATTTTTTATTTTGATTTAGCTGTAAAATTTTAATTTAGCATTTGGCATTTTATTTAGCATTTTTATAAAATATTTTTAGCATTTTTAGCTTTTTTTGCAATTTTAGTATATAAACAAAAAAAGACAAATTTTTGCAAAAAAGATTTATATTGGAAATAGGTTTAACCGGAAAAATCTGAATTAAATGTCTACCCAAACACAAGCAACAAGAAATATGAGAAATGTAATAATTTACACTGTAATTCAAAATAATGCAGAAAGATTCATGAAGATAAATAACTTAAAATTACGCCAATACAAGTGAATACTTCAAAATGTTGTATTCTAAAATATTTTTCTGGAACCCAATGCTTTTTTAAATTCGAGGTGATAGAAATAATTCAAGAGATTTCATATATTTTTACAAATACGTTCAGTACGCTATTTTATAAACTAATACTTTTTGTTTGCTCATGGAATGAAACATATAATTTTGGAAAAGGTTATGTATGACGGTTAATTAACAAATTTTATTTTTTCCTATACGAAATAAAGAGGTTTTAGTTTTTATCATCCTTCAGGAGTTCTTGTTAATTTATTGAAAATAAGTATTGAAAAAATTAATAATATATAATTAAGACTTTCTCATCCTACTTTCTGTTCTTTTTTTTACCAAATTTTTAGTAATTTTGTTTTCACGTTTTTTTTTAATTAAAAAAAATACATAAATTTCGAAAATATTATTGACAATTTATTCCAGAATTACAAACTTACGGATTTGAATATATCTCTCAATTCATTTCATACATTCTCATATATATTTTTCCGAAAAAATCTTGGAAGTATGAGTTATAAACCTGACATCTATTCACCGAGATTTAAAATTAATTCAACGGAATTTTCAATATTTTTGTGACATGAGAACCATTTTTAAAGTGTTTTGAGGAAGACAAATAAAATTGTTTATATAAAAAAAGTAAAACTAGAAATATTATACTTTTCCTTCCGAAAACACATATAGGTTTTATACAATGAGCAACTAGTGTAATTAATAGAGTTTTAATGTAATTTTTGCATTCAGAAATATTTTAAAGTTAGAGACATTACATATTGCTAAATTTATAAAAATTTTGAAATAATTTTTAGCATTTCTGTTTATCTTAATACCACGGAACTTAATTTTTTACCCTACTCCACTATACTACGTTTGAGTATACTAATCGGTTAAGAATCATTTTCTGAATCGATTAAGCCATGTAAATCTGACCGTATGCTTTTTGATCCAATGACAAAACCTTTTAAAAATGGTTAAAGTCCGTCCTTCATTTTACCTAGTCCCCATACATATACAAATGTATAAAGCCTTTCTCAGAAAATTAGTTTAAATATATCGGAACCCAGGTTCAATTCAACATAAATGCTTTATTACGAAAAATAAATCAAATTTTATACTCATATGGTCAATAACGGCAGAATATATTTCTTACTTGTTATAAATTACAATGAATTTCAGTTACAAATTAATATGAATTGTTCATAAAAACACTTAAAAAATTTTAGCATTTTTTTGGCATTTTAAAATCAATTTAGCATTTTTTCTAGCATTTTTTGGGTGGGATTTAGCCGCAACATTTTTTGAGACCTGGTCACACTGATCCTATGTGGTGACACTGATGAGAACAAGACGAGAAATCTCCTCAAAATGAGCAAGTCTGAAGTTAGTATGATGGTACGTATTCTGAGTAGACACACAGAATTACAAAATTGGCTGTGCGGATTCAGACGAATGTAGATTTGATGTACTATACATCCTTCTATCAACCTAACCTAAATTTTATTAGGATTGGTCCATAATTGCTTAACAACTTTTATTTTAAGGGTTACCCTAATATAATTACATATGAGTATTGTAAAATATTTGAGAGTATTTACGAGCGAAATTTAAAAGAAGCTTAACATTTTATCAACCATACATTCTTTTCAATTATCCCTTTACAAGTTTGTTTTTGTTTTTATATTCGCGTTCAATTAAGATTTTATTAGATGTTGTTTTGCGATTTTTCTTTCAATTAAACGATACAAGACAAATGTGGATTGAAGTTCATTAGCTTAAGTCAGTGTTTAGTGAATTAGTACAACTTTGTTTGTTTGTTCTTTAATTAAAACGGAAAATAATTCTTAAAATACATTAGAAAAAAGGTATTGAACGTACATCCATATTGTTAAAGTTTTTGATGGAATAAATGTAAACATTTGATATTGCAGGACAGATCTTAAATCATAAAATAATACATTTTGCTTGGTTTTTTGTCTTTTAAAGAAAAACTAAAAATCAGTAATTCTTGGATATTTGCTGCAAAAAATATTTAATGAATGTGAAGCCAACATTACAATATACGCTATTAAAAATTATGACCATTATAAAACTAACATAAAATAAAATATCGATTAATTTTAAGAAATAATTCAATTCAATTATATCCAATATTAAAAGTTTGCACAAAGTCAAAGAATGTGTATTTAAAAGCTTAAAAATGAATATAAATTTGTTTGTGTTTTTAGAAAAAATACCCTTTTTATATAGAACATGACATGACCTATATTTCGAAAGAATTACAGGAGTTGCATATACATATATATACACTGCACTTGAAATCTTGCAAATAAACAATGGCCCTTGTATTTTTTTCGAGTGTATTTCAATATGTAGTTGTTTGTAAATAGAGAAGAGTCAAGTGCACATCGCAACTATTGATGAAAGCTTGGAGTTAGTAAACATCAAATAAATAAATAAAATAGTAAATTGTTCTTACAACTTAAAACTCTGAATATAATTTATTTCAGGTACACAAATCAATACAAAGAACACAAGTACTTTAATTAAAGAGAGATTGAATAATGAAATCAATGTGAAGTTATTACTTATATGTACATACATACATTATATCCCCTCATTTTATACTCAGATATTTGGATTCGAAGCAAATGTAATTTATTTTATTATAAATAAATATTTATTTATAATAGTTTTTTGCATTTTTAAATTTATTACGTTTGATTACACATAATTAATTCATTTGAAAATATGAGTATGTCTAAATTTATAAGAGCAATTATGGGCCAACCTGTATGAAATGTGATACAACGATTTACACATTATAATATCTGGATATAAATCCACAGAAGTATGTAAAATGTTGTGTCCTTATCTACCCATGTCCCACGAAAGCACTATATGGCTTAAACGATAGGAGCTAGATGGCTAAAATTTCCTACAAACCTTCTCTGCCGATGAATGGAAATCGGTAGATATTTGACCCTCATCCAAAATAAAATACTTCCTAGAAAATTAATTTAACATGTATAAAACAAGTATGAAAGCATCACATGGTCGACCATGAATGACAATACTTGTTTATATATAATTTGAAACATTAATATGTTTAAGAAAACAATATACCATTTTATAAAACATTAATTACAGTTTTATTTAGCCACGGAAGTTTACGGGAAACAAAATAAAAATTACTCAGAAATAAATAAGAAAAAATAACATTTATTAAAGTTTATGGATGAAGATGATAAAAAATAGCACAAATAAAATAATTATACATAAATATATATATTCTAATGAAATTTATACTGTTTACGTTGAATTTAAATTTTTTATTATTATTTTATTATTTTTTCACCGTTGGCATCATGAAGAATTGTTTGAGTATCTGGTTTTGCAATTAAGAATTCTGTTTTCATGTAACTATTCTTTACATTCGACAAAAACATTTTACGAGTATTAATTAAAAGTTTATTTTAGCATATTTTATTTAATGTTTTTTTATTTGAATTTAAATAAATGAATATGTATTTATATATTTAAGAGAGTGTGTGTGCGTTTTTTCCACATTTGAACTTTTGACAGAAGAACAATAAAATATGAAATTTTATTAGTTGTGCGTGTATTTGAAAGTACATATACAGACATACATATATACATATATATATATGTACATACCACACGTCCTTTCCCAGCTGTTCGGGATGACTTTCTTAAAAAATTGCATTTGGGGCTTTAGTTATTGCCTAGGTGGAAGCCAATAGATTATCCATTGATTACAACTAAATTTCACTTCAATTACAAATGAACTATTAACTTACTATTGGCCTCCAATCTGCATTAACAAAAATTGTAAAATATGTTTAACAATTCAAGTCTAACTCCCAGTTAGACATTTGGGTGAAAGACGGTCTAAATGGGATACAATGACTTCATGAGAAACAGCTGAATTCTCTACCTCTCTTTTAATCTGTATCTCTTCTCGAAAATTTGAATGAATGTATGTTTGTATGTATGCGTGTACATCTTTGAAGTACAGTGAAGTAAGAAAAACCATTTCCGCTTGACCTCAAGTTACATAAAGAAATAAATAGGAAAATAACAATGAGGGTTCCTTGCATACGTAGTAGAAGAGGAGAATTCACATAAAGTGAATAAGTAAAAAACGCGTGATGTTATTAATTTCTTGGTTGTTGTTTTTTTTTTTTTTTTGCTTTTCTCCATTTCTTAGTTGGATGTTTTAAGTAGGGAATCCTACTTATGATTCCAAATAATGCTGGTTATGAATACAAATTTTATTTGAATTTACCCGCCAGTACGTATCAAAGTATGTTTGTATATGTGTTGGGCGTATGGGTGTGTATAGGAGTGGACTGTGTACGAGTAAAAATTCTGCAAATTTGAATGTATGCTTGAATAGTGAATGTTTAGGGAGAAAATAAGGTTGGACCCTTACAAAGTCTGTGTGTTTTGTATGAAGCTTTAAGAATTATTATATGGAGTAATTTTTATTTTACATTTACATGTTTACACAAAAAGAATGTTTACACAAAATGTTATAATATGAATTCTTTGGTTGTCATCAGCAAAAATTATAATCTATTAAATTTTACATAAAAATTTACATGACAGATAAAATTAATTTAACGAATTTCTTAAAAATGTTCCTCGACCACATAAAAAAGCCACAATAAAATTAATAACAAGTTAGAGTGCTATATTCGGCTGAGCCGAATATTAAATACCCTCCACCAGCAACTTTTGTATTAATATATTTCTAATTAATAAAATATTTGTAGAAATAAGTTTTCTCATGTCTTAAATAGAAAAATCAGATTTAAACAGCTTAAATCTACTACAATTCCAAGATTTATTGAACATTAGAAACGCCACTTCCTTTTAAATTTTTATAGCGCCCTAAGATATGCTTTAGCGATATTTAGTATTTGCATGTATGCATGTGTGCAGGACCTAGTATGAGAGATATGACCAAATATAGACCGATCGTAAAAAATTCTTTAAGCAAAATTTCTGTACATAAAAACTATATTTTATTAAAATTTTGTATCTATATCGTAATTTAGTAATAAGTAATGTGCGTTTTAGCGATTTTCTGAAGGGAACCTTGTATGGGACCCACCGCACCCATGTTGCTTTTAGGAGATTTTCGTAAAAGGACCTTGTATGGAAGCTATGACCAATTATGTATATAAAGACAAAATTTCAAAATTTTGTATTTATATCATTATTTGGTAATGAATATTGTGCATTTAAGTGATTTTCTGGAGGGGACCTAGTATGAGAGCTATGACCAAATATGGACCGATCGTAAAACAATTTTATAGTGTAATTTATGTATATAAGAGCAATATTTTTGCTAAATGTATGGATACCAAGATTTGGTAATGAGTTATGTGCGTTTAAGTGATTTTCGGGAAGGAACCTTGTATGGGAGCTATGACTAAGGATGGACCGATCGTGAAAAAAATTTTGAAATAACATTAAGTGTTTTTTGCATTACAAAATAGTATTTATGAACAAAAATAGTATTTATTTATATCATTATTTGGTAATGAGTTATGTGCCTTTAAGTGTTTTTCTGAAAGGGACCTTGTATGGGAGCTATGACCAATTATTGACCGATCGGAAAAAAATGTCACAATAATATTTCTCTGCATATGAGTAATACTTGTACCAAATTTTATATGGATATTTTAATTTAGTAATGAGTTATGCGCGTTTAAGTGATTTTCGGGAGGGGACCTTGTATGGCAGCTATGATCAATTATGGACCGATCGGAAAAAAATTTCACAGTAATATTTCTATGCATATGGGCAATACTTATACCAAATTTTATATGGATATCTTAATTTAGTAATGAGTTATGCGCGTTTAAGTGATTTTCGGGAGGAGACCTTGTATGGGAGCTGTGACCAATTATGGACCGATCGGAAAAAAATTTCACAGCAATATTTCTATGCATATGGGCAATACTTATATTTAATTTTATATGGATATCTTAATTTACTAATGAGTTATGCGTGTTTAAGTGATTTTCGGCAGGGGACCTTGTACGGGAACTATGACCAATTATGGACCGATCGGAAAAAACTTTCACAGTAATATTTCTATGCATATGGCCAATACTTATACCAAATTTTATGTGGATATCTTAATTTAGTAATGAGTTATGCAGTAATATTTCTGTGCATATGAGTATTACTTGTACCAAATTTTATATGGATATCTTAATTTAGTTATGAGTTATGCGCGTTTAAGTGATTTTCGGGAGGGGACCTTGTATGGGAGCTATGACCAATTATGGACCGATCGGAAAAAAATTTCACAGCAATATTTCTATGCATATGGGCAATACTTATATTTAATTTTATATGGATATCTTAATTTACTAATGAGTTATGCGCGTTTAAGTGATTTTCGGCAGGGGACCTTGTACGGGAACTATGACCAATTATGGACCGATCGGAAAAAACTTTCACAGTAATATTTCTATACATATGGGCAATACTTATACCAAATTTTATGTGGATATCTTAATTTAGTAATGAGTTATGCGTGTTTAAGTGATTTTCGGGAGGGGACCTTGTATGGGAGCTATGACCAATTTTGAACCGAAAAAAATTTTCACAGTAATATTTCTATGCATATGGGCAATATTTATACCAAATTTTATATGGATATCTTAATTTAGTAATGAGTTATGCGCGTTTAAGTGATTTTCGGGAGGGGACCTTGTATGGGAGCTATATCCAATTATGGATCGATCCATAAAATTTTTCCTCTAAAAGAATTCTATTGACATAAGATTTTAATTTGTAAAATTTTGTGAAGATATCGACATTGTGGCGGAAGTTATTAACAAAAAACCCATTTTCCGGGAATATGTACTTTTGTATGGGAGGTATATGAAATTGTGGACCGATTCTGGCAATTTTCAGCAGGAATCAAGCTCTTGTGTAGGAACGAATGTATGGTGATTTTCATGGAATTATCTTGCATAGTTTTCGAGAAAATTACATCACAATATGTAAAAAATGCTTATTTTTTTCGAGGTTGTTTTAAATTTTGATTCATAACTTTTCCCGGTGTGAACCGATTTTGCCCATTTGCAATACCAAACAACTTAGGAAAATGAAGAACATTTTGGGTGAATTTGGTTAAACTTTATTGCTTCGTTTTATCGTGAGCGTGTTTTACACAGACAGACGGACAGACGGACATAGCTAAATCGACTCAGAATTTGATAAGGACCCAGAATATATATACTTTGTTGGGTCTCAGATGAATATTTCTTGGTGTTACACACGGAATGACAAAGTTATATATACCCTCTATCACCACTGATGGTGGTGGAGCGTATAAAAATACGAAAAAGCTCTCAGAAATTTATGCTATTATGTCATCTAAATTTGTTTCATGTTCTTTCATCAAGCTATTGACTGATTAACAATGCTTTTAATGACTATTACATACCATTATTTATATAGATTTAATAAAATTAAGTTTAAAGAAACACATACAAACAATACTTAAGGTTGTACAACAATACTACGAAATATTCTCTGTTTCATAAAGATATGTTCAATCGTGTAAATGGACCATTACACGTCGAGTTTAAATGAGCCAAAAGTGGCACCAATGTCCTCAAAGTTTGACTAAACTAGATAAAATTCTACATCACCGTGTTAAAATTCAAATATCTGTCTTGTCAAATGTCTCCCAAGTCAGCTATCAAAGCAAAGTAAATGAAGTTAAAAAGTGGATCGGTTCATAATTGACTATCCCCATATATAAT
Source organism: Lucilia sericata (assembly GCF_015586225.1). Taxonomy (NCBI): domain Eukaryota; kingdom Metazoa; phylum Arthropoda; class Insecta; order Diptera; family Calliphoridae; genus Lucilia; species Lucilia sericata. The sequence goes on from NW_023994043.1 coordinate 572,466, forward strand.
CTCTTTCAGAAAATTTCTTCAATGCTTTTAAATAAGTTCCTTTTAAATAAAGTATAATTAGTCACACATTACGATAAATTTTTAATCCAGTATACTTTTCTAAAGCCTTGAGCTGCTATGAATCCGAATCTGACCTCAGAATTTCTCTATCACATCAAGATATTGTAGCTTAAAAATCGATTTGTAAAATTTGTTGTGTGATCTGAAAGTCCAATCTGTCGACTTTAAAATAAAGTTTTAAACTAGTATGCTATATCTTCTCTGATAAATTGCATGCTACTACCATAAATTAAGATACACTTAATATTTAAATGTATTTCGTCTTTATTTTACGGAAAACTTATATGTTACAATTTTTTATAAATTTTCCCAAAAAATATTTTTTGTATTGTTTAAAAGTGTATTTGATGAGATGATGGAAAATCAAAGATCAATCAAAAATATAGTTTTGAAAAATTTTGTTAGCCTGTGTTATTAACAAACATTTATTTCATGACATTGTTGAACTACCTAATTGTGACTTATTGTCCAAATAATTTACAAAGAAACACATAATTCCCTATTGAGAAAGAAATTTACACACATATTCATAATCAAATTTTTATTTTATAAAGGCTGTTTTAAAAGTTTAACTTCTTCGATCTCTTTTAAACACGGCATCTAAAGTTGTGCATCTCGTATATTTTTGTAAAAAATTTGCAATATTGACAACTTAATGACTATGGAACCCTTTATCCGATTTAAACAAATCAGGTCTTGTTCGACATATTATTCTCAAAAATGGTATTTTGTTTTTCTTATTTTTTTACAGACAATTGGCAATATAATTATTATTGCGTGTTTTCGAAAGAGGTCTGATTTGTTAAAATTAGATAACGGGTTCTAAAGTAATTAAGTCGCCAACATTGAAAAGTACGCGAGATGCCCAAATTTGCGGGACAATAATATATGAACCGTTTATGATATGGTCCAATTTATACGTCATATAAACCGTAAGAGTAGATTAAATGCTCCAAATATTAACTAAATCTACACCTTCGATTAAAATAAAATTTCATAACAAAATTTGAAAAATAAAAAATATTTTTTTGAAATTTTTTTGTCGAAATGAGTGTCAAAGTAGTCGTAATTTTTAGCTTATACAGAAAATTATTAAAAAAAATCGTTTAGCGTTTAATTTGGTCCATTACAGAATTTTTTGAAATTTATATGCCCCTTATAATACAATAAAAGTCGTATGCAGATCAGAAATACACTCACAAAAATTTTAATTATTATTTCCGCGATAAGCTCAAAATTACGGAATTTTTGACATCCAATTCGAACAGATTACAGAAAATATTTTTTTTAACATATTGTACTGAGATCAAGATTTTTAATCGCTGGTAGGGAACTGAGGATCTTTTTAAAACAAAAAATTCTTTTCTATTTTTGTTTTATTTAGTACATTGAAACGTATCGTTTTAGAGGTAATCCTCGTAAAAAGTGCTCCACGGGACACCCTAATGTACATATTTATATAGTCAGCTGAAAAATAATTAAATTAACTAGTTTGATTAAAAAGGATACATTTCATCAAAATACTGACTTCCGCAATGAAGTATTACAATGTTTATATGAACATATCACAGTAAATATGCAATTTTAATATTAAAATAAATATTACAACTACATACGTATATCTATATATTTAATGCTTTTCAGACCAATTTAACACAATTGCGTATTTAATTGAAACAATAATTACGTAAATAAATTCCATAATTTTAAAGAGCACAGATTTTATATATGTAGATTAGAACAATGACCTTCTATTTACTTGGTGGCAAATTCCAGTAATCTGTTTAGCTTTTTCTTTATCTGTCTGACTTTCAGCCGGGGAAATTTAATAATTGAGGTTAGAAAATTTGCATAATGCTCTTAACTAATAATTCATGCATAAAAACCATTCAACTGTAATAATAATATTATCAACGTTTTGTTTTTGTTCCTCCCTACATTCATTTATTTGTTTATTTTTTTAGCTTTTTGTTTATTATTTGTTATTCTTAAGTTCAAATAACATGTATACACAGACAAAACCACTAGTAAACATTCCTTACCCATATACATACGTATGTGTTCATATACAAACAACAAATTTGCTATTTTGGTATGAAAGGAAACCCTGTAGTTCAGCTTTCAAATGATTATACATTTGGGTAAAATATTTCATAAAAATGATACATTGACTACTTGTAAAACTGAGGGGTACTTAGTAGGAATATGTAAGTATAACAACAGTTAGGAACAAATAAATAAATGACACAACATTTACAAAAGGTTAAAAAGGTTGTTAAAAATGATGATGGAGAGCCACATTTATAAAAATAAAGGAAATAAACTGACATAAAATAAACTTAAATTGTAACAAATAGTTAGAACTTTTTATTAACCATTTCAACTCTGAAATTAACATCGTTACTCATACGTAACGTTGTCCATTATTGGTTACATTGTCACTAAGAGTTGTTTTTATGAGAATTAATGGCGTATTGTAGAAATTTATTTCTTTGGTTTACATTTTTGTTGGAACTAAATTTGCGACAAATAATTTGAGTTTTATGTATTAATCTAAAATATAAGTTATTTAATTTGATAGACTATATAATACAAGTCAAATTAGTTAAAAATTTGTTTTCTAATAATTCAATCTTGTGGTAGCGTAAAAAAGTTTTATGGCTTTAAATTAGAAAAGTATGCATATGTTTATTACATTATAATTTTATAGCAAAAACATTTTATAGCAGAAGAAGTTAATTTCAGTAAAAACTTTAAATCATTAATAATAGATTTGTGTGGAAATTTGCGTTAAACTTTTTCTATTGTCACCACAACATACCAAACAACATGTTGGCAACATTTTATAAAAAAAAAATCGATTAACACGAGTATAGTTTTAAAAGCTGCTTTAAAACTCAATATTAAGCTCCTTATGAAAGAATTATTATAATAATGGTATGTAAATTTTATTTAAATTGTTTTCGAATACTGTTAAATTTAACCTCGCATAAAGAAGCATGATTAAATTTGCTAATAGAACAAGCTAGAAAAAAGAAAATTATCAAGAATCGTTTAAGATAAACACAAAATCGACAGCAGTAATCAATTAATCTGGTTCCAAAATTAATCGCATATTAATGAAACGGTAACGGTATCACTTTTAAAGTCGCTTTATTTATAAAACTTTTAGAGCCTATAATAGTCGTGCGAATATTAATTTCGTTATGCAAAGTATAAACTCAAATCCCTCTATCAAACTTGTTGAGCCTAATTTCTTTAATTTAAACTTTTAATTTAGAAAAAGTTGGGACTAATCCCATTGATTTCTCATTACTATTCTCGGAAAATTTACCTAGATACATATATACACTACAAATACAATTTTAATTAGTAGAGAAAATCGAAATACTTTTTTTACTAAAATTTTATTTTTATGAATATCAAATTTTTAATTCATAACTTCTCAACTGACTACCGCCCTGCTAGAGCGTCTTTTTTTAGATGTGGCTCATACGTACGTAAATCTCGCAATAATGTACGTAATTTCAACAAATAGTTATCAATTGTGTAAAATATCAAGTAGGTATCTTTAGATATGAGGCAAGTTTACACGTACTTCCATCAGTACCTATAGATTAAAACATTTTTACACTAAGGGTAACTATGGACTGACCTATTATGACTAACTATAATTTCTCACTTGTTCTTATCTCAGCGAAAATAAAACGAAGTAGTTCTAAAATAATAACAATAACCACTTTTTGAATTTTTTTACCTTCTGAGGAAGTGATGTTTAAAGACTTCCGAAGAAGTGAATAAAATTAAATTTTTTCAATGTTGAAGATATATTTTTTGTTCTTACATTTTTGTGAGATAAAAAATGTTATATTTGGGCTTTTGTATTAAATGTTTCATTACCGAAATTAATGTTAATATTATTTAATTTAAATTAGTTGTATTCAATAATACTACAATTTCACTTCCGAATAACTTCCAAAAAAGAGCATTAAAATTACTTCTTGAAAATGACTTCAGAAGTAGTGAATTTGGAATCAAATAAAAAGGACATCCCTCCTATGACAAGCCTGTGTTAAAATCATCACTTCTTCAGCCCTTTTTTTTGCTGGGTATAAACCTAAAGATGTCTTATAAATTTGTGAAATTTTAGATGTTTATACATCAATTACTTTCTATAATATTCTTATTTCATTTAATTCAAATTCATAAATGTGCGGGAGATATTTTAAACAGAGGGTCATTTATGTATTTATATTAAATGAATTAAATTAAATGTTTAAAGGGTATCTGGTTATCCTTTTTCCAAACAATTATTTAAAATCATTGAAAAAGCTCTAACTACTCATTCAGCTAAAACAAGTCTTAAAATATATATTTTTTGATATGAGTTTACTGGGTACGATGAGCTATTCACTTAAACATGCTGACGTGAAGGTCACACGTGAAAATATAAAAAAGATAAATGTTTGCAAAACATTCACATATCATAAAAAAGTAATCTGCATTAAAATATCAAGTCAGCGGTTCTCAACAGTGTATTTATAAGGAAAGAGTACAGCACAACAGTGAGATATGGCGGATCATATGAGTTTATTTAATATGAATTTATTTATTCAAAAAGGTTGTGTTGGGGCTAGCTGAAATGGAGCAACGATTTCAACCATATTCAATAGCTTCATCCTTAAATCTTCAAAATTACATTAGATTGATTACAAGGTTTACATAGACTAACTTCGACTTAGAAAATGGTTATGTGCCTACTAGTATAAAGTTTGTATAAGTCCTCGCTATAGTAATGTAGCAAGTGACTCAGCAAAAACATGGTAATGACTTGTACCTACTCAACAACTTACTTACTACATACCGTCTACACTACTTAGAATGATTCTAGTAATAACTTACAAATAATATATTATGTATGTATTTACTTTTTAGCCTTAACATATTGTTTTCGAACTTTGTTTTAAACACAAAATTTTCAGTGTAAGTTTTTGCTGGAAAGACATTGGTAACATATGGAATTTAGAACAACATTTAGCTCGTTTTGTAGATAAAAATATTTAGTTTTCAATTGAATTATATTAAGCTCCGATCATGCAGACAAATAAGAGATGATGATGGAATGAATTTCGGAGAGTTGGGAAGAAAGTTTATAGAATTTAATTGAGTGATTTTTAGTACAAGTATTTCAAAATTTCAACAAACTATTTGGAAACTCTAAAAATACACGTGAACTTGAACAGACAATATGTATAATAAATAATGTTTAACTATATGTACATTGTACACACATACATACGTTTATGAATGTATTCATATAAAATGTAGTATATGGGTAGGTATGAATAAAAACGAGTTGGTTGTTTTGTTCTTAAAGTAAATTGAATACCTGAATGAACAAAAAACAAAAACATACAAAACTTACGAACACAAACATAACGTTATTTGTAAGTTTTATATATTTTTTTTAGCCCAAAACATGAAAAGAGGACTACGGATAAAACTAAAAAGGGAAAGATATTATGTGGAATTGTGAATTGTTTACTTTTTGTTGACCTTGTAGTTGTAAATGAATGAAATAAACAACAATAATAACAACATCTAAGTAAACAAGTAGATATCTACTGAGTCCCCCAGTAGATTTAAATGTAAAAATTTCATATGCTCAGTTAACCGTTAGAATATGTCCTAAGCCAAGGTATACAGATAAGTTGAGTATGTAGGTAGTTAAGTTTGTATATTTATTTTATATAAACATATGTATGTATGTACGTCATAAAATTTAACAACGTGCTCTCTAGCGTTTGTTATAAAACCGGAGGTCAAAATATATTTCTAACAACTTAAAATGTATTTGGCACATGATTTTCATCCTAAAAATAAAAAACTAACTTTCTTTCCGCAAGAGTAAAAATAATAATACATAATAAAATTTCAACAATAATACTATGTATTTATATTTAATATTTTTCTGTAAAATATATGAAATGTGAAATTATATTTGTATTAAAAAATCTAAGAGTCAGGTATTCATTAAAATTTAGAACTAGTAAGAAATTATAATTTGCACGATCGACCAAAGGATACTCTACAGTAAAAGTTATTTTCAGAATGTGGAAATCAGTTATGTGATACATACATATGTATATGTAGAATTAAAACTTATTATAAATGATTTATGACGTGTATTGAATTAGGTCCTAAAATGTATCGACACTAAGATATTTTTTAGAGTGATTAACATTACTATGAGTCTTATATACACGCAGAAAAAACATGGTTGTGGTAATGATGTTCTAAGAGCAACATTTTATGGTAATAGTAGTTACTTTATTACTTTGTTTGAAAGGATGATGTATATACGTCAAATCCGAAAAAATACACTTGTGCGCTTCTTAACCGGTGCCTCAGATGGGAAACGAACCCAGCACCTCCAGTCTACCAGACTAGAAAACTAACCACTAACCTACCGGAGGATGGTAATAGTAACTATTTTAAAATAACATCCCAGTAAAACTTTAATTACCATGTACGAGCCAATCTTTAGGTGAAAGATTAGCGATTAAATTAAAATTAATCCTCGAAAGATGTTTTTGAGTACTCAATTAGTTAATTTTGTTTGCAAGTTTAAGCGCCCAATGGAGGTGGTTTAATCTTAAGCACGAAATGCAAAAATGTAAACAGCTGATGCAAAAAAATTAATAAAATTTTTATAAATATAAACATTAAAATGTTCTATTTATTGATTAGTATAAATTATGGACACTTCAAAATACATTTTTTTGTTTTTAATTTAAGTTTTCATTAATTTTCATATTAAATTTACAATTGTCTTCTTCTTTTTTATAAAATATGCATTGTTTTGATAACAAACAGTGACGTTTTCCGTTGTTTTGTATGGCAACACTGCGAAGTTTAATTTTGTACTCAAAAAAATTAAAGGGGATTAACATCAGATTAAATTTATGATTAGATTAACTAATCTGTTTATTAATTGGCATTTGATTGCCAGCTCAAAAACCCGCTCTAAGTAGGTTAAAATGCTAAAATTTACTTACACATTTTAAGTCATTATTTTAACACGGTGATGTCATTGGAGGCAGGTACTTACCACAAACGGTTACAAGTAATTAGAAAAAGTAGTCATTGTAAATCACACGAGAAAACGTGTACACCATCTATATCATCACTGGCAAGATGACTAATGAATTAGAAAGTATTTATATAACTCATTAGTAGTAAGACCTTATAAGACTACTTCTATGTAATCCAGATCATATGTAGTAGTCATTGAAAAGTATGTTGTTAAGTAAGTAATTACAATTGAAAGCCATTACCCAGTTTTTGCTGGGATATTATGCTTAAATCATAAATACTCGTCATCATAAACTCGTCTTAAAGAAATTTTATTTAGAAGACAGTTGTTTCATTATTTAGTTGAGTGTACAATTGAAGAAATCGCTTTAACAGATACATGTCAATTTCTTTAAAGTGCATCTGTCAATACGTATACATTTTATTTAAATGTGAATGTAGAAAACCAGTCCAAAAATTATTTTAAGCCCTAGTTAGTCAAATAGTTTTTATTTAAAATTTTTTATTTTTGAGCTTTAAATTTTATCATTTTTATCTCCCATTTTATGCTTATCATTCTCCTTACGCTTGTGTCATTTTTGTCTTCTGCAATATATTGGTTTAATTATGTGCTTGGAGATTTAAAACTGTTTATATATTCTTTAATTTATTAAGCAACAAAGATAATAAACGGCCACAGAAAGTCCAAAAGGTATTTATTAAATGTCATTTCACTTTAAATGTTTCTGCTAAATATAACAAAGTGTAAAAACACCAAGTCATTTTTACTTAGAAGATTCTGTTTCTTTTTTGTTTGGTCCTTTAAGAAATATTTCAGATTTATTACATGCGATTTCATGGCCAAAGTTTTATCAGCCAACATACTGATGGGGCGTTAAATTATCTCCTCTTAAATTGAGGTTGGTGCTGGTGTTGCTATTTGTTTAGACTTGTTTCTGTTGTTGTGTTTTTTTATGTTTAATGCTGTTGTACACCACCTGTGCCCAACATTTTCTACAGAAACATACACACCCATATTTTTAATTGTTCAGGCGGCAATATCCTGATTCTGGCAAATGACTAAGAAAAACATAAAAACACTTTATATTGTTGATTATAAAACAAAGGTGTGATTTATTTTCAATTTAAATAAATGGTTTTGGAACAACAGCAAAAAAATTGTTTAATTTTTGAAATTTATTGCAAAAATATTTATTTATTTATTTTGTACTTAAATTTTAATATTTAATATTTTGTGTTTATACTTTGTTTATTCTTTGCGCGCAATATAAATTTAAATTATTAGGCTTATAAAGAGGGTTAAGTACAAAAGTCAGTAAGTGGTGTTAACATTTAGTTCTAAAAATAACGTATATTTTTGTTTAAGTATTATTGTTTACAAAAACAATACAAAGGCCATTATTTCTATTCATATTAATAAAATTTATAGCAAATATAATCGTAAATCTTTGAAAAATATCTTATAAAAAACGATTGTCAAAAAAGTACACTTGTTTTATGTTTATTAACACCAAAATATAGTACAATACCAAACATAAACTTTCAATAACTTTCTTTTTGAGTAACAACAATTGCAGGAATTAAATGTAAGATAAAATCCATTCTATTGTTGGTAGTAGATACCTTTAATTATACCCTACACCACTATAGTATATTGGGTATATTGAGTTTGAGCTGATGTTTGTAACGCACAATAATATTGGTGCTATACCCATATTAAAGTAACCAATCGGCTTAGAATCATTTTCTGAGCCGATTTAGGTATGTCCGTCCTTCGATCGGTCCATTTTTTCACCTAGCCCCCATAGAACTAAAACCCCAAAAAGGGCTTGTAAACCTTGTAATCAAAGTACAGGTCACAATTTTGAAGATAATTCAATGAAATTTTAGCACATGAGCTTATATGTATTAGAGGTGAATCCTATTGAAAATGGGTAACATCGGTCCAATATTTGACCTATTTGGTCGGCCTCGCCCGACTATGATTTCTTACTTGTTTTCATTGAGTTCAGAAAAATAATCTACCATATGTATTTCTAATTATCCCAAAAATTTTTGAAATGTTTCCTCATAAGCTGACTAAACAAACCAGCTTATACCCCAATAATTTTTTTTATAATTTTATTCAAAACTTAACTTATATAATACCAAAGCCAAGGTAAATAGTAGAGTATTCAATTATTCGGGTTTATGTATTATTCAATTTTTAATGATTTTTTTTTTCAAATATTAGAAATTATTTTCTTCCCATGTTAAATCCTTTTCTATATAAAAAATTGTTAGAACAGATTATTGTTTCTGAAGAATCATCAAATAAATTTTCTTCATTATTGCAAAATAATTAAATTAAAGTAAGGAAATTTATTATAAAGATATTGAATTTTATATGAAATATCGCCATATGAAATCCAAAAAGCCCTAAGTTACAAAAATATCAAAATCGACTTTTTGATTGATTATGATGCACCGTATCAAAATACATGTTCCTGCTAAATTTTACACTCCTACAATTAAAATCAACGTCCCTATCAAAGAAATTCTAAAAGGTTATGTTCTAAAATTACCTAAAAATTCATGAAAATTTTAAAATTCTGTTGAATTTTTAACTTTGAAACTATGAAATTTTATAAGTTGTCATCAAATAAAACAAAAATGGCACTTTTAGCGAATCCTTGTAATTTAGAGATTATTTTAACAGTTTTAGAATTTTTTCAAAGAAAAATTCCAATTTCCGAAAATTTTTATTAAAACAAAAAAGCCTTATGCCTTCCATGTTTCGGCATATTTGACCAACAAAAACCAATTTAAATTTAGTTGAAATGTTAATGTTTTGGGTTTCAGAAAAAACAAATTCTCTAGGACGTAAGTTTCATATCTCCGTAAGTAAAACAAAAATCGCAAATTTTTCTTCAAATAATAATTTGTCAATAAGAAATAAGCTTAACTTGAGAAAATGTTGAACATTTTTGGGTTATTTATCATTTTAGACGGTTTTTTGCTTCTCCTGAAAAATTTGTTCAATGTGACTTAGGGCTTTTTGGATTTCATATGACGATATGTACATATATCAATGTTACTGTTAAAAGGTGGCTTTTATTAATCGGTTAACTGATAGAAATTATTCAATTTATTCGATATTCGAAATTTGGCATTTTTCATTTATTCGAGCGATTAATCGCCAAAAATTCATCTATTAACCGATCGACGATTAATCGTTTGAATACCCTAGTAAATAGTCCACTTTATGGAGATCCACTTTAAGTTAGGTTAGGTTTATAGGAGGATGTATAGTACATCAAATCCGAAGAAATACACCTAGGCCACTATCGGGACTGTTGCGCGGTCATTATAATGAAAAAAAAAGTAACTGAATGAATTATTTTTCAGTGTTTAGAAACTCAGTTTCCTGAACGTAATTCCTAAGAATCTTCACTCAGTGTTAGTCAGGAATGTTATTTCCGGAATAACATTTCTTCTAAGATACTTGGATCTAACTTCGACGAATGCCTGGCAGTGGCAAAAAAAGTGCTCCAGAGTTTCACTGTCCTCTCCGCATGTTCTACATTCGTCTGAATCCGCAAGTCCAATTTTGCATAGATGTGCTCGTAATCCTGTGTGTCCACTCAGAATACGTGCCATAATACTAACTTCAGACTGGCTCATTTTTATGAGATTTTTGGTCTTGCTATCATCAGGGTCACCCCATAGGATCTTAGTGGTTCTATCCACTGTTTCATTATTCCAAGAGGCCTTATTGGATTCTGTCATCCATATTTTTAGTTCAGCTTTTGTTGCGTCGAATGGTTTTGCGTTTGTCAGGTTAACTGTCTCGAGCTCCCTTCCCTTTAAAGCTATTACATTCGCCCCTTCGTTGCCGATTACTCCCGAGTGGCCTGGTACCCATATGATGTGAACCTTACCACTGAGTAAGAGTATTCAGTTAAAGCTTTCTTACTATCCAATACGGTCTTAGATTTAAGTAGCAATTCCTTATCGATATTCCTCAAATATTTCCCAATAGTATTTTTCTATGTTATTCGACTGTGGTTGAAATATAGAACAATTCGATTTCACAAATATTGCAAGTTTTTGACATATGTATGACTTTCTCCGATTATGAGACATCATTTTCTAGTTTTAGTAAGTTTGTTTAGTGAAATTTGTTATTTGAAAGTTTTTCTTCGAGCATTATCGATTACTGTTAAATATAAATATTCATAAATTTAAAGTCACTCCACCTACCATCAAGTTAAATTTAGATTTTACATTGATTTCTAGACTAGAAATTTTCCTGTTTAACAAGAATAAAAAACGTCTAGAGTTTCATTTGTTTATTTGAATTGACATCACTTAATACAGTTTGGTAATCAGACATTTTTCATGTTAATCTATTTATAAGACCACATTTCTGTTTTACTTCATTTTTAACAAGCAAAACATTAAACACCAATCCTTGAAAAAATAAAAAGAAAATATTGTAAAATGTTAAATTTTTAGTCGCGACATTTGTTTTACGGTTGGTGTTCTAAGGATTGCATTAAACGGAGACAACGATAGGCGAAGACACCCACTTTACTTATTGTTTATGTATCTGAATACATGGAAATAATACTCGTACTTAATTTACTATATATATACCATGGGAGATTATTTGCGTAATAATAAGTAGGCATAATAAAAATACACTGGGGAGAGATTAGCAGATACCTAGGTAAACAAGTAAAATTACTTAACACGTAGAACATGTTAAACTCTGTACATGGACTCTTTCTTATCTATTTAAAATGTTTTCTTCCACTGCTAACACACCACCTCTATTGCTGCGGTTATAGTCCATAACTGCGTAGTGTATTTAAATGTGAATTGGCAATAGCCAAAGTTGAATATTAGAAAATATTACCAGGTACTTTACTGAACTGTAGTAACTCTTATTCAAACAGTTCGACTGGTTGTCGGTAGGTGTTATAGCATGCCAGTCACATTGTCAGTCTGACCGTCTGTATAAACAGTTCTTATGGCTGTTTGCATTAGCATTGGGATTTTCTATTAGTTGTTGCTAAAATTTTTCTCTTGTCTTTGGTATAATCCAAAATCTTAAAATGTTATTTTTAAATTTTGACCTTAACAGGCAAAAGTATTTTGTTGTGGGACTGCCTTGTGTTCCGTAACTGACACTTTGTTCTTGTTTGCAATTGTTGTGGGGTTTCGGATTAAATTAAATATTAGTAACATAAAAATAAACAAGCCGACAAACACAAAATGCTTACAAAGGAGCTAATTTCTGTCAGAAATATATATTAAAAAATTATCTTAAAGCACAGAAAAGGTTTTTGTTTTCTTTTAGAAAAAGGGAGGAAAACAAATGTGATTGTGAAATTGAAAGTTATTACAGCCGCTTAATCTGATAAACTCTATAGATAAATGTTAAGAGAAAACTCTAAAATAATATTTAATAAATCAATTACTTTATGCCGACCTTACATTGGCTTCTTATTATTCTTAAAATTTTGTATTCAAGGGAAATATTTTTCCTTGTTTTATTTAAAATACACCAAAGCAATTAATCGTTGTGTTATGCATTTAAATTATTTATTTTCTAAACTTTTGTAAGGCGAGCTGGTGCTTAGGGATTTAAATTGTAATATTTTACATTTCTAACCTTTTCGCCATTTAAACGGCCCTTTATTATGAAGACACATTTGTCACAGAAATGTGTTGGGAAAATTTTGATAATCAATTTTTATGGCTAAACTTTGTCTGTTAATAACAATAAAAGTAATTAATTTTTATTTAAAATAAAACATAAAAACATATTTGATATTAATTTTTAACTAAAAGGGAGTTTCAACACTAATTTTTAGCAATATGTGTAGGGCGCTTGTACCATAGTTTTTGCCAGCATCTAATTCAATAATGAACTTATATTTTGTCCTTAAATCGTACCATTTCCGTTTGTCCGTCTTTCCATCCATCCGTCCGTCCTTCCATCTGTCCGTCCGTCCTTCCATCCGTCCGTCCGTCTTTCCGTCCATCTGTCCGTCCGTCCATCAATAAATATCCTGTACGCAATTACCGAACACAATTCTGAAAATTATTAGGATTCGATATTTTTTATCAATATTTTAATATTTTATTATAAAATATTTTTATTAAATATATTTGGGGTATTTACGTGTTTATAAGAGTAAAAAAAAAAAAAATATCATGTCATGTCATGATAATATAGTTAACGAGAAGATCATAATACTTCGCTGGGTGTTAGATGGTAAAACGGTTTACTAATGGTTGATAAAATTTAGTAACATCATACTTTTGTATGTATTAGTTCTTATTAGTATACGGTGAAATTATGATTATGCTATGACTTATGTATTTGTGAAAATGGTGTGCTGGATTAACGTAATTTTTCCAAGGAAATTGGGGTATAAAAGACATATTTTGTTAGGAATCGGTCTCTTTGCCTAAAATCTTTGAGTGAGTCTATTAAGCTCTTGTGTTCCCGGAAGTTAAAAGAAGAATTAAAATCATTTTTTTCTGTGCTTATAATAAAGTGAAAAACAAGTAAGTTTTTTTGTTTCGCCAAGCTTCGATCTCTTTACTTATCACAGAATTATAAATTTCATAAAATAAATATTGGATTAAAGAAAAAAAAAGATTTTAGGATAAATTATGAAATATGTATTTCTGTGCTTTCTAGTGAAGCGATTTATATGGCAACAAAATCCTGAGTAAAACGAACTAACGTTAGTGGGAATTACGGTCTTTTTTTTGTTTTTTTTGTTAGTCGAAATCTAAAATCCCTATAAACCTTTGTCCGATTAGTCTTCGCCAGGATTTGGATAGGTACTTGATTTGGGAACGGAGATATGTACAGCACATGCTGTTTTCTCTAAACGCTGCTGGCAAAATCTCCAGTATAATAAGAAAAGGTAAATGTCCGGTAAATTTTTACAAGGAAATCTATATTTATTCATTTCATAGAAAAATTTCTTCCTAATTTGCCCAACAGCATACAAAAATCCCTTTTAATTTGACGGGAGCTTCCTAAACAAAATCTCCATCTGTAGTTTGAAGGATTTTCTTCGCCAGAGCCGGATTGGCCAGAAAACTTAACCTCACAATCGATGAGAGTAGGTGTGTGAAGTCTGGTAAAGAGTGTGAAGCTAAAACAAACAAAAAAACAACAGAAAAGAAAACCAGGCAAAATAGGAACAGCTTAAATACAAACCAGTGATTTTTTTTTACCATAATAACAATCCTCTTATAAGTAAAACAAAAAGATATAGCCAGTGGTCTAAATATGTGTGTAAAAAGAAAAATTAACATCTAATTCAGAATTATTTACCAATAATCCCACTTACCTTTTAATTCGGGCGAAACTTAATAATTTGTTCGTTTTTTTTATAAATATGCATCCAAATTTTAATTTTATTCAATATTTTGTTTAAAAAGTTAAATTTGTAACTAGAAACGCTAAAGAAATTTGTGAAAATAAAAGAAAATGTGCAAAAATCCGACCAAATGTCAAAATATAGAAAAGTAAAGAACATCAAAATTGCAAAAATAAACAAAAATTACAAAAGTGAGAATATTTCGAGAGATAAAGTTCACAAAAACGGGAAAAAATTATATTATTGATAAACTTTTAAGAGAATTTAAGAAAAAATTATAAAAAGGTAAAAATAATAAGAATTCGCAACCCCTAAAATAGGCACGGTTTTTTTTATAAAGTGGTGTTTTAAAATGTTAAACTTTTTGTGTAAATACTTTATTTAATCACCAAAACTATAATATTTTGCTGATTTTCAACCCCAACAAGGACCCAGGGAAAGATCTTTCACCGGAATCCTGCAAATATTAAGGTAACAAAGTTTTTTATATTTCCTTTTATTACCATAAATATATAACAGAAGACAAACCTACCCTAAGAGTGATAAATAATTATGTTAATGATCACTGTTAAAATTTAACACTGTTAATAACATTGAGTGTAAATGTTAACATCAATCAATGTTAAATATAACTTAGGGTATGTATGGTTTCTCTTTTATATATTATTTAATCACTAAAATATTATAATATTTGAAAAGAAAATGAAAAATTGTAAAATTTGATACCAAATATGAAGTAGTTTTATCAAATTAAATCATGGAAAATTAGAAAAACGCATTTAATTAATTTTAATCATATCAAAATATATATATAAAAAAAAAACTAACGGTATTATAAAATATTGGCTACGTATTAAAACCCCACTAGGGAAAAAAATCAAAATGCGACAAATCTTATTATTTTAAAAATTTAGTGTGCATAAATAATTTGATTTTCTCTCGTTTAAAAGAAAAACTATATAATTTCCTTTTGCAAATTTCTTTTATTTTTTTTTATATAAATTTAATTTATAAGACCTAATTTTTTTTAAATTTTAATTTTTTTAAATTAATTTAATTTTGTGAGTTATTTAAATATGTTTATATTTTCATAATGTGAATAACTTCTATTTTTAAATAACATTCCTAAACTTTGTTATTTCTCTTTTTTACTATTAATAAATGTTTTTGGATTTTGAAATGAATCTATAAACTAGTATTTGTCTAGATTTCTGACAGCCTAGAAGAAAGGGTTTGATAAATATGGGATCATACTCCAAATTTATGCTACTATGGACATGATCAAGGTTGGGAGGGGTAATAGTGTGTTAACAACTATACACACAAGTTAATTCATTTTTCACACATTAATCCTAGGATATACAACTTTCTTTTTCTATATTCTTCCTATCATACTAGAATGATTTTACCATTAAGCATGCAAAAGTTAAATAATTCACTCTGAAGTTCTATTTAACGGGTTTAGTATCTCTTAACCTACCCCATTAGCCGACGAGACGGTAGCCGGAATAAAAATTTGCATGCTATCTGAAACTAAACACTGAAAACCTTGTTAATACTCAATATTAACTTACCGTTGTTTGCTACAGAGAATTATTTATGGCGCCCAACGTGGGGCCCACATAATTTAGTTCCTTAACACCATCTATTGCATTTTAAATCAAGTTATGTGTGGCTCATTACAACATTAATTCTAGTTTGGTTTCTTTTTATTTCCTGTTGTTTTTTGTCGTTGAGTGAAAACTTAATGTTGAGAATTTTAATAAGTATGCTTCCTATGTTATCTGTTAACCAACATTATAATTCATTCATAGGTTCTTTGTTAATGTTAGTTCTACTGTTTTATCATATGTTTCCTTAAATCTTTTCCGGAAATGCTGATTTTTGGTAGTATAATGCTGATTTCAGACCATTAGATTAAGAAAACAATATTGATAAAACTTATAATTTTATTATTAGCTAGGAAATTTCGAATTTGTGGTCAATCCAAATTAGAACCTTCTAATAAATATTTGTAAATCTTTCCTATTTCTATACTTATTATGTTCAATTTCTTGGATAAAACGTTGAATAATTAACTTTATAAAACCCTATTCTACAGTGCGAATCAGAAATCAGACTAACCATACAAATATACATATTTGAGCTTATTTTGTTATAAAGAAAAGTCATACTACTTTTTTTTATTATTTGATTATTTAGATAAATAATTCAGTATATTTTTTTTGTAAATTCATTTTTCATTCACGATTTCATATCACATTTTTGTTGCTAAATTCATATTTTATTATTAGATGGTAGTATTAATTCAAGAAGCAAAATGGGTAGTAAGGTACCAGAAAAGTCTAAAATTGTTTGTGGAGTCTGTAATGCCTTTATTATGCCATCACATGAAATTTTAAAACTTTGGCAATGTAAACATGTTTTCCATATTCTTTGCATTGAGGCTTATCATGAGGTGTGTAGAGACTGTCCAACGTGTATGAAGGAAACCAGGCGAGATTAGAACTTTGAAAATTTTTCTGAAATTAACCCTTTTTGTTTGCTATTTATACATAATAAATATAAATAGTTTGTTATACAAAATTACATTTTATTTACATAAATTTTAATTCTTTTGTATTTAAATTTAGTTTTTATTATTTCTTTTGCACGCTACTCCTTACATAGGTTTTAGGTAAACTGTTACAATATTATTGATTTTTCTTAAAGAAAATTTTAATTTTTTTTAGGTTAATTTATAATCTTTATTTTTTTCTTACTTTTTTATTGTTTTTCATTTAAAATGTCTATGCAACGAAGCACTGAAGAATTAGATACCATAGGTAACGGATCACCAACCTGTGGCATTTGTGCAAATGCAATCATAAGCCCTTCTTATCTATGCAAATCTACATGTGGTCATAATTTCCACAAGTCCTGTTTTCAAAAACATATTAAGCAAAAACAAATTTGTCCCACTTGTAATGCGAAACTCACTCCAGTTCCAACACCGTCAGCTCCACCACCTCCTATTGTGACTAGGTCTCAAACACTTCGTGCTCAGGAATATGACTTAAATCGGTCTAATCCGCCTCCATCTCCAAAAACCAGTCAACCTCAAGCTCAAGACTCAAATTCTTCTGTAATGTCATTAAGTTCTCCTCATGAGCAGAGGGAACATATCCGTAATCTGGTTACCGCAGCTGTTGGTGCACAACAGGCTGAAATGTTGACAACTTTGAGCCAACAGCTCACTAAGATAATAGAGCAAAATTTGGAGGCTGGATTTAGAAATTTAAATTTAGGTAACGCGTCCCAACATAACCCAAGTACTAACAATCCTTGTGGAATTAACCGGGAAAATGGATTTCAAGATCCAATATTACCCGCAGTTGGACACCAAACGGTGGAACAACTTTTAGGTTTGCCAACAAATAGAGTATCGAATGAGAACAATGGCAATGGTTCTGGTATTGGTAATTCGAATATAAGTGGTAGTGTAGATTCTTCATTGAGGTCAGACAAGGTTGGTCATGTTATCCATAACTGGAAAATTAAATTTTCTGGGGATTCAAAGGGAATGTCTGTAGATAGTTTCATATACAGAGTAGAAGCCCTAACAACACAGACACTTAATGGGAATTTTGACCTATTATGTAGACATATTTCTACCCTATTTGATGCTAAAGCATCAGATTGGTTCTGGAGATACCATCGTTCGGTATCAGAAATTCGTTGGGCTGATCTGTGTACAGCGCTACGACATCAATATAAAGACTCCAGGACTGATGTTGACTTCCGTGAGATGATAAGGGATCGAAAACAACGACAAAATGAATGTTTCGACTCATTTTACGAGTCAATAGTTGATATTTCGGACCGCTTAGCTACACCTTTGCCAGAGAATGTTCTTGTAGAAATATTACGGAGGAACTTATTACCGGAAATACAACATGAGATACTTAATATTCCAATATATTCCGTGTCCCATTTACGAGACATCTGCCGGAGAAGAGAATTCTTCTTAATGGACGTCAGTAGAAAGCAGACTTTTAACAGACCATTTGTACAACGTAGACAAGTTCATGAGATAATGGAAGATGAGGTTGAAGTAAGTGATCAGAATGAAGTAGCAGCAGTCTCATTGGTTTGTTGGAATTGCCAGAAAGTGGGGCATAGGTATCAAGAATGTCTCGAAGACCGCCAAATCTTTTGTTATGGTTGCGGTATACCGGGTATTTATAAACCAAACTGTACTTCTTGCAATCCATCAAAAAACTTAAAATCCGGTGCGCTGAAAAGTGCACCCAAACGTATGAAAACAGCCAGTACGAGCACAGACTAGTTTCCAAAATTAATCCAACTAAGTCTTCAAATGATATAAATGATTTAAATCCTTCTTCATCAGCACATTTAGAACGAACCTCAGATTTTTCGCTAAAGACAATTTATGAAAATGAAAGTCCAGAACCTTCGGTAATCCAAAGCCAACGTAAGTCTTATTTACCAAAAACTCCAAATGATATCACCAATATATCTTCAAAACCTTGTCCAACTTATATGAAACCTTTTCATGTTCGGCTGGCCGAATATAATGCCAGAAGGTCAGAAATCTTCAACGAACCTATTCCCAGTATAAAGAAGAAAAGATCATCTGAACGTATGAAGAATTTTTGGTCAATTGTTAAACATACTAGAAAGAATTTATTGAGTTCAATCTTTGATAAACCTGATGATATCCGACCTTATGCTAATGTTCATATTTTTGGTAAGGACTGGGTAGGGTTGTTGGATACGGGGGCTTCAGTGAGTTGTCTCGGTGCTAAAGCAGCTTCGGATTTTTTTGATTCTAATAGGGAATTCAAGAGAATATACTCTTTTGTCAAGACTGCCGATGGTAAATCGCAAACGGTTTGTGGTTATGTTCTTGCTGACGTAACTTTTCGCGGTATAACGAAGCAAGTAAAATTGTATATCGTACCGGACTTGTCTCAGGATCTGTATTTAGGTATAGACTTTTGGCACGCTTTTGAACTACTCCCCACAGGACTCATCTCTGCTAGGAATTTTGATTCAAGTACTCACAAAATCTCAGAAATTGGAGAGCAGC
Source organism: Lucilia sericata (assembly GCF_015586225.1). Lineage (NCBI taxonomy): Eukaryota > Metazoa > Arthropoda > Insecta > Diptera > Calliphoridae > Lucilia > Lucilia sericata. The sequence continues at coordinate 592,104 of NW_023994043.1, forward strand.
GGCATTTATCAGAATCACAACAGCTACAACTTCAACAGGTTATCAACACATTTCCGTCATTTTTAAAAGAGGGTCTAGGTCGAACTTCAGTTTTATCACATGTAATTGACGTAGGCAATGCAACACCTGTGAAGCAAAGACATTTTCCCGTTTCTCCAGCAATGGAAAAGTTGATATATGAGGAATTAGATCGCATGTTGGAGAATGACGTGATAGAGGAGTCAGATAGCGCTTGGTCTTCCCCTATAGTCCTTGTTAGGAAACCAGGAAAAATAAGATTATGTCTGGATAGTAGGAAGGTGAATGAGGTTACAGTCAAAGACGCATATCCTCTTCCTAATATTGAGGGTATACTTAGTAGATTGCCAAAAGCTGAATATATAACTAGCCTGGACCTTAAGGATGCGTTCTGGCAAATTCCCCTAGCCGAATCGTCGAAGGATAAAACAGCATTTTCTGTCCCTGGCCGCCCCTTGTACCATTATAAAGTCATGCCTTTTGGCTTATGCAACGCGCCTCAAACAATGTCTAGGCTAATGGACAAGGTGGTACCGGCGAATTTAAGGACAGAAGTGTTTGTTTATCTGGACGATCTGTTGATTGTATCGGATACATTCTGTCGTCATCTAGATGTATTGCGTGAAGTATCAAAACAAATTCGTTCTGCAGGACTGACCATAAATGTAGAGAAATCAAAATTTTGCGTACAGGAAGTCCGTTATCTTGGCCACTTGATAGGAAATGGGGTAATTCAGACAGACCCAGATAAGGTATCGGCCATTACTGAATTCCCGACGCCAAGGTCTGTAAGACAGCTCAGACGATTTTTGGGTATGTCCGGTTGGTACCGGAAGTTCATTAGGAATTACGCTTCTGTAACTGCGCCTTTAACAGATTTATTAAAAAATAAAAGAAAATTTATTTGGAGCGATATTGCTCAGAAATCCTTTGATGATTTAAAGCTAATCTTGACCACAGCCCCAGTATTGCACAGCCCTGATTTTTCGCAGCCGTTTTACATTCACTGTGATGCCAGCAATACTGGAATAGGAAGCGTCTTGGTACAGAAAACTGCGGAAGGTGAAGAGTTTCCAATAGCCTTTATGTCTAAGAAACTCAACCAAGCCCAACGCAATTATTCAGTTACCGAACAAGAGTGTTTGGCAGCAATGTTAAGCATAAAGAAATTTAGAGCATACGTGGAAGGACATGAGTTCACCGTGATCACTGATCACGCATCACTTAAGTGGCTCATGTCCCAAACAGACTTAAACTCGCGCTTGGCAAGATGGGCATTAAAGCTTCAAGGTTTTAACTTTAAAATTGAACACAGAAAAGGCAGTAAGAATGTGGTTCCTGATGCGCTTTCTCGTACCAACACAGAAGATTTGTCCGAGATCCTAGGAATGAATTTGTCCGAAATAAATGACTCTGGGGTTTTCGTGGATCTAGAATCCGAGCATTTTCATAGTACAGAATACACACAACTACTGGACAATGTTAGGAAAAATTTAGATAAAACACCTGACCTTAGAATCATTGACGGCTTTTTATACAGACGAACTGAACACTGTTCGGGAGAACAGCTGCAGGACGACCTTGCATGGAAGCTATGGATTCCGAAGGGTATGATTCTAGAAATTCTTAAACGAGCTCATGACAGTCCTCTATCTTCCCACGGTGGAATAACCAAAACTTTAGAGAGGGTTCGTCGTTTTTATTATTGGCCCAATTTGGTAAATGACGTAAAAGAATACGTGAACTCCTGTGATGTATGTAAGAGTACAAAACACCCTAATTTTATAATGAAACCTCCCATGGGAAGAACATCTAACACCGTACGTTTTTTTCAAAAATTATATGTGGATTTCTTAGGTCCTTATCCACGGTCAAAGTCCGGAAATATCGGTATATTCATAGTTCTAGATCATTTTTCTAAATTTTGCTTCTTAAAACCGGTGAAAAGGTTTACATCTGACTTGATCGTGAAATATTTGGAAGAGTTATTTCATACTTACGGCACGCCGGAATCGCTAGTTTCTGACAATGGTTCCCAGTTTAAATCTACGAAATTTAATAAACTATTACAGGATTATGGTATAGGTCACGTATATACAGCAGTGTATTCGCCCCAAGCTAATGCATCTGAACGGGTCAATCGTTCAGTTCTTTCGGCAGTAAGAGCGTACATTAAAATCGACCAGAGTAATTGGGATGAATACCTTAGCAGCATTAGCTGTGCTCTACGTTCAGCAGTGCATTCATCAATAGGTACTTCGCCCTATTACATGGCTTTCGGACAGCACATGATTACCAACGGTAAATCATATGCCCTTTTACGCAATCTGGGAATGCTGGAGGATAGAACTTTAAAATTTGATCGGGAGGATTCATTTTCCATTATACGTAACAGAGCGGCTAGAAATATTGAACGACAACAGGATCGGAATGAAAAATCATATAACCTTCGATCTCGAGAGGCAAACTATGAAGTAGGACAGGAGGTTTTTAGGAGAAATTTCAAGCAGAGTGATTTAGGAAAGGGTTTTAATTCGAAGTTGGCACCATTGTTCGTTAAAGCACGGATTCGTAAAAAGACAGGATATTGTTACTACCAACTGGAAGATTTAAACGGGAAACTAATTGGTACGTACCATGCGAAGGATATAAGAACATAATTCTTGTACAAGCGGTATCAGTCTTGGAGTTTTTGTATCCCCAAGCCTGATTTTTGGCGGGGGTAAATGTAGGGCGCTTGTACCATAGTTTTTGCCAGCATCTAATTCAATAATGAACTTATATTTTGTCCTTAAATCGTACCATTTCCGTTTGTCCGTCTTTCCATCCATCCGTCCGTCCTTCCATCTGTCCGTCTGTCCTTCCATCCGTCCGTCCGTCTTTCCGTCCATCTGTCCGTCCGTCCATCAATAAATATCCTGTACGCAATTACCGAACACAATTCTGAAAATTATTAGGATTCGATATTTTTTATCAATATTTTAATATTTTATTATAAAATATTTTTATTAAATATATTTGGGGTATTTACGTGTTTATAAGAGTAAAAAAAAAAAAATATCATGTCATGTCATGATAATATAGTTAACGAGAAGATCATAATACTTCGCTGGGTGTTAGATGGTAAAACGGTTTACTAATGGTTGATAAAATTTAGTAACATCATACTTTTGTATGTATTAGTTCTTATTAGTATACGGTGAAATTATGATTATGCTATGACTTATGTATTTGTGAAAATGGTGTGCTGGATTAACGTAATTTTTCCAAGGAAATTGGGGTATAAAAGACATATTTTGTTAGGAATCGGTCTCTTTGCCTAAAATCTTTGAGTGAGTCTATTAAGCTCTTGTGTTCCCGGAAGTTAAAAGAAGAATTAAAATCATTTTTTTCTGTGCTTATAATAAAGTGAAAAACAAGTAAGTTTTTTTGTTTCGCCAAGCTTCGATCTCTTTACTTATCACAGAATTATAAATTTCATAAAATAAATATTGGATTAAAGAAAAAAAAAGATTTTAGGATAAATTATGAAATATGTATTTCTGTGCTTTCTAGTGAAGCGATTTATATGGCAACAAAATCCTGAGTAAAACGAACTAACGTTAGTGGGAATTACGGTCTTTTTTTTTGTTTTTTTTGTTAGTCGAAATCTAAAATCCCTATAAACCTTTGTCCGATTAGTCTTCGCCAGGATTTGGATAGGTACTTGATTTGGGAACGGAGATATGTACAGCACATGCTGTTTTCTCTAAACGCTGCTGGCAAAATCTCCAGTATAATAAGAAAAGGTAAATGTCCGGTAAATTTTTACAAGGAAATCTATATTTATTCATTTCATAGAAAAATTTCTTCCTAATTTGCCCAACAGCATACAAAAATCCCTTTTAATTTGACGGGAGCTTCCTAAACAAAATCTCCATCTGTAGTTTGAAGGATTTTCTTCGCCAGAGCCGGATTGGCCAGAAAACTTAACCTCACAATCGATGAGAGTAGGTGTGTGAAGTCTGGTAAAGAGTGTGAAGCTAAAACAAACAAAAAAACAACAGAAAAGAAAACCAGGCAAAATAGGAACAGCTTAAATACAAACCAGTGATTTTTTTTACCATAATAACAATCCTCTTATAAGTAAAACAAAAAGATATAGCCAGTGGTCTAAATATGTGTGTAAAAAGAAAAATTAACATCTAATTCAGAATTATTTACCAATAATCCCACTTACCTTTTAATTCGGGCGAAACTTAATAATTTGTTCGTTTTTTTTATAAATATGCATCCAAATTTTAATTTTATTCAATATTTTGTTTAAAAAGTTAAATTTGTAACTAGAAACGCTAAAGAAATTTGTGAAAATAAAAGAAAATGTGCAAAAATCCGACCAAATGTCAAAATATAGAAAAGTAAAGAACATCAAAATTGCAAAAATAAACAAAAATTACAAAAGTGAGAATATTTCGAGAGATAAAGTTCACAAAAACGGGAAAAAATTATATTATTGATAAACTTTTAAGAGAATTTAAGAAAAAATTATAAAAAGGTAAAAATAATAAGAATTCGCAACCCCTAAAATAGGCACGGTTTTTTTTTATAAAGTGGTGTTTTAAAATGTTAAACTTTTTGTGTAAATACTTTATTTAATCACCAAAACTATAATATTTTGCTGATTTTCAACCCCAACAAGGACCCAGGGAAAGATCTTTCACCGGAATCCTGCAAATATTAAGGTAACAAAGTTTTTTATATTTCCTTTTATTACCATAAATATATAACAGAAGACAAACCTACCCTAAGAGTGATAAATAATTATGTTAATGATCACTGTTAAAATTTAACACTGTTAATAACATTGAGTGTAAATGTTAACATCAATCAATGTTAAATATAACTTAGGGTATGTATGGTTTCTCTTTTATATATTATTTAATCACTAAAATATTATAATATTTGAAAAGAAAATGAAAAATTGTAAAATTTGATACCAAATATGAAGTAGTTTTATCAAATTAAATCATGGAAAATTAGAAAAACGCATTTAATTAATTTTAATCATATCAAAATATATATATAAAAAAAAACTAACGGTATTATAAAATATTGGCTACGTATTAAAACCCCACTAGGGAAAAAAATCAAAATGCGACAAATCTTATTATTTTAAAAATTTAGTGTGCATAAATAATTTGATTTTCTCTCGTTTAAAAGAAAAACTATATAATTTCCTTTTGCAAATTTCTTTTATTTTTTTTTTATATAAATTTAATTTATAAGACCTAATTTTTTTTAAATTTTAATTTTTTTAAATTAATTTAATTTTGTGAGTTATTTAAATATGTTTATATTTTCATAATGTGAATAACTTCTATTTTTAAATAACATTCCTAAACTTTGTTATTTCTCTTTTTTACTATTAATAAATGTTTTTGGATTTTGAAATGAATCTATAAACTAGTATTTGTCTAGATTTCTGACAGCCTAGAAGAAAGGGTTTGATAAATATGGGATCATACTCCAAATTTATGCTACTATGGACATGATCAAGGTTGGGAGGGGTAATAGTGTGTTAACAACTATACACACAAGTTAATTCATTTTTCACACATTAATCCTAGGATATACAACTTTCTTTTTCTATATTCTTCCTATCATACTAGAATGATTTTACCATTAAGCATGCAAAAGTTAAATAATTCACTCTGAAGTTCTATTTAACGGGTTTAGTATCTCTTAACCTACCCCATTAGCCGACGAGACGGTAGCCGGAATAAAAATTTGCATGCTATCTGAAACTAAACACTGAAAACCTTGTTAATACTCAATATTAACTTACCGTTGTTTGCTACATATGTTAAAATTTCTTCTAGAAATTATTCTTTTTAATTAAAAAAAGTTGTTAGGAGTTTTTACATTTTTGTGGAGAAAGATATAATCAATTGTCTGTCTTTTTGCAACTTTTAGAAATATTATTTTGAGACTCAACAAAATGTATATTATTGGTCTTTATGGACTTTTGAATCAATTTAGCTCGCAAGTGCAATTTCTATAATTTCAGATAGTTTCACAGCTCATATTTATGATCAGAAAAATTGGTGGTAGAGTAATATTACCACCAAATTTTATTAATATCAGATTTTATCTTTATTTTATGGTTTACATTAATATTAGAAACAAATTAAAGTCGGTTTTCTATATTATAGCTAATTGAAGTCGTAGTTTGATTTCCATAAAATTTACTGGAAAAATTTTCCTGATTTTGTAGATTATGTCGCCAAACCTTTTTCAAATTATGTTCATAATTGTGGCCTATGACCGCATCGGAAATTTCGGATAGACGGACATTGCACTATGCGCCAGAGGGTGATGCTGTGATAAGGGATGTAACAGAAATTAATTTTGTATTTTTGGCTAATATTAGAAAGAAACAATTGAGAGTGTTTTATTTTCGGCTGTGCCGAATCTCATATACCCACCATCAAACCGTATGCCATAAAAGGATCGTAAAAGTCATTTTCTGATGGGGACCTTATATAAGGGGTAGGGTCAGTTATGGACCGATTCATATAAAAGATGGTAGATAAATTTTGGCTAGTAAGGCACATACTTATGTCAAATGTTATTGATATGCTTGTATTTTGAAGCCAGTAATGAGCGTTAAAGTCATTTTCTGAAGGTGACCTTATATAGGGGATAGTGTCAATTATGGACCAAACCTCATAAAATTTCGTATGGAGATTTTGGAACATATGAAACTTATTTATGTTTAATTTCATCGCTATACTAACACTTTTAAAACATATATGCCCGTTAAGGATGTTTTATGGGGTCCCCCATACAAGGGGCTAACTAAACGTGGACCCATATTGCCCATTTGCAAGGCCAAACAAACCCTTCGTATAGGGAATATTTGTAGAAAATTTCAACCCTCTAGCTCATTCCGTTCGGACTCTATCGTGTTTTCAACAGACAGCCAGACAGTTGGACAGACGGACGGACATGGCTAGATCCCATAGAATTTAATAAGGACCTAGAATTTATATACTTTTGTGAGTCTATGACCAATATTTCGATGTATTACAAACAGAATGACAAAATCAATACATTATCTGTATTGGAGTTAAAAAAATTAAGATTTGTAAATGTCATTGCAATGAAAAAAATACCCCCCATATTTTTAGATGGTGGGTATAATAATGCACTATAGCTCGAAAACAACTAATGTGATGAGAAAGTATTCCTCAACCAAAATGTAGAAAATTAAATTCTCTATAGAAATTATAATGACATCAAAACGCGTACGACGCATAGTAAACAATATATTAGCTAAAAAAAATTTGTGTAACCTTTGACCTCCAATATCTCTCTTAGCGCACACGATATTTTCGGTGACTTTTAATACCTTACTAATTATGCTAAAGAAATGAGCTATGTGCCAATTTTCATTTAGCTATCTAAAATTCCGCAGCAAAACCCTTATTTTCCTGGGCCCGATATAAAAATTCGAAGCCATAATAGTTCAGGTAATTTTTACGAAATATACTTTGTAAACATATGTTTTGTTACACATGTTATGAGAATTAGTCAGTTTGGCAATAATTAAAATGAAAATCGAGCACATTAATTTTTCTATTATTACATGATACTTGAATCGAGGCGTATGTGTTATAAACCATTTATAAAATATTAATCATACGTATGGATATTGTTTATGTAACAATGTCACATAATACTGCCCATTCTCGAATGTGCCTTATAAGAATTGCAGTTGATTGTTTTCAGATTTTGATAAGAATGCAATAATTTTGTCAATGTTTCAATTTGTTTGGATCTAATTAAAAAACTTTTAAATAATTGAACAAAGTAGTACATTTGACATTTACATTTACATTTGATGAAGGTCACTTAATATTATTAAAAACGAATTAACTCACCTGGTTCCAGTGTTGTCGCCAGTAAAATGGATGGCAGGCAAAGTAGAATGATACGTATTTCTAGCATGTGCATTGGCATTAGTATTGGGAACATTTGTAGTGGATCCACCAATTGTACTTCCTGTTACAAAACCAATGCTGTTGGTATAGTTTGGAAGTAGGAGTTGAAGGTGGTGATGCCGCTCGTTGTCACACACTTAACATTCGTCCCGATGATGTGATGCGGCAATGAACGTTGCTATTGTTGCTTTTTGTTCTGCTGTTATCGTTGTTGCTTTTCTATCTATAGTTAGTTACTGTATGTTTTTGTTGTTGTTGCTGTTTTATATTTCTTTGATTAAGGTTAACGTTTATTTAAATATGAAAATAAAACACGAAAAATGGAAAACTAAAAAAAAACTGCAATTGTATATAAAACACTGATGTAACAATAGTGTTTTATTATTTTTGTTTTTTTTTTTCTGTTGAATTGTTGCACAAATGATAAATGAGACTTGGAAGATGTCAGCCTTAAGTGTTGTACTTGCTCCGCTGCTGCCACTGTTCTTGTTTCTCAGGGTGAATAAAGGGAAAAAATGTGTATTGTTGTGGTGTTGTTTTGCAATGACAATAAAATTAATTTTATTATGTTGCTTATATATATTTTTTACATTTTTCTCCCCTACTAATGGTGTTTTGTATTGTTACTATTTTTTTCTAATGAGACTTACTACTATTGGTCCAAGTAGGGTTTTTCTATTATGAGAATATGGTCGGTTGCCATAATCAAACTACGCTGTATAATTTTTCAAAGTCTTTATTTGTAATCTTTATGTTTTTTATTTCGATTCCTTGTGTTATTGTAAAGTTGTGATGGCCTTTGTTATGCCAAAATGATGAATGAATGGTAGTTGATGGTAAATTGTATAATATAATTTCTGGTTTAATTCTTTCTACTGTGGACCTGTATTTTATTATGTTCTCAATTTGAATCTTATTTTTCGTAAGTTTGCAATGTTGATATCAATTTTTAGGACACGCCATACAACATGAGTTGCAAATTTTGAAATACGAGCTTAAAAACATTGTATTATTATGCATTTTTAAACTTATATTTGGTTTTTGTTTAATTTTTTCTGGTTTTCTTTGGATTTAGTTTTTGTTTTGATGTTTTATTATTTATCGTATTATTTGCTTGTGTTTTAGCTTCCTTCCTTTTTTCACTTGTTCAGAAGTTGTTCATTCTTCGGTTTCTTTCCTTCCGTTGCATTTGTAAAGTTGTATTTCATTCTAACGTCTTTTTTTACTAAATTTGAACTGCAAATAGAAATGATGAGGGAAAAAATCATTTAGTTTTTATTACATTCAATCTTGAGTTAAAAAAATTAAATCGTTTCATTTGCAATTTTAATTTTTTGTAATAAAAGAAATTGTGGAAAAATAGAAAAAGTTTGATTTCCGCTTTATTGTATCAAACGTAAAAATGTTATTTTATCATAATATTTTTGCAAAATTGTAAAATTTTTTTTTTCTTCATTTTTATTTTCAATTTGCATATATAATTGATTTTATAGTTCATGGAATATTAAATTTCATATTGCAATAAGAGGAAATAAAAATGGTTACTGCATGCAGTACGACTATTAACTGCAGAATTATATTTTTCATAATAAATCGAAATTATAAAACCGCAAGTGCAACACAAGGCACAATAACAATTTGATAATAAATTACTTTTTGATGAAAATAATTGTGTAGTGATGTATATATGTATGTATGTATATAAACTACTTTTCAAGAATTGAATGCAAAAAAAAAGAATGCTGTCATCAGGATTTTTAATTTACATATAGAATTTATTTCGCAATGTCATTTAGTCACTTTCAAAATTAACACTTATGGGGATCATATTGACTTTAATATGTACTTTTAATTCATAGTCAAAAGAGCAAAATATTACGCAATATATATTAATTTTTGAAAGGTGGCCTACTTACAGGCTTGGTTCAGATATAGAAATAAAATTTAGTGTTCAGTAATATAAAACTTAAACAAGGAAGCAATTTTATCAAGTTATTTCAGGATGACACTTGTATTGAGGTGAGGGGTATACTAATTTTTACAAATTTCAATCGGCCTCAATTTTAAAATGTAACTGTACTCTAACCGTATAACTCAGAATGCCTACACTTTTTAGTCATAACTATTCCCTACTTTTATATTAAAATTTGTATAAAATGTTGTAGCCCATTATAAACAGTACCATATGTTTTGATAAAAATAGGTTTTACTTTTCGATTTTACTTATCTTTGTTAAAAAAGTATATTGTATGGAAACTTTTAACTCATTTTTCAATATGATTGATCGTTAAATAAGAGTGGGAAACGGAAAACTTTATTTTGGCAATTATGTTAATTATCTAAATTACTGCCGAGAAAAAGTAGTAAAGTATATAGAAAATTTCGTCCACATGCTACTTATAAAACATAACTTGATTTTATGGTTTGATAAGAATGTATAAAAAACTGTTGTTATTCAATAAAATAAAATGTCCCTTATTTGTGCTAAGTAACTAGAACAACACTTACTGTTCTTTTTATTGATTGAGTTGTAAAGTATTGTGAACTATTTTGCATTTTTATACGTTCCCTATAAAAACAATGGGAAATATATTGATTTTATCATAACTCTTGTTACAAATAGAAATAATGACTCACAGGTCCTAATTAAATTCTAAAACTATATAGCCATGTCTGTCCGTAACGTCTAAATAAGAGGATTTAGAGGGCTGAGGAACAAGGTTGCTGAAATGAACGTAAATTTTTTCACCTGCATTTTCTATTAGAAGTGCCCTTTTGAAAGTTAGTTGCACAAGTTAGAATTTATAATGTCCTAGCTATACTCAGTGTGCTTTGCTACACTAAAACCAAGGTATATAAAAAACACTTTACGATTTTGAAGACTCTAACATATTGGGGATGCCACGCAAATTATTGCAAGTTCGCCAATTTTTCCAAACGTTGATTTAGATTTTAATGTAACCTATCAAAAATTTTAATAATATAATAGTTTCCCAGATGTACGATATTTTGTATTTAATTCATATGGAAGATGCTAAGGTCCTTTTGAAAGTCCGCCCAGTTTTCTCTAAATGTTCACATGAATGTCAAAGTTGTTCATGTAAATTTTTCTAGCTCTAATAGTTTCTCAGATATATGCATTTTCTATTTAATTCATATGGGAGGTTCCAATTTGCTAGTCCGCCAATTTTACCCAAATGTTTACATTGATGTCAAAGGATTTTTTCTCTAATAGTTTCCCAGACATACGATTTTTTCTATTTAATTCAAATATATAAATATCCAAATAAATGTTAAATTTCTACGTGCAAAATTTGAAGAAATTAGGTCCATTAGTTTCCCTGACAAACGACAAAGCAACTTATTACTCAAATATTCACATGGATTTTAAAGTTGTTCTTGCAAAATTTGAAAATTTTAGCTATAATAGTTTTTCAAATATACGAATTTTTCTATTTAATTCATATAGGAGTTCAAAGCCCCCCTAATAAAAGTCCGCGCTTTTTTCCCCAAAATGTTCAGATGAATATTAAAGTTCTTCCTGCAAAATTATAAGAAGCTAGCTCTATTAGTTTCCCAGATAAACAAATATTTGTATATTTTATTCATATGGCAGGAGCAACGCCCCCCCCCCCCCCTAGTGGTTGTCCGCCAATTTATTACACAAAAGATTTGCATGGATGCTAAAGTTCTTCGTGCAAAATTTGAAGGTTCTAACTCTAATAGTTTCCCAGAAAAGCGAATTTTTGTATTTAATTTATATGGGCATGCCACGCCTCCTACTGCTAGTACGCCCCCTTTTTCCTTAAATAATCATATTGAAACTAAAGTGTTTCCGGCAAAATTTGAGGACTTTATCTGTTATATTTTCTCAAATATACTAATTTAAGATTTTCTTCATATGGAATGTGCCACTCCCACTATAGCCATTCCGCCCATTTTATCCAAAAATATTCTTTTGGGTGTCAAAGTTGTCCATACAAAATTTGAGGACTCCATATAGTTCCTTCTAGACATACAGAAGACACATTTCAGAAAAATCGGTCCAGCAGTTTGGCTGTCTTCAAACACACATTCATTTTTGTGTATACAGATGTGAGTGCCACGCCCCTATTGCTTGTACTCCAATTTTTCCCTCAAATAATCATGTGGATGTCAAAATTGTCCATAAAAAATTTGAGGACTCTAGTTGTACCTTGTTCAGAGATATTCGACTTTTGAAGTAGCGGGAGTGGTACCCCTTCCCACTTGCAATTTCAAAATAAAAAGTAACATATAGTTCCATCCAGATATAGGGGAACATACACTGAAAATTTCAAGAATATCGTTTCAGTGGTTTAGCCTCCTATAAGGTACAAACAAACAAATAAACAAACATACATTGGTTTTTATATATATAGATTAAATGAAGAATATCGGTCATTTATAACGTTTATAGTTGGCTTAAAAATCAGTATAGCAATTAAAATCGACCAAAAAAGGATAAGAAATAAAATCTCTACAAAATTTCCTGAGAATCCGGAATCGCTGCTTAATAAATCATATACCTACAATGAATCAACTTATATGATGGTGTAGGGTATAACCGTTTTTATTTAGTTTTAAATTAATCTAAATATCCTCAGTTGCTTTGCGATTATTGTTGTATTTCCATTCTAAACTATTTTCCCTTAAATCCCTCGTTTTTCTTAACGAACAGTATGGAACATTCCACAGTGTGCTATTTTGTTTTATAAATATGTAGTTATATTGATTTACTTTTCTAAGAAATCTAAAAACATTTCAATTGAAAGTTTGTGAACTGCGTAAAACGAAGTACAGAGACATGTTTTGTATGTAAATTGAATGCAGGGCGAGTATAAATGAAATTGCAATGTGCAGCATAAAAAGATTCACAGAATATTATAAAAACAAAAACTGTTGATTGAATTCCAACTGAGTACAAAATAATGATTTTTTAAATATTGAATCTCTAAAGTAATACTTTCTAAATTATTAATAAAACACGAAAAGAATGTATGAATTATATTAATTAAATCTCGTACTTATTTTGGCGGAAAGGTAAACAGGTAACATGTATTTGGTGTAAAATAAAACCAATTAATTTAAGTTTTAATAGTTTTTAAAAAAATTTTACGTGCTGTTATAAAAGTGTCATAACTTGTAGTTTAACACAACTGAACTTTTTTAAAGTTAAACATTAAATAGCCAAAAGCGTTTGTACTAGAGTTTCACTTACAAAGCTGTGCAAATTGTTTGTCTTGTGATTTTTTTATTCTTTGCATTTCCGTAATACAATATTGGCTTTTTGCCGACTTAATTAATTTTTAATTACTCCATACTTTTAGCATGTTTTTTTCTATTCTAATGAACCCGTGTTGTTGTTGTTGTAGTGTCCTGATTTTTCTCCCCTTTATCATTTGGCTTTAATTTAAGAGGATGATGAAAAAGAATAGAACATAAGAATAAGGAAAGCTTGAGTAAAAATCAAAAGGAAATAAGAAACTTAAGAAATAATAAAACTTAATGGAAAAATGCACTGAAGGGAAAGAAAACAGAAGAAAAACTTACTATTAATTGTTTTAACTTCACTGTCTCCACAACACAGATTTTTATTATATTCGTTGTCTTGTTATCTTTGCAATTCTTTGTTTTACTTTTTACATTAAATTTAATGTTCTTGTTTCAGCCGTTACGGAAATCCAGATTCTTAAGCTGCAGATGCAATGCACATTAGGCCTGCTCTTAAAAACTATATACATATAACTTAGATCAATTTGTATATCCACCATGAAAAGGGGTTATTGCTTATTGTATTGATTCCAGATAATTATAAATACCAAAATGTCTCTAAGAAGTCAGTATAATGAAAGAATTAATGTGATCTTAAAGGGAGGTACTAGGGACTGAAATCCGAAATATCTGCCCTCCGTTCAATAACTGACAATACCTTACATATACATATATATGTTAACATGTACAAACATTAACAAAATGTGTGGAAAGAGGTTTTTATCAGAATTTGTAAAACGCTTTAAATTTTTATTCTATTTTGCCAATTGAATTTAAATTTTAGGATTGTTGGAAATATAAATGAAAAAAATCGAATATATTGGAACAGGTCTATTGTGTGCTATACATACTTGCAAAAATTTGAACGTATTCAGTGGCAAGTACATATTAATATAAACGAATATGATAACAAACTCGTAAATGGAAGTGCTATGAATTCTTCGAGATGGTCATTAATAATTAAATGGGTGATTGGTAAACTTTTCGAGTAATTGAAATTAACTTTTTAAATATATTGATGCATAGTCATCAACTAAAGTTCCCATAAATGTCCTATTATTAATTTATCTATTTTTTAATTATTTTTACGAATATATATTTATTAATGTTAAATCATTTTAAAAATTACTACTTAACATCGGCAGCATTATTCGCAAATGAACCCTGTTAGGTAATTGTGTTTTGACTTTCTATTCTAATTACTTAAATGCACTTATTTGGTTTCAATCACCTGAAGAATTAGGTCAAAGATAATTTTCACTTACAAAAATAAATTTATTAGAACAATGTTGTACATCATGTGCGGTTTCTATTTAAATGTTATGAACTGAACTAAATGATCATCTGCCCTTCTGTTTGTCTATTGAAAGCACAAACGGCAGGAGCAAGAGGGGTGACATTTTTCACAAATATTATCTATTGATAAGGCTGTTAAGTATTGAAATCAGCAATATCGGACTCCTATTTAGCTCTCAATCAAGTGAAACCCCACAAAAAAACCGACTCCCCAATCAAGAATTTTGGTCGTAGGAGTCCAATTTTTCTACTGAAAGGGACTTTTGGTACCTTTTCATTTTTCATGAAACTAAAAATACAAGCTTCTTACTGAATGTGAATTTATGCACGTGACATTGAATGTAAAAAACTAAAACATTAATAAAATGTTTAATCAATTTTAATTTTCTATAAAAGTAAACAAAAATTTGTATGTATTTAATTTTGGTAGCGAAGCACCCAGGGTATGCTAGTAGTAATATAATTTTACACAAATTCGTTTTATGTAATCAGAAAGTTTTATGAAAATCAGACTGGCAATAAAATTCGACAAATTTATTTACAACCCAACCCTATGCTAAATTAAATGACGGTCGATAGTTAATCTTGCCCCTTATAACCCCTACCTCTAATAATAAATCAATATTTTTTTAAAAGATTAAGGCCAAATTTTTCCAAAATAATTTGTTCTGTGAAAATTACAACTTTTTTAAATTCTACAGAAATCGGTACATGATTGACCAAAGGCCCCACGGGTATGGATGAAGGAAATATTTTTTAACATTATATTTTTATTTAGTTTAATTCTAAAAGTTTATAGAAATATTAATTAAGAAATGTAATTTAAAGCATTTGACAAATCCCTGGTATTATTATTTTCATATTGTTATAAAAATTTGTCGAAGCCAAGTAGTATTGTGATTAGTTAAATTTTTTTAATTACAATATTATTTTAAATATTTTAAATAACTAATTTATCTTATTTTTATTTGTATGAATTTATATGTCAGAGTAAATTTGGATTTATAGTATTTACATACTCATGCATAAATAAATTTTGCTTTCCCAATAAACGTACACATATGTATATATGTATGTATGTCAGTTAATAAAAAAAAATCTAGGAATAAAATCGTTTTTATATAGAAACAGATTTCAAATTCAAACTACTTATCATATAAATTAGTATCTATCAATCTTCATCGTAATTTTAGTGTCAATATATTTTTTTAATTTGTTTGTTGGGTAAGAGAAATTGTATATGTATGTATGTATGTGTTTTTTAGTTTATTAATGTAAATTTTAAAATTAAATTAAAAAGCAATATTTTAAGTTGGATTAAAAACCAATTTGTAACAATAAAAATTTTGGTTTTATTATAGCCATTTTAAATATGTATGTATGTATGTTTGAGTTTTTGTGAGAGTTTTAAAGGTATTAGTAAATATATATTCAAGCATTTAATAAATATTCTGTGAAGATATCCATGTATTGAAAAAGATTAAAAATTATTACATTCTCTTTTGATTTTAAATTTAATGAAATCAAATTGTGCATTAAAGTAATTAAAGATGCATTTCTATTATAATAATAAAAAATAACGAACGTAAATAAATCATCTACTTATATTATAAAAGAATAAAACAAAGAATCCTTATGTGTATGAATATATACATATGTACATAAAAACATATGAAGTACATAACTTTATATAGATATGTATGAATATTTATCTGTGGTCAAGCCGTTTAAATCAATTTAAGAATGAATTATACTAAGTATGTGTGCTAATGTATTCTTATAAGGAATTATAACATTTATGGATTTTATAATAAAAATAATATTATAATAATTGTTCTTGATCAGTTGGCTCAATAAACTTCATTTCATTCATTTAAACGATGCGTAGTACAGTCACGCATGACCATGGCTCAGATGAATGACAATAAATCGCATCAGATGAATGACAATAAATCGTTTAAAACAATGGCATTAAGATTTAACATTCCGGAAATGATTTGTTTTAAATTAATGTTTGTAATGTAATGTTTGTTCCATAATTTTGCCCAAATCCTAATAGGAAACGCTCTCCGAAAATCACTCAGATGTTCAAATTAATACCGATTTATTAAACTGCAAATCAGGATAAATCTACGGAATATATGGGCAATTTCGTATCAAGTGACTATACTTTTAAAATCGATGTCTTCCGATTTGGAGTTCCAAGGAGAGTACTATTGGTTAGTAAACCAGACACAAATTTTCAGCTCTATTGGTCAAGAACTGCTTAGATGGACATTTTGGTCATACAGGGCTTTGTTTAAATGAGTGGAACTTTTCACCTATTGGTCCAAGCAAAAATTGTCCAAAGGAGTTAAGATAGCTATTTCTTCATTGTTTCCAAAAAGTAACTTTTTTTAAAGGAATGCGAGTGGGATATTTGTAAAAAAAAACAAGTAAGAGTTCTATATTCGGCTGTGCCGAAAAACAGTCAGTACGAATTTTATTACAAAAAATCAAAAAATACCAATTGTATTAATATGATTATGTACTTAATCCTGGCTCTACGTGCATAATTTAATATTTCTAGGTTTTAAATTATAGAAAATTCAAAAAGTACCTTTTGAAGAACGAAAGAATAACCTTTTATAGGTTATCACATAATCCGGGCTCTTCATACTTAATTACATATTCCTAGGTTCAATATTATTGAAAATTCAAAATGTACTTGCCACTGCCACTGTAGAGCCACTTAATCCAGGCTCTACATACTTAATTTCATGTTTCTAGGTTCAATATTAGAGAAATTTCAAAAAGTACCTTTTGAAGGGCGAAAAAGTAGGTTATCACATAATCCGGGCTCTTCATACTTAATTACATATTCCTAGGTTCAATATTATAGAAAATTCAAAATGTACCTGCCACTGCCACTGTAGAGCCACTTAATCCAGGCTCTACATACTTAATTTCATGTTTCTAGGTTCAATATTAGAGAAATTTCGAAAAGTACCTTTTGAAGGGCGAAAAAGTACCAGAAAGTCCCCTTTTATAGGTTCTCACTTAATACAGGCTCTACATGCTTAATTTCATGTCTCTAGGTTTAATATTATAGCAAATTCAAAAAGTACCCTTTGTAGAACGAAAAAGTACCAAAAAATCTCCTTTTATGTGTTCTCGCCTAATCCGGGCTCTACATACTTAATTTAATGTTTCTAGGTTCCATATTATAGAAATTTCAAAAAGTACCTTCTTTCAACCAAAAAGTACCAAAAAGTCCCCTTTTACAGGTTCTCACCTAATCAAGGCCCTACCTGCCAAAAAGTCCCCTTTTATGTGTTCTCGCCTAATCCGGGCTCTACATACTTAATTTCATGTTTCTAGGTTCAACATTATAGAAAATTCAAAAAGTACGTTTTATAGAACGAAAAACTACCAAAAAGTCCCCTTTTATGTGGTCTCGCCTAATCCGGGCTCTACATACGAGCTGAAAATTTGTGTCTGGCCTACTATCCATGGTGCAAATTTCATTCAAATCGATTTTTGAGTTGGGTCACTTGACACGAAATTGTACAATACTTTGAGAAATTTAATTTTTATCTAGTCCTACCGAGAAAAAAACGTAATTTCAGTTTATATTTATTATGCGTTTAAATTTCCCTACATTATGCAGATACCCATCCAACAGTTGCAAAACTAAACCAAGCCATCAAAAATATTTTATCTTAGAACTAACATATTAATGTAGCTTTCACTTACATTTGACTAAGTATAGTAAATTGCATATTTTAACATCTAAAATTTTCTTGTTTTGAATATATAGGAGGGCTGTATTGAAATATCAAGGCATTTTTAAAATATCCCATATTAATGGGAAACAGATTTCGAATCAAGTTTAAAGCTATTATTCATCACGAACTTTGCAGACTTCAAAATATTTATGTCAACGCATTTGTTTCTGTATTTTAAAAGAACGAACAAAAATATATTATAATAAGGATGTTAACAAAAATATTCCCGTTAAAAAAATTTTATTTCTTAGGGGCTAATCTAATGCACTCATTTATGAAGCAGAAGTAATTTGACGTTGTTGAAAACAAGAAAAAATTATTTTCAATTGCAAAACATGCAAAAACAATTACAATTACAGCTGAACCCACAAGTAACCCTCTGACATCTAGTCTATGGCTTTGTAACTTATGCTTACAGTCTAAAAGTAGCAACATACATATGAATACAAATATGTACGTGAGTGGAGTAGTACATAATATATTTTAACACAACTTATTTACTTGCGACATCATGTTGGATACTTGAAAGTGTAGTACTGTAAATTTTATATTAAATTTAAACAAAAAAAATCTTTTCTGTAAAGGACAATCGAGTTAACTGTGACCTAGTATGCAAAATGAGAAATTTGTTCTGAAAGTATATACATTAGGGTGTCTCGTGGACCACTTTTTTTTGTAAGAATTCCTCCCAAACGATGCAAATTAATGTACTAAATTCGAGTGTTCCACGGAACACTCTAATATACATACATATGTATATGTATGTTCTTATGTACATCCCATACTTACAGGAAAATAAGCATAGTTTATTAATACCTAGCAAATTTACTATTTTCATTTAAGCACTTCATGCCAATTTTTTTCCTAATATATCTATTCAGAAGGTAAATTCCTATTTAAAAGCGGTATAAACACTTAAATTAAATATTTTTCTGTAAACATAAATACATATAGAAACATACATATTTCTATGCTGAATCTTATAAAACTACTCAGCATTAAAGCATGCACATTTTATCGGTGTATTGTTGTTTTATACAGCTATGAATGTAAAAATCATTTGCTTAAGGAACCTTATATGGTGGATAGGCCCTTTAAAGCCTTATACTTTGTAGTATATTTTCTGGGATGAATTAAACATATATAAACAATATATTTATGAGTTTTTTAAAAGTATTCCAGAGTCCATTTGTTTAGAAGGGCTAGGAGGGTCTTTTGTGGGTATACGTTCAGCATTTCAATGAGGTACAAACACAATAGCTAATACAACATAAACCTTTTTAATAGCGCTTATAAGTGGACTCAATATTTTATTATTTTAATATAAATATCAATCGTTTCCCACCTGAGACTAATCCTTTCAAACTAATTAACTATAAAATTTCTATGGATAACATTGATCGTCATTAATGCACTTATTTTTAAATGTGAAAATATCTTGTAATCAATATTGCCAGGAGCTTCAGGAAAAAATTGGACTATAAAAATGTTTTTTAAAAGGGGTAGAATGGTACTTGATTCAAAAAATACCAATTTTCACACGATCTGTGTTTGGTAGGTTATCGTGGTAGTTCAAACAGACGCAAACAGTTAATTAGAGTCGAAAGGATTCTAAACAAGGTTGGATATGAAGTAATTGACAAGTAACCTATTTTTCTATGGTGGCTAGAGCAGGGCATTCGCAGAGAAGATAGAAGACTATTTCCCACTTTTTCACTATTTTTGCAACTGTAACAGTACTCAATGAAGGGGAGTCCGGTAAGCAAACTCGATACGTACCACAACGCCTCTTTTTGGGTCTATATAGATTTATAAAGTATCATTGCTCAATACAACTTGGGCAAAAGAAACAGTTTGATATTTACATGCAAAAAATTATGTCTAAATGGTTGCATTGAATCACTGTAAAGCTGCTAGAATGTGATGTAAATGGTGTTGTGGTGTGTGAAATCTGTATGTTCATTCTTAATTTAAAGGGGTTAGTTACTATTATTTTTTATTCTAATGTTATGTTTTCAACTACATATTGTGTTGTACTTTTTTTGTTTCCAAAGTAAAAATATCAATTTAAATAAATTGGACTCAAGTGGGTCATAAATTAATTTCATTTTATATTATTTACTAAAATATTATTGCTTTTTTGTGGTTAGTCTATGTGTACACAGAAAAAAATTAAATTCAAAATCAAACAAAAAATTCATAAAGCCAAGTATTTTTTTAACTAAAATTGGACCTATCACGAAATTCGTAAAATCAAGTACTCAAATTCGTAAATTCTTTAATGAAAAAATTTCAGGATTTTTCTTATTAAAATAATATACTATTTACGAAAAACATTAATAAATATTCGCAACATTTCCAAACAATTATTTTACTTAAACAATAACGCAAATTATTTGTATTTGTACTGAAATTCAAGCAATTATTTTTTCTGAAACAGATAAATTATTTATTGTATTTTGGCAATAATAATACACAAAATTCCTTTTTGAATCTATAAAAATTTTGTTAAAAAATATATATTGAATTTTAGCAAAAATTTTACTAATTCTATAAAATTAAAATTTGTAGAAAAAAGTACTTATATACTTACAACAAATTTATTTCACATTCTAGAAACTATTATTTGTACTGTGAAAACTGAAACACTTATACATTAAATGTTATAAACCAAGTAAGAATTATATCAATTCATTTTAGTACATTCCAAAACTAGTTTTATTGTTGTATTCCATATGCTGACATATAAATAAAACTCAAACAAAAACATTTATTGAACCAGTAAAAATATTTACTGAAAATTAAATTTATTTCAATAAAGTGTTTGTTAGAAAATATTTTCCTTCTGCGTGAAAATCAAACAAATTCGTTAGAAAACCAAATAAAAATTTTTATAAAAATCGAAATTAAATTTAAGCAAACGATTGTTAAGAAAAAAAATGTGCATATTTTTTTCTGTGTACATAAAATATTTTAATATAAAGCAAAAAAATAAAATTATTGATATTAAATTGTTGACATTTTTAACATTAATTTAAAATTTTGCACAAAAACTATGTACACAAGTGATCAATGAAATAGTTATAAAAATAAGAACAATTTTTTAAATATAATATATTTATTAATTGGGTCTTTATGTTACTAAAAATATTTTTTAAAGACTACTGAAATATTGTCATAAAGTCTCTGATTTGTAATTCTCTAGCAATAATCCAGTGAATTATTACCTGATCATTAGCGTTTTCGAAAAACATCCCGTACTATATAAATTGAATAAGAATAGTACTTAAAGATTATATTATAGTTATTTATGTATAAAATTTTAGAGGCAAGTACCTCAATTACTGGCCATAACTGCATAGATACATAAATATGTATATAAATGAAGGTGAATAAAAGGAATAAAGACCATAATATGCGTGCATTTTAATTTAGAAAAATAACATGAACAATTTAATTATACAAATATTTATTTGAAAATTTTGAAATAGGTATTTATAATTTATTTAAAAATAGAGCATAAAATTTTATTGAAGGTACCTTTAGATCGAGTTTAAAAAAGTAGCATCAAAGAAATTCCGTCAGGCTTTTTAAAACAACATGAATTCATTCATAATTATTAATTATGGATTATTGCAAATTGACAATATTGGTCTATTATTCCATATGTTTTGATGATTGATTCGTTATACCGAATTTTTTACTCATGCTTGTTTGGTTTTTCATAAATTTTTTCTCAACTCAAAATCGGCAATAAGTTAAAATATATTGTAGTAAACACTTTAAAACCATTTATTTATAACTCTTTATATAACAAATACACCAATAAAACTAAATGAAAATGAAGCAGAGAATAAAAAAAAAAACAAAGAAAAAATTCTATCTAAACTAAGCAAAAACTTAATTATTCATGAGCCAAAAGCTCATTAAAACCAACAGAAAAAATTACAAATTCTCTAAGGTAATACAGGCAGCTAGAAATAGAAGAATAGTAACTTCATTTAGTTATCGACATTCTGTTCGAATCTGTAACATCCTATAAGTTTTTAAAAATATAAAATTAATAACACTGTTAATTTCAGCCAATAAATGAATGATGAACTTGAGATCAGTTAATATTTATAGTTACTGCATACATGTGACACATGTGTTGTCGAAATGTAATGCGAGAAATAACTTTAATAAACATATATTTCCAAACTGTTTTACTACAGTGGGTTTTGTTAAGCATAAATACGGCTATCGATATCTTTTCACAGATAAATTTTATTTTGTCATCAGAGCGACAGTTTTTTGAAACTTTGTTAACTATGCGTATATAAAATGTTGTAATTGGCTAGGATCTCTTTAAAGAAAGGAAATCTGTTTGATTATTTAGCTAAATAGTCTGTGGTTCAGGTGGCTAGTACGCTATTTTATATAACATAGGGTACAAATATCAAAAATGAAGCAAACAGGATTGCTGAGTGTTCTAGAAACTTTTTGCTTTTGTTTACAACAAGAAAAATACGATGACTCGCCAAACTCTATGCTCATTATAAGCAAGTATATTTTCCAAGTTGTCAATAAAATTTAAAAGAATTCATTCTTTTCAAATTAAAATCTTTCTTACATTCCAGTACTTTACAAATCGTTTACTTAATTTCCACTGCTTGTTTTTGTTTTGCGATAGGTGCCATATTTAGATCCATTCAGGAAAAGCATATTTTGAATAAAAAATTCATATATAATATGTATTTACACCCCATTTGGTTCAAAAGGGTACAAGATTTAATTTAGCTCCCATAGATTGTGGATTATCTAACACAATAGAAATGAATAACTGTGTTTATAAATACGGATCAGTTTATAATTGATTAAGTGCTCTTGTAAGATATTCTAAAAAACCTGTTAGTCAGGTAGGGTGATCGACTCGATTTTTCAACCGGTTTTAAAACCGGTTTTTTCTGCTTTACCAGTGTCGGTTTTTTCTAAATGTTGATTTTTCGAATATCAAATAACCCGGTTTTTTCACTTTTTAAAAACCGATTTCGAATACTTTCATTTGCTTTGTATTCAAAGATTATTTACATGAAATTTTGAAGTAAATAATAATACAGCCCGTCTAAATTTTAAAAATATTCGAGTCGAGGAACTAGGGTATAATTTTCTAAAGCACCTTTGGTTAAACTTTTTTGATTTTCCTAATTAATTAAAAAATTTTATTTGTAAAATTGATAACTGTTTGATAAAATTTTATCAATCTTAAGATTATATTCTAATTACAATAATTAATTTGCAGCAGAAATATTATGAAAGTTGGTTGGAATGCGTATGAAAATTTTCTAAACAGGGCAAAATAAGCTAGGATTACATAGTACCTTATGTTTAACAGAAGTGTCTATTTTCCTAATTTTTTATATTAAAGAAATAATGTATATCAGACGACTAGATCTAAAGTTATAATCTGTTAAACTGTTATTTCGGGCCATGTTCTATCAATCAAATTTAAACATAAACATTAATTTTTTTAAATGAAAATATATTTTTTTATTTATAATGAAAACCCGGTTAACCGGTTTTTTCTGAATTTGAAAAATATCAACCGGTTTTTTTGAAATGTCAACTATTCGAACTATTCGAAAACCGGTTTTTGGAAAATGTCGAATAATCGATCACCCTATAGTCAGGTCATTAATATAAAATCCTTAAATTCAATTTTAGACTTAACAAGTCTAAATATAACATAGTCTAAATATAATAAATATTTATCACGTGGATCGGTTCATAATAAACATATAGCTTATACAAATTTAATATCTTATCTAAAGAATATAACCTTAGCCGACTCTGTTTTCACATTTTAAATGTTAATAACTGTGCGTTTGTATATGTATTTGTGTAAGTGTGTCTGTAAGGGTTTGATAAAGTTAGAAAAATTGTAGTTTGCAGACTGTTTTATACTCTAGAGTTGTTTAATAACCAACCATTCGTAATAGTTGAAACAAAGCACAGAGGTCATTAAACCAAGTGCGAATATCCTTCTTAACGCCGGTTTATATGCAATGAAAAATGTAAAAAAGAACAGAAAAAGAAAAACAAATAAGAAAATATAACAAACTCTGATGATTACGAAGAAAAATATTACAAAATTAGTAAATATAATATTACGGATAACAAAACAAAAAGAATGCACAACAAAACAATGTTGCAAACTAAGAGAAAATACATACATATATATTAATTTGCATGTAGTTGGGGTTCCTTTCTTCTCAACTATTTTTTTCAGTTTCTATTCTTTTAACAAACTTTAATAATAGTTTTTTATCTTTGGTATATTTTATTTGGGTTGGAAAAATTTTATAAATGTTTGTTTTTCTCTGAATTATGATGATTGTATGGCTTCTACATACATCACTCTTGTCTACTCTGATATGACATGCTTTCAATCATATCCTTTTCGTATCCAATTTTATTATATTTAATATAATGGATTATTCAAAAAAACCTTTAAGTAGACAAAATATATCAAAAATATATAATATGTATGTTGCATGTTGGGAGACATTCAGTTTTAACCGCAGCAGTTTGGTGGGCCAGTCACGAAGTAGCTTTTTAACCTACTTAGAGCGGGTTTTTGAGTTGGCAATCAAATGCCAATTAATAAACAGATTAGTTAATCTAATCATAAATTTAATCTGATGTTAATCCCCTTCAATTTTTTTGAGTACAAGATTAAACTTCGCAGTGTTGCCATACAAAACAACAGAAAATGTCGCTGTTTGTTATCAAAACAATGCATGTTTTATAAAAAAGAAGAAGACAATTGTAAATTTAATATGAAAATTAATGAAAACTTAAATTTAAAACCAAAAAAATATATATTTTGGGTGTGCATAATTTATACTAATCAATAAATAGAACATTTTAATGTTTATATTTATAAAAATTGTATTAATTTTTTTTGCATCAGCTGTTTACACTTTTGCATTTCATGCTTAAGTTTAAACCACCTCCATTGGGCGCTTAAACTTGCAAACAAAATTAACTAACTGAGTAATCAAAAAAGGAGGATTAATTTTAATTATATCGCTAATCTTTCACCTAAAGATTGGCCCTAAGGGTTACTACTAGCCACAGACTGCCCAGGTGACTAGCTATTTTTTCTTGTACGAGGAAATCAATCGTTACTTCATAGAATGCAAATATACAGCCAGAAAGGAGTCAATACCAGGCAATGAACTTTTTCTCTTAAATTTATGTAAGTGTCTACTTTCTAGATTACTTGTGGACAGAAAAGTGATGTCGGTCTTCAATTCCGTTTAGAAAGTGTACATTTGTGACAGGGTGGTTAGACGTTAGTGGAAATAATTATCTTTTTAGGATGCATTGACTCTATGTCTAACTACTAGGAATATTTTCGAAGTTATGCATTTGTAAATAATTAAAAATGCGAAACTACATACAGAAAACATATTAAAAATAGTAAACAAATAATTATGTTCTTCCAAAATCAATCTCGATTGGCATCCCTAATACTAGCAAACGTTTAATGTACGCTTGCAAACTTTAGGTATCAAAAAATATCGAAAATCAATTTTCTTCGGATGGGGTTCATTTTGTTCATTAGTGTCATAAACTGTGCGGCGAACTGAACTGAAAGTTCTAGGTTAGAGCGATTATTCATAATTGTTATAAAATGTTATATTTAAATTCAGGGAGATTTTGCCATTTTATTTGTACCCATTGAAATATTGGTCTAAGACACATAAACGTTTATATATTCCGGGTCCTCATTCAATTCTAAGACCGTCCATCTGTCTCTGTGTCAACCTCCCTGTAAACAACAGAGCCTGAACAAAAAATGCTAGAAGGCTGTAATACTGTATCAGTTCATAATTGATCCTATCTATTAGATCCTCTTAGAAATGCTACCATATATAACCCCCATACAAATAGTTGAATATTACGATGAAAAATTATTTGTTTTTAAAAAGGAATCACTCTTTAAAATTCGGATCTTGACTTTAGATTTCTTTAAATTTAGAGGACATGCTTTGAAGTCTCCTTTTGCTTGAATTAAATTATTTCAACTTTTTTGTATGCACTTCTGTTGTCCCTATTTCTATTTTTCTGATATTATCTCTGTATACATTCATTATAAATTTTAATTTCAATCTTTTTTGTCTTTAGCTGCTAAGTATAATATTTTTAGCCACGGTGTCACAATACTTTGGTACTTTGTAGGTCTTGAGTCCCTTTGAATGTCAAAAGGATACGAGTTGAACAATTTAAATAAAATGAGTACAAAAAGATTTGTATGTTGAATGAGAACTGAATTTCACTTTGTACATTAAATGCTTTTGTTGATATTTAAATCTTTTTTTCATTTCTTATGTTTTTATTTAAATTTTAAAAGAAATTTTTCTCAGCAAAAAAAACCTATTTTATTTATACGGTGTGTAATTTTTTAAGTCATGGTAATATAACCCTATACGGATTCTACTACGTGATAAAAGACAAAAAAAAAAAAAAAAGACCCGTGTCTCCCAGTTTTGCCCAAAGTCGTGCACTTTTTTTAATGAGCCCCAAAGATTTTGTGTCTCGGTGTAATTTTTGCAAAAAAGTGATAATTTTCTCAGGCTCATATCTTGCAAGCAGTTCGGAATTATGATTTACTCTCTGATGCAAAGTTGTAGCTTTTGTTATAAAGAACAAAAATAGTTTAATATAAATTTAAAAAAAAACTTCATCTATATTTTTTCATTTCAAGTGAAAAGTTTTGCATTGTGAAATTCCACTGCTTTCCCTGTACGTATACGTGTTAATTATTTATTGATATTATAAATAATAAGTATACGCCTGCAGTACAAACAAATTAAAAATAAATCTGACATTTCTAAAAAATAGATCAAATTGACATGAAACTTTTATATATAATAATCTCCTTTTTTACCTTTTTAGGAGAATTTTTTGGATTGTCATATCTATTATGAAAATTAATATTTGGATTTGACGGTAAGACTACAAATATACTATACAAATGTATACTTAGTATGTAGGAAAAAATATGTATCGGAAGAGTATTTGAACGTCGACAAATGGGTCCGACGCTGTAAGGGTTTACAGTCATCATCGAAAGCATGTAAAATGTTAAAATTCTTGTAATCCCACCTTCAAGATTGGCCTTTTAAATATCTAGGCGAGCTTTAACAATATTAATGCAAGTGATTTTTTTAAATATTATCGACGCATGAAATATTTTAAATAAATTATTTTAAGAAAATTAAAAACTTGGAATTTAAGAATTCAATTTGGTCATTCTGCAATTAGAACAATGATAATGAAAACAAATTTAGGCAATAAAATGACGATGAATTATACAGACCACTAATTTCACTTTGCCACAAGTAAACGTGGCATATATGTATGATTCTACATACATATGTATGTATGTGTGTATGTATAAGTTGATGTGTTTGGTATTTGCATGTAAATCCCAATTTCAATTCTATTGTCAACTACAAAGCAAACAAACAACAATGACGACAAAACCAACAGCAACAGCATCGATAACAACAAGAAATATTTGCCACCCACAAATAAGCAAAATAAAAAAAGGACAATGTTTTCCCATAATATTAAATAGTCAGTCTAGTGGTGTTATTAAGAGATTTTTATCGAAAACCATTCGACCATTATTGAGTTGCCACTTTTGTTGTTACAACACAAAATGTATTGTACATGATGTTGGGTGTCGTCTGTCTGTCTCTCTGTTTGTTTGTGTATTTTATCGATTAATATGAATGTGTTTTGTGCATTTTTTGTTTTTCTTATTTGTTTGTTTGTTTCATTCTTCTTCCATCCATTGTTGTTTCTGTTGTATGACGGTTCATACATAAAATGTCATTCAGATATAAAATGTTTTATACACACATACACTTAACATTCATACATACTTTCATATTTATGTGAAAATAAATATTCAAAATTGTTTTGGGTGCATTCATTCATTGAATGAATTGAAGAATAAGCAATGGCCAGTCAGAGGGCAAAATCAATTTTCAATTCCAATGTCCTGCGGTTGACAACATTTTCGTTGATAAAATAGTGTGTACATATTTACATGCATACGTACACATTCGTTGGCATAAATAAGAAAATATTCATACAAATGTTCACATTAAAAATTTTCATTTTGTTGCTTTTTTTATTCCCAAAACAGACTATTCTGATGGAATCTGTGAGCGAAATAACATATTCATGATCAAACAAAATTTGTTGTTATTAAAATGTTTTAAGATCATCCTATAGGTAATGAATACGAAATCTTGTAGATTTCCACATCTTCTCACACATCTTGCACCTTACAATAGGAGTGCAGGTGCTATAATGAACATATTAGGAGTGGTTAATGTTTTAAAATTATTATTTTATACTAATATTGCATATCTCAGCCTTTAAAATTCATAACTTAAGATTTAAATTGTTTAAATATTAACTTTAACAAAAATTTAAAAACAAATTAAAATCATCACAGTCCTTATAGTTTAACTTTGGAAACAGACAATGGGCGATCATGAGTAAATTGTCATTTTATTTAGTGCCTATTTTAGTTTTTTTCATCACTGGCTATTGTTCGTTAGCTGCAGGTACATGAAACTAAAAAGAAAAAAAGAATACATACATAAAAGGACCAAAAAAAATAACTACGAGTGTGGATGAGTGAGTGTATGTAAAACTCAAAAAAGGTCCACAACAAAAAATTGGTTACCAATGTAATGTTTTAAGCCTGAATGCACAGAAACAATTTTGATGACCTGCTTTCACAAAAGTTAGATGTCGCTCTGCTCCAAAGCCTCAAGCAGATTCTTTAATGCTGCTGGCTGGTTAGACTGCTGTTTTGTTTTTGCACTCTTATATTGTTAAATAAATCTATTCGTACATTGATTTCATTGAATGTAATATTCAAGAGTAAACTGAGTTTGTTTGCAAAGTTTTAGGCAAAGTGTATGTCAGTTTTTATATGTATTTTTTTAGCACATTGGCCGGCACAAAGAGGAGATGACATCTCTCAAAAAAAAAAAAATAAACATGAAACAGTCTTTTCGATAGTTTAGTTGCTAACATTTATTTTTTTTTAAATTTAGTTGACAATTGTTTTGTCTTTCGTTGTGGTATCCATATGAACTAGGTGCCGAAAACAATCACCTATATATATACATATATATATATATATATATATATATATATATATATATATATATATATATATATATATATATATATATATATATATATATATATATAGGTGATTGTTGTCGGCACCTAGTTCATATGGATACCAAACACTGATTTAGTACAAGTAGTGGTATAAATTTCTTTTAATAGAGGTTTTTAATAGTACAAATAAAAACAAAAATGTAACAAAATAAACTTAACCGAAAATCCGATTGACATTCACCCTACAACGGTCAACTATAGACTGATATTATATTAACCATATTTTGGGTAACTTTTCAATTGACAACAAGATCTCTAATATTAATGCAAACTTATTTCCGGATATGCGTTTTATACATAAACTGTGGTAATACTATTGGTATAAAATTTTATAAAATCATAACACATTGATATTTTTGGATTTGGTTTTACCTTATAGAGAACCGCTATCAATTATGTACCGATTGTCATAAAATTTTGTAGTGTGGTTTCTACAACATAAAAACTAGATTTAAACAAATATTTTAGAATTTTTTGTTCATGTAGAAACAATGAAAATGCTGCCAAAAGCAGTTTTACATTGATAGTTGGAAACGCATACTGGTTTGTGAGTATGTGTCATTCTTTAACCATATTGCAAATAGTCAGTGTCTATTATATGGTTATCTTTACTGTGGTTGCGTTTAGGATTTGGTTATAAAATAAATACTTATCTATGTATTTATGTTTGGACGTTTATGTATACATACACATACATATACATATATTCTATTTACCTACATTGATTGTGAATATCCCTTCAAACATTTAAAAGAGAAAACTATTGCGCATCACCCCAGACGCCACGTCAGAAACACTTCTGGACGATTGTCAGACGAGAACGCACATTTTACAAAAACAAAATACATTGATTTCGAATTTTCGTCTTCTAGAAATATACTTTTAAGTTACTTCCGGATGATAGTTAGAAGAGTGCATCCATTTTGCTTAAACAAAAAACCATGCCTGTTGAATTTTTTTCATCTGGAAGTATACGTTTTAGTGACTTCTGTATGAGAGTTGGGTGAGAACACACATTTTACAATAACAAAATACATTGTTTCCTAATTTGTATCTTCTTGATTTGTATGTTTATGTCACTTCTGGAAGACAGTTTGAAGAGTGTTCACATTAATGTTGTATTTTATTCATCTGGAAGTGTGGATTGTAGTCACTTCTGTACAATTGTCAGACGAGAGCACACATTTTACAAAAACAAAATACATTGATTTCTAGTTTTCGCCGTCTGGAAGTATACTTTTAGGTTACTTCCGGATGATAGTAAGAAGAGTACAAAAACAAAAAATATAAATACTCCATTTTTTAGCGTGAAAAAAAAAAATAAATAATGCAGAAATTTTGTTAAGTTCAGTGATGTTTTGTGTTTTGTTCAGTCATGTTCAGTTTTAATTATTCATCGTAAAACTTAAATGAGTTCTTGAATTTAATGTTCATAGAAAAATAGTGTAATTAAAATATTGTGAATCTTAAGTAATAAAAAACAATATGACAGTGTTGTGTTAAAAATCAACTGTTAATAAACATTTAAGAAGGTTTTCTTAATTGGCGAAGTGTATTAAATATATACCAAAAAGTATAAGGAAGGATTATATAAATAAAATTAAAAAGTAAGTTGTCATATTAAAATACTATTTTAGGAATATGTTAACAACTCTAAACGGCTTCCATTTCCATTATTTTTAAAAAAGTCTAATATGTTTCATTAAAAATGTTTTTATATTAAATTTCGACTCTCTCTTAATTCGTTTAGGAGGTATAAGCATTTAAAGACTTTTTCAAGTTGTACATTTCGGCTTTCATTTGATGAACATTGCATTTTTAACATATTTAGATTTATTTGAGTTAAATCTTAACTTTCAATATTTTTAAAACTATTTGCGCGTTTAGGTCTGGAATCACTATATTGAAATTAATACTACTGTTTTATACATAAACTAGCTTTACCCAGTGTGCTTTGCTACCCTAAAAGCAGTATAAATAAAAAACGCACTTAACGATTTTGAAGACTCTAACTGCAATAGTTCTCTAGATTTACAATATGTTACATATTAGAGATGCCAAGCAAATTACTGAAAGTTCGCCAATTTCTATCTATCTATGAAAAATTTGAATAATATAATAGTTTCCAAGATATACGAAATCTTTTATTTAGTTCATTTATGTAGTGCCAAGCCCCCAATTGAAAGCTCGCCCGCTATTCTCTAAATGTTCACATGAATGTCAGAGTTTTTTATGTAAAATTTTAAGATTCTAGCTCTAGTAGTTTCCAGTTATACAATTTTTCTATTTCATTCATGTGGAGGCTTCAAGCTCCCCAGATGAAAGTCCGATCTTTTTCCCCCAAAATGTTCAGTTGAATATTAAAGTAATTTATGCAAAATTTGAAGAATCTAGTTCTATTAGTTTCCCAGATAAATGAACTTTTGTATTTAATTAATATGGGAAGTGCCAAGTCCCCCATTTATAGTCCGCCAATTATTCCCTAAATGTTCACATTAATGTCAAAGTACTTCATGTAATATTTAAAGATTCTACATCTAATAGTTTCTCAGATATAGAAATTTTTCTATTTAATTCATATGGGGGCTCCAAGCCCCCCCAGATGGAAGTCCGATCTTTTTCATCCAAAATGTTCAGACGAATATTTAAGTACTTAGTGCAAAAGTTGACGAATTTTTGCATAAAAGCCCGCCCTTTTTTCTCCAAAATGTTTAGATGAATATTAAAGTAATTTGTGCAAAATTTGAAGAATCTAGTTCTATTAGTTACCCAGATAAACGAAATTTTGTATTTAATTAATATGGGAGGTACCAAGTCCCCCATTGAAAGTCCGCCCGTTATACTCTAATTGTTCAGATGAATGTCAAAGTTCTTCAAGTAAAATTTGAAGATTCTAGCTCTAATAGTTTCTCAGATATACGAATTTTTCTATTTAATTCATATGGGGGCTCCAAGCCCCCCCCCCAGATGGAAGTCCGATCTTTTTCATCCAAAATGTTCAGACGAATATTTAAGTACTTAGTGCAAAAGTTGACGAATTTTTGCATTTAATTAATATGGGAGGTGCCGCTCCCCTCATGGGTAGTCCGCCAATTTATTTCCCAAAATGTTAACATGGATGTTAAAGTTTTTTGTGCAAAATTTTAAGATTCTAACTGTAATTATTTCTAAGATAAACGAATTTTTGTTTTTAATGTATATGGGAGGTGCCACGCCCCCTAATGCAAGTCCGCCTACTTTTTGTCCTAAATAATCATATTTACACTAAAGTGGCTCCGACAAAATTTGAGGACTCTAACTGTTATATTATCTCAAATATACGGATTTAATATTTTATAATATGGGCGTGGCACCTCGCCCACTTGAAATTTCAAAATAAAAAGTAGCCTATTACCTATTCCAGACATACAGGAATACGCTGTGAAAATTTCAAGAAAATCGGTTCAGCGGTTTTGTAGTCTATAACGTTCAAACATACAAACAAACACACATTCATTTTTATATATATAGATTATTTTTTGACTTGGGTCACTCGACACGAAATTGCCCATATAAGATATTTAATATTGAAATCAGATAGTGTTAAACCCACCCTTTTTAAATAAATACAATTTTATTAATTTCCATATAGCTTTGGATTTAATTATTCTAATTATAGGTACTTTTTTAGTTATTAATACCAGGTCTTTCTATGACCTATCATAAGATACTAATATTCTTAATATTTAGCATGCTGTTCCCAAGATATTGAACCTAAGTATTAGAAGAGAGCAAACAAAAAATGTCAAAAGCAATATCCCGTTTAGGTTCGTTAAGGTGTTTCTATCGTTAGTGACTGTAAATAATTTAAAAAATAATCCATGACTTAGTAATTTCAGATCTTTATAGACGGTTTAATTCCAAGTTATTGAAAAAATGTTCATGAAAGGTAATGTTTTTATTGATTCAAAACAATAAATAAATAAATTAATTAATTTTTAATTATTTTATTTTTTAGAAAGCAGTAGCTAATATTAAAATACTTCTAACTGAATTAAAATATAAAAAAGGGATCTGGTAAGTTATAAATGTCTTATTTCATCACGTGGTTCTACTAAAAATGTCGATTATTTGCAGAAAATGTAAAAAATGGATCTGACCGTTTAAACTTTGGTGGTAAATGTATTGGACATGAGAGAATCCTATTTTTATTGCTTCCTAAAGTATAACTGGTAATTTCAATAAATACAAAAGTATGTATATTCAATATTAATTATAACATTATTTTGGTTTATTTCGTTGAAGGATTAATGCGTTCCATAATATAACTCTTACAATTTGATGGATTAATCATAAAATTGATGAAGAACTACAAAAATATTTTAGAGTCCAACGTTTTACAATTTTTGGAAGTATACCAGTCAGCAGTTGGAATATTAATACAGACTCCCTGAAAATTATCTTATTATAAGGTAATAATTCTAAATTTTTGATACATATGTACATTAGACCGACTCCCTCTGTATGGAAAGCAAAAACGTGTTTTTGTTACCCCTCCCAAAATTTACCTTGCTTTGTTTTATGATGATTCCCAAAATATTTTAAGTGACCACTGAACCAAATTAAAAAAAGGTATTTTGGAATTATTTTTTTTAAATTTTTGTTTGTTTTGAAACAAAATATCCAATACGGGGTATCGTTTAAAAGGTATTTTAAAGTCGCGTCCAATGATGTATTAATCATAAATAACCGTTTGCTTATAATTGTCATATTCCAAAATATTTAAAATTGTTAGGTTTTTACTAAGAAAAATTAAATATATGCACAATTTTGCAAATTTTGCGCACCACTAGACCTGGCTTTAAAAAACCTTTCAAATGATACCACATACTGTATATATTGTTTAAGAAATGCTGTATAATTTAAAACAAAATAACTAAAAAGGGACTTTTTTGTAACCGGTTCAGCTCACGAACGGCCACCGATAGACTAGAAATATTTTGGGAACCATTATAAAACATAACAAAGATTTTTTGAAGCTGGATAAAATATTGAATTTAACATGAAGAATCGTGTTCCCATACGATATTTTCTTTAAAACTGTCCAGCTCACGAATGGACAACACTTAACCGAAAATATTTTGGGTAACATCATATTACATAACAGCGAATATTATGAGGGGGGTAACTCAAGCACCATTTTTTGTGAGTCGGTCTAATGTACATATATTACTTTTTTTAGATTAGTTGTTAAATCTGTTATTTTTTCTACTATTTTAATTTCAATTAATTCAATAAAAACTATAAAATTTCATTTTATTTAGATTTATTTTTATAGATTTTATTTTGGTGAGTATACAAATAGAAGAAGAGAAAACTCATCTTCTAGAAGACGAGAATACTCATCTTCTAGAAGAAGAGAATACTCATCTTCAAGAAGAAGAGAATACTCTTCTTCAAGAAGAAGAGAATACTCTTCTTCTAGAAGAAGAGAAAACTCATCTTCTAGAAGATAAGATAGGAACACTTCTAGAGGATACTAGGTAGTCACTTCAAGAAGTGACTTCCTAGTCACATCTAGAAGAGTCTTTGGCAATACCTTACTTCCAAGAGTCATCTAGAAGTTTCTTCTGCTGGTCTTCCAGAAGTATCTTCCAAGTTACTATTAGACGTTCCCCAGCTCGGCATCAGTTCTTCCCGACTGGTGACAAGAATTCTTATACTTCCGCAACATCGCTGGCGAGCTTTTAGCACGTTTGGAAGTTTCACACGGGTAACTTCCGCAATAGAAAATGTTTGTA